>NC_059366.1:8087500-9287500 GCF_019703515.2 Myxocyprinus asiaticus
AGCGGTGGAAAAGTAAGGGATAATGTGCAGTCATCACAAAATAAAGCCCAACAGGGTGATCAGGACCCCCACGTTTATTACACTGCTACTAACCAAATACATAAATAAATACATGGACCTACATTAAAATATTGATTTGCATTGAAATTATGTAATTATGTGTGAAGAAGTAAATCGCTGAACAGTTGAAATCAACCTCACCAGTTTTGTTGGTGTTTATTTTGTGCATATGATTGTCTGGCTCCTCATTATCCAGCCCTTTACAAGACTACTTGCCAAATAAATAAATAAATGCACATGAAACATTGATTTGCATTGAAATAACTTTTATTTTAGAGATCACACAGTGATCCGAGAAGTAGTAAAAATGGCTCACAATACCCGGATGAGTGGTCTGATACGTGGATGTGCGGTTGTTACTCAGAAATATCAGACCACTAGATGGCACCATTGACCAATTAGAATAGAGTATTCCAGAGAGCCGTGTAATATTTTTTAAATGTATTTCATAAGACACAATGTGCATAAACTATGATGCAAACACATTTACCAATTATATTCATAACTTATTTAGGAATATAGATGCTCATCAAAAAAAGTCATGTGACTTTGCCTCAATGAGCTTTTTGTGAATACATAATTTGCTCAGAGAGTATCATCAATATCATTGCAAAGCATCTCAAATGTTGCTCTGGTTATTCTTAAATGTCGGAGACAAAGCCTGTCATCAAAATAATGGCTACTATATCTCCCAGAACTGTCTGACACACTTTCGCTCCCTGATATAATGCGTCTGCCGCTGAATGCTAGCAAATATTAAGTTCATCAGATAATTTTTTCTGAGCGCTATAAACCTCAAGTTATTCATTAGTATGTAATAAAAGCACCAGAGTGACTTCGACTTCCATTTTAATTTCTATTTTGCGCCAGTTTTCCCAGAAGTGATGATTTTGTTCCCTTAAACACATAGGATTTAAACACTGCTTAATTCGCAAACTGTTTTTGCAATATTCCGATTTTGCGCATAAATTAAATTCAAAACTTGGATGAAAACATGCTTATTGTTATACTTTAAAAAAAATAAGAAATATTAAAGTATTTAGATTTTTGTAGCATTGGTGATCAGCTATAATGTCCTGTATTCAATGCTATTAACAGTGGAGTTCTTGAAAATATTAAATTACCTTCAAATCATCATCAAAAAACAGGTCTAAAAATGTTATCGGTGCATCCCTAATTTATATTTTGTATTAAAAAATAAGAGATATCATAATACCATTTTTTGATAACGAGCACGAGAACCGATATTTCCTTTTCGTTACTTGCCAAATCCAATACCTATTTTTTTTTTCATTTCAACAATTTATTTACGTTTTATCATAAAAATTGTGTCTAAATAAATTATCACATTAAAACTTTAATCAAATAAAAATAGAACAATTTTTTAAATTAATTGAATGCTTTTATACAGAACTTTAATTACTATTACTTTATTATAATTAGTAGTAGTGGTAGTATTACAGAGAATATAACATAACTATACAATAGTGATATATTTCTGTCATTCTTTTTTTCCATTTATATTAAGCTTTTATTTTGGGGGAAGCTTTTACTTTGAATTGTTTCTGTGTTTTTGTCTGTCACTACTGAAAAAGCTAGTTGCTACGTGACCTAATGTGATTATTAAACCACAAAAGGCTACTATTTAATTTAAATAAATATGTAGTCTGCATGTGCCTTTTGCTACAAAGTGAATGAGCACTCTGATCGCTGTAATCTGCGATAAAGTGAACACATGATGCTCCTGATGGTGTTTTTCGTGTGTGAGCCAAGGATCTCTAAAAGACATTCGTACATCAGGTGGTATTGGTTTTTGGTATCGGAAATTTTTTACGATTTTGACTACAAGTACATGAGTGCAATATGGGACCCAATTCCAATACCTGTATCGGGATCTGGACATCCCTAAAAAAAGTAAAGCCTATTTTGGGCTTGAATTTCGAACACTCCTGGGTCATCTTTGGCCCTGTCCGACCTCACATGATACTTGGGATCCATGACAGCTGAGCCAGGAAAGCAGTTGTTGCATGTAAAGACAGGATGCCAAACTGAGCAGGGGCTTTCAGAGGAGTGGAATGCAGCCCAACTCATCAGCAGTGTGAGTGTGACAGTGCTTGATAAAATAATTAACAGATCCAGTCAGTCCCACCCAGAGGTGGAGCTGATGGGAGAGATTTGATCACTGGCCATGAATAACTGATGGAAGTGCTGATGGCTGTAAATGTGTGTCTTTAAATGTTTGCATGTGTGAATGCATCCACACTTTGAGTTCAAAGTTAAAATGTTCAACATTTCCAGAGCAGCCTCCAGACCGCATTATAAATGACATTCTGTTATTTTGGATAGTAAATGTTAAATTAATTTGATGCATAAACTCAGATTCCCACTTATGAGGTCACGCATTTTAGGTAGACTTAAAGGGTTAGTTCACCCAAAATTGAAAATTTCTGTCATCATTTACTCACACTTATGTCATTCCAAACCCGTATGACTTTTACTTCCGTAGAACACAAAAGATGCTTAGTAGAGTGATAGGGACTGGCAGCCTCAGTCACCATTCACTTTCATTGCATCTTTTTTCCCGTGCAATAACGAGAGGGATTGGATTAGGGCTGTGGTTGGGGAACAACAAAGGAAGCTGATTAAAGGAATAGGTCACCCAAAAATGAAAAATATTTCATCATTTATTCACCTCCATGCCATCCCAGATTCTTTCTTCTGCAGAACTCAAATTAAGATTTTAAGAAAAATATCTCAGCGAATCTCAGTGAATGGTGGTCAGAACTTTGAAGCTCCAAAAAGCACACAAAGGCAGCATTAAAGTAATCCACATGACTCCAGTGGTTTAATCCATGTCTTATGAAGTGATATGATAAGTATGGCTGAAAAACAGATAAATATTTGAGTCCTTTTTTTTACTATAAATTCTCCTCCCTGCCCGGTAGGTGGCGATATGCACAAAAAAATGTGAATCGCCATAAACAAAAGAACAGGAACTCTTAGGAGAGTAGAGCGCTTTGGAGGGCTGCTTGAAAGTGGAGATTTATAGTAAAAAAAGACTTAAATAATATTGATCTGTTTCTCACCCACACTTATCATATCGCTTCTGAAGACATGGGTGTAACTACTGGAGTCTTATGGATAATTTTTTTTTAGTCATATGGATTTACTTTTTGAGCTTAATAAAAAAAAAAAAAAAACTGTTCTACTTGGCCAAAAGACATTGCATAGTGCTCTGTCGCTCATGCAATACATTCAGATGTGCTTTAATCACAAGGGCTGTCAGAAGGACCGTGAAAAGATAAATGGGCACTATTAAAGCAAAATGGTCATGAGAAAATACCCACTTAAATATGCTCTTTAAGGACCTTTCTTTACTGGAATCGCTGAAATGAAATAGTCACTGCTTGGTCAGTTCATGTGGAAGGGCTTATATTGGCCATGTCCTCCCCTTTTAAAGGAAACTGTTATCTACTTTCTTTGGAGTCTAAATGGGGCCACAACGAGGGGACCAGCTCTTTATCCAAACTGCCCACCTCAGCACTCCTGAAAGCCACACCACACCTCCAAATCTCTCTTTTCCCTGTCTCTCTCACTTGCTCTCTTTATATCTCTGTCGCTCTCTTTTTGTCTGTTTCTCATGACATTCGCCCTCTTCATTTATCTCTCTTCAATTGTATCTCTCTGCCTTTCTGTCTTCTCTTTTATTGTTCTGTCACTTAATTTTCAGTTTTAAAGGGATATTTCACCCCAAAATGTAAATGATTCACCCTCTTGTTTTGTAGAACACAATAAGGGAATTTTTGAAGAATATCCTGGCCGCTCTTTTCCATATAATGAAAGTAAATGGGGACTGGGGCTGTCAAGCTTCAAAATAACTAAAAAGCACCATAAAAGGATCATATAGAGTAAGTAGTCAGTTTGACTCATTTCACCTATGGTGTTTGGTGTCAAATTGTGTTGATGCACCATTTTTGTAGTCCATTTCAGAGCTTAGTGAATTAATGACTTAAATTTCTGTCTATTCCTCGCACAAATCTAGCGTATCGCTTCTGAAGACTGAATATAGTTGAATATACTATAAGACTATTGAATATAGTCATATTGACAATTTTATTTTACTTTATCACTTTATTTAATCACTTTAATTGTATGGAAAAGAGTGGCCAGGATATTCTTAAAATGTCACCTTATGTTTTCCACTGAAGAAAGAAAGTCATACGGGTTTGGAACAACATAAGGATGAGTAAATGATGACAGAATTTTCGTTTTGGGGTAAACTTTTCCTATAATGTACTTTATTGACATGACAAATATTTGTACATTTAAGCATTTGCAGCTTGGATGTTTACTAATAAAATAGTGTAAAAAGAAAATCATAAATAAACAACATGCATAGTAATTGCCAAAGAAAGATATAAATGAATCAATAAATAATAATTAAAAAAATGAAGTTAGAGTTAAGACCCAAAAAAAGAAGAAAATATGGATTAGCAATATTGTCTCAGAATTGTTATATTAGACAGTGGATTCTGCGTGAATGTCTTGGTGTGTGTGGAGGAAGTAGGGCAATGTGTGTTTAGCAGAAAGAGAGTGAAAGACAGACCATGAGTTAGTGCAAAATGCTTGGACGGCCATTCATCTCCTTTCCTCCCAGCCAAATGCCCTGCGACCATAATTTCAAAGCACAGTTTTGCCAGCTTTATTAGAGTTTAGTGCCTCAATGGGCAAGTTATGTAATATTCACTCAAATGCTACTACTATTACTACTACTACTACTGCTACTACTACTACTACTACTAATAATAATAATAAATCAGTAGTAATTGTATTATCCTTAAGCAGTATCTATCATCTGTGATGCTCTTTTATGCAGCACTTTATTTGACAAAATATAACTCCAATGTTGTATTTCGGATTGTGCTGTGAGGTTCTGTATATAAGCACTTCATTTAATAAAAAATAATACAATATTAAAGTTTTAATCAATTCATTTATTTAATCACCATTTTGATTATAACATTGAAATAAACTCTAGATATGGAGTTCAGAAAAAAAAAGGTATCGGACTCGGTATCAGCGAGTACCAAATATGAAGTATCGGTACTCGTACTCGTTCTAAAAAAAAAAAAAAATGGTATCGGGACATCCCTAACGGGGACATATTTGCTAATTTTTTGGCAGACTGCTTCTATTCTGATGAGGGTCACATGACTGAAATGTTAAAATAAATAGTGATTATTCCGATTTTTTTATTTATTTATATTTTTTTCATCATTAGGGTTTTAAAGGTTTCAGTTTTATAATATGTATTGAAAACTAAACCAAAAGCTCAGTGTTAGTTTTTCCAATTATGTTCCAGTTGCAATTTGTTTTAGTTTTAATTAACACTGTGCTGTAAATACAGTACCATACATGCCCATTTTGGCTGTTAAAGTCCCCATGAAATTGTTTGACTAGTGTAGTTTTCTGCCCTATGTTGACATATATCCTGTTGAATCAGGAAGATTTAGTTGAACAACACAAAGGGCTGGTCCATTTAAAAAAACAAAAAAAAAAAAACAAAAAAAAAAAAGGAAAAAAGAAATAGCGAATCAGGTTTATTCGATTTGCTACTTGCTGGTTTGTTCTGGAAAATTCTCATTCCAGAGAGCATATTAACAATGAGGGTTAAGTTACTAAAAAAGCAATCTGTTACAAATTACTTATTATTTCTCTAAAATTCTAATCAGATTTCTTTACAGATTACTTCAAAGAAAAAAGTAATCCCATTACTAATTACTTTACTTTTAAGTTATTTTATAAAACAAAGTTCACAGAAAACTGATTTTTTTTTGCTCAACAAATTCAAAATAGTAATATTTTGTAAGTAAGGGATAATCTACAGTCAGCCGTTTGTTATCACGAAATATCAGGATTATCAGGACCTTGATGTGAAGCTTATTACACAGCTACTAACCTAATTAGTAAATACATGGACATAAAATTCTGATTTACGTTGAAATTATGCAATTATATGAGAATAAATAAATCGCTGAACAGCTGAAATCCACCTCCTGTTCTGTTGATGTTTATTCTGTGCAAATGACCATCTGAATCCTCATTATTCAGGTTATTTCAAGACTTTCCAAATAAATAAATGGACAAATTATTTGATTAGCTTACTTGTGGATCCATTAGTGATCCGAGAAGCAGGAAAGATGACTCGCAAATACCTGGTTGTGCGGCCTGATATGTCTTTATCCCGAGATGTGCGGTTGTTACTCAGAAATATCAGACTGCTAGGTGGCGCCACTGACCATTCAGAATCGAGTAATCCAGAGAGCCATGTAATAAGATATGATAACTTATTATATTGTCTATATAACGGTAGTACACTAGCATATAGATGACCTCAAAGCTAACACCCATGGACTAAAAGTCATAAATCTCTCATTTTGATTTCATGGGGTGTTTAAATTGACAGTGTAACTATACTTTGGGAGTATGGAATTAAGTTTGCAATTTTACAGCTGTAATAATAATCCATAAATATGATGACTTAATTGTAAGCAATTATAGACCACACTGAATTTATTATTGACATGTCATTCAGAAAAAAGTAACCCCCTATTTTAACAAGTTTTTGGATGCCAGGAGACATCTGCTGTGTCACAGCAGTGTGTGATGTCATTAAAGTAAGTTCAAAGAGTCTGTGTTCCTTTAGGGAGAGAAGAGTGGTAGGAAAAGAAAGAAAGAGAGTGAGAAAGTGAACAAAAATTTCATTATTCATCTGGCTGCGAGGAAAGCTGTTCCATAATTCATCCTGTTTCAGCAGCTGAATTAGGCAGAGCTCAAAGGCTGTTCAGTACTCGAGCAGCGGAAACTGTGAGTTAGACCCGGCTTTTCACCCATAATCTCTGTCAAGACCTCACCTGTAATTCAAATGCTTCATGCATAAAGAGGGTCAAGGATGCAACTTTAAGGAAAGCACATTTTATATTCAGAGAGCCCCACCCAGACATATCACTGGTTCAGTTTCTGGATGCTTTAGTCAACAAAACTACCTGCACTTAATTGTCACAATACTGAAGTTTTAGTAGTCTGTACCAATACCAATCACTTTCATGTGGTGCAGAAATAGTTCACCCAAAAATGAAAATTCTCTCATCATTTACTCACCCTGATGCCGTCTCAAACTTGAATGACTTTCTTTCTTTCTCAGAACACAAAGATATTTTGATGGAGATATGATGTGAACATATCCATACAATGCAAGTCAATGGGGTCCAACACTTTCAAGCTCCAAAATGCACATAAAGGCAGCATAAAAGTAATTCATAGGACTACAGTGGTTTAATCCATGTCTTCTGAACTGATTTGATCGGTTTTGAATGAGAACAAACCAAAATGTAACTCCTTTTTCACTGTAAATCTTGACATCTGCATTCTCCTAGGTGCGGTCATGATTTGAAGCTCGATTACACTTTCTCACACTTAACGCATACACAGAGCGCACGACCCCATTGACTTGAATTGTATGGATATATTCACATCATATTTCAATCAAAATATCTTTGTTTGTGTTCCGCAGAAGAAAGTCATACAAGTTTGAGATGAGATAAGTGTGAGTTATAGAGAGCTATAATTATTGGGTGAACTGTTCCTTTAAAGGCACAGAGTGCATCCCATAGAGCTCAGTTCAGCCATATGGCCTCAATATTACTTTCAATGTTTACAAGATTAATGGAGAAACAAATCAATGCTGAATGATTCTGGCATTTATGAGGAAGCTCTTTAAAATGGAAATGAATCGATAATGGCTAATATCAATCACTTGTACATGTCAGTAATTTGCCAGTTCCTGTAATGACATCTGTAAATGTAAGTGATCACTGGGATTCAAAGATTTGTTTACAAATTTATGTTTATGTGTGATAAAGACTCTGTTCTGAAACTTAGTGAGCTAAGCAACATGCTAACCCCAGGTCAGATGGAGTAACCCTAAGAAAACTTCTTAAAATAGTCAATGAGTTTGTTAGCTCTCATGTGTCAAAAACGTATAAAAAATCTTTATATACTGTATGCATATATACAGGTGCATATCAATAAATTAGAATGTCGTGGAAAAGTTCATTTATTTCAGTAATTCAACTCAAATTGTGAAACTCGTGTATTAAATAAATTCAATGCACACAGACTGAAGTAGTTTAAGTCTTTGGTTCTTTTAATTGTGATGATTTTGGCTCACATTTAACAAAAACCCACCAATTCACTATCTCAAAAAATTAGAATACATCATAAGACCAATAAAAAAAACATTTTTAGTGAATTGTTGGCCTTCTGGAAAGTATGTTCATTTACTGTATATGTACTCAATACTTGGTAGGGGCTCCTTTTGCTTTAATTACTGCCTACTTCGGTGTGGCATGGAGGTGATCAGTTCGTGGCACTGCTGAGGTGGTATGGAAGCCCAGGTTTCTTTGACAGTGGCCTTCAGCTCATCTGCATTTTTTGGTCTCTTGTTTCACATTTGAATTACTGAAATAAATTTCTAATTCATTCTAATTTATTGAGATGCACCTGTGTATATATATATATATATATATATATATATATATATATATATACACACACACAGTTGTGCTCAAAAGTTTGCATAACCTGGCAGAAATTGTGAAATATTGGCATTGATTTTGAAAATATGACTGATTGTGCAAAAAAACTTTATTTAAGGGTAGTGATTATATGAAGCCATTTATTATCACATAGTTGTTTGGCTCCTTTTTAAATCATAATGATAACAAAAATCACCCAAATGGCCCTGATCAAAAGTTTACATACCCTTGAATGTTTGGCCTTGTTACAGACACACAAGGTGACACACACAGGTTTAAATGGCAATTAAAGGTTAATTTCCCACACCTGTGGCTTTTAAAATTGCAATTAGTGTCTGTGTATAAATAGTCAATGAGTTTGTTAGCTCTCTTGTTAGAGTTTGTGCTCCTTGAAACAGCCACACCGTCTTTTTCCAGAGCAGCCTGTATCTCTCCTGAGGTTACCTGTGGGTTTTTCTTTGTATCTTGAACAATTCTTTTGGCAGTTGTGGCTGAAATCTTTCTTGGTCTACCTGACCGTGGCTTGGTATCAATAGATCCCTGAATTTTCCACTTCTTAAGTGATTGAACAGTACTGACTGGCATTTTCAAGGCTTTGGATATCTTTTTATATCCTTTTCCATCTTTATAAAGTTCCATTACCTTGTTACGCAGGTCTTTTGACAGTTCTTTTCTGCTCCCCATGGCTCAGTATCTAGCCTGCTCAGTGCATCCACGTGAGAGCTAACAAACTCATTGACTATTTATACACAGACACTAATTGCAATTGAAAAAGCCACAGTTGTGGGAAATTACCCTTTAATTGCCATTTAAACCTGTGTGTGTCACCTTGTGTGTCTGTAACAAGGCCAAACATTCAAGGGTATGTAAACCTTTGATCAGGGCCATTTGGGTGATTTCTGTTATCATTATGATTTAAAAAGGAGCCAAACAACTATGTGATAATAAATGGCTTCATATGATCACTATCCTTAAATAAATGACTTTTTGCTTGATCAGTCCTATTTTCACACACATACATACATGTATACACCAATCAGCCACAACATTAAAACCACCTACCTAATATTGTGTAGGTCCCCCTCATGCCACCAAAGCAGCGCCAACCCTATTCTGAGATAATATTCTTCTCACCACAGTTGTACAGAGCGGTTATCTGAGTTACCGTAGACTTTGTCAGTTCGAACCAGTCTGGCCATTCTCTGTTGACCTCTCTCATCAACAAGGCATTTCCATCCACAGAACTGCCGCTCACTGGATGTTTTTTTTTTTTTTTTTTTTTTTTTTTTTTGCACCATTCGGAGTAAATTCTAGAGACTGTTGTGTGTGTCAGTTACAGAAATACTCAAACCAGCCCGTCTGGTACCAACAGACCGCACAATTTTTTTTAAAGCCATTAAATCAATAGAATGTGGAAAATGCTTGAAATATTATTATAGTTTTTTTAAGCCAACATGGACACAACGATTACATTTCTATAACCTTGACACACGTTTTAAATGAGATTTTTTGAAAGATTTTTCATTTTTATCACCTTGGACAATTTGTCAATGACCCAGCTGCCTGTGTAGTCAGAAGACAGCAAGGCAGCTCACTGGGTTTTGAAAGAGAGTCATTGCTTGACTCTCTCTTCCTCTCTCTCTCTCTCTCTCTCTCTCTCTCTCTCGCTCTCTCTCTCTCTCACAGACCTTGGTCTGGACCAGTTTGTGGTGAAACGCTATGATGGAAAGGTAAGCAGCAAGTGTGTGTGTGTAAATGTGGGCAAGTGAGTGGGAGCCAAGTCGTTACTTTCTCGACAGGATGACGCAGGGTTGAGACGTTTGTTCTCCCTGCACTCTTCATAAAACCCTTTCAGTCTCTTCACAGAAACTCATTCACAGCTCAGTCCAGCTCAGACTGCCGAGCACTCGATGAGACATTCTCTCTTTTACTCTGACGCACTAGAGAAAAGCTCACTGCACTCTTGAAATATTTTCCATGACCGATTACAAAAATGTTCAGGGATAGACATTGTCATTATAGATGTATATTTTCTAGAATTTAGAAAACAATGTTCGTCATCCTGTGTCATTTCGGGTGTCATCTCTACTTGAAATGTCTCCAGTTGACCCTTTTTAAATAGACCTTCGCTTTGTCTATCATTTATATGTGGCTATTCTTGCCTCACTGTCTTGATTTCTTTTTCTCTGTTTTCTTTGCTTTATTCTCGTCCACTTTAGCCACTTGTACTAGACATGTACAGGTAAAGACATTTTTGCAGATACCGATAGTTATTTTTGTGATGGCCGGTAAGTGAAATTGCCATGAAAAACAAATATATTGTACAGTAAAAAAAAGACTAATAACTGTTACTAACTAGTACTAATGTGTTGCTAGTAATATAAGCCATGCTTTCAATATTAGCCTAATCAGATAGATATATGATTAAATAATGTTCATAATTAAATAAAATAATAACAATAATAATAACAATAATAATATTGGCCACTAATATGGTCAACAACATGCATCACTAAGTAGTACCCCTTGTCCACTAGCATGAAAATTCACTTGATCTTTTCAAGATCTTGATCTTGTGATTTTGGTCTGTGTTTAGTTCATGTACAGGAGACTTCCTCTCTCCACCACAATTATTAAAGGAATAGTTCACCCTAAAATGAAAATACTCTCATCATTTACTCACCCACATGCCATCCCAGATGTGTATGACTTTCTTTCTTTTGCAGAACACAAATTAAGATTTTTAGAAGAATATATCAGCTCTGCAGGTCCATACAATACAAGTGAATGGGTACCAGAATTTTGAAGCTCCAAAAAGCACATAAAGGCAGCATAAAAGTAATACGACTCCAGTGGTTTAATCCATGTCTGCAGAAGCAATATGATAGGCGTGGGTGAGAAACAGATCAATATTTAAGTCTTTTTTTACTATAAATGTCCACTTTCACTTTCACATTCTTCTTCTTTTGCACGAAGAATGCAAATCACCACCTACTGGGCAGAGAGGAGAATTTATATTAAATTTGGACTTAAATATTGATCTGTTTCTCACCCACACTTATCATATCGCTTCTGAAGATATGGATTTAACCACTGGAGTCGTATTACTTTTATGCTGCCTTTATGTGCTTTTTGGAGCTTCAACATTCTGGTCACCATTCACTTGCATTATAAGGACCTACAGTGCTGAAATATTCTTCTAAAAATCTTCATTTGTGTTCAGCAGAAGAAAGAAAGGCATACACATCTGGGATGGCATGAGGGTGAATAAATGATGAGAGAATTTTCATTTTTGGGTGAACTATCCCTTTAAGAAGCAACATTAATCAAATTAATCATTTCCGTACAGGTGACACTTGAAAAACAAAGATATTAAACAAAACGACAAAGACTCTTACACTGTTTGAATGAGATTTCATATCAATTTATTGTAGTTTTACAGTCGTAAACAATAAATGTAGCAACTCTTGTATTTTTGGTGGAAACCATGGAAACGCTTAAGGCTTGTATTAAATCCATAACCTGCTATGGTAATGTTTCTTATATCTACAACCTTTGATTGTGTGTTATTTCCCAGCAAAATTCCTATTCTACTTGACAAATCCCCTCTGTTCCTTTTAATTTCCCTTTGTCCGTGTTCCTTGTTCTTTTTGTTTTCTCTGGGGATTGTTGGCCACTGCGTGGCCTGAGGGATGTGGAACATGTCTCAGTATTTCTTTATTTCCATTCTTCTGTCCAAGCTTTCACCTGGATTGCTTAATATGGCCCTGCAGCAGGACTGCTGAATCCAGACCCTCTTCCACATTTCCTCATGTCGCCATGGCCGCTTAATTGCAGTCGTATGAAATTACTTAGTATTTTTAGCAGTTAGCGCTCGGGTGCACTGTGCTAATAAATACTTATTCGTATTTTTTTTTTGCGTTGTGTGAATGTGAACACACCAGCACATTAAACCTTCACGTTCATCATACGCCATCAGTCATTTACAGGTCATAACAGCTGGTGCTTCATAAGTGTGACTTTCACATCTAAAACGGGTTGCGTTTGCGTGTGAGAGAGAAAAAAAGTGTGCATTCCCTTCAGCCCACTTTAATAGGCACGAGTGTTTTGCAAACCCAGTGTATGTTTTCCTACAGTATGACAGTCAGTGTTGGGGAAGCTGCTAAGTTACTCATCATTTAAAGTAGTTAACTACAGTCAAGCTACTCTTTTGAAAAAGTAGTTTGCTACTCTACAAGTTACTAATAAAAGTATTCTAGGTGAATCTTATTAAAACATGTCCAGGTCTCATTTCACCACAAGTCAAAATATAGAAATTGCATAGCATTTTGACATTATTTCATGTTTTGACATTAATTAAACCATTGTGTCAGTACGGGTTACTTTTTAGTATTTTGTAATCCCTATTATTCTCAATATCGATTCTCATTACTGTAATACTGTACTATTTTTAATGTCATTCAACAAAACGAAATATTGTAAAAATAGGCTCCTTTAAGCAAAATAGAATTTCTTATTTGTATTTATTTATTTATTTATTTTATTTGGACATATCCTAGCAGGATGAATCTTGATTTTGCGATTCGCCCAGCTAGCTATATTTATGGAATTAAATTATTAGATTTGATGTGGTATTATTATTATTATTATCATTATTATTAATATTATTATTATTACAATTATTTTTAAAAATATAAAAAATGTGATTCACCCAGCTAGCTACATTGAAGCAATTTAAGGGGACAATATATTTTATGTAATTAGATTTGATGAATTACACTATGTAACACAATTTTTTTTCCTGGGTAGTAAGTGTTATTTCCTAATTGCTTATGCCTCAGAATTATAGAAAATGGCTATTATTCCCCACAAACTTTGCTTTTGTGACCAGGACAGTGATATTTTGAAATTTACCTATTTTCCAATGAGAAAACGGGCGAATTTGTGTCTTTTCGTTCACATACAGTCAGAAAAAAACAACATATGAATCCAAATTAACATGTATTTATACTACAGTAATACAAAAATGACTACAAAAGATTTAGAAGTGAGTAGTTTTTCGAGATTTACGATTATAATGTAAATCACTTTCATGAATCAGCCCCCAAATGTAGTCTCCCATCAAGTTCTCGATATACTGTCCTTGGTAGCGGCGTTCAAAGTCCAGTATATCCTGATGGAAGCACTTGCCTTGCTCCT
The DNA here is from genome assembly GCF_019703515.2 of Myxocyprinus asiaticus. NCBI lineage: Eukaryota > Metazoa > Chordata > Actinopteri > Cypriniformes > Catostomidae > Myxocyprinus > Myxocyprinus asiaticus. Next base: position 8,101,357 of record NC_059366.1, read on the forward strand.
CCGAATACGCTCCCATGTTCCCCTTGAATTTATCAAGATGAGCATCAAGGATATGGACTTTGAGGGACATCCTACAGCCCATTGTGCCGTAGTTCTTCACCAGACTCTCAACCAGCTCCACATAGTTTTCGGCCTTGTGATTGCCCAGCAAGCCCCGAACCACTGCGACAAAGCTGTTCCAAGCCGCTTTCTCCTTACTAGTGAGCTTCTTGGGGAATTCATTGCACTCCAGCATCTTCTTTATCTGTGGTCCGACGAAGACAGCGGCTTTGACCTTTGCCTCAGACAGCTTAGGGAAGAAGTCTAGAAGGTACTTGAAGGCTGCCGACTCCTTATCTAGAGCTCTGACAAATTGTTTCATAAGGCCCAATTTGATGTGCAGTGGTGGCATCAGCACCTTCCGGGGGTCCACCAGTGGCTCCCACTTGACGTTGTTCCTCCCCACAGAGAACTCGGTCCGCTGTAGCCAGTCCCGCCTGTGGTAGTGTGCCTTGGTGTCCCTGCTGTCCCAAAGGCAAAGATTGCAGGGAAACTTGGTAAAACCGCCTTGGAGACCCATCAGGAATGCCACCATTTTGAAGTCTCCTATGACCTCCCAGCCGTACTCATCATACTTCAAGGCATCCAGCAAGGTCTTGATATGTATCCACTTAGGCAGCTGGAACTAAACTGAACTGGTGGGCTTAAGTCCCCTGTATTTATACTACTATTTATATTACTGGAAAGTTCTAGACAGTTCTAGAAGTTACTCCAAGTTTACCCAGCACTGAATCTATCTGGAATGTTCTGGAAAATAGGTAAATTTCAAAATATCACTGTCCTGGTCACAAAAGCAATGTTTGTGGGGACTAATAGCCATTTTCTATCATTTTGAGGCATAAGCAATTAGGAAATAACACTTACTACCCAGGAACCAAAAAATAAAAATTGTTGCATGGTGTTATTGTTGTTGTTGTTGTTGTTGTTGTTATTATGAGAGATATATTTAAAAAAATAATTGTGAATCACCCAGCTAGCTTCATTTAAGAAATTTAAGGGGACAACATCTTATACATAGTTATTATATTTTATGTATTATTATTATTATTATTATTATTATTACTAATATGATATATTTAAAAACAAACTGTGATTCAGCCAGCTTGCTACATTGAAGCAATTTAAGGGGACAATATATTTTAGATAAATATAACATTTTATGTGTTATTATTAATTCTATAATTATTATAATACTATACTATAATTATAAAAATAAAAAAAAATTGTGATTCACCCAGTTCGCAATATTGTTGCAATTTAAGGGGGCAATATTTGTTTTATCTTATCTTATATATTATTGCTATTATTAGATAATTTATTTTTAAAAACACATTTATGCTAAATAGAACTAATATCAACAGTGTTTAACTAAATGTTTATTTCACCAGAAAAAGATACTTTTGTGAGCACTGTAGCATGATGACTCACTGAATCTTTTTTTTTTAAACCAGTTCATTGAAATGAACAGATTTGTTATCAATTTATCATCATCTCAACTAACCTCTTTACGGACTTCACAATGCTACGAGAGAGAGGAAGGAATATTATATTAGTTTGGTCCCATTACATCACTACTCGTTGAAAAATGTTGCTTGTTACAGGAAAAGCTGCACTATTTTGAAAACAGCTGAGCTACTGTCACATTACTGAAAAAATGTCAAACATAGAGTTAAAAGCATCACTACTTGTAGCCAGTAACTCCCCAACACTTACAATGTGTATCTGTATAAACATGGAATTGTATATCTATGTTGATCTCCCATCTCTCTCTCTCTCTCTCTCTCTCTCTTTTAACACATGAATGAATTGTTCCTCCAGGCCTTAAGATGTCCTGCATTGTGTTTTTAAATTCAAATGTGATACCGTTGTGTTTGTGTTGATGGATTAATTTGTGCTCTCGGCTCTTTCTGCGTCCATCTAACCAAATAAACCCATCATTCTCTCCTCTGCCATCTCTTTTACCACTCCATCCCTCCCTTGGAAACCCCCCTCCCCTTATCTGTGCGCCCCTCCCTCTCTGCAGGACTTCTGGCAGGTATGGGGCATGTGCCAAGCTGCATGTGTCTGTGTTTGTGTGTGTGTGTGTGTGTGTGTGTGTATGCGCGATTTAGCTGAAAACTTCACTAGACCTCTATTTCTCTCTCTTTCTCTCTCCTTCTCCTTGAGTTGTCAGAGAGGGAATTTGTAGGAGTTCCCAGATGTGGAATTCTGGCCAAACAATGCATTAAAAGGCTCTAAATTTCATTAAAATCACTAGATGGGTAATAAACCTTAGCCTTCTTGGGCCATTTGAGCAGATGAGCGCTTTAGCTCAGCAGAAAAGAGTGATTTGGGTAGTATGATTACAGCAGAGGATGACGGTGTATTTCCTGAAAGAGCTGAGCGGAATCCTGATTGTGTCTGCACTACCAGAGCAAATATCATGCTGAGATGACTGAAAGCCAGATGTTAGTTGTAACAGCAGGTGTTTTCTGTTTCAACACACTGCAAAATGTCATTTTCTTAATCAGTATTGTTGTCTCATTTTCCAGCAAAATTATCGAAACACCCTTAAAATGAATAAATAAATGAATTTACTTGAGAAGCAAAATTGTGTAAATAAAATGTTAATTTAGAAGACTTAAATGTCTTTATTATCTTGAATTGTTGTTGTTGTTATTGTTGTTGTTGTTTTTATACCCCAAATAGTGTTTTCTTGTTTTGAGCATGAGTCTAACAAAATGTAGTGATGTATATGCTTAAAACAAGAAAGAATACAAAAAAAAAAACGAAAGTGCAATAAATGTATTTAAACTTAAAGATATGCTCTCTTACAGGGTTCTCGCAGATCCTTAAAAAGTCTTGAATTCAGTTTTCCCAAATTGAAGGTCATAAAAAGTATTAAATATTGTTAATAATATAACAAAAGTCTTCATTTTTATTTAAAGATGTTTTAAATTTGGGGGCGGAAGGACAGGAATCGTGATATGACCTAATGTGATTATCAAACTTCAAAAGAATACGATCTAATTAAATAAATGCATGCGCTGCGTCCTTCAGAGTGAAAACGCAGCACTGTTGTATTTTCTCCAAGCACGCCGGGGCTTGTGAGTGTTTCCAGCTGTTGCGGACCAGTCTGCAATCATTCAGCCATATCGGAGATTTTATGACAAGCGATTTACTAATGATCAGCCGTTGATGATGAAGATATAGTGTTGATGAAATATGACAGTGTTTACTTTTAATGGTTTATATTGTAATACGTTGTAGATTATTGTAGGAGTGCACATTTTATTTCTCTTATCTGTTTGAATGAGCAGCTGGAAGCAGTGAAGTGCGTACATTTCAAAATAAGAGTCCCCAGTGTATTTCAGCCTTTAAAGTTAAAAGTTCTGCACTATGAATCACATCTTCTTTTTTTTCCCCCCGGTTATTGGTATTTTGGTTGCATTTATTATAGGCCTACAATTTTAAAAACTATTGGCAGATTAATTACCTTTCAACACATTATCGTATCAGCAAAATCCAATATTGGTCGACCTTTAATTTGTATTTATTTATATAATGGTACATAAACCAATTTTAATGTGATATATATGTGGAAAACATGTCTTGAATATTTTAAACTTGCATACATTCAGCCCTGTTTTTCTGATAAGCAATTTTAAGGCCATGTTGAATGTATGCACCTGCCTCTTTTATTCTGAGATTGTGTGGGTTTGTTTTGTAATGGGGATACGGTATGTAATTTTATTTGTTTTTAGGTCTTGAAAAAGGTCTTAAGTCTTTAATTTGATTTTAAAAACTCTGCAGAATCCATTGTAATAATAAACATAATGTTGCTTCTCAAGTATTTTTCAGTCAAGAATTAAATCTGAATACATTTTGAAGTATTATAATGGATATGATAAGGTTGTAGGTTTGGTCTTGGTTGACTAGATTTGCTAACGCTGCTACTGCAAAGCAGTTATGAAGACTTGCAACTACTAGAACATACACAGACATGCTGTGTTGAGCATGTAAACTGGTGTCACACTAGCCAACTCCAAACAATTCGATTTTAGCCTAGGGTGTCACACTTACTGACTTTTTTGCTGAGATCTCGCTCTCTACAGTTGGAGTTTTGTCACACTTGCTGATTAAGAATGGTGGAGGGGTGACAGACATACCGACACACTCAAACTTTCTCTCTGAAACCTTGTAATGTGGAGCTCACCGAATTAACAACAATATAGCATGCGGTTCATGGTGTAACCATTGAAATGTTTGTGATTGTATATTTATTCCCTCTGGGCTATCTGTAGAAAAGTGTACTGGATTTATGTTCAATAAAAACAGACTGTTCTGCCTCTGCCTTCTGATTTTATTATACATATTATTGTAGAAGAACCCCTCAAAGCGCTTGGTGATCAATGAATTACAATCAGCATTTGTGACATGATTTCTGATGGTCACCTGACAAGTCTACAGAATTTTGCTTTCCCTGTTGTTGGAGCCATTAACTCAGCATTGAGTCCAGTCAGTTCAGGGATTAACAGTGTCATGCTGGCGGATGCTGATGCGAGCTCCGTCTTCCTCTCACTGGCCGGCGATTATGTAATGACGCTTAAGACTGAAAATCGGAGGAAAAGTTGGCTAGTGTGACGCCTGCTTAAGACATGCTGCTGCTGCACATTTAGACCTAAATACATTCACATTAAAGCAGATCTAGACAAGTGGTGCTGGGGAGGAGGAGGGTTTTAAAGAGAAAACTCTTGTAATACCCTGCAGTAAGACTGGATATATGCAAATAACAGAGGCATTTTAAATGCTAGACAAAGGGAGCACACTAGTACTAGTACTTATCAGCTTTTGGTCATGAAGTACGTGAGTCGACTGTCTCACAGATTGCATGTTCAAAGGACCTATCAGTTTGAACCATGTAACGTTACATGACTGTCATTTATCTGGCTTTATGGATGTTATATATATATATAATTTTTTTTATTTTTTTACTGGAAAGCAAGACAAACATATAGATTAAGAAACTGATTTTATCCAGTGCTTACAAAACTTAAATATAACTTCTTGGATTATTTTTGGGTTGGGATCATTAAAGCAGCTATAAATAACAACTGTCAATATAAGTTGATGTTTGACATGCTCGCACTTGTCTTAAAGCTGCAGTGTGTTGACTTAAAAGTATCTGCATATTTTTCCTATCCACCGGAATAGGAAAAAGTATTTTAACAGCAAAAAATGACACACTTAACCTTTAAGTCTTTGTAATATTGGTAAGTGGGTGGTGACGTTTGCTCAACGGTTAAGAAAGGCACATCTTGACACAAACACACACACTCTCACTTTTATACAGCACCATCAGGCAGGCAAGAGCTTTAGGGTATGTTCCGACCCATTACTGATATGTAACATACACACTAAGCATACTCAACATGCCACAACCCTGTTTGTACAAGACCTGTCATAGAAGGCAAGGCAGTGCTCTGGACTTTTTGGGTTAATCGGAATCTATCTTGAACAATGTTTCTTTCAAACTGTGGTATCGGTACCGCCGCTCCCTGTATGCATATTAAACCAGAAACTCCACTGGTGGCCCTTCCTCGCACGTTATACATTATGACCTGTTAACAGTCGCGGAACACAGGAGATCCCTTCACAGCGCGCACAAGGTCAGAGTATCGCCTCGGACCCCATCCCCCCCACCTCCCTCCCATCCATCGATCACGGAACTCTGCGTAGGGCATAATTTTGGCCAGCGCCGCTGCTGCACCAGTGGGACATGATACGACTCTGGAAATATACAATAAATAAATTACTGTGTAATCACACCGCAGGCAACCGCACTTTCGGGTTCTTTTGAGCAGCAGATTTCAGTGTATTTTTTTTTTCTATTAAAAACAGCCATTTGCGATCAAATCATAGTTTGAGCGATTCCATTGTGAAAATGTCAAACATATCAACAGCAGCCGAGGGGGTTATTGGTTTCATTAGAGCAGACGATAACAATGATGGTGATCCGTGAAATATCAAAATTTATGTGATATCCTGAGTTTGTCCTGATTCACTGATCCTGATGGAAATTGTAAAAAAACAAATCTTAATTAATCTTTTGGAACAGCATTTTTGGCTCAATTTGAATGAAGCACCCATTAAAAGCAGTTCTTTTGGGGGGTGCCTATAGAACCTGGAAGTGCCGCTGCTGCGAGTTTGTTTGTAAACAGTAACTTTATCTGTAGGGTACTAGAAATATAGAATTTATACATTTAATTTGAAAGAATATACAGGGTTTTAAATGAACGCCCGCCAAATGCGGGTAAAAATTGACAGTGACGGGTAATTCCATCACTCTTACTTGCCACTTTGGCAGATGATATTTTCAGGGTTTTTTATGCATTGAAATTTTTATGCATTGAATCTGTGCAGGGCAAATGAAGTGTGCTTTTGCGTGACAGCCACAGCGCACATCCACATGCTCCAGAGCTCTGGAACAGCGCAGAGCAAAAACCTGCGTGATTCAGTCTGACTTTATTTGATATCGTGGCTGGTGGAGAACAGAAAACTTGTGACCCATCTGAATTCTACTAAGAACATTGGAGTTTAAAGCTCTAAACTCAGCAAAAAAGAACCGTCCCATTTTCAGGACACTATATTTTAAAGATAATTTTGTAAAAATCCAAATAACTTTACAGATCTTTATTGTAAAGGGTTTAAACAATGTTTTCCATGCTTGCTCAATGAACCATAAACAATTAATTAACATACACCTGTGGAACGGTCGTTAAGACACTAACAGCTTACAGACGGTAGGCAATTAAGGTCACAGTTATAAAAACTTAGGACACTAAAGAGACCTTTCTACTGACTCTGAAAAACACCAAAAGAAAGATGCCCAGGGTCCCTGCTCATCTGCGTGAACGTGCCTTAGGCATGCTGCATGGAGGCATGAGGACTGCAGATGTGGCCAGGGCAATAAATTGCAATGTCCGTACTGCGAGACGCCTAAGACAGTGCTACAGGGAGACAGGAAGGACAGCTGATCGTCCTCGCAATGGCAGACCATGTGTAACAACACCTGCACAGGATCAGTACATCCGAATATCACACCTGCGGGACAGGTACAGGATGGCAACAACAACTGCCCGAGTTACACCAGGAATGCACAATCCCTCCATCAGTGCTCAGACTGTCCTCAGTAGGCTGAGAGAGGCCGGACTGAGGGCTTGTAAGCCTGTTGTAAGGCAGGTTCTTACCAGACATCACCAGCAACAACGTCACCTATGGGCACAAACCCACCTTCGCTGGACCAGACAAGTCTGGCAAAAAGTGCTCTTCACTGACGAGTCGCGGTTTTGTCTCACCAGGGGTGATGGTCGGACTCGCGTTTATCGTCGAAGGAATGAGTGTTACACCGAGGCCTGTACTCTGGAGCGGGATCGATTTGGAGGTGGAGGGTCCGTCATGGTCTGGGGCGGTGTGTCACAGCATCATCGGACTGAGCTTGTTGTCATTGCAGGCAATCTCAACGCTGTGCATTACAGGGAAGACATCCTCCTCCCTCATGTGGTACCCTTCCTGCAGTCTCATCCTGACATGACCCTCCAGCATGACAATACCACCAGCCATACTGCTCGGATCAAAATCCCATTGAGCACGTCTGGGACCTGTTGGATCGGAGGGTGAGGGCTAGGGCCATTCCCCCTAGAAATGTCCGGGAACTTGCAAGTGCCTTGGTGGAAGAGTGGGGTAACATCTCACAGCAAGAACTGGCAAATCTGGTGCAGTGCATGAGGAGGAGATGCACTGCAGTACTTAATGCAGCTGGTGGCCACACCAGATACTGACTGTGACTTTTGATTTTGACCCCCCCCCCCCCTTTGTTCAGGGACACATTATTCCATTTCTGTTAGTCACATGTCTGTGAAACTTGTTCAGTTTATGTCTTAGTTGTTGAATCTTTTTATGTTCATACAAATATTTACACATTAAGTTTGCTGAAAATAAAAGCAGTTGAAAGTGAGAGGACGTTTCTTTTTTTGCTGAGTTTATATGGAGAAAGTCAAACCTCTCTAACTGATAGGCAGCCCCTATGTTATGAACAGCACTGATTAGGGAAAGAGGAGACAAATACAAATCAGTTTTTAAAATACACATCATCATTCTTACTAAAAGTTTATTATTATTGTTTTACTACAGTAACACTAACTGTACAGATTCATATTAAATCTACTAGGGCTAAACTGTTACACTTTATTTTTATTACAGCTGTGAAAATTGTAGTTATAGGTTCAAAATGTGTTTAGGCTATTAGTATGTTCTATAACAAATACTATAGTTTATTTTTTAGAAAAGACTATGAAGACTACATTAATCTGTGGAGCCATCCATGGTCATACCTTTGTTTATTCCCTTATTATTATAAATACTACTGTTAAACAATATAGAACAAAGGTACATTTAATGAAGGGGTAAAAACTTCCATGAATTATGGACAAATTATTGACCTGTTCCATCCTACTCCTGTTCTGACTGGTCAAGTTTGCCTTCAGATATGCTAAAGATGACTTAAATCATCAGGCCTGTGTCCTGCTAAACTAATATCATTCTCCTTCAAATAAAATGTCCAAACAAATGCATGCAGTTACAATCTCCAGTTAACTTTATCACTTTTTGCGAGGTGGGGGATTTTGACTAGTGAAAATGCTGAGTGGCTAGTGACCTTGGAAACTACCAGCCACAGTGGCCGGTGAGCCAAAAAGTTACTTTCAAACCCTGTTAATATATGTTCCGTTGTATTTCTTTGGTTTTGTACGTCTAAGTCTAATGTCCCACATTCTTACTTTTGTTGAAGGTAACCTTAAAGGGATAGTTCACCCAAAAATGAAAATTCTGTTTATATTTACTTACCTTCAAATCATTCCAAACCCATATGACTTTTTTCTTTAATGGAATGTGAAAGAAAGGAGATGTTAGGCAGATTGTTAGCCTCAGTCAATGAAAGTGAATAACATATTTTGTGTTCCACGGAATATGGGTCATATGTGTTTGGAACAACATTAGTTTTTTTTTTTAGTTTTTTTGCGCTGCACAGAGCAAGCAAGAGTGTACATTCATCTGTGCATGCATGTGCAAATGCTTATGTACATGAATAATGCAGCACTGTCTGGGGATCAGACCAGCAATCCATTGACGGACTCAGATCTCTCAGTTGTGTGCAAGTGTGAATGCACCATAGACATAAAATAAGTAGATGGAATGTTATGTAGGGCACCTGAAAATGGGTGGTGCCTTAGTGGTATTCCGTTCTCTATTTATCATCCAATATGAATTTTCAATGACTTGCACCGATATCTAGAGAGGGGGTGGCCGATAATCAATATAAAACCAATATATATATATGCTAAAACAATTTTAGGGAGTGAGATGTATGCATATATGCTGAAATTCTTTTTTGTTGCGATTTACTATACAATATTTACTCAATTCACCAAATATATTTGTAAACAAATTCTGTATTCTCTATTGACAGGGCTATAGGTATATTTTGTTACTGACAAACCACCTCTGGTAATCAGCCAAGTGAGTATGATTGTCTCAAAAGGATGAAATATCATCAGATTTATCGGTCTGGCCGATATATCGGTCTGTGACTACGCAATAATAAATATCCTGTTTTTACTTGTCGCACTGTATTTTTAAATCAGGTTTCTCAGTGCCATTATTCAGGTGCAAATTATTGGCCAGACTAGAGGTTGACCGATCTTTTGGAGATACCGATATTCAAGGTGGGGTGAAAAGCCAATAACGATCAGCCGATAGTTTTTCAAATCAATTTAAAGAATGGTAAAAACATTTCTTAGTCTTTCATTACTTTGACGGCACAGGCATAGAGGCTACAGGAGTCCAAAATGATTACAATTCCAGATGCAATTAATTGCCCAGACAAAATCCCAATAATAACCATAAAAAATGAAGATTTGGAGCATAACGCAGGACTATTAACAAGCCCGAAATACACGTACTTATTCCCAGACTCTTATTTTGAAAAGATAGAGACTTTGCTTTGTTACAGTGCTTTATATTTAATTATTTACCAAATTAAGCTTATTATAGCCTATATATTCACCAGATTAAGGGTTTTGTATAAATATACATATTTCAGCAGATGAGGTTTTTATTATTATTCAAAAGATATGAAGTTTGAGACACAATGTATGTGATGACAGTGCACATTTCTGTATAGTCTCACGGAGGAATTAAAAAAACACTATCAGAAAGCATAAGCACAGATTTTTGCAGATAACCGATGATTCCAAAAAGCAACTATTGTCACAAATTAATTGGTAAAATCCGATATATCGGTCTGCTGAAGGTCTGGTCATGTGGTACCTGTTACTTTTCTCAGCGCTATTCTGGATCGACCAATCACAGTCATTTGTGATTACTGAATAAGGATTAAGTATTTTTAAAGAATTATGTTCTTGTCATAGTTCACCCTATGAGGGGGTGAATATGAAATATGTAAGGGGGGTGAAATATGCAAGGTTCCAATTGTCATGAAAAACCTGGAAATATCAGGGAAATGTAAAAAAGTAAAAAACTCGTGGTAATTTCTGTAGTGATTATTTTTTTCTAGTTTTGCTCTGCTCTAAAATATTAACTCAGCTATTGCTCTTGTGTAGAGCTTGTGCATAGAGTAAAACTTGATCACAAGCCGTACTGATATACTTGTAGATGGTTTGCTATAAACAAATTAGAGTTTTGCATTCCTACAGCCTCAGGTTGAAAGAGTTTTAGAGATCTGTCAAGAGCTCTGGCAACTCAAAAAGATGAATGTTTCTCTGTCTCTCTCTGTCTGTTTCTCTCTCTCTGTTTGAAGCAGAGATGTGTGCCAGTGCTTTAGATCTCTGTGCATGCCCTGTGCTCAATGCCTGCGATTGACTGGCTGCAGGACAGGCTGCTAGTAGGATGGGGTAGAGCTGGCGTGTTGTAGCGCATTCCTGCCTGTGCTCGGTGACACCACAGTTTGCCCTAGATTCCTTTTTAACCTCTGCTCACTGGGCCTCACTGTCCCTTTAAATGCATGAAAACCAAGCACACAGCATGAGTTGACTAACTTTAGGATGTTATTTAGGACACTGCCCAGACAAACTGCCAAACCCTTGTGGGTACCACTAGGTACTGTGATGCCACTGTGATCATGTGACCATGATGGATGAATGGGTGGGAGGGGGTGGAGCCTAATTTGTGTGGGATGCTGATTGGACTGGTGTCCTATGGCTGACCTTAATTTAACTTTTAGTTTCAGCAGGTGCCTTCCATGGAAAACCATGGGGGGTTGGTTGAGTAAATCTGAATTTGGATTAGATTTTCACATGAGTCACAAGCTCTGTAATTGCACATTTAAAGGAGAAGTTCACCCAAAAATTTAAATTGTGACAATATTTACTCACCCATATGACTTCTTAATTAATTTAAGAACATCTTTGCTGATTTTGTAAATGCATTGGAATATAGTGCTTGAGTCATATGTACAAATATGGTATCACCTTGTGATGAAACATAAGAATTGGTCATGTGAGAGTTTTGCATTTGTGAATATATACAGGTTTATTTGACGTTTGTAATGGGTCAATGACCTTGTTCTAAAGTCCCCAGGCATATTGTGATAATGAGCTTTGTGTGGCTTTCTCTTGGGGTTGTAGCTGACATTTTAATATTTGCATATAGTTTGTTTTGTATGGGAAGTTTTTTCTTATTCACCAGCTGTGTATGTTTAGGAAAAAAAGACCCATCAGACCTGCCCCTCTTCATCTCTGTCTCTCTCTTGTTTGGCATTCACACACCCTTTTTCATCACTGCAAGTCATTAAGTGGCTGTATTGTTGGTCATAACAGGGGTTTGCATACTTGGCCATGGCTTTTGATAATCTGATAACAAATGGAACGTATTGCCAGTAAAAGATGTCTTTCCAACTTGACAAAAATCATTTTTTTTCCTGCCAAAAACAAACATTCTCTGAGTGAGATGTCGGCTTTAATGTTCTGAGAAAGATTACAGACTAATGACAGGGCTTCCCGGCGTGACACCACAGAAATAGAAACCAAGCGATCAACAAAAGTTCCTGACGTTTGTCGCTTGCTGTTGTTGTGGCTTGTTAGGACAAAACATGGAAAAGAGATCGTTTATCGAGTATCGTGGCATCGCTTTGCAACTGGTTTGGACACTGTGTTGTAGTCTGAACCACGGTACATTTGCACCATCATTGTGAGTAGCACCCCGAGCACTAGCTGCGGCTATAACCAATGTGGCTAGGACACGACTCGGGGAGAGCAGAACAGGTGCGATTCAGTGGTGCACACTGAAGTTCAGTTCACCGCTTGTACACCAACCAGACAAATGAACTTTGATGTCAAATGAATTCTGTGTGAACCAAAAGCTTGTTTGATCCAGATCCAAAATCTGTCTCTCATTTCTTGTTTCTTTCCCTCACTTTGAAGACACACAAACACACACACATCCATCAGTATATTATCTGGTTTCTGGCATTATTGGAGCAGAAGTGCTGATAACTTGTAATGAGGTTGTTAAATTACAACTCCGCAGAACAGCTTGCATTTCACAAGATCATTGCACACTCTACAAAACTCCTGGACCTAACACAAAGCACAGTGGGAGCAAAAGTCTGGTGCCATGTCTGAGGGCAGCTCTTTGCGGTTGGCAGCACGAAGCTCCCAGTGTTTCGGGAAACAGGCACCTGTGAAGTGTTTCCAGAGGTCCCACAGAGACACATACTGATTTTACCTCTAGCAGTACCTTGATACAGCAAATTGCAGTGCACAGCTTCCCCTAAAATATTTGGCTATCAGAAGAGAAACATGAAGAAAAGAAAGATGAATAAAAGAACCAAGTATGCAAGAATATGGGGGTGTATACACAAAGCAAATTCTAGTGTTCTAGTGTTGCAATATTTTAAGTGAAATGTGTCATTGCAAAAATATTGACTATTTTCAAGCAAGTTTCAAACATTTTTGCCCCAATCTCTCATCATTGTCTGTGCCAATGTTATTATGATCGACCCAGTCAGCATTGTCAAACAAACAGATTGCAATTCTGTTTGGACATTTGACCTTATTTTACCTAATATTCGGTCTGTGGATACTTGCGTCAGATGGATGGCTTTGGTCATGGGTCTTGTGCCATGAATATTTTTAAGATGGATAATGAAGTTGTCTGGATATTCTGAATTAAACAGCATTTCATTGAGAAACTACAACAACCTGTTTTTATTTCGAAAGATTTATTTCTATTTAGAAGTATTTAGATTTATTTAGAAAGTTTATTTAGATAGAGCATGACGGAATGCTCTATCTAGCTGCAAGAACGTATGCTGTGTGTAAGCCCTCCAAAGAATGAAAATAACGAGAACAGGACGTAGAAGTTTGTCCCATCAAGAGCTTGACTTTCAACTAACATTTATGTTGTTACCTCCAAAGCTCTCATTAGTTCAGACTGTGAGAGACTTGGAGTATCATTCACACCCTTGGACACATTGTTGGCATTTTGGAAAGGGAACACTCAGTGGCTTTGCTGTGAAGGTCAGCCAGCCTCATACAATGTGGTGACTTCCAAAGGGAATGCAGACTGTGATCCTCCACCTGATACTGTTGGATACAGCCGTCGAGTAGAAATTCTGACTAGTTGTCATTATTAGAGACTTGTGAACACGCCTTAACACTGTCGCTTGTCATGGTTTTACATGGAAGAGAAAGCTTTCATTGCTTGATGCTTTATCATGTTGCACCTAGTTTGGACACATATAAGGATGTTTTAACATGGAGCTCTTGGTATGCCCCAAGTCTGTTTAATGGTTTAGTTCAGTCGTTTGGTTGGTGTGACAACTGTTTTCCAAACTTAGGTGGACACCTATGAGTCAACTTGAAAATTGAAGTCTGGGACATAATGCAATAGTGGTTCACAATTTATATGAAAACAATCCGGATTAACTTGCGCAAGTGAATCACTATGTAGCATGTAAAGCATTATAGATATCCTGCAACCAGAGCTGCAAATGCTGCTTGTCTCTGCAGAAATTGCCATTGGCAAAGAGCTCACAGTCTTTGCATTTCTTGCAACACATCAGCTGCACACTGCCGCAAGTGTAAATTCTTACTTTATTTTTGGCATCTTCTCCTCCTGGTTGTTTACTACTTGTTGCTTGTGCCTACGGTCATACAGTCACATTGATGGTGCAATCATGATGGTCCATCAGATTTCACTGTGGGTGGGACTGCCCAGTGTGATGCCACAGAAATAGAAAGCAAGTCGACAAAAACTGACAAATTTTTTTTTTTTGGGTGATTTGGGATTACCCAAAAAAACTCTTTCACAGAGAGAGTTTCATGCAGTTTAAATGCACATGCGGCTGACCGTTCTCTCTCGGGCTGCTAATGTTGGTGTTGGGTGTTAAAATCTAAATCTGCATCTCCTGAATGTCTTCTGAAGGTGACAGCAGGGACACGGTGGGCCTGGAGCTTATTAGCTCCTCACCGCTTCTCTTCACACACACATTTGTTCCTTACAGCTCCTTCAGCAGCACCTACTGTCTATTCAAATCTATTCGCACTTCGACCAGTTTCAGAGCTGGTAAAAAAATAACCTGTGTTCACCTTGTCCCATACACACACAAACGACCCTCCATGCACTCAAAGTGGTGCCTGCCCATGCAAAACTTGCTGCCTCAATACTAGGGTGTTGTGGGTGGTTGCCAGTCAAATGAGCCCACACCCAAGTCTGTTATGTTCTGGTCCCTTGATACGGCTTGAGTTCCTCCTTCAGAGTCTATTGGATTTTTTTGGCCATTTCCATGTCTTATGTCTTAGAAAAGTAACAGCACACCTCTCGAGTTATGAGTTACTTACTGAAGTTTGGTGTAGTGTGGTGAAGCATGGTTAGGGGTTTGTTAAAAGCCATAATGCTAAATATGAGCAATAGTATAAGTGATACTTGCATAGGGACACACCATTCACAATGTGAGTGGCGCTTGCTTGTGCAAAAGTTGCCACTATAATGATGGGATGTTGTGGGTGGTGGCCAGAGGCTTGCTATTCAGTTTTTAAGGTGGTCTGAGTGGTTTTAAGCTTGTTATACATGCTAGGTTGTGGCTAGATGGTTGCTAGCATGTTCTGGGTGGTTGCTGATGGATACTTACTCTTACTTAATGTCTGTAGCACAAATGGTTCAGGATATTTAATGTCCCAAAATTTAAAACATTAGAAATAATGTGCAGTGAGTGGCATTATCATAAAATAAACCCAGACAGGCTAACCAGGGCCTCAAAACAAAGCGGACCAGTTGAATTTATACTATCCCACTTACCATATAAACATGGTAAATGGACATGAAATATTTATTTACGTTAGAATTAAATAATTTATGTGAGAAGTGAGCGTGGAGTGAGACCCATGAACCCAGTTCGTGTTCGGTTTCTTGGGACAAGGATCAGTTACGGTATACAATTTTGCATCAATGAACAAAAATATTTGACCGCCGAATACCATGATTGACTTCGATTGACAAATCAGAATCAAGTATTCCGGAGAATTGTGCTGTAGAGCACAACAGTCTAATTCCAGAAGTAAAAATCCCAATCATTTACTCCATAGGTGGATTGATTTTTAACGATAACTTATAAACCTCTTAAGACAGACCAACCATGAGCTTCAAGGTTGTTAATCGATGGTATATGCTTCTGTTTAATAGCGGAATTTCTGGTGAGCTATACTCTCTTTGATCCTGAAGGGAATGATCCACCAGTCAGAGAACTGCAGCGAACAAAGCGCGCCAAAAGAGCTCTGCAGAAACTGTCCATTTCCATGACGCACTGTGAAGGATGCAGTCGAGTCACTCTCCAAACACTCTCAAACTACTTGTATATTTGTATATTTCTGAATATTTTGCAATAAAATTAAGATGTTTTAGATAATTGCATTCGCAATGCTTTACGGGATTGTAGTTCAGTCCCTCATTAAAGATCATTAAAGTCCTTAGTCTTATACCTTTGTATTTTTCCTTCAAATCAACTTTGTGACGTTGTGATTCACCTCTGAGCTGGTTCATGGCTTAGAACTCTTTTAGGAAGGATTTTATAAAATTCCTATGGAGAAAATGTATAGGGAGCATACTTCGGAACCATGACAGCTGAAAAAGTGGCCAGGTAATGTTAAGCTAAGTTAAGGTTAGTTGTTTGTCAATTCCTTAACCCTGTAAGTATAAGCAATAGCCATTGAAAACACCACTAATAAGAGTTTCAAAGAGAAATTTAATTGACAATTTATGATTTAGTGACACTGAAGTCAAGATGGAGGCATATTTACATTTACATTTATGCATTTGGCAGACGCTTTTATCCAAAGCGACTTACAGTGCCCTGATTACAGGGACAGTCCCCCCTGGAGCAACCTGGAGTTAAGTGCCTTGCTCAAAGACACAATGGTGGTGGCTGTGGGGATTGAACCAACAACCTTCCAACAACTGTAGTCCACTACACCACCACCACTCATATATATATCTTACAACCAACAGCTGTAGTCCACTACACCACCACCACTCATATATATATCTTACAACCAACAACTGTAGTCCACTACACCACCACCACTCATATATATATCTTACATTATTGGCTTGTATTATGTTATAGCCTGTTTATTCAGTGTTATTTCAAAAGGAGAGTGTGTTGAGTGGGGAGTGTAAGTGGGACATTGCACAAACGTGTATGTGTTTCAGTATGAAGGATAAATGTAATCACAATGGCGCGCATGTACACATATGATATGTGGCAGCCCTGATTTACTGCGTAATGGTCAGGTTGTGTTTTAACCCCATTTTCTCTTCCCCTTTACTCACTGATGGGATCCACCCCAGACAGAGGTAACACAAATGTCAACAGATGCTGAACTGACATGCTACGTCTGTGTGTGTTTGTGTGTGTGTGTGTGTGTGTGTGTGTGTGTTCCCACACTTCATTATTCTGAGTGTGTGGCAGCTGTTCTTCAGTCACTGTCTTTTTTATGTCAAGACACAGGATGGAAACTGTGATTGCACCACTGTGGAGTCACCTTTATTCAGAAATGTGAACCAGTTTACTGCAGAAACATCAAATACAGTGTGTTCTCAGGATTTGTCGAGCAAAATAAGTGATCACTTATAAGCAGTTACTGTTGTTATTCATTAGAGACACATTGGCTGTGTCTCGAATTGTGAGCTGCCTACCTAGAAAACATTTTGGGCATCAAAGGCAAGAACATTTGATCCCACCTATGATGCTTAAAATTGCTGTTTAGGCAGGCAACCCACCTGATTTAAATATTCAAATGTGCCAGTGAGCCCCACAAATGTTGTTTATGTAGGAAACTTGCTTAATTTATAAAGGCATATGATGCCCAACAATGCTGTTTACCCACTTGATTTTAATGTTTGAATGCATCTCTGATGCCTTAAATTTCTGTTTAGGTTTGCAACTCATTCATTTAACCATTCGAACTGCCCAAAAATGCTGGCAAATGTGCAGTTGATACACAAAAATGCTGTTTACAAAGACAAACCACTTGATTCAAATGTTCGAACCCGCCTACGATACCCAGATGTGCTGTTTATTTATGTGACCCATAATCTGAACATTTGAATGTACCTATGATGCCCAAACATGCTGTCAAGGAAGGCAGCTCACTAGGTTTTGAAACACAGCCATGTGCCGTTCTGTAAGTAACAACGATGAAATGGTTGTTTTAGCATTATAATAACACTCTTCATATTGTTTCCTCTCTTGCTCGTCTCTTGTGTGAGAATGCAGCATTGCATGAATGTACCATGTGGCATCAGTGTTAGCATGCTAGTGCCTCTGTCTGCTGCTCTGCTCACACTTTATGGAGCTCTGATCTCAAACAGGATTCAAAAGTGCCATCTTGTGTTGAAGAGAAGCAATGCTGACACACTCTATTTTTCTCTCTGGGCACCTGCAGAAGATTGCTCAGGACCGAGAGAAGTTTGCTGACGAGGACAGCATCTTCTTCACACTGGGAGAATGTGGACTCATCTCTTTCTCTGACTACATCTTCCTTACGACCGTCCTCTCCAGTGAGTGTATCTGAGTGACTTCCCAAGAGCATTGTCTTTTACTCAAAGTAATTTCTAAAATAAAATAACTTTTTGTTTATGTTTTACTGGCCGATATGAAAGTACGGTCTTGGACTTTGCTAACTCCCTTTGGCAGGATGTGGTCTCCGTAGTGCTCTCCTTCCTGGAGAGGGAAGAGCACTTCCCAGCGCTATTCTAGAAAAGTACCTATTAGCGTTGATGCAGCCTCATGCAAAAGCAAGTGTTAGCAATGCCATTGAAGAAATGCTCTATTAGCAGGCATTTTTGTTGCAGATAAATCATTCATTTCGCAAACCTTGAGTTGCATTTGAATCTATTATACAGTGCCAACATATTTTTTTTATGCCACTAAAATATTTGGTGCTTATTACTTCTGGATGTATGGAAACTTTTTTAATCAACACAGTAACGATTTAAAAGAGTTCTGATTTTGATGCACCTGTTTTTAAACTTTTATACGTTTTCTATGTTTCGTCCCCTTTGCAGCTCCTCAGAGGAACTTTGAGATTGCCTTCAAGATGTTTGACTTGAATGGAGATGGAGAGGTGGACCTTGAGGAGTTTGAGCAAGTAGGTGAACACAGACATTCAAAGACACTTTTTAGTACAATAGATAAACTCGTTTAAATGAAAATGTTCTGAAATAAAGCTGCTATACACTCACTGAGCAATTTATTAGAAACACTATGGTCCTATTAAAGTGCCTGACGTGGTCATCTGCTGTTGTTGCCCATCCGCCTCAAGGTTCGACATGTTGTGCATTCTGCTCACTACAATTGTACAGAGCATTTATCTGAGTTACCGGGGGAGGGAAAAACAAAACAAAAAAGAGGAGAGGGAAAGGGCAAGGCGGAGCGACAGTGAGAGAGAGAGAGGAGAGAGAAAAAAAACTTGCTCGCCGGTTTCCCAGACTTGCTTGCGGTTTCCCAGACACACCGTCGCCTGGTCCTCGATCACCCCTCCACACACTGGCGGACGACAGCCGCTTCTCCCCGGGTGGACTGGAGCGAGTCCTCCGACCCCTGGCGGATGGAATGCCCCTCCGAGTTTTGGCGGCCGGTAGGGAACACCTCCTCCCCTCGCGGACGGCGGACATTCTTCTGCATCCAGGCGGTCGGCAGCAACTCCTCCGTCCCCCGGCGGATGGCCGCGGCTGCTCCTTTGGGTGGATGGCAGTGGTGAGGACTCCAAAGCGCATCCCTCCTCCTTCCCGGGCTTCGGCACCAATGTAACAAGGTTTAGGTTGGGAAAGGTGGAGGCGGGAACCGGCTGAACCTTCAAAACAATATTTAATTTAAACAAAAAGACACACAACACAAACACACAAGGCGGCTGCATGTGTCTCTCTCTCTCCCGAACTGCCGCGTTGCGCTGCATTCATCCCTCTCCTCAGCTGATTAACCCAATTGGGGGCCGGTTGTGCGTAGTCACGGCCCAGCCCCGCCCTCCTCCTCGTCACACTAGGGTTGGAAATTGTAAGGAATTTTACAATTCTGGTTCTGATTCCTCTTAACGATTCCAGTTCCTAAACGGTTCTAGTAATGATTACACAATATACTGTAGTTCATTAGGCTAAAAGCATACTTCAGGCAAGTACACGTATGCAGATGAAAGCGCTTGGCTGACGCATTGCCAACTCATCTGGTTTAACAGGCGTTACATGCATTACTGTTGCAGTTACAAACCTCAGTACTCAAGGGGGCGATAGAGTTACCTTCAAAGTTTGTGCCATAAAGCCAGATGTGTTGTTATTCATGAACGTTGCTATAAAGATATTCACTTTAATTTACTTGCTCAGTGATGTTCTCTTCAAACTGTTGCTCGATAGTTGGCTCGAAAGAAAGAACTCACCGTTCACGTACTTGCGTAAAGTGTGTTTCGGCTTTTAGTCGAACTGTAGGTTGTTTACATTTGCCAAGCAACGTAGCTACTTGTTAGCGTTTTTCATTATTTTACTACAGCTTCAAACATTGCTCATCCAACCAGAATTTAATTATCTGCATTTAAAGTGTCTGTTTTATGAAGCAAATTTTATTCGTAACATCAAATACAGTCTTTTACAACTGCAGATTTGGAAATTCTGCAGTTAAATTCAAAGGAATACATAAAAAATTGCTTGATCTCTACTAAGAAACACTGCTGAAATGATTAATTAAATAGCAGAATTTGTACAGTCATGGATTTATTGATGCTTATCTTTAGCTGGTGTCCCAGAACTGGTCATAAATCACTCCTAAACAACACACTAACCTTATTCCCAGAGAACTACAGGAGCTAAAGGCCCTTGGATGTCCTAGTGACAGTGACCCAGTTCCAATGACCCAGCAGAACCTTCCTCAGTCACGGGACACCTGAACAATTAGACTTTCACCCAGAAAAGAAATCCTTGAATTTGTCTCAGAGCTCTTGTTTTGTAGACAGTTACATTCTGGAAGTGTTTTGGGAAAATTATAGAAAGCAAAGTTCACTGTTCTCGTCTGTGGATTTCCACTTTAGTTCTGTGTTACATCAGTGAATTGTAAAACATACGTTTTAAAACGAGATTTATTTAAGGATTCCTGAAGAGGTTTATACATTTTTCTCTCTTCTTCTCCTTCTGCTTCTTATACATCACCTCCTTTTCATCCTCCTCCTTTTTCTCATTGTCCTTTTTTTCCTGCTTCTCCTCCTCTTTTTTCTTCTCCCCCTCCTTTTACTCCTCCTACTTCTCCTCCTCCTTCTCTTACTTCTCCTTCTACTACTACTTTTACTCCTCATTCTTCTTATCCTCTTTCTCTTTCTCCTCCTCCTCCTGCTTCTCGTCCTCCTCCTCCTCCTCATTTGTGTGCTCATCCATCTTTTTCATCTCCTTTTCCCTACCCTCCTTCTTCTTCTTCTTCTTCTTTATCTCATTCTTCTCCTGCTTCTCCTCCTCCTTTTTCTTTATTTCCTTCTTATTTTCCTGCTTTTCCTCCTCCTTTTACTCCTCCTACTTCTCTTTATTCTTATCCTCCTCCTCCTACTTCTTCTTCTCCTTTTATCTCCTCGTTCTTCTTATCCTCTTTCTCTTTCTCCTCTTTCTCCTGCTTCTTGTCCCTACTTCTCATTTGTGTGCTCCTCCACCTTTATTTCTTCTCCTCCTTTTCCCTCTCCTTCTCCTCCCCTCCTCCTGTTTATCCTCATTCTTCTTCTCCTGCTTCTCTTCCTCCTCATCCTATTTCTCCTTCTCCTCTTCCTTCTTCTTGTTCTTCTCCTCCTCCTCCTGCTTGTCCTTCTCCTTCTTCTTTCCCTACTTATCCTCCTCCTCCTTGTTCTCGTTCTTCATCTTTCCTCTGTCTCTTTGTGTTTTTGCAGGTTCAGAGCATCATTCGCTCTCAGACCAGTATGGGGATGAGGCACAGAGATCGCTCCACCACAGGAAACACCCTGAAAACCGGAGGCTGCAGTTCAGCTCTCACCACCTACTTTTTTGGAGCTGACCTGAAGGGCAAACTCACCATCGGCAGTTTCCTGGAGTTCCAGAGGAAATTACAGCATGACGTGCTTAAACTCGAGGTACAGGGGGTCGAGAAAGAGAGAGAAAAGGAAGGATAAGTGTAGACTACATATAATAGATGACCGAAAAATAAATAGAGTTTGAAAGTTGTCTGCTCTCTAATGGAAGCGCAGTCTCAGGGGACGTTAGGCATCATTTCCTTTTGCTGCCTCTTTCCACAGAGAATATAGTGTGCTTTCCTGGAAATGAGAAGGCATTAATCCAAATTCAGTGTTAATGTGAGGAGATGGGCTCAGATATTAAAGATAAGTAAAGAAAGAAATGTTAATAAGTAAAAAAAAAAAAAAGAAAAAAGAACCCTGCTGAGAAAAACTTCTTAAACCAGCTTTGGCTGGTTTGCTGGTCTTAGATGGAATAAGCTGCTCTAACTGGTCTAGTGCTCAGCTGCAGTTGAGTCAAGCTGTCTGATAGTCTCCTAGCTTGAGCAGCTGACAAGTACCCAAAACCACTCTGAAACCATCAAACAGACCAGCCTGGAAGAACGAACAAACAAATGAACAAATGAACGAGCGAACGTGAGAACAAATGAACAGACATCAGAGGGGTTCACATGACAAAGCTATCAAGGGCTGTAGAGCAGTTGACAGCAGTCTGGACAGAGTAAGTGTGACGTAACCTCCTCTGTGTCTGAGAGAGTGTCAGTGCTTTAGGCAGCTGCTGTCTCTGAGACCTTCTCTCTCTCTGTCTTGATCTGCTCTTTGAGATATGTGCTGAGGCAGCAGCTCTCTCATCTGGCAGATAGTCCACCTTCTATCTGCTAACAGCTCCCAACAGGACACTCTTACCTCAGCTTTTATATCTAAAAATTACAGAGACCAAATTAAGCGTTTTCACAGCCCTGAAGTGAAATGTACTTTGGCTAATGCAGTATATCCCCTTTAAAGGATTTTTTTTCACCCAAAAATGAAAATGCTGTCATTATTTACTCTGCTTCTTGTTGTGCCAAACCCATGTTACATTCTTCCATGTAACTGCTACTTTTCAAAACAACAAAAGTGGATGGTTACCACGACTGTCAGGCTCCAAAGTGGACAATAAATGTATTGTAAAAGTAGTCCATATGACTTGTGCACTATATTCCAAGTCATCTGAAGCCATACAATAGCTTAATGTGTGGAACAGTTGAAATTTAAGTTATTTGCAAACATTCGTGCCTTCCTCCCTAACTTTTAATGCTTGTTTATGCTTAAAACCTGGTGCATTCATGAGATAAAGGTGAATAGATGATGGCAAAATGTTAATTTTTTTTGTTACCTATCCCTTTAAATGAACCTTATGGTATAACTCTGATGCATTCCAATAAGAGAGAGCTATTCGACTTTTGCTGTCAGCTAACTTTTAAATTCATTAAGCTTTTGTGACCTGGCACAGCTGAACCCATGCTTAAGTATTCAGTCAGACATGCATTGTAAATTACGTATATTGACCAGCTAAGCAGAGGATTCACTTCTGATGCCATTATTCAGCACTCCCTGTTTATGTGTGTGTGTGTGTGTGTGTGTGTGTGTGTAGTTTGAGAGGAACGATCCGGTAGATGGCAGGATCACAGAGAAGCAATTTGGAGGAATGCTACTGGCATATAGTGGAGTTCAGTCTCGCAAACTCAAGCTGATGCAGAAGAACCTCAAAAGAATGTTCAAAGATGCTCAGGTAGGCAAACCGCCAATCTGAAAGTTCTGTAGGTTGTGTGTGGGAAATGATTATGCAAGAAGAGCACGGTGAGTTCAGGGATCTTCCATCTTTATTCCTTTTCCCATTTTCTCTCAAACACTTTGTAAGGCACGACACAACTTTTCTTCTAAATCAAAACGATCACCAATATTTTAACACCGATATTTCTTTGAAAAGTGTCTTTAGCCACACTGTAAAACTACAGTCAATTTACAGTAATTGTGAAATGCTAACATGTATTTGAAATGAAAAGTTATAAATAGTTCTGTTGTCGCTATCAAATATCAGCGTGACATACTGGCAACCAGTAAACACCAGGAGAGCATCACACACAGCAGAAATACGTTCTGATATCAAATAAGAGAGATATTTCCACTTCAAGCTCCAATACCGCTCCAGTGAGAAATCATGAGCATCTATGATTTGTTTACCGTCTTTGGCGTTTTGCTGTAACTCAAATGACTAATTATTAAGCAACTGCCTGAAGACACGGTGCGGTTATTGAAGGTTAAACTGTTATTAGTGGTATTGCGACAGACTGGGGTTCTTGCAGAATAGCGCTAGGATGAGTGGCTGATGAGAGATACATGTTTGATTGACACTGAAAGCGCACGTGTTGGAGGGAGTGAAACATAGAGCGCGTCTCTATCGCTCCACGCACCGTCGGTAGAGACTTACATTACATCATGTAAAATCAGATTTGTGTTTGCATGTTTAGATGTTGTTTCAATCATTTTTCTGTTTTTGCATTATCTTTGTCCAATCCGTGTCTTAACTGTACAGCGAGTCAGAATGACTACCGTAATGACTTTTAAAAATTGGCACATTAATATCATCCACATGTACTTCACATACATTTTTAAAACAAACCAGCATATTCATCTGAATTACAGCATGTCTGAAAGTGTAAATTTGCATATGCTTAGAATTACCAATAAGTCACCCTCCAGTGGCCACAGTGTCATGCTTTGAAGGCTGAGCAAGTGCTCATTCATAGTAGTAGCAGTGTATGTGTGAGTGAGTGTGTGTTGCTATTAAAAATAGATTGGCCCTGAACCTAGGCACAATAGGCCGATCACCGATCACTGATTTAAGATGAAGATCGGACAATCTAGATTGGTGGCCGATCGATGGGAACTTTGCTGAGAGCAAAAAGTGCTGTGTAAAGCAATGAAATCATTGACAATTAGAATATATTTGATTAAAGGGGTATCATCCATTTTTCAATTTTAACCATTTTCCACCCAATCTGTGGCCTTTCTATGCTGCTGTGCCTTTAAGAAATGCCCGCCTTTGCATGTGAAATGAGCAGTTGTTCCACTCACACACAGGCAGCGGGTTTGCTGTCAGGTACAAGTTTGTAACTGCCCCATCCTTCAATCACAGCCTCTTTGTGAAGCATACGTTACATTGTGACAAATTCACAAACTGTTAAGATCAGGCTGAAATGATCAGGGACCTTGTTAAAATAATTTTTAGCTTCTTGTTCTAATGTTGGGATTCTCCATAAGGATATGCAGAGCGGCAGGTGCTACACAGCCAGGCGCAGCACAAGGTTTGACAAACAATAAATGCATTTTTTGGACTGGAGTTGAAGTTTTAAGTTCTGAAAGTTACAGCATGTTTTCATAGTACATCAAGCTCTTTTATATCAAAAGATCTATGAAATCGTATTCCTCATTAAATGACCCGTTTAACCTTGTGCAAGCCCGTGTCCTCATGGGCGTACATTGTGTTTTGTCTTCACTATATGCTAGGCATCATTTAATTTCATTTAAACAGACTGGTCTCAGTTTAGGACAATGTGGGCTGTCATTTAAGGGTAAAACTTTCGATTCACAGAGTCATATCACAAAACAACATGGTGCAGATCTCAGTGAAATTTGTCTTTGGGAGAAACGGCAACAAAAATACATCTGGTAAGTAACCTCATTAAGTTGTATTAAAGAGAAAATCTCTAGTTTCATCCAGTATGCCTTTCAAATAATTTCAGCGATTTATCGTGAAACAGCACACTGTTAAACACAGTGACCTTCAACGAGGACTGTAGGACTAATTTACCTTAGAAATCCAATATTCACTGTTCATTATCACATTGAGAATCAAAGGGTTCATCCAAAAGCTGGAAAATGTTGCTTTCAGAGGCTGTATACAGAGTTAGGATGAAAATAAGGTGCCTTTCAAACTGTTCTGAGACCAGTGCAGACAGACAGCACACTGGAGGTTAAGCCATTCACTTTTTAGGGAGCAAGGGAGCATCCTATAACTTTCATATGCAGAATGCATTCATTCCTGACTTCATGTTTGGACCACTCAACATGTTTGACATGGACAATGATAATCATTACTTAGATACAGAATTTAAGATGTATAATTTTTTTTAACATGGTTGGCAGCTATTGGAAGATGCTGGCCATTACTTTGAATCAGAATTAATTATGCTAATTTCTGATTGGTAAAATGCTTCAGCACTGGCTAGCACTTGTTTGCTTGACTGTGCATTGAGATTTTGTTGCCAAAGTAGAAGAAAGTGTTGTAACATAAAAGTCAAATTAAGTCGAATAATTTATTTGTATAGTTTTTTATTTGTGCTTTTCCCAATATACGTTGTTCTAAAGCAGCTTTACAGAAAATCAGCTTTAATGTCTGTATGAATAACCAACACTCCTAGAAACATTATAAACAATTTGATAAAAAAAAAGAGCTGACTTTCTATAGCTTGGCATTAGGCATGTAACGATACAGAAATTTCACTATACGATGCAATACATGCACCCACAAATGTTCTGGTATTGTATCTTTTAAATCATTAATGACTCAGCAGTGTCTGATATTGGCAAGAAAAATCAGAGCTCTATAATAAAGTAACTTAAACAACAGCACTGCATTTATTTAGTTTGATTGTAATGAGGAAAAACTCATATGAACTCACAATTTTCACGTTTGTCAACACTCAAGTCATTTATATTTGTATAGCACTTTTCACAATACACCGTTTCAAAGCAGCTTTATAGAAAATCATGCCTTAATGTCTTAAAGCCCCCAGAGAGCAAGCTAAAGTGACTTTAGCAAGGAAAAACTCCTTTCAGTGTTATTTAGTGGTGAAAAAATAAAACTTGAGAGGAACCTGACCTCTGGTTTTACGATATTTGTGCATAATCCAGTATTATTTAGCGGCTTGAGCAAAAATGTATTGGCACACGTAAACTTTTTACCCTCTTCATCCAGTGACACGCTCAGTGTTGTCTGGGAGAGGCGCAACTTTGCTGCAGCTGTGTTTCCGCATCGCAAATCCGCTGATTTGTGCAATATCGGCGTAAGTAAAACGACATGTTTGATGTACTGTAGCGCTGGTACATGACACCGTTGTTTGTGAGATTCAACAAGCTGTAACGCTACAATCTACTTGGCATTTGCCATCGATCTTCTCGTCTATGTACTGTAGAGCTGTTGCTCTGTTGTCCTGTGAGCGCTCAGAGTGGCCTCTCCGGGGAGGAGACTGTTCTGCACCTCTCAACGTTGCGCTGCTTGGTTTTAATTACACTATAATGTGTTTATGTATCGTACAATACATATGGTATTGTATCGTGGGCGTCGTATCGTACGATACAATACAATACGGTATTTTTTCACACCCCTACTTGGTATTATTTAAAATTTTACAACTTAGGCCCACTGTCTTATTAATCAATTTGTCATAGTTGGTCATGCAAGTAAATATATCCAAAAGCCTGTTTTCTAGCTCAGAATGGATTTTTTTTTTGTATTGTTAAGGTTTTATTTGCAATGTACATTTGTTTTTCTTTTTTTTCTTCAGGACAACTACTGTATTTTTTGGAATATAAGTCAAAGAAATGTTCATCATCTGAAAGGTCCTGCGACTTATAGACCAAAGCAACTTATATACATAATTTATGCGTAACTGATGTCAGCTGGTCAAACACATGCACACCAAAACAGATGAAAACATCAGTTATAGAGGCGGTAGAAGCGTTTTAAAGTTGCCAATTCAGTATATTTTCCATTACAAAGTACTTTATGCAACCAGTTTCAATATTTTGTCCATCATAACATTATTGTTCTAACGAACTCTAGTCCACTGTCAAACGCAACTCCTCACATGCCCACAAAATGATGCTTCATCATCACACTTGTAGTAAAAACATTCAGTCAGTGAACCGGACAATTAATGCACAGCATAGAGGGTAATATATCAGAAATATCCACAGATAGACAGTCACTAACTTTAATGAATGAATAGAATACAACAGGTGTATTGTTTTACTCAAAGACTAAAAGCTGTGTATTTGTGCACAGCATAGAGTTACAGATGTTATGAACAGATGTGGCTTACTTTGTTTCTCTCATGAAACATAAAGAGAATATGAGAAACTGTTACGTACGATTACTAAAAGCAAATTCTCCCGTTTAAAACAAGCTCAAAAACACTGTGATATGATGTGTAGATTCTCTGTAATCTTCACGGAGCGCATCGGTTTGACATCTGAACCGGTCAAGGAGCTCTAAAACCAGGTTATTAACTTTGTATGTCTTTCTTTTGACTTTGGGGTGAAATATGACCCAGACATGTTCTTGACAGGATTTTTGAGATTCACTCAATTACACTAATTTCGGAGTGTAAACATTGCGTCAGCCACTTACATTTACATGAGAGCACTACAGCGCACTGGAGTAGGAAAACAGTTTTATCAGTAGAGATATTTTCTGTGCGTGTCTCTCTTAAACACTCTCTGTAATTATGCTTGTTAAAAGGATTTAAAACTATATTTGCAAACAGCATGTTTTTCCCAGCTCTATTTGAGAGCTAATATTCATCTCTCCTCTAAATGAGCTCAATAAACGAACGTGTCATTAAAGAATTTAACTAAATTAATTGCTTTATAATAAATTTGTCCCTCTCTTTTTCTCTCTGGTTGTAGGGTATCACATTTGAAGAAGTGGAGAACTTCTTCACCTTCCTGAAGAATGTGAATGACGTGGACACTGCATTGAGTTTCTATCACATGGCGGGCGCCTCTATAGATAAAGGTACAAACACTCACACATACACAATCCCTCAACTCTACTGTAATCTCATCCTCAAACAGACCACACACAGACTATTCATGGACAGCCTAAATGTCACATGAAGAACACAAACCATGGTTGGTCTCTTGACCAACCAAACAGTCCCTTCCTGTCTAAGTGGGCTGTTCTTGGTCAGGATAGGCTGAGAAGTGTACCAGATTACTTGCCGATCATCAAAGAGTTGGCCCTGGTTGACTTGCTTTGTAATGAGAGAATTCCCAGTTCTGATCTGCATAGTGCATCATCTGTTTCTCTCTTCCTCCTCTCTCACTCCCACCATCAGCAGAGCCACTGGTCTGTTAAACACTCCACCATTTGCATCCCATTTCACAGCAGCTGGCGCTCTTCCAAGCAGTACTTAAATAATCTTCTACATTCTCACTGACTTTTCTCACACACATACATACACACACACACACACACTCCTCTATCTTGTTCCTGCACTCTTTCAGGCAATGCTATAAGTCTCCATCTTGAATTGTCCTTCCCATCTAAATTCATTCCTGTCCTTCAAACAAGAGCAGTCTGCATGTGATTTCTGTGCGTGATTACAGCCTACTGTACATTATCAGTTGTTATACATGTGCAGAGACAACTAGACATTTACATTTCTGAATAAAATGTGAAAAAAGTGTGTCTGTGCAAAACGTACCACAATGCTAAGGCGTTGCTATAAGGTTGCAAAATAAGTTGTTCTGAGTGGTTGTTAGCATGTTTCCCCTTACAAAAATCGAGAGTTCATGGCAAATTTGCCGCAAACTTGCCGCAAATTCACACCTGATCATTTTCACATGCCAATGAGCATTGCTGCAAACTTGCGTTAAATTGTCGATTGTTGCCAAAGGTTCACCACTGGTGAAGAGCTGCAAACTTCTGGCAAACATTTGCAGCGAATTACAAGCTCATTTGCATGTGAAAATAATGAGTGGCAAATTTTCGGCAAGTTTGTGGCTAGTTTACCAGAACTCTTGAGTTTTTGTCAGGGGCTAGATGATTACTAAGGTGCTCTCAGTGGTTGCTAGCGGGTTGTTATAGCGTGTTCTGAGATAAAGGGGTTGTTTGAGTGGTTGTTTGTTAGCGTGTTGCTTTATGGATGCTAAGAAGTGGTTGTTAGCATGTTGCTATATGGTAAGGTGTTCTGAGTGGTGTTAGCTTGTTGCTATACATTGCTAAGTTGTTCTGAGTGTCCTTTTAGTGTGTTTCTATGTGGATGCTAAGAGGTGGTTCTTAGCATGTTGCTATATGGTAAGGTGTTCTGAGTGGTTTTAGCTTGTTGCGATACATTGCTAAGTTGTTCTGAGTGTCCTTTTAGTGTGTTTCTATGTGGATGCTAAGAGGTGGTTCTTAGCATGTTGTTATATGGTTGATAAGGTGTTCTGAGTGTTTTTTGCTTGTCACTATACTGATGCTAAGGTGTTCTTAGTGGTTTTTAGTGTGTTTCTATGTGGATGTTAAGGAGAGGTTTTTAGCCTGTTGCTGTACGGTTGCCAAGGTGTTCTGAGTGGTTATTAGCCTGTTGCTAAGTGGTTGTTAGCGTGTGTTTCTGAGATAAGGTGTTCTGAGTGGTTGTTTGTTAGTGTGTTGCTGTGCGGATGCTAAGCAGTGATTTTAGCATTATTTCTAATAATGGTCTTTAGCTTGTTGCTATTTGGTTGTTAAGGTATTCTGAGTGTTTTTAGTGTGTTTCTATGTGGATGCTAAGAGGTGGTTCTTAGCATGTTGCTATATGGTTGCTAAGGTGTTCTGAGTGGTGTTAGCTTGTTGCTATACATTGCTAAGGTGTTCTGAGTGTCATTTTAGTGTGTTTCTATGTGGATGCTAAGAGGTGGTTCTTAGCATGTTGCTACATGGTTGCTAAGGTGTTCTGAGTGGTGTTAGCTTGTTGCTATACATTGCTAAGGTGTTCTGAGTGTCATTTTAGTGTGTTTCTATGTGGATGCTAAGAGGTGGTTCTTAGCATGTTGCTATATGGTTGCTAAGGTGTTCTGAGTGGTGTTAGCTTGTTGCTATACATTGCTAAGGTGTTCTGAGTGTCATTTTAGTGTGTTTCTATGTGGATGCTAAGAGGTGGTTCTTAGCATGTTGCTATATGGTTGCTAAGGTGTTCTGAGTGGTGTTAGCTTGTTGCTATACATTGCTAAGGTGTTCTGAGTGTCCTTTTAGTGTGTTTCTATGTGGATGCTAAGAGGTGGTTCTTAGCATGTTGTTATATGGTTGATAAGGTGTTCTGAGTGTTTTTTGCTTGTCGCTATACTGATGCTAAGGTGTTCTTAGTGGTTTTTAGTGTGTTTCTATGTGGATGTTAAGGAGAGGTTTTTAGCATGTTGCTGTACGGTTGCCAAGGTGTTCTGAGTGGTTATTAGCCTGTTGCTAAGTGGTTGTTTGCGTGTGTTTCTGAGATAAGGTGTTCTGAGTGGTTGTTTGTTAGCGTGTTGCTGTGCGGATGCTAAGCAGTGGTTTTAGCTTTTTCTATATTGTTGTTAAGGTTTTCTGAGTGGTCTTTAGCTTGTTGCTATTTGGTTGTTAAGGTATTCTGAGTGTTTTTAGTGTGTTTCTATGTGGATGCTAAAAAGTGCTTCTTGGAATGTTGCTATATGGTTGCTTAGGTGTTCTGAGTAGTGTTTAGCTTGTTGCTATACGGTTGCCAAGGTTTTCTGAGTGGTTGTTAGCTTGTTGCTATTTGGTTGTTAAGGTATTCTGAGTGTTTTTAGTGTGTTTCTATGTGGATGCTAAAACGTGCTTCTTGGCATGTTGCTATATGGTTGCTTTGGTGTTCTGAGTAGTGTTTAGCTTGTTGCTATACGGTTGCCAAGGTTTTCTGAGTGGTTGTTAGCTTGTTGCTTTACAGATGCCAAGGAGTGGCAGAGATCGGATCAAAGTTAGCCACGCAAAATGGAAAATGCTGTCTATCAGGAACTCACTGATCCTTTTGAATACAAAAGAGGCTTTTCATCAGCTTGTCATGTTTTGGTATCTTTTTCTCTTCTAATATGTTCTGATCCTGAGGCCGTGTCTGGAAGGAAGCTGGACGCCTTGTGACTGACTGTGATGGATCCTCACTTGTTTCTCCCTGCCTTGTCTGGTTACTCTCCCACCAGATGGAACAACTGTTCACTTGCCCCCCCACTTTCCTACTTGTTCTGGCATTGTGATGACATTTTAGGTTGTGCAGACATTGCCAGTTATCTTTGTTTAACCGTCCATCCACTTAACCCTGTTAATATTTTGACAGGATGTACCATGGACTTGGCATTGAGATTCAACATCAGATCAGCTTCACATTTGATATTTTGTCAATTATTTTTACATAACCTTTCTGTTTTTTTTATAAATGATTCCAAGTTCAGTCATGAAACTCTACATATCACAAGCTGATAGGTCCTTTGACATGTTATGTGGTAGCCAATCGACTAGCATACTCTTTCTTTGTCTAACATTTAAATAGCCTCAGTCGTTTGCAAGTACAGTAAGTAGGGTTTACTGCAGCACACTACAAGGGTTTTCTCTTTGAAACCCTCCTCCTTCCCAGCACCACATGACGAGATCTGATTCAAAGGGATTGCATGTATGTCTAATTGTGTCAAATTTAAACCTGGAAACAAAGTTTTTGGATTCTGAAATATTGAAACAAAGAAAATGTATGACGCAAAATGAATAAGAAAAGTTTATGCAGTTAATTTGGTCAATGTCACAAATTTTCTTACATTTCATTAGTGACCTAGAAATCCTGTGATGTTCCCTTCATGTTCTGTCAAAATGTTTGTTTTAATTTAAAAAAAAAAAAAAACAACCAAAAACTTTATTTTCAGTTTGAAATAACATTTGGACTCAGGACTTCACTGTATATATTTTAATATCAGTCAACTAAGTTCAATTGATGCAGGCTGAAAAAGCGCCCCCACTCCCTGGCTTCGTCGCCCATGTCTACCAGCATTCCTGTTCCTGGATCTTCTTCAAAGTTTCCGACAGGCTGTTCTCTCTCTCTCTATCCGTCTTTTTCTTTACCTATCTGGTGAAGCTTTCTCTGCAGGGACTGAATGTCCAGTATTGATCAAGCCCAACAAACCTCAACACAATATCAACTAATCAAACTCTGTTCATAAAGCTCCTGAGTGGGACTATACTGCTCTGTTCCTGCTCTTATTTATCACTGTACAATCTAATTCTCTCATTCTCTCTCTCTGTTCATCTCATCCCATCTCTACAGCCACCATGAAGCAGGTAGCACGCACAGTTGCCAAGGTGGAGTTGTCAGACCATGTGTGTGATGTGGTGTTTGCGCTCTTCGACTGCGACGGTGAGTGTTTGTGTGCATTTAGAATAGTGGTTGACTGATATGGGTTTTTCCGTGGCTAATGCCGATATCAAAAGAGCAGAATTGCAGATGGCTGACATAATATGACATAATACAGTAAATATATGACCAGTCAATGTTTTGGACACCCCAACTGATTCTTTGTTAAAAACTCATTGAAACTATGAAGTAACACAAATGGAACTATGGGAATTATTTAGTGACCAAAAATGTTACACAAATCCATTTAAAAATGCTTTTCAAACAGTATTGAATGAGTTTCCATGTATGCTGGACTGATTGCTTTATCTTCACTATCAGGTCCAATTCATCAGTTAAAAAAAAAAAAAAAAGGTTTCAAAGAAATTCATACATAGGTGCAATTTATATTAGTCTACAAAGGTAAATATACAGTACATATACAGTAGGGTTCAAAAGCATAAGACTATTAATTAAAATGTTTCTACTTTTTATTTATTTATTTATTTTAATTTAAAACACATTTTCATTTTATATTATTTCAAATGACATTGTCAGTATAACAATTTGAGTAAAAAAAATAATAATTTTAGAATATCTTACTATTGGTACGTGCTTTTGCTTTAATGACCTCAACATAATTTTTTTTTTACACAATATATACTCGAAATTCACTGAAAAATACAAAAATATATATTTGAAAACAGAAAGTGGGCACAAGACAGTAGGCCGGAATGACCACTTCTGTTAATAACCAGTCAGGCACAGTTATCGACCGACTGCCAGTCATTTCAAAACGACCAAATATCGTCCGATTAAACGGCCTAGCCTGTATATTTGTCTGTCTCTATTTTATAAGTATCCACTTTGCAGATGGAGTTGGCCAACACTTCTGGTGATAATTACCCATCATATATCTCTCTCTGTCATCTGCTCTCTTTTAGGTAATGGAGAGCTGAGTAATAAGGAGTTCATCGCCATCATGAAACAGAGGTTGATGCGTGGGCTGGAGAAGCCCAAGGACATGGGTTTCACCCGGCTCGTGCGTGCCATGTGGAAGTGTGCCCAGGACACCGCATGGGACTTTGCCATGCCTAAACAGCAGTAACACTTGGGGAGCCGTTATCTGATGGAGTTGAATTAATCTTTAAGGAATAAACTCGCGAGGCATATCTGATATACGCATGCTACAGTAACTACTGCTCGTGCTTTCTGTGCCACATTAAAGACGCCCACACGCAACTACTCAACATCAAGACAAAGAATGCTTGGTTATCTTGTATGTATTTGTCAATGTTTAACATTTTTTGCAGTTGCACAATTCTTCACACGCTAGAATTCGACTGTGGCATCAAAATAGCAAGAGGTTACAGTGACAGTGGAATACAATATACATGAATGTCTTTGTCCTGAAGCCAGTGCTTTGAGTTTCCATCCCTGAGGGTATTTGAAATGAATGTTAGGTTATTTGTATGATTTTTATCATTGATTTAAAACACTTGCTTTCACTATATAAGCAGAATGCTCCCATGTGAGAAGTTTATTTACACTCCTTTTCTCAAATGCATCCATATGCCCCAGTTAGAAATGAATTATTTGCATCCATCTGACAAGCAATTTCCGTTGTTCCATTGAGCTGCATTAATATTTTGAAAATCTCATTATTGAATGACTTTTTATAAGAATGATGTTGAAAGAGCGATACTATTAAAAGATTTTTACATTACTGAAGGCTGTGGTGTGTTAGTTATTTAATATGAGACCGGTTCAAAAGGGTGCAAAAAATTACATTGGGTTTGGAAGGGGTTTGACCACAAGTCACAAGGTGTGAAGTGTAGTAGCAGTGATAGAATCCAATAATAAACTGTTTATTTGTAGAAAATAAGGATTTTAAGCCATATTTAGTGTCCCAGCCTTTGGTAATAGAGTACCAAAAATTAAGCTTTATAGAAAACGTAATTTTTAGTTTGACTTCCTGAGGCGTACAACCTTTTCACTGACACTGAGCATGTTTACGTGTACAGCAATACCCAGATAACTATCAACAACCAGGGCAACGCTTGAAATATTCCTCTTGTTAAGGGTTTATAAAGGTGTTCATTAATTACCAAGTTATTTACAAGTGCATTGTAAAGCATTGATATGCAGCTGTAACAACATGAATAATTAGGGCAACTTTCATGCAACACTTGCCCAAAAATGAGCATTTTAACTTATCAGAATCAGAATGAGCTTTAATGCCAAGTGTTCTCACGTACACAAGGAATTATTTTGCTGATAGGAGAAACAAGCAAGTGCACACAGAACATTACAGTGAGACACAGCATATAAAACAAGGTAAGAGTATAAATAGACATACAAAAAAGAATGGCATATGTACATGTGCAAGTGGTAATGTATGTGCAAGTTCGGGGTATGTAAAGTTATTTAAACAAGTGACTTTACATATATTCATTACATATTTATACATTATTGCACTATGGGAGTCCTGAAGGCAGTTTATTTGTTCATGTGGTAAATGGCCTGAGCGTAAAAACTGTTCTTGTGCCTGGCTGTCCTGGCGCTGAGTGCTCTGTAATGCCAGCCAGTGGGCAAAAGTTCAAAAAGGGAGTGGGCAGGGTGTGTGGGGTCCAGAGTGATTCTACCTGTACATTTCCTCACTCTGGAGATGTACGGGTCCTGGAGGGTGGGCAGGGGGGGCACCAATAATCCTTTCAGCAGTCCTGACTGTCCGTTGTAGTTTCCTTCTGTCTGATTTGGTGGCTGAACCAAAGTGGGAGTGCCGGGGGATTTTTCCTGGAGGCCACTATCATCTCCACTGTTTTGAGCGTGTTCAGCTCAAGGTTGTTGTGACCGTGCTAAAAAGCCAGCTGTTCAGCCAACGTTACGGATGAGGCCAATGACCTTCGTGTTCTCTGCAAACTTCAGGAGCTTGACAGAGGGGTCCTTTGCAATGCAGTCATTCGTATACAGGGAGAAGAGCAGTGGAGAGAAAACACATCCCTGAGGAGCACCAGTGATAATAGTGAGGGTCCCGGATGTGATTTTCTACAGTCTCACTAGCTGCTGCTTATCTGTCAGAAAGCTGTTGCTCCACTGACAGATTGTGGTTGGCACGGAGAGCTGGGTCAGTTTGGTTGAGAGAAGATCAGGCATGATGGTATTGAAGGCTGAACTGAAGTACACAAATAGGATCCTTGCATAAGTCCCAGGTCTGTTGAGGCAAACTGAGGGGGGTCTAGCGGGAGTCCAGTGATGTCCTTCATATAACCCTAAGTGTTATTTTGATTAATCAAAGACATAAAATTCATTAAAACATGATATTAGAATGCAGCAAAAAGAACTTATTCTAGAGAGAATAATAGGGGGAATGTCATTTTGTGTTTATATTCATTACAGTTATGTCTTGACTCACTTGTGTTGTCACTTTCCATGTCCCGTTGGTGTCAAAAGAATGGTGCTACCCTGAGTGCTGTCCCAACTTAACAAGTCCTAGTTACACAAAGTCCTCTGCAAAAACACCTTTCAGGTCTTCAAGCTCATTCACAGCATATATCATATAAATAAATGCTGTTGACCATTAAACCATACTGAACTTTATGAACATATTACATGTTTCTAATGTTTGAAACTCCTTAATAAATGCTTCATATGTGTCCAATTTACATTAAAGTACATTTTCATAGGTTATTAATGTTGAATAAGTGTTCAGGTAAATGTGAATGTGAGGTAAAATGGCTCAATATTTGGCAGGTGTTTGCATAAAAGTCACCCTTTTTATGCATGTTATCAACGCACATGAATGATTTATAATGCATGTATAAATGCAGAATTGGCCATTAATGAAGTCCTATATAAACCCTTAAAATAGGGAACTTGAAATGTAAAAAGAAAACAGCAGCTTCTTCAAAAAAGAAAGACAACGTAAACCTGCGTATATATTAGATTTGAAATCGTAATTCTTCTCTGCTTTCACGTCTAAATGTGAAGTCATGCAACCAACACATGCTCACACTGGATAAGCCGGTAAAAACACTGGTAACCTAGATGTTTACATGCAACAAAATTGGGGTAATGGCCAAATATCTTCCTGTGCTGATTGGTTTTAGTTTAAACAGTTTTTGATGCACTCACTTTTGAAAAAGAGGATTGAATTTCAAGCTCTGTTTTGTACCAAATTCGTAGAAAATGGATAATTACTTCAACAATACTGGCGTTTTAAACAGTTAACTAAACTGGTAAATTGTCGAGACTAACATTGATATTGGCTTGACAAAGCCTTATCTTAAAGTTTTCACAAATTGTAAAACCTTTAAGTTTGATGGTTATACAGACAACAGTAAGACTAACAGCTGGCTAAATAGTCAGACTAACCATCAGAGAGAGAGAGAGAGATTTAAAGCAGATTAAAAGGTGCTGTAAACGATTTTAGCATTCTGAAGCTTTCACTTGAATTAGCCACGCCCCCTCATTCCAAAACCCCACCCTCCAAAAGTAATTTTGAGACCAAAACAGAGCAAAAGAGCAGCACTGTTTTTTCATGTGGCTGTCAAATTCAGCAGTGGCAAAATAGGTCTTTTTCACAGACTGCGATGATGCGTTTCCGCCTTATTTATCAGCGTTAATCTCGCAATTTTGGGATTAGTTTTAAAAGATGAATTACCACAGCTGCGAGGGGGTTTCTATTACAGCTGCTGAGAGAGTGACAGTAAATTTTGCATCTTCTCCCATCTGACTGTCTTAACTCTTAACTCTTCTGGAAAGTCATTCAGTGTAATATTGGATTTTTTCTTTTGGTCTTGGAAGAAATGTATAAGTGAAAATAATATTTGCTGTGATCTCCCATTCACTGCTGTCTAAGTTTACCCTGCAAATACAAGTGTGAAAAAGGTCTACAGCACCCTCAACTGACAAACTATGAATCGTAGCCTCAATAGGGGTTTTCCTCCAGGATTCCCCCACTGTATGAGCACATATATGTGGACGTTAGGGACAGACTATATCTTACATGTATATAAATGGGTATAGTATATAGTATATGTGATTTTCCCACTGTACACGCAGAAATGTTGAATTCTTTCCGCTGTGTTGACATGTAGTTGGGCACCAACCTATGACATTTGCTATGCCGTCCGTTCTACGCACACGCACTCTTCCAACACCCATTAGAACACCGCTTGTGTTTACATGAGCACATAAAGCCACATTCTCCCGGAGAAATCTAGGTGTGTTAAACCGCTTTCTTAATACCTTAAACGGGCGTAAGGAAATCAGCGTTCTTGTTCACATGACGTTTCAGAACGTCGCTCTCTGCTAAATCCCTGGAATAAACCGTTTTCTTAAGTGCATGTAAATGTGGTCACTGATCCGCTTCAAATGAGTACAAGCAAAATGACTGACAGGTGAAAAGTGTCAATGTCCGCGGACACAAATTTCTTTTTTTTTTTGCCGTTCACAAATTCTACAGCCGTCACAGAGGCCGGTGAGATATCTCAGGGCACTTATTTATTATCTTTGAGGGAGTAGGAACATTTTTTTGCATACTTTTCCATGGAAGAAAATAAATAAAATCGCTTACAGCACCTTTCAAGTCTTTTTGTGGGTTTGTTTACAATTGAATTTTTGACAGTTGGGAGTTTGAATTACCCAGCATTCCGTTTGCCCATTTGAACATTCCGTCAATGTGTGTTGGATGTTTCCGATTCTTAATCGTCCGCTCTGTGAAAATCGTAAGTCTGATTAGTAAGAAAAGATCAAGCACGCCAAAGTCTCTCTAGCAAGTCAGCCCACTGTCGGCCATCTTTTGAACGCTCTCGGGAGGCTATTTCCAGTCATGCCAGTGCAGCTACTATCTACTTGAATGGAGAAAGACCAAAATCTCAAAAAAGGTTGGTCAAGATTACGATCAAAGAACATTTCAAATCAGCAATAAAATTTGATAATATTGGAATCATAAATTGTGATTCTTTACCTCATATTACACTAAAAAATGAAATTTTCCCGGCGTGTATAGCTAATGCTCATGCGCGTTAGTGAGTTGATTGACAGGCGATGTCTGTATCTAAAAGGTGATTGGCTCTTTTGCCTGTAAGGCGGGACTTCCTTTCTACATCAGTTGACCGTTGGGCACTAGAGCTTCTTGTCTGGGCTTTCCAGTTTCTCCCATTCATTTTAATAGAAGTGGCACGTCTCTGCTAAACACTCTCTGAGCACACTATTCCAGAACAGTCTGAAGGTCTGTGCCAAGTTTGGTGAATGTGGCTTAAGAAGCTTTAGTTCATAGAATAAATGTATGTTGGCTTCATCAAGCCAACACAAGAAAATGCTGAGCCCCTGTAAGAACTAGTGATGAAATTTAAACAAAAACAGACAAGCAGTTGAGGTTCATCAGTCAAGATTTTAATTACAGTTATAAGACTAATAATAAAGGAGAAAAAAATCCTGTGTAAACAGAATGGACAATAAAATATCAGAGAATAAGAATAAATGATTTGCGTGCCAGTTGTGGGTGTTCTTCTAGAGTCAGTCAGACAGAAATGGGCGGAGTCATTAACTTGATGGCTTCTAATACAAATGGAACCGTACACAAAAAAATAAAAATCACCAGGCTCAAGACACGTGGATAGGCTCATACATGTTAACACAACCATAAAAATTACATTTGTTATATTGACATGACCATCAGAGACAACTCAACATTTATCCTAATTTCTCTCGACAAAGAGCGGATATCTCATATCACACAAAAAAAAAAAAAAAAAAAATTTCCATAATTTCTAGTACTATATTTACAACTGCCTGTTAGAATGAGCATCCATAATATTTCCAACTCAAAGAACATTTTATAGTACTGCCAAAAACACTGATTTTTACATGGAAGCTAATCAAAATGCATTTAAATTGCAGAACTCAATGAACCGGTGCCACCATGTGGTTTCCATGTCTAACTGCATCAAGGCATGTAAAAGGTAAAGACATCAATATGGACCTGACTACATTCTGTTGCTGCCTTCAGTCTGTGCTGGCCCAACGGTACTGATCGCAGAACAGTGTCAGTGTACCGCCAGCCGTGCAGGTGCAGGAAGAGAAGGTAGACGGGTCCGAACATTGCTTGCTAGAGCTCATACAGCAAAGGAGAGGAGAAATAGATGGGATGAGTTCTGATGTTGCTTGTGTGGTTTGGATCTCAGTCACTCTCGAACCTGATGGAATTCACTGTGGTAGAGATGGCACCGCCTCTGTAACTGCCACGCTTTTTCTTGGTCTTCTCATGGCGGAAAGATTTGCCCTTGGTGAATTTAAGAATGTTGTTGGCTTTTTGCCCCCAGTCTCCGCTGGCTCCCATCTAAAATCAATAATAGACTAGTCACATAAATGGAACAAGCCATGATAAATTCATTAAAAAACATCTTAACGTAAATGTTGGTCTATTTTATGGGCCACAATTACATTTGCAGTGTAAATGCTAATGTGCCTACTCGCCTGTAAATAATAATTTGTGCTAAAACCAGTTGTGCGGCTTGAAACAAAAATACTACTTATCCACAGAACTGCCGCTCACTGGATGTTTTTTGTTTTTGGCACCAGCCCGTCTGGCACCAACAATCATGTCATGCTCCAAATCACTGAGATCACATTTTTTCCCCATTCTGATGGTTGATGTGAACATTAACTGAAGCTCCTGACCCATATCTGCATGATTTTATGCACTGCAGCCACACGATTGGCTGATTAGATAATTGCATGAATGATTGTTGGTGCCAGATGGGCTGGTTTGAGTATTTCTGTAACTGCTGATCTCCTGGGATTTTCACACACATCAGTCTCTAGAATTTACTCTGAATGGTGCCAAAAACAAAAAACATCCAGTGAGCGGCAGTTCTGTGGATGGAAATGTTTTGTTGATGAGAGAGCTCAGAGAATTGCCAGACTGGTTCGAACTGACAAAGTCTACAGTAACTCAGATAACCGCTCTGTACAATTGTAGTGAGAAGTATGTAATCTCAGAATGCTGTTCTGAGATGCGGGTTGGTGCTGTTTTGGTGGCACAAGGGGCAACTACACAATATTAGGCAGGTGGTTTTAATGTTGTGGCTGATTGGTGTATACATGTAAGTTTCTTCAACTTCAGGCACTTTTCAGTCTCCTTAAAACATTTTTCACACTCACTATTTTTTACAATTTGTCTAGCAGCAATGTATGCATATTCGTCACAGGAGATTTGTCATTTTTCTTATTCTTAAAATCAAGAAAATTCCCAGCACAGTGTCATTTCCAGTACATCTCAAATTCTGTATTGAATTTAAAAGAAATCTGTGCTGGAAATGACAGTGATTAAACTACATTATGTACAAAAAATAAAAAAAATAATTAAATGGCCGACTTTGTCAAAATTTTATGTATCCTAAATACAAACAATTAAATATTTTCATGCTTTTTACATAATTATTGCAAAATTACAGCTTGATTGGAAATTGGTGCAAATAATAGTATATGCCATTTACACGCATATTTAAATACTAACACGGTATGGGCATCATTGCAGTGTGTTTGTGTTTTTTTTTTGTTTTTGTTTTGTTTTTTTTTAAGAGTCCCACAGATACAATACATTACCCTCTACCCCTAAACCTAACCTTAGGAAAAAAATAACCTTTGGTAACACTTTATTTTGTGTCCTTGTTACACATATTACATGTATTTACTATAGTAATAACAGTCAATTATGCATAATTACAAGCAACTAACCCTAAACCACACCTTTACCCTATAGTAAGTACATGTTGTTAATTAGTACTAATCAGTAATTACTTATGAAATTACACTGTAACAAGGACACATTAAAATAAAGTGTAACCTAACATTTTTTACTACAGTAACCATGGTTACTATATTACCACAATATTACTGTACTAACACCATAGTTAATTGCCTTAAGACTATGGTTTCTGCCAAAAAAAACATGTTTACTACAATTAGTAATACAGTGATACAATCTACACACAAGCGATGCCGAGCGGCAGGAACGAGTGCGATCGACAGACCCCGCCTCCGGATCAAACACATCTCTGCACTTCCCAACATTCACCATGCCCAAATCACTGTGATAAAATCAACATTTATATTCATTTAAGTATTATTTTTAGTAGTATTAAAGGAAATATTAAGAGTGGAAACAGGAAATCGGATGAAAAAAAAAGTGGGACAAAACCCATGCCACTTCAGCGACATCTATTGTTCAGTTTGTCATATTTCTGTGGTTCAAACAGATTATTGGGGTGCAAATAGCTGCACTGTGTGGCAGATGCTATTTACGCCGGGGTGCAAATAGACAATCAGTATAAAATATTCTGCTGTTTTCTTCAAACATCACTTGTCTCATATTTCATCTCAGGAATGCTCTCACTTATTTTTATCAAATTGGTACACAATAAGTACACAAACATTATATATAAAAAAATAAAAACTTTATTGGGGCAAAATTGTTTATCGTGGTGAAAATGATGCCACAACTGAAGGAGTGTTGTCATTTTTGAAAAGTGAACAGAAATCATTTTCACAAATATTGAAATGGTTTGCTTATTTCACTCTTTAAGATTCCCAAATTTTTATACATGTAATACAAATAAAAATTATAATTTGTATTTTTATAATGGATTTTAATATTTTAATATTGAAAGTACAAGCAAAATCTATACACAAAAGGGATTTAAGTACCAAAAATTAATAAAGGCCTGGTAAAAAGTTTCTCGTTTCTTCCATTTTAATGTGAACTTTAAATATACACAAATATAGAAATATTTTTTATAGAAATATATTTCCTCCCCAATTTGGAATGCCCAATTCCTCGTGGTGGCGTAGTGACTCGCCTCAATCAAGGTGGTAGAGGACGAATCTCAGTTGCCTCCGCGTCCAAGACCGTCAATCCGCGCATCTTATCATGTGGCTTGTTGAGTGCGTTACCGCAGAGACCTAGCACGTGTGGAGGCTCACGCTATTCTCCGCGGCATCCACGCACAACTCACCACACGCCCCACCGAGAGCGAAACACGTTATAGTGACCACAAGGAGGTTAACCCAACGCGACTCTACCAACCCTAGCAACCGGGACAATTGGTTGCTTAGGAGACCTGGCTGGATTCACTCAGCACGCCCTGGGATTCCTAGCAAACTCCAGGTGTGGTAGCCAGTCTCTTTACCACTGAGCTACCCAGGCCCCTGCCCCAATTTGATTATTAATCCCCGTAAAGCTGTGATTCAATTTAATAAATACATAGTCTGTATGTTCTGCACACTTCAGAGTGCTCTCATCTCACACACAAGAGTCCACATGATGAGGTTTTTTCAGTGTATGAGTGGCCGTCTCTACACATTCATGTTGAAGCACACATCACTTGCAGATTATTTATTCAATTAAATCAGAGACTTTAGTTTAATTATCACACTAGGACATATCACAATTTTAATTTGATTAATTGTACAGTCAAACATACATTTTCATCCAAAAATGTCATATTCCACGACATTATGCATTTTATTGCTAATGCCATTTTTATGACTAGATTCTGTGTATTATGCATACTACTTGTGGTATCCACGGTATAAGCTGACTCCGTTCGTTGAATTATTGAAAATTAATTCACATCCCAATGTATTAAGGCCGAATCACCGTGCTACCAACCCAGTGTGAATTCATAAAAATAAAAAACAATCAGTGGTCCGACGGTCATCATTGTCTACAGTTTATAACTCACAGGGATGCAAACTCATGAGGGGTGGAAAAGTTGAGACAATCACTGATCCACGAACATGTTTTCCGGGGTTATTTTTTTAAAGAATAAGCTAAAAGCACCAACTTAAGCTATTTTAATGATTCAAGTATAGAAAATGATCTGCACAACTCTGCAGAATTAGCTGCAAAAATAAAGGGACCTTTGTTGTGGCTTGCTTCTGTTTCACAAATTTGTTCATTTTAATTAATTGATTAGTTTAATGACCACTTCTGGAGATGCCGCTAGGTGGTGACAAATGAGCATCTTATGTGCTATAAGTGAGTCACTGAATCATTTTAAGATGTTCATGACCGAAATCTGCCAAGAGACTTCATAGTATTTAAGCATTATAAAAACAAAACATAGTTTTCCTTCAGTTTGTGAACAGCCGAGCATGACTATCATCCAAAAAGACATCAACAATAGTCCAATATTAATGAGTATCAATTACGTCCTTACCTTCTCCTTAATTAAAATTTGCAGGACAAATGTTTAAGCATTATAAGAACAAAAGATCTACTGTATCATTTTCCTAGAGCATTTAAACTGCTGAGCATGACTTTTATCAGACAAGACAACAATAAGCCTAATAACAACAACAGTGTTTCCCATTAATTACCGCCAGTTTCATAATGAACCAAATTTTTTTACACTTCTCATAATAACAAAAGATCACGTTGTGTTGCGCGCCGTTGCTTCAGCAAAGCATCTCTCACTCCCAGTCCCAAGTTTGAAGTAACGCTACTGTTTTAAGCTTAATGTTTGTACCCTTAA
This sequence comes from Myxocyprinus asiaticus, assembly GCF_019703515.2. Classification (NCBI taxonomy): domain Eukaryota; kingdom Metazoa; phylum Chordata; class Actinopteri; order Cypriniformes; family Catostomidae; genus Myxocyprinus; species Myxocyprinus asiaticus. Next base: position 8,145,640 of record NC_059366.1, read on the forward strand.
CTTTTTAACTTAAAATGTACAAAATTTTCTTCTGGGTGACCATGCACCCGGACCCCCCAGAGGGTCCGAGGTCCACCCACCACAGTCTCACAAAATCCTGTGGGAAACACTGAATAATAATAATAATTTTGAGTTTCAATAATGTCCTTTGGTCATTGTAAAGCGCATTTCACACGAGTTGAATTCAACGCGAGCGTCAAACGGCACTTTGCCCTTCCACATGACAAGCATCGCAGAAAGCGTCAAGGAGGAGCGAATTTACGAGCTACGCAAGAAACCTGAGGTGTGCACAAAAAAAAACATTGAAAACAAGTATTTGGAAGATAAAAAAGGCAATTGTTTTGATTGGAGAAAATAAAGAGGACTTATGTCTTAGCTGTTTTTTTTCATGAATGTAATTACTGTAGTTCAATATCTGGGGTCTCTGGATACTCAAACGATAAGGTAATAATTAAAATAAATTATGAGACATTCAATCTCTCCATAAATTTGGACCGTTTTAAAATATTTCTTGTAACTTTGTACTCTCAAAGACACCATTTGTGTGAGGCAAAAACGTGTGTGAAAAACACTTTGGTGTGAAGCTGAGGTTGCGCTGACGCATCACTTCATAGACTTCAGTGTATTTGACAGAGCTGATGCGAGTCATGTGACAGCCCCTCAACATATATAAACAACAATCACTTTTACACATTAATAGCTCTTCCACCCTTTTCTCTCCATGATGAACAAGGCAGACTCACATGCCGATGCTGAAGTAAACGAACAACATGCCCCTCTCATTCAGTCTGTCGGTACATGTACCATGTCATTCAGTTTGTTTATGAATGAGAAGTTTCACGAGTGCCACTTCTCACTGTGCACACGGCAGGCACGCGATTGGCTGCAGCTGTAACCAATCAAGCGATCTGCCTTGGTTGGACCGCGATTGGCAAGCACACGACTGGACGCTGCTGTAACCAAACATGAGGGTGTAAGCACCGTTGACGTTGTTTCACAATGCGCAGTCACAGGCAGTGACAAAACGATACGAACGTGTATTTGATTCAGAGTTCCCATCATTCCATGTTTTTGTACATGTAACGAAACCTTGCTAGCAACACAGACAAACCATTTTATTATACTAAAATATTCTCCAGGACAAATGATTATTTTCTAGGACATTTAGGTATTTCTAATTTTCCATGACTGGAAAACTGCACTGCAAAATTCCAGGTATTCCAGGGCGTGTGGGAACCCTGAGTGATACACTCCTGTAGTAAGTGATGTATGACGTCATGAAATCAGAAATTCAGAAGCTTATCAGAACAGTACATGTATGTGCGTTAAATCTCTGAACACTGATAGCACATTTTCTTAAAAGCAAACTTTAACCAATTGTTTTTCTGAATAATAACATGCGAGTCTGTATGTAGACTCAGAGTTTATAACTGTGAATTCCCCTCATGCCATTAGTATTGTTTTCTATGTAAGCTCCGGGTGAGCTCAAATGTTTTTGCTTTTATTTTTAAATGTTTTTCCCCCATTTTTATTAATGCATATTTTTCATTTAATTTTTTTCCCCAAAAAGAAAAATAGTTTTTTGAAGTCAGCTTATTTTGAAACCATTCTTAGTAACATTTGTGAATAAAAACAAAATATACATTTTATGAATGTCTCATTATTTTTAACTTGCATTATAAATTGATAACTCGTTTTTTCTGGGTTGAGCACAAAATTACTCGAAAATGCCCATCCCTAGATAATACCATGTGTAAACAGGTCTTATGTTGACAGTCTCACCTTGGCGTCAAAAGAATTGTCTGCAAGCCGGGGGTCTACTTCAATCTCGTCGTCTCTTATTCTACGGAAAGGAGCATTGGTTGCCTTTAGAGGCCACACAAGAGAAACAAACAGAAAATGCATTTAACCAGAAGTGCATAAACAAACTGTCAAATCCCCTACTGTAAGAACATGAGCACAATGGAGAATCGTTGCCTCTGCTGAGAGCTAATAATTGCATGCCAATAATTAGTTAGTGTATAAAAGGAAAAAAAAAGTGCTAACATTGCAATTCTGTAATATTAAATAAAGTACCAGCCATTTAACATCTGTATAAAAATTACATAGAGACCAATACATAAGCCAATGTTTAGTCATTTTGAGACTGTCTGTTTATGAATGGAAATGGAGATTGTCTTAGCAGATAAAGATCTGTTGCATTCCAAAATCTAGCCACTCTCCAATATAACTGAATAAACAATGCTTTCAAATCTTAATACATTTTTAATAAATACTGTGTAAAGAAACTGGGTGATTCTCATGAAACCTGTCAGGAAAATATCTAAAAATTTAACTCGGCTAAAATAAAAGGCAGTATCAAGAAAGTACTACGTAAGGGATAATGAACAGTCAGCCGGTTGTTATCGCACAATAAACCCCAAGAGGGTGATCAGGACCCCGATGCTACTAACCAAATAAATACATGGACATAAAATATTGATTTGCATTGAAATTATATAATTTGAGAAGAAATCGCTGAACAGCTGAAGTCAACCTCCAGTTTGCGTCAGAGTTCTGTTGGTATTTATTTTGCAAAAATGACTCCTCATTATTTAGCCTATTACAAGACTACTTGCAAAATAAATAAATAAATGCACATGAAACACTGATTTGAGATGAAATTATTTTATTAGCTTACTTGTAGAGATCGCATAGTAAGCTGAGAAGCAGGAGAAACGGCTCGAGGAACTCGGATGAGTGGTCTGATACATATAAATCCCCAGATGTGCAGTAGTTACAGAGCAATATCTGACCACTGTATGGCATCATTGACCAATCAAAATAGAGTATTCCAGAGAGCCGTGTAATAATATGATCTATAAACTAGTTGACAACCGTTATATCGCTGAGGCTGCTAAATCAAGCGATATTCAGATTTTATTTTATTATCAGCATAGGCCGATACATTTTCTCATTTGACCGATTGTTTTCTCAAGCACCAGGGGTGGAGAGAATCGCCTGCTTGAATGTGAAGGAGCCGTCTGAGACTAAACAACCAATAACAGTTTGTTTTGTTGTTACGTGCCATCGTGTTACTACAATAACAGACATTTAAACTGTCCTGCGTATCAATAAAACTTATATCATGTACAGTCGAAAAACATGTGGATGTACCTAGTGTAAACAGATGTACAGTCGTGTGAAAAAATAAGTACACCCCATGGAAATTGTTGGCTTTTTTTTTTTTTTTTACATATTTGGACAAGCAAACATTTGATCCTCTTTGAAACAGTGCTTATTAATAAAGTTGATATACTTGAACAAAACCACAAGGAAATTAGATTTTCAATAATTTATTCAGCAAAAATATCAATAGATGTGATATTCTTCTGTGCAAAATGTAAGTACACCCTTGGCCCCCCTTTAGCAGAAATAACTTCTTGTAGGCGTTTTGCACAATTGTCCACCAGTCTCTGACATCGGCTTGGTGAAATGTTTGACCACTCTTCCTTGCAAAATTCTTTCAGTTGCAAGATGTTTGAAGGTTTTCTTGCATGTTCTGCCCATTTCAAATCCCCCCCCCCAACATTTCAGTGAGATTCAAATCTGGGCTTTGACTAGGCCATTCTATAACCCGCCATTTCTTCTTTTTGAGCCATTCCTAGGTGGATTTGCTAGTGTGTTTAGGAACATTATCGTGTTGAAAGGTCCACTTTCGGTTCAACTTCAACTTTCGGACAGATGGCCTCACATTATCTTCAAGCACTCTTTGATATGATGCAGAATTCATAGTTGAATCAATGACTGCAAGCTGTAAAGTACCCGAGGCAGTGAAGCAACCCCAAACCATAACATGTCCACCACCGCGCTTCACAGTTGGTATGAGGTTCTTCTCCTTAAAAACTATCTTTGGTCTGCGGCAAACATGTGTACTGCTACTGTGGCCAAACCACTCTATCTTTGATTCGTCTGTCCAGAGCACATTATTCCAAAAGGCCCGGACTTTGCCTGCGTGTTCATTGGCAAACTGTAGTCTTGCTCTAATGTTCTTTTTAGACATCAAAGGCTTTTTCCGGGCACGCCTCCCATGCACATCAAATTTGTGCAATCTCTTTCTGATTGTAGACACATGCACTTTGACACCAACAGTTGCAAAAGTTTCCTGCAGATCCTGTGATGAAATTTTGGGGTTCTTGGAGACTTTTTTGTTTTTAAATCAAACGGTCTGCTCTTGGGCTGAATTTGTTGAGACGGCCAGTCCTGGATAAATTGGCAGTCATTTGATATCTACGCCACTTGTAGATGATTATCCTTACAGTGGAATGATTTATTTCAAATAATTTGGAGATCTTTTTAAATCCCTTGCCAGACTCATAGGCATTCACAACCTTTTTTCTGAAGGCCTCGCAGAACTCTTTAGATCTTGGAATGATGACACCACACACCTCAATAGCAAAGAGAACACCAGACACTAGATATGAGAGGTTTAATTAAGACAGGTTCCACCTGCACTCCCTAAGGAGATTCTAATCATTGGCACCCAATCTTAAAAACACCTGATTCTAATTTTATGGATTTGAAGGTGTGATAAATGTAGGGGTGTACTTACTTTTTCCACATAAGAATATCACATCTATTAATATTTTTGTTGAATAAATTATTGAAAAAGTCAATTTTCCTTCAAGTTTTGTTCAAGTATAACAACTTTATTAAAAGGCACTCTTTCAAATAGGATCAAATGTTTGCTTGTCCAAATATGTCAAAAAAGCCAACAATTTCCATGGGGTGTATTTATTTGTCACATAACTGTAATTCACGAACCTCACAAAACATCTGCAAATCCAGCATTTAATCAATCTTTTAATATAAAAAAAATCTTAATGGTCCTAAAAATAGGCTTTGTTTTCCATTGCAAAATATGCTGTAATTGATTTTTCTTTTGATTTCGATGTAAAATAGGACAGGTTTTGTGAGAATCACATCTTATTTGCTGTCATTTAAATGATGTTTTATTATGCATATATCTGCATTTTACTAGCCCCTTTCCTTTCTGTCGATCGGTATCGAATTGTCAATGTGCGTGATTTTTATATATATGTATATATTTTTCCTTTATTAGTTGTTTATTAGCGTTTGAATATGCACTTTACATTGTATACACTTAAGGGCCACACAAACATGTTCAAAACGCTCAGCCCCTTTACCTTCTGTTTGGCTTTAGGAACCGTATGAGGTGTGGATGTGGCGGTTTTCTTATTCATGGGTGTTTTATTTTCCATCTTTTCTTCCTCATTCCTCTTCCTTTTTTTCTGTGTATCTGTAATCAGAGGAAAGAGATAAGACACGATGAACTCAGACGATACTTTTGTTTTAAAGTAAGCTTGACACTTCTTCATACAATGAAAAGAACAGCACTGATGTAGGACATGCCCAAGCAGCATGACTAACTCCTAATTGGGTTTCATGCAGGAGTTAAAAACACTGCACAGAGACCAAAACAAGATAAACGCAAGAGGTTTAAATAGCAATGAATGCTACATGTGTTACAAGTAAATAATAAATAAACATGACAGTTTTACACTAATCTGACAATGTATTCATTTAAGAGCGGTTAAAATGTCATACTTTCCTTAAAGTGATAGACATTGCCCTAACCATGCGCAACACTTCAAAGGGAAAAGTGATAAATCTGTTGCCGATTGATTATTCGACAACTTACAATACAATTGTAATAATCACATCAAGTACATAATAGTAATAATGATGCTTGCCATAACAAATATGCTCTGAATATCTAATGCCCAAAGTATATTTCGGTCAGACGCAAAAGCAAGGCATCTGCGTACAAGACGCAAGACGCAAATTTCGTCATCAGCAGAGTGCTCGAGCACTGAACGCGTGCAGCCTGATTTTTCCAAGCAAGGTGGTGCGTGTGCCTGGAATTATTTGCACTAATTAGTGGGTCCACAAGGTGGCATTACTCACAGTTGAGCTGCTGCTGTCATGAAGAAGCCTTAGAAGATGTAATCACTGCTAAACAAAAGGAGACAACAACAGTGGATGTGCACATCTTGAGCTTGTATGAGGTCAGAAGATAGTCCAACTCGAGTCTGAAGAACTATAAAGACACATTTATGGGTCTAAACTCCTGAAGAGAAATCGGCCAGTATCTCATAGCAGTCGTAGCGCACTGTGCACGCAGTCAAATTAAGAATACTTTAAAAGGGTTGCGTTCGACTGTACGCAGATGCCAAGCGTTCGTGTCAAAACCGAAGTATACTTTGGCCTCATGATTGCTGTTTTGTGCAGCATTTTCACATTCAGTGAAAGAAAAATGACTAGACACTAGAAACTTGCACCTGGTTAGAAAACAGTATGAGAAGGCCTCTAGGAAACAACACGTCAATCATGCTCAACTGAAAAACCAACGATACTGCTGACTTTGAACAATTGGATATTGAGCACTGGCAATACCGTTTGCTGAAGTAACAGGTGTCTTGGCCACTTTTGTTGTTTCCTCGTCCTCAGATGAAGAGTCCTCTGATGTGCTGCTCTCTGCTTTGGCTTTAGCAGCCTGTGTTTTTGTAGCAGGTGGTGTTTTTACAACAGGTGTTTTCGGCTGCTGCTCTTCTTCATCTGAACTGCTGTCACTTGAGGATGAAGCCTCTGCAGTCTTCTTGGCCGGCGTCTTCGCAGCAGAGGTGGGGGTTTGTGTTGCAGCCTTTCCGTTGCCGACTGCAGGTTTAGCCATGGCTTTGGGAGTCACAGTTGTCTTTGCCGGCGCCTCATCTTCACTGGAACTGTCTGAGTCGCAGCTGCTAGACTCGGCTGCAGGCTTGCTGGCCAGTACAGGGGTTTTGGCAGCAGGCGCAGGGCTCTTCGCAACAGTTGGTGATGGTTTGGCTGATTTGGTGGCAGGTTTAGGGGCTAGTTTATCAGTAGGGGTGGGTTTGGCTGGGGTAGAGGTGGGTTTAGACACCGGCTTGGTGGCAGGTTTCTTCTGAATTTCCTCTTCCTCTGAAGAGCTGTCCGAGCTGCTTTCGGCTGGTTTAACGGCGGCTTTAGGGGTGGGCTTTGCTGGAGTAGCAGCGGGTTTGGATACTGGTGTACTGGCAGGTTTCTTTTGAGGTTCCTCGTCTTCCTCTGAAGAACTGTCCGAGTCAGTGCTGCTTTCAACGGGCTTTTTCGCAGGTTTAGCTGCAGAAGTGGGTTTGGCTGGGGCAGGTTTTGTTGGAGTAACAGCAGGTTTGGTGGCAGGTTTCTTTTGAGGTTCCTCATCTTCCTCTGAAGAACTTTCCGAGTCAGAGCTGCTTTCAGCGGGCTTTTTCGCAGGTTTAGCTGCAGAAGTGGGTTTGGCTGGGGCAGGTTTTGTTGGAGTAGCAGCAGGTTTGGTGGCAGGTTTCTTTTGAGGTTCCTCATCTTCCTCTGAAGAACTTTCCGAGTCAGAGCTGCTTTCAGCGGGCTTTTTCGCAGGTTTAGCTGCAGAAGTGGGTTTGGCTGGGGCAGGTTTTGTTGGAGTAGCAGCAGGTTTGGTGGCAGGTTTCTTTTGAGGTTCCTCATCTTCCTCTGAAGAACTGTCCGAGTCGGAGCTGCTTTCAGCGGGCTTCGTCACAGGTTTAACAGCAGGTTTCGGAGTGCTCACAGGTTTGGATGCGGCAACTGGTTTAGCTGGTGCCTCATCTTCAGAACTATCTGAATCTGAGGGAGATAAAACAGCTTAGGCGTGATGTTTATAAAGATGTTATTAGCTTAAAGCTATTAAAAGGTTTGGTCCACCCAAAAGTGAAAATTACTTACTGAAAATTATTTTAATTCATTATTTAACATTATTATTTCAAGTAATTATTCACTTGCCTGTGACATTTCGAACCCATGAGAGTTACTTTCTTCCATGAAACACAAAAGGAGAAATTTTGAAGAAACAGCAGAAAGGACATTGAAAGTGAACAGACACCACTTAGCTCCCGAAATGAAAAATAAAAATAAAAATGCACTATACTGAGTCCATATGACTACGCAATTGTTTTTTAACTATTATATATTTTATATGACTTCAGCAGACTTTGAAAATGTGTGTTCTGTAGGGGTGTAACAATTCACTTTTCGCAGGTTTAGCTGCAGAAATTAGCAGTGAATGGTTCAATTCACAATTCTTTAAAGTCTGAATCAAGGGATTTATTATTATTATTATTATTATTACTTTAAAGACACATTCTCTGTCGGGCTTCAAACGGACATTTGATTCCTCACACTGAAAAGGCGCGTCTGTCTCCCGCTCCTGGTGCTCCGTGTTTTATATTAATTTTTCTGTTTCAGTTTTTTCCATCTCAGCTGAACTCATCGTACAACACCTATGGCTGTTGGTGTGCAATCATATTCAGGGTTCCCACTATTTTCAAGACAATTTTCCAGGACATTTTATGTGCCACGTGGTTGTAATATTTAAGCAAATGAGAGGTCATTAAAATTGTGGCTTTTGGAGGGTCATTTTTTCAAAATTCTGTATTCAACAATTTAATTTAATTTCATCATCGTAGTGGTGTCTAATTAAATGAATTTACAACTTGAATCAAATGAAAATATAATTATTTTAATTATGCATTATTTTTTATCAAATGAAGCACTTTTCTACAAGAACAATCTATTTTTCCCCCCATTTCACACATCTATTTAAAACAGGCTTTTAATTTTGGTGTTTCTGTTTAAGTTAAGCAGTTTGTCACATGACCCAGAGTAATTATTAAACTCCACAAAAGCTGTGATGTAATTAAAATAAATATATAGTCTGTATGTGCTGCACACTTCAGAGTGCTCTGCTCACTGTCATCTACTACACAGACAGATTATTATGATGGTGTTTTCAGTGCATAAGCAGCCGGCTTCACACTTTCATTTTGAAACACGCAGCACATGCAGATTTTATATTTAATTAAATCATAGCCTTTTGTGGTTTAATAATCACACCTGAACAGAGAGATTTTTATTTGATTAATTGTGCATACAAACATTAATTTTCATCCCAAATGTGTCAAATTCCATGACATTCTACATTTTATAGCTAATGCAACTTTGGATTCAGTGCTTCCATCTGTGTTTTCCGCATTGCAGAAATCATAGTGCCCTAATGTGGCGGTATAAGCGGACTACAATCATTGAATTATTGAAAATTAATTTACATACCGAGGTGTAAAGGCCACATCATCGCCATGCTACCACCTTGGGTGTGAATTAAAAAAATAATAATTTAATCTACTGACCAACCCTCATCGTAGTCTTTAGTTTACAACTCAAATATTTTTGTAGTTAACACTACAGCAGTGTTGGAACGAAAACTTTTTGCACTATATCAATACCTGTACATGTTACAAAAACCTTATCAGCATCACAATCAAATAGTTTTAATATATGAAAATATTTTCCAGGACAAATAATTATTTTCCAGGACATTTACATATTTTTCTCATTTTCCATGACTGGAAAACAGCATTGCAAAATTCCAGGTTTTCCAGGATTTTCAGGATGAGTGGAAACCCTGATATTTTAGAGCTCCTTATGTGCAATGTAGTAATTTCCATTTGTATGCCTGCATTACGCAGGAGTAGGACATCGCACTTATTTGATAGAACAGATGCTAAAAAAAAAATGTTTTTTTTAATAAATAAATAAAAAATATCTCCACAATGCACATCGTCACATTTTTTAACCGCAATGTTTCGTGCCATGATAAACCATTATACCCCTTGTGTTCAGCATGATTTGTGTGCTATATTCTGTTTTGCACTAAAGAAAATAGCAGTGTGAGCATTTTACATAACATTTCCTTTTTGTGCTCCACAGAAGAAAGTCATACGGGTTTGGAACAACAGAATTACAATTTCTGGATAAATGAACCTTTCAAAATCTTTTTAGCAGACTATCAATCTGTATATTCTTCAGTTTAGATTCTGGTTTAAAGTTACAGGATGTACAGTTCCTCTCTTAATTGACAGCAACTCACCTGAACTTGAGGAATCGTCTTTCTTAGCAGGTGTCTTTGAAGCAGTGGTCATCTTTGGAGGGGCACCTTTAGCTGGGGCAGCCTTTGCTGGAGCCGGTTTAGCCGCAGGTTCCTCGTCCTCAGAGTCTGCAGAACTAGACGATGACGATTCTTTTGCAGCCGGTGTGACTTTAGCCGGAGCTTTCTTGGCTGGCACAGGTTTAACCTGGACAACTTTAGTGGCTGGTTTCTTGGCGGTCTCCTCGTCATCAGAGTCATCAGAGCTAGAAGATGAAGACTCATCTGCAGTGGGAGCCACTTTGGCAGTTGTGGCTTTAACTTGTGTGACTTTAGCAGGTGCAGCTTTTGCAGGTGTGATTTTGGCAGCTGGTTTTGCTGCTTCATCCTCCGAGCTTGAATCTGAGCTCGAAGAGTCCTCCTCCTGAGCAGGAGCAACCTTTGTAGGTGCCAGCTTAACTGGAGCTGCTTTAGCTGGTGCGGCTTTCACCGCTGGCTTCGGTGCCTCATCCTCTGAACTTGAATCTGACAATAAATAAACTCATTAGCACTCTGTCATAGAAGAAATGAACCAAACATGACTGCTTGTGGTGATTATCTGGAGAGGGCTGTACCAGAGCTGGACGAGTCCTTCTTAGCTGCAGGTTTGGGGGTCACAGTCTTAACTGGGGCTGCTGGAGAGAAACACATCACACAAATTTAAAAGGGCAATCCCACAAAACCGGTCAAAAACATGCTCAGGTTATTTTTAACCCCAAAATCAAAAAGGAAAAAAATAATAAGAAATTATATTTTGCTTAAAAAGAAAATGAAGCCGAAATGATAAGTCGCATCTCTGAGGATCACCTGCAGAATCTACACATCGTATCATTCAGTATTGGGCCTTGTTTTAATCGGAAACATCTGCTATATGTAATCATCTAGAACAGTTTTTCACATCAGGTTTGCTTCATGTAAATTATACAACAAATAAACCAAATCTGTTTATAACATAAGTAACTATGCTGAATATAAATAAACAGCTTTTAGTCTGCGAGTAAAACAATACACCTGTTGTATTCTATTCATTCATTAACATTAGTGACTGTCTATCTGTGGATATTTCTGATATATTACCCTCTATGCTGTGCATTAATTATCCGGTTCACTGACTGAATGTTTTTACTACAAGTGTGATGAAGCATCATTTTGTGGGCACGTGTGGAGCTGCGTTTGACAGTGGACTAGTGTTCGTTAGAACAATAATGTTATGATGGACAAAATACTGAAACTGGTTGCATAAAGTACTTTGTAAAGGCAAAATATTCTGAATTTGCAACATTAAAACACTTTTACCGTCTCTATGACTGATGTTTTCATTGGTTTGTAAGCATTAGGGATGGGACGATATATCGAATTTCGATATATCGAACCAAAAAAAAATAATAAAAAAAAAAAAAAAGAATCCATGGAGGCAAAACTCATTTCAAAATTTGAAACATTGTTTTCTGTCCATGTGATCATAAATGAAATGACCCGTCAAACATCATAAATCACTCTGATCACTTTATTTTACCCTTACTGCGCTTTTTTTTTTTTTTTACACTGTTTAATGGGTTCGAGCAAGGTCCTTGAAGCACTTAAAGTTCTTGAATTTAGTTCTTAATTTAAGTACTGAAATACATTATTTTATTGAAAAGTGCTCGAGTAAAACGGGCCATTTCTTCCATGCAATGTGTCCAAAGATGAAATCCCGTGCTCCACTTTCACAGAATAATGTGTCTTAATATCCTTTGTTCTTTACAGACAGTTAAAAAAAGTAAAAAGAAATATTTTTAATAACAAGTAGTACGGATGCGCTAAAGAAACAAGACTTCTCTCTCGTTTATGAATGAACAAACACCTGTGCGAGTCTGATGCGAGTTAAACTCTTAAAGTGACAGTACCATTATTGCGCTTGTTATACAAATGAACAAACTTTATTACTTGTTATTACTTCTAACATTGACAGCTCAAATCATCATTATACATACAATTTCAAGAAATAATATTAATTGACAGAAAGTAGAATTTTAAGATTTTTAAAGTTAAAATGTGATTATAATCAAAACAAATAAATTTTTTTTTAAAATAAAAATATACACTTTCACATATTTTTCGGGACAGGTTCTGTTCTATTGCTTGTTCTGCAACTGATCAGCCTAAATGTAGCCCACTACTTCTGAAGGCTTATTTGTTTGTGATCTTTTCTTATAGTAAAAAGGTAAATGACAAACTCTTATTTAAACTTTGAGCATTTATATTGTTTACTAAAGATGAGAAATAATAATGTGCATTTTGTGCAAACATTTAAAAAAAAACTATTCTGCTATACTTTGTCATTTAAGAGTTATTAAATCGAGATATTGAATCGTAAACCTCATATTGTATATCGAACCAATATTCCCCTTTTTCTCCCAATTTGGAATGCCCAAATCCCAATGTGCTATTAAGTCCTCATGGTTGCATAGTGATTCGCCTCAGTCCGGGTGGCGGAGGACGAATCCCAGTTACCTCCGCGTCTGAGACGGTCAACCCGCGCATCTTATCACGTGGCTTAAGCGCGTTGCCATGGAGACATAGCGCGTGTGGAGGCTTCACGCCATCCTCCGTGGCAACCACGCTTAACTCACCATGCGCCCCTCCGAGAACGAACCACATTATAGTGACCATGAGGAGGATACCCCATGTGACTCTAACCTCCCTAGCAACCGGGACAATTTGGTTGCTTAGGAGACCTGGCTGGAGTCACTCAGCACGCCCTGGGATTCGAACTAGCGAACTCCAGGGGTGGTAGCAGCATGTGTGTTTTGGTGTGCAGTGCGTTTCATCAGAGACAGTTTAGCAGATATGGAGTAATTGTAATAAAATGAATGGGAGAAATGTAAAAAACACCCAACGGCTGGAGAAAAGGAAGTCCCGCCTTACAAGTAAAAAAAAAAAAAAAAAGTCAATCATTGTCTGCGATTTCGTGTATGATTTCCCAGACTCTCCTGTTTTTTTTTTTAGCGGTATTTTGTCTTGCTGCCGTCAGCCTCTTTTGAAACAAAGTTTGTCGTCTTGCTGTGAAAAACAGCCACATGCCGAGAATAAAGAACATCATTCCTTCGATTTCCTCCATTGCTCCTTTGTTGTGTGTTTGTGTCGCGTTTAAGATGATGTCACGGCAGTAGAGGCGGCGCAACTATGAAGATCAGCCTATAATCCCACCCACGTTGAGGCTGCACTAAACTGCAGTGGAAAAGCAAGCTCAGAAAAGTAAAGCGAGCAGAGTTGAACCGTAACGTGCAGTGGAAAAGTGCCAAAAGTTGTTTGATTTCAAACTTTAACAGAAACTAGGACTGTAAACACTTCATAATTAATTGTGATTCCAATAGTAAAACTGTCAATAACTGCCATTTGTTCTTCAATAAAAATGTGTTGAAGGGACAAAATATCATGCCAGTTAACATGTACATCTTGATTTATATCGTTATTAGCATCTTTATTAAGTTAGATTATCATAAAATATCTGAAATAATTTTAAGTCATCTCGCGGCCCCCTTGAAAATTTGCTGAGGCCCCGCAGTGTGTCCCCAAGCCCCCTGGTAATGAATAACTGGTAACCCTTTTACACTGACATGGTTTGGGGGCGGGTTCATGGGCCGGTGCGACTTCTCGAACTGTTCCGCACTATTCCACTGCAAAAAAAAGTCCGTTCCAGGGCCGAAAACCTGGTTAGGCACAAACCACAAAAGCTACCTGGTCTCTACGCAGGAACCGATTACGTCAGGGGGCGGAAGGCGGGATAATGTTTCGTCACCAAAGTTTTCCCAAACAACAACAGAAGCTACCATCTGCAGCAAAGAGTACTTTTTCGCTCTACAACAATAATAAAAAAGAAAAAAAAAAACACAAAATTATCAGACACCAAAAGCGTTCAGGTAACACAACGAAACGAGTGCTCTACTTGCAATATGGTATTTACGAAGATCCGAGATAAACTAGAGATCGCAAAGAAAAAAAAAAAAAACTCTACGAAAAAGATACAGCACGAAATGGAAACACTTTACAATAACATTTCATTTATTAATATTAGTTAACAACATTAGTTAACATGAACTAACAAATGAACAATACTTGAGCAATTATTAATCGTAATGTTAATTTCAACATTTACTAATACATTTTTAAAATCCAAAGTTGTATTTGTTAACATTAGTTAATGCACCATGAACTAACATGAACTAACAATGAACAATTGTATTTTTATTAACTAACATTAACGAAGATTAATAAATTGTGTAACAAATATATTGTTAATGGTTAATTCATGATACCTAATGCATTAACTAATGTTAGCGAATGAAACCTTATTGTAAAGTGTTACCCACGAAATGATGCACGCCGGCTTCAATCGGGCAACTGACCAAATCATAAACAAATTGAAAAACACTTAAGGGAGTGCAGGGACTGTAAGAAGGACCTAAAAAAAAGTGACAGTGGATGGAGCAATGATGTTTTGGACACCGACCAGCCAGCTATCTAACCAGGGCATTGAATTCAGCCAGTCACGCTCGAGAAACACACTAAATTGCCGGTGTCCTCTGCAGCTGATCACGGTAAGTTATTATATTTGCCAACTTTGTTAGCTTTCCTTACTCTGTTGTCCTTTTATTTTGTGCAAAGTTTTGATGATGTAAACATAATATTATCAAGACGTAAACATATTATAATATGCTATGGCAAAACTCCAAACATAACCATCTGCTACACCAATGTTAATAATGATTCCACTGTTACAGTTTACAGAATTTAGCATGTTAAGCATAGTTCATTCAAAATAATGTAATTACATTACCTGTCGTCTTTAGCATAAATGTAGTCTCTGACAATCATGTTGAGCAATGTAATAGCGTTAGATTGCATTACTCCGTATGTTTAAATATCTCCTCAAAAACAAGAGTAAAAGCTGTATACAAACACTGTCACACGCCATATTTGTTTGTGGGCAAGTGATGTAGTTATATGAAACTATCACGTAGCCTTTTGTGTCATGGTTCGGATCTATAGTCAGTGCAAAAGCACGGCCGGTTTCAAAAAAGGCTCCAGTGGAGCACAGGCTCGGCACGGAAACCATTGCTATTTCGGTGGAAAAGGGTTATGGTTAAGAGGGTTTTTGGCATTAGCACTGTACCTTAACCATGGTAAAATCACTGAAACTTGTCTCATTTGGCTTAATCCTTTAGCAAGTCAAAAGGAATGAATGTTGAATGTTACATTTATATAACGCTTTTATGACACTACACTCAAAGCGCTTTACATAGTGAACAGAGGACTCTCCTCAACCACCACCAGTGTGCAGCATCCACCTGGATGATGCGATGGCAGTCTCAGTGCACCAGTACGCTCCCCACACACCAGCTATCAGTGTAGAGGAGAGAGTAGAGTGATACAGCCAATTAATGGAGGGGGATTATTAGCAGGCCATGACTGATGAGGGCCAATGGGGGAATTTGGCCAGGACACCGGGGTTACAGCCCTACTCTTTACAAGAAGTGCCCTGGGATTTTTAATGACCACAGAGGGTCAAGACCTCAGTTTAACATCTCATCTGAAGCACAGGACACCTCGATCACTTACCAGGGGCTTGTTTAGCTTTGACTGGAGCAGAAGCGGTCAGTGTCCTGGGGGGTGGAACAGCACTGAATTGTCCTATGAAAAAAAGATGCTCTTTTAATAAATAGTCTAATCTATTTTTCAGAAACTGGCTTTTCTCTTAAAGGTGCTGCAAGAGATCTTTTTTATGGAATAGCACACAGAAAACATCCCTACACCCTGACAGATAACATTGAAATAAGTGTCCTGAAAAATCACACCACCTTCTGTGACAGCACTTTACTCTGTTAACAGCAAAAAAGAATCTGCCCGAGGAGAACTGTTGTTTAGCCAACCAAAAGACTGAGGCGTCTGGTAGTGATTTAGCGCATTTGGATTTGCTGATGTTACTGGAGGACAGGGATCTAATCAAGTAGCTAATTCTGTTTTTAGAATGGAATACTAGCTTAATCCTTACTGAATACTTGAAGTATTCACTGTTTATAAGATATTAAGGGAAACAGGCATTAATCCATGATAAACGTTTAAAACGCTAGTATGCTACATGACCTGGCTGAACTTAGCAAAAGAGCTAACATCATTAACTGCACCATTAAGATCAATGTGAGAGAACAGTGTAGTGATACCAGTCTTGGGTTTCTTTGATGGAGGAGCCTCTTCTTCATCCGAGGATGACTCTTCACTGCTGGACTCTGCAGGCGCCGCTGGCTTGACTGGAGGTGTCTTCACTGGGACAGGTGCTTTTACTGCCGTCTGTGATGCATAGAGAAAGATAACAGGCTTAAATCAAACATATACACCAATTCATCATGGCCACTGCGCAATTAGATTAGAACATGTCATCCCTGAAGTGTCCACAGACCATGAAATCAAAACACATTCAAGTTAGGGCTGGGCGACATGGCCAAAAATTTTATCATGGGGCCTGGGTAGCTCAGTGGTAAAATACGCTGGCTACCACCCCTGGAGTTCGCTAGTTCGCTAGCTCGCTAGTTAGAATCCCAGGACATGCTGAGTGACTCCAGCCAGGTCTCCTATGCAACCAAATTGGCCCGGTTGCTAGGGAGGGTGCAGTCACATGGAGTAACATCCTCGTGGTCGCTATAATGTGGTTAGTTCTCGGTGGGGCGTGTGGCGAGTTGAGCGTGGATGCCGCGGTGGATGGCGTGAAGCCTCCACAAGCGCTATGTCTCCGTGGCAACACGCTCAACAAGCCACGTGATAAGATGCGCGGGTTGACAGTCTCAGACTGGGATTAGTCCTCCACCACCCGGACTGAGGCGAATCACTATGCGACCACAAGGACTTAAAAGCACATTGGGAATTGGGCATTCCAAATTGGGAGAAAAGGGGGGAAAATCCCCCCCCCCAAAAAAATATCATCACGATATTCTTTCATATCGTTCAATATCGATATCACGATATAAACAACGGACACTTTTTATAGGTAAACCTGTACATCTACTTATTCATGCGATTATCTAATCAGCCAATCGTGTGGCAGCAGTATAATGTATAAAATCATGCAGATATGGGTCAGGAGCATCAGTTAATGTTCACATCAACCATCAGAATGGGGAAAAATGTGATCACAGTGATTGACCGTGGCATGACTGTTGGTGCCAGATGGGCTGGTTTGAGTATTTCTGTAACTGCTGATCTCTAGAATGTAAAGAGAATTGTGCGAAAAACAAAAAACAACCAGTGAGCAGCAGTTCTGTGGACGAAAACGCCTCGTTGATGTGAGAGGTCAACGGAGAATGGCCAGACTGGTTCGCGCTGACAGAAAGGCAATACAGTCACTCAGATAACCCCTCTGTACAGTTGTAGTGAGTGGAATAGCATCTCAGATTGCACAACATGTTGAACCTTGTAGCCCATCCGCCGCCTCAGCAGAAGACCACGTTGGGTTTCACTTCTGTCAACCAAGAACAGAAAGTCGAGGCTGCAGTAAGCCTACAATTTGTGTACCTCAGCAGAAATCGAGATTCATCAGACCAGGCGATATTTTTTCCAATCGTCTACTGTCCAGTTTTGGGGAGCCTGTGCCCACTGCAGCCTCAGTTTCCTGTTCTAAGCTGACAGTAGTAGTACATGGAGGGGTCTTCAGCTTTTGTAGCCCATCAACCTCAATGTTCGACATGTACGTTCAGAAATGCTTTTCTGCATAGCACTGTTGTAAAACTTGGTTATTTGGGTTACTGTCACCTTCCTGTCAGCTTGGACCAGTCTGGCCATTCTCCTCTGAACTCTGTCATTAACAAACAGTTTTCACCCACAGAACTGTCGCTCGCTGGATGTTTTTTGTTTTTCGCACAATTCTCTTAACACTCTAGAGACTGTTGTGTGTGAAAATCCCAGGAGATCAACAGTTACAGGAATATTCAAACCAGCCCATCTGGCACCAACAATCATGCCACGGTCGAAATCACTGAGATCACATCTTTCCCCATTCTGATGGTAGATGTGAACATTAACTAAAGCTCCTGACCCATATCTATATGATTTTATACATTACACTGCTGCCACATTATTGGCCGATTAGATAATCACATGAATAAGTAGATGTACATTCACATTTGCACATTTTTTTGGAATTTCCAAGTTGGCAGAAGAAAAAAAAAATCCTAAACAGTCAAAACAGTCTTTTACAAAACTGCATTGGTGGCCCAGAGACAGCCAAAGCAGAGGGGTCTGAGGGATCTTCTACCAAAATATTAAAATATTTTAAAGTTTATCAATCGAGTGCAGTTGGATATGAATGTTGTTATCTGTTCGCTTTTAAGCACAATGACAGCAGTCCAGTATTTGTTTGAATATTTTTACATTCAAATTATATATTATTCTTTACATTCAGATCCCAAAATATAGGGGCATAGAAGCCCTTGTGACAGAGGAATGATACTGTATGGGGGGTTCAGGGGTATCCCCTGAGAGAACATTTTGAAAATGTAAAAGTCTGAATGGACCATTTGTTTATTTTCATTAAAGTCACTTTATGCAACCAGTTTAAACATTTTGTCCATCATAACATTATTGTTCTAATGAAATCAAAACCGCTGTCAAACGCAACTCCACATATGCCCATAAAATGATGTTTCATCACACATGTAGTAACAAATTGTCAGTGAACCGAATAAATGGCACATTGCAAACAGGGTTGTAAATATCAGAAATATCCACAGATAGACAGTCACTAACATTAATGAATGAATAGAATACAACAGGTGTATTGTTTTAATTTATTAGCCCTCACGTGGATGCACTGAGCAGGCTAGATACAGGGCCATGGGGAGCAGAAAAGAACTGTCAAAAGACCTGTGTAACAAGGTAACAGAACTATATAAAGATGGAAAAGGATATAAAAAGATATCCAAAGCCTTGAAAATGCCAGTCAGTACTGTTCAATCACTTAAGAAGTGGAAAATTCGGGGATCTCTTGATACCAAGCCAAGGTCAGATAGACCAAGAGAGATTTCAGCCACAACTGCCAGAAGAATTGTTCGGGATACAAAGAAAAACCCACAGGTAACCTCAGGTGAAATACAGGCTGCTCTGCATTGAGAATACCATCCCCACTGTGAAGCATGGTGGTGGCTCACTGATGTTCTGGGGGGTGTGTGAGCTCTATAGGCACAGGGAATCTTGTGAAAATTGATGGCAAGATGAATGCAGCATGTTATCAGAAAATACTGGCAGACAATTTGCATTCTTCTGCACAAAAGCTGTGCATGGGATGCTCTTGGACTTTCCAGCACAACAATGACCCTAAGCACAAGGCCAAGTTGATCCTCCAGTGGTTACAGCAGAAAAAGGTGAAGGTTCTGGAGTGGCCATCACAGTCTCCTGACCTTAATATCATCGAGCCACTCTGGGGAGATCTCAAACGTGCGGTTCATGCAAGACGACCAAAGACTTTGCATGACCTGGAGGCATTTTGCCATGATGAATGGGCAGCTATACCACCTGCAAGAATTTGGGGCCTCATAGATAACTATTACAAAAGACTGCACGCTGTCATTGATGCTAAAGGGGATAATACACAGTATTAAGAACTAAGGGTATGCAGACTTTTGAA
The DNA here is from genome assembly GCF_019703515.2 of Myxocyprinus asiaticus. Taxonomy (NCBI): domain Eukaryota; kingdom Metazoa; phylum Chordata; class Actinopteri; order Cypriniformes; family Catostomidae; genus Myxocyprinus; species Myxocyprinus asiaticus. Next base: position 8,165,310 of record NC_059366.1, read on the forward strand.
CAGGGGTCATTTCATTTTTTTCTTTGTTGCCATGTTTTGTTTTATGATTGTGCCATTCTGTTATAACCTACAGTTGAATATGAATCCCATAAGAAATAAAACAAATGTGTTTTTCTGCTCACTCATGTTTTCTTTAAAAATGGTACATATGTTACCAATTCTCCAAGGGTATGCAAACATTTGAGCACAACTGTATCTCATTAAATCACAGTTTTTGCATCAATCTCACTAGAACATAAATATTGGGGCTGAATGTTTACGTAATGACTTTCGCACGTCAGATGGTATCAGTTTTTGGTATCGGAGCATTTTTCTGAGTACCAGTACATGAGCGTGGTATCGGGATTTGGGACATCCCTAATAAAAAGAAAATGAGAAACTGTTACACATGATTGTTTAAAGCAAATTCTCCCATTTAAAACAAGCCCAAAAAACTGTGATACGGTGTGTAGATTCTGAGGTGCTGTAATCTTCACAGAGCATGTTTGACATGTTTGTGGCTGAATGGTAGTTAGACAGCTGGCCGGCTGCTCCCGGGTCTAGTGCCTGCCACATCCAACCTCTGTAAGTGCGACTTAAAGGTGTCTTTTTTTTTTTGTCAACAATGCAATTGACCCAGTGCGACGACTTCCGGAAAATACTGTAGTAATTTTATTGTCTCTCCTTGTCATCCATGCCAGAGATGACGACATCTGATTAATATTCACAGAATTAGAACAGAAATCTATTCGTTTATTATTAAAAGCTCGTAACATGCTGATTAATAAAGGTACATTTAGAAGTAAAAAAAGCTATGGTCTAAAGGCGCGTAGGAACCACGTTAACTGAAGTGGTGACTCATGTCTACTCACATGCGGGGAAAAGAGGCAATGCATGGAGTGAGACAGGGCATACATGAAGTGTGTTCGGTGCTTGAGAAAAATATTCAAGAATACAGCGCAGAAAGATCAGAGCTGGTGTACAGAGCACTGTTGTTTTTTTGCGCTGCTAACTAGAGAAGATGTGAGGGCACAACCGTCGTCATTAAGTCTTGCGGTCCGCATGGAATCGATCCGGGGGCAGCTAATGTTAGCAACTTCATACAGTCAGAGAAAGCCGAAATGCTTGCGTTTTTAGCGTCACGCACCAGATCGTCTAGATGTAGAACACAGGCTAAATATCGAAAATGACTCAAAAGCTTATAATCGATATTGCTGATTTCTTTTTAATCGCAATAGAGATTGTTTTATCGCCCAGCCCCAATTCAAGTCCTCTCTTATAAAACTGAAAGGAATGTTTCAGGTTCTATACAAGTTCAGCTCTATGATTGTGGCAGTATATCCAGCACCACAGAAGAACATTTCATTTTAAAAGCATTCTGGAGGGTTTAAAAGCAAAAATGTGAAGCTTATATTGCACTTACATTAACTTTTTAGTAAAAAGAAAAAAGCTGTATTAATTGTCCTTGTGTGGTAGGATTACTTTTCTTGGTGGATGAACAGGTTAGGTGTTGCAGATGTACTTCCTGCGAGTAGTTTGCTCCATGTAAATATTTGCTATCTGGTATCCTTGTCCGTATCATGTAAAAGTCAACAGGTTTACATGATCATTACATCGAAGTTGAAAGACTGATTATAACTTTACAGGTCAGTAAATTATTTTGTCAATCTAATCTTAAAACAAAGTTTAAGTCTGGTTATGCCTTTAAAACAATGTATATTGTTTTAGGGCTGTCAATCTATTAACATTTTCAAATCAAATTATTTATATGCATTTATGAATATTTGCTGAGAAAGGCCCTCTAATAATAATAACAACAATAATTCAATACATAATGAATGAATTATAAATAGTTATTTTATTTCAATTATAAATATATATTCAAGGCCATAACCATGCCTTGAACATTGGTGGGGACCAAACCATTTTGGGGGTGAGGGGTCGTGGGTGTTGAGGTCACAAATATAATGGTCCTCTATGGTTCTTTAAAATAGTAAAGGCGCTAAATGCAATAAACTTCTGAATAAAGGCTTTAAATGTGTTTTAAAATCTAAGTTTTTTTGTTTTTGTTTAAGTTCACACAGTACAGGTCTTACCATGGTCTAGATCTAATCTGAGGGTGATAATGCTCTACTTTGTTTTATAGATCATTTTCTAAAAAGATGTCAAGTGAATTTTCTAAAAAGCTACTTCAATAACCTGCCAGATAACCACATTCATTCAATTCCTTTACAATGTACACACATTCATGCTTTATCTTAAGCCTGATATGCTGAAAACTGCTCCGTTAATGTTTTCACATTCACAATTATAAATGACACACAAATCACATACTGTACATGACATATGACAAATGGTGAATAGTTTGCACCCTTGGAAATCACTGATGGTTGGTACAACATTTCAATCATAAAACGGAGTAAATATTGCACGTTTAGTTAGAAACTTACAGCCTACTGAGCAAGCTAAAATTTAAACTTAAACTTTAAACCTTTCTCCCACTGCAGTTCTCTACAGCTGTACATTGTCTATACAGCTTGAGTTTCGCTTACTGCCCTCTGCTGAAAACAGATGGTATTTCAAGCTTGAACTGCTCTGATGGTAGAGTATTCTTTATGGTTTGAGGACATGATTGTGTTATTTTAACGCATAACTTTTTAATACAATTAATCAAACTGAATTAATGCATTCAACAGCCCTATTATATTATTGTTTACTGCATGGACCTGCATACTTCAGGTAAGTGCATTATACTCAGGGTTTTAAGTGAATACCAACCCACCCGCCAAATGTGGCAAATCAGCAGTGCAATCAGTCACACTTACTAGCCATTTTGGCAGGTGATGTTTTCATGGTTTTTCCTGCATTTAAAATTCTGTGAATGTTGGGTGACTCGGGCCACTGACGAAGCAAATTTCACAGTATTCATCTTGTGTTCAGCACTAAATATGCCTCTAATAAATTACGCATTTGTGCAGGGCGAATGGTGTGCATTCGTGCGAACCGCTGTGAAATGTGTCAAAGGGATGAGCCAAAATTATTTTCTGTGGTAATAAACATTATGCTATAAATGCATGTTGTATATGTTGAAGTCATAATAATACATTTTAAAAGTACCTTTGCTGGTGTTTCATCCTCAGATTCACTCGAGCTGTCCTCGCTGCTGCTGCTGCTGTCCTGCTTCTTCTGGGCTGCAGCTGCATGAGTGGTTGCAAAGGGCACCTTAAGGGTCGACGTCACAGGTTTGGCCCCTGAGGAACACACATGAATGACTTGAGAATGCAACAGTAGACGTGTCAATGGGTATAGACAGATGGTAGATACATGTGTGGCTATAAGTGGCCAAGACTGCTTTGCATGTTCAAAACAAGTCCTAACAAGGAGGAACTTGATATGGTAACCCAGATTTTGCTGGGTTTTTTTTTTTTTTTTTTTTTAAAGAGGGTCAAGTCTAAAAAAAAAAAAAAAAAAAAAATGATGTAAACAAAATTATGCCAAAAACGCTATCGATTGAGCTTAATTTGTATTGAAGCCGAAATAGTCCTTTACTATAGAATTCAACTGATTTACAGAGTGTGTATATAACAGCTTTAAATGTGGCTCATCCAATCCAAATTTAGAGTTGGAACTATCCATTTAAAATATTTACTGTAATTTGAGACAATATTTATTATAATATATATTATATTTCTATTAATTACATTTGATTGTCAAACTATTAATAGTTTCTATAAAAGCTGTTTTTGCACTGATAACGGTCTTTGCATTCATTTGTTACAAATAATCTTTAATTTGGTTCACATCCATCAAATTCCAAATTAAGAGAAAATAGTCAAATTTGATGAAGTATCTGTCATTTGTGAAGTACACTCACCGACCACTTTATTAGGTACACTAGGGTTGTGCCGATAGACGATCTCTGGGATTGACGATGGTCAGAGTGATCGCCAATAGCTGATGCCTTTGACGATGTCAAGACGATATTTGGCTCATTTTCCCATTAATGTATTAAATTATTATTAGGCTATTATTATCAAATTAATATTACAAATAATTTGCCCCGCGGCACACAGATACACGCTTGAAGAAACACACTTTATTATATTATTGAGAACAGATGACAGAAAAGACGTCTATGCACATGTATGACACGCTGTTTGTACGGAGGCATGCAGTCTCGTGGAACACACGCATGTAAAAGGTTTTCACTCTCTTTGTTTCTGTCTTCTGAATTTTTTGGCAAAAACAGTATTGTATATGAGTGCTGTATTTCAGTGATTATTATCATCATTAAAGCTGCAAGCAGCGATGAACAGGCCCTCGCACCCTGGTGCATGTTGGGGCTGCTGTGCCAGGGCAACGGCATTTAATTTTTGTAGCATTTTTTGTGTTATAATGCATTTCATTCTTCAGGTCATGTATTTGTATGTAATTTTGAGAGGACAGGAGAATTAAGGAGGTAAAGGCTTTTTATTTCACAACAAATTTGATCGGAAATAACATCAGAATAATGATACTGACATATAGCCTGACAGGATCTTATATCACAGCAGATATTTAAACAAAGACAATGAATTTTTCTCAGGCAGTTTAGTAGGCCTACTTGAGCTGCGTCTGACTGGAAAGTTAATTTTTCCTAAGGTAAGACACTTATTACTTCACAACAAATACGACTTTTATAACTATACATCAAAACAAGTCACTTCCTGTTGCAAGTAGGTGGCGCTATGACTATAACTTAATATTGGCATGTAGGTGTATTCAGGCTGGGACTGTTATCAAACGTGAAGTTTGGGGCAGATTGGACATTGTATGTTTGAGTTACAACAACTTCCTGTTTCATGGCGAAACATCGAACTACGCCAGGCCACCACGGACATGCCATTCAAAGAAAACTCAAAAGCGTCGCAATTTAGCATCGCAAAGGACTTTAGATTAGACTGACCGAATATGATGTTGATCTGATTTAATCTCTAGGAGGAGTTTGTTAATGTATGAGGCCTGGAAATGGCAAAAACTGAGCAAAAATTGAAGAGAAAAATAAAAATGGTTGACTTCCTGTTGGGTTTAGGATATGGCTTTAAGAGACTTTTTTGTATGTGTTAGAATATATATTTTTAGCGAATCTCCGCTCTCTCCCTAACAAAACGGATGAACTACATCTCCTCACCCGCATAAACAAGGACTTTTCAAACTCTGCTGCCTTGTGCTTCACAGAAACCTGGCTGAGTGAAGCCATTCCAGACAGCGCGTTACATCTGCCGGGCTTTCAGCTGTTCAGAGCGGATCGCATAACGGAGTTAACAGCGAAAATGAGAGGCGGTGGAACATGCTTTTACATCAATGAAAGTTGGTGTACAGATGTAACTACATTAAAGAGGATGTGCTGTCCTAATTTGGAAGCGCTCTTTATTAACTGCAAGCCTTTCTACTCGCCGCAGGAGTTTTCCTCGTTTATTCTGGTGAGTGTGTATATCGCCAAACACGTGTTTGAATGCCGCGCTGCAACAGCTGGCTGATCAAATCACAGACACGGAACAATACCCGGTCTCAGTTATTATCATTCTTGGGGATTTTAACAAATCAAACCTCACACGTGAACTGCCCTAATACAAACAGCACATTACATGCCCCACCAGAGACAGAAATATACTGGATCATTGCTACCCAACAATAAAGGATGCATATCACTCTGTTCCTAGAGCAGCTTTGGGACTATCTGATCACTGTCTGGTTCATCTTCTTCCAACCTACAGAAAGAAATTTAAATCTGCTAAACCTGAATTAAAGACTGTAAAGAGATGGACCAACAAAGCAGAGCTGGAACTACAAGCCTGCTTTGACTGCACTGATTGGAGTGTTTTTGAAGCTGCAGACACCAATCTGGACGAGCTCACAGATACTGTTACATCATATATCAGTTTTTGTGAGGATATGTGCATTCCTACTAGGATGTATTTAACATTTAACAACGACAAACCATGGTTTACAGCGGAACTCAGGCAGCTTCGTCAGGCCAAAGAGGATGCTTACAGGGTTGAGGATAGTCTTGTACAATCAGGCCAGGAACACACTGATAAGGGAATCAGAGTGGCTAAAAGAAGATACTCTGATAAGCTGAAAAACAAGTTTTCAGCTAACGACCCTGCATCAGTGTGGAGCGGCATGAAACAACTTACGAATTACAGGACTCCTGCCCCCAACCCTGTAGCGGACCAACAACTGGCTGATGACCTGAATGTGTTCTACTGTAGATTTGAAAGGCCCAAACTCACACCCCACACCCACTCTGACCTTCACTTCACACAAAACACCAACACCTCCTGCAACCCCCCTCCTGCTACTCAACCTGCACTTAAGATCTGTGAAGATGATGTGAGAAGCATATTTCGACAACAAAGGATAAGGAAAGCACAGGGCCCAGATAACGTTTCACCTTCCTGTGCTAACCAGCTGGCCCCCATCTTCACACAGATCTTCAATAGATCACTGGAGCAGTGTGAAGTCCTATGCTGCTTCAAACGTTCCACTATCATCCCCATTCTTCTCCCTCTACACCAATGACTGCATCGCCAAGGACCCCTCTGTTAAGCTCCTGAAGTTTGCAGATGACACCACTGTCATCGGCCTCATCTGAGATGACGATGAGTCTGCATACAGAAGGGAGGTTAAACAGCTGGCTGTCTGGTGCAGTCAAAACAACATTGAGATGAACACGCTCAAAACGGTGGAGATGATTGTGGACTTTAGGAGGAACACCCTAACACTGACCCCCATCACCATTCTAAACAGCACTGTGGCAGCAGTGGAGTCATTCAGGTTCCTGGGCACTACCATCTCACAGGACCTGAAGTGGGAGACCCACATTGACTCCATTGTGAAAAATGCCCAGCAGAGGTTGTACTTCCTTCGCCAGTTGAGGAAATTCAACCTGCCACAGGCACTGCTGATACAGTTCTACTCAGCGGTCATTGAGTCTGTCCTCCACTTCAATAACTGTCTGGTTTGGTTCAGCTACGAAATCAGACATCAGAAGACTACAAAGGACAGTTTGGACTGCTCAGAGGATTATTGGTTGCCCCCTGCCCCCCCTTCAAGAACTATACACTTCCAGAGTGAGGAAAAAGGCTGGAAAAATCACTCTGGACCCCACTCACCCTGCCCACTACCTTTTTGAACTGTTGCCTTCTGGCCGACGCTTCAGAGCTCTGAGCACCAGAACCGTCAGGCACAGGCAGTTTTTTCCCCTCAAAAACTATCCATCTCATGAGCAGTTAAATTGCCCCATTGAGCAATAACTATGTGCAATACACAGTTTAGTCTTTCTTATATTTATCCAACACAACCAACCTCTTCTGCCATTTAATTCCTCTGGGGGAAAAAAACTAAAAAAAATTTTTTTTAAAAGTACATAAAAGATTGTATTAGATTTGCACTACCCATGTGTGTGTATATGTAGGTATGTATGTGTGTGTCTGTACATATGTGTATAATTAGTTTTATTTTTTTATTATTATCTATGTCTTGCTGCTGTTTTTGTATTGTTTTTGTATTGCTGTACACTGGAAGCTCCTGTCACCAAGACAAATTCCTTGTATGTGTAAGCATACTTGGCAATACAGCTCATTCTGATTCTGATTCTCTAAAGGCACTGGGAATCTTGTGAAAATTGATGGCAAGATGAATGCAGCATGTCATCAGAAAATACTGGCAGACAATTTGCATTCTTCTGCACGAAAGCTGCTCATGGGATGCTCTTGGACATCCAGCACGACAATGACCCTAAGCACAAGGCCAAGTTGACCTTCCAGTGGTTACAGCAGAAAAAGGTGAAGGTTCTGGAGTGGCCATCACAGTCTCCTGACTTTGATATCATTGAGCCACTCTGGGGAGATCTCAAACGTGCGGTTCATGCAAGATGTCCAAAGACTTTGCATGACCTGGAGGCATTTTGCCAAGATGAATGGGCATCTATACCACCTAGAATTTGGGGCCTCATAGACAACTATTACGAAAGACTGCACGCTGTTATTGATGCTAAAGGGGGCAATACACAGTATTAAGTACTAAGGGTATGAAGACTTTTGAACAGGGGTCATTTCATTTTTTTCTTTGTTGCCATGTTTTGTTTTATGATTGTGCCATTCTGTTATAACCTACAGTTGAATATGAATCCCATGAGAAATAAAAGAAATGTTTTGCCTGCTCACTCATGTTTGCTTTAAAAATGGTACATATATTACCAATTCTCCAAGGGTATGCAAACTTTTGAGCACAACTGTATATACATATAATTTTTTTGATCACTTCATTATTTTAATTGCTTTTTCATTTCGTCTGGAGTGCAATTTGAATTTAGAAATGTATTTGATTTAAGTTTTTCATTTTTAAATAAATTAATTTTCAATGCAAAATCACTAAAGCAAGAATATTCACCGATCCCTCAGCCCGGGGGATGCCGATATAATTGGATATTGCAATTTTATTTTATATATATATCATGAAGGAGGGAACAAGACGCATTAATTCACACACACACTATGTATTTTCCCGAACAACACACATTTTAATTGCACTTTTTCAGGACACTGTATTTTAAAGAATTTTGTAAAAATCCAAATAACTTTACAGATCTTTATTGTAAAGGATTTAAACAATGTTTTCCATGCTTGTTCAATGAACCATAAACAATTAATGAACATGCACCTGTGGAACGGTCATTAAGACACTAACAGCTTACATACGGTAGGCAATTAAGGTCAGAGTTATAAAAACTTAGGACACTAAAGAGACCTTTCTACTGACTCTGAAAAACACCAAAAGAAAGATGCCCAGGGTCCCTGCTTATCTGCGTGAACGTGCCTTAGGCATGCTGCATGGAGGCATGAGGACTGCAGATGTGGCCAGGGCAATAAACTGCAATGTCCGTACTGCGAGACGCCTAAGACAGCGCTACAGGGAGACAGGAAGGACAGCTGATCATCCTTGCAGTGGCAGACCACGTATAACAACACCTGCACAGGATCAGTACATCAGAATATCACACCTGCGGGACAGGTACAGGATGGCAACAACAACTGCCCGAGTTACACCAGGAATGCACAATCCCTCCATCAGTGCTCAGACTGTCCGCAGTAGGCTGAGAGAGGCCGGACTGAGGGCCTGTAGGCCTGTTGTAAGGTAGGTCCTTACCAGACATAACCGGCAACAACGTCGCCTATGGGCACAAACCCATCTTCGCTGGACAAGACAGGACTGGCAAGAAGTGCTCTTCACTGACGAGTCACGGTTTGTCTCACCAGGGGTGATGGTCGGACTTGCATTTATCGTCGAAGGAATGAGCGTTACACCGAATAAAGTTCTCAGTGAGTGCATTTAAATACAAGCATTATTCAAGCATTTTCTCATTGAATTTCCAACAAAAATAGCTGCAGTTATATATACCACTACAAGTGATATAGAAATTACTGACACAGTGAAACAAGATTTTGGTCATACTGCCACCCCTACAACTGACTCACCCGAGCAATTATATATAATAATCCACAGAACAAGCAATTATAAATGTGCCCTCTTGTGTGCAGCTCACCTCCAGCTGGAGTTTTGGCAGGCTCCTCGTCAGAGTCCGACTCCTCACTGCTGGAACTGCTGTCTTTTTTCCTGCCCGCCACCACAGGCTGAACAGCGGGTTTCACAGCCACAGGTGTCTGTACAGCAAACAAATAGGCTGTGATACAGGAAGAGCAAACCTACAGTGATACCAAAACATGCTCAGGTAAACTGCATCAACTTTCAGACCTTCACTGGAACTTTAGCTGGAGCCTCATCTTCAGAGTCACTGGAGTCTTCAGAGCTGTCGCTCTCTGCTTTTGAAGCTGCTGGCTTCGCTAGAGCAGCTTTCACTGTTACAAAGAAAACATGAATTTATAATGGAACATTAATTGGAACTAGAACCATTAATTCCTAACAATTGCCATCCCTGGGCTAGGGTTGCACGGTATACCAGCACTAACAAATCATCAAAACATTGAAAAAACGGTACGATGGTTCACATGACGCCATGCGAGAGACAGCCGTGTGAGACACGAGCTCTGCGAACTTTGCTAGTTTTTATTATTTTCATGTTGTGAACCAGTGAGATTCGATACACCCAATTACATACTTGCTCTTTGAGGTAAATATGGCAAAGAAGTCCAAATTCTCAGACTCTGGAGACATTAAAAGACACTTACGTGTTCAAGCTGAGGCCTCTGACGGGACTGCGGACCGGAGACACGATTTGGACGGCATGTCGGGAGAAGATATTCAGCGTCAGTTGTCCAACATGTTGGTGATGTTGACGAAGGTTCTTGCTGACTTGGAGGATCTCGCTGTAATACGTTGATCGATTATGGCGATGGAAACAAAATTCTCCGAGTTGTTTACAAGAGTGACAGAAGTTGAAAAACGAATCGATTATCTTGTCATCAGAAAGGGAATTAACCGCTAATCCGCCCGCGTCCAAAACAGATTTGGAATTAATTTTGGAAAAACTGGAATATTTTGAAAATATGAGCCGAAGGAATAACATAGGAATTGTTGGAATTCCTGAGCATGAAGAGGGCAGAGATATGGTGAAACTCCTGGATGAGTTTTTCCCCGAGTCTGCTGGACATAACAGGCCACAAGCTGGAAATCGAGCGAGCTCACAGAGTCCTTGCTCGCAGATCTGCTGAGGGAGACAGACCCCGATCAATTCTGGCCAGATTTCTGAAATCATCCGATAAAGATCTCGTGTTGCGCCAGGCGAGGAGCAAAGGGAAGCTTTCTTGGAAGAACCATAATATTTTCTTGTTCCCGGACTTTGCGAATTCCACAAGAGAGAAACGCGATCGGTTCAAGGAATGCAAGAAACTCTTACATCAGAAAAAGATCTTGTTTGCCCTGATGTTCCCGGCCAAACTGATTATAGAAACGATGAATGGTCGCAAAGTATTTACTTGTCCAAAACAGGCACTCTCTTTTATAAATACATTGGAGTAAGCCATTTGATGTTTCTTATATTAGTGGACTGACTCGTGGTTCTGGGACTCTATTATCTGAGGAAGCTGGGTGCCAATTTTGTTTCTTTTTGCGTTGACTCCGCCTAGCGGCTGGAGTTTGTTTTGTGGCATGACTCCAAGAAACATTTGCATTGACGGAAGATCTTTTTCCCCCGGCCAGATCGAGAATGGACACTTTGGATGACCACAAAATATCTATATGCTCACATAAAGGACGTCTTTTATAAAGTTGACGGGCTGAGTAAGTTATGGTGGTTTTTTTTTTTGTTTTGTTTTTGTTTTTTTTGCGCGGCCTCCGAGTTAGCTTGGCTCTTTATCATCCGAGGAACCGGGATGCCGGTTTTGTTTTTCACGCTGGCTCTGCCTAATGGCTGGAGCTTGTTTTGTGGAATTACACTACTTCGGGACAGTTGTGGTTAAACACGTTTGTTCTTTGTGCTTATGCCTCCTAGAAGAATGATTACCTCATCTGCTGCACTCATAACAGCCAGCTCACTGAACAATTGTTTGTCTGTCTGAGGAAACTGAACGGCTTTATATCAGCTGGAATTTATTTTGTGGAGGTACACACCTTCGAGACAGTTCTGTGAATGAATCTACATGTTTTTTCTGTTATGCTGCCTGTTGGCTGGGGTATGTTTTACAAAGTATTTTCCGTTATTGTAAATGTGCCTCACAAAATTTGTGCAGAAGCACCGGACTCGAGCAACCCGATGGCAAAGTTGTCGCGGGGGCTCTCATAGGCGTACATGGACTCTTTGAGTTTTGAGGGATTGTTGCCGGTTGGCTCTGTCGTGCGCGGGGTTAATGCGCACGTTTTTCTTTTTTCTGTTTGTTTTGTTCCGGGGGAAGTTCGGGGTTTGATTGTTGCATTAATGGGGAATGTGGTCTGTATAATTTTGTTTTTGACACACTCTTTTTTAAAAAAAAAAAATTATTTTATCAATGTCAAATGTTAATGTGAATGGGTTCTCTCTCCACATGGAATGTGAATGGGTTAGGGCACCCCATAAAAAGGAAGGTTATTTCTGTTCTTAAGCGCAAGAAATATGATAGTGTTTCTTCAAGAAATGCATCTTTCCCCGCAAGAAGCTGAAAAATTTGGGAAGATATGGGGTGGGCATGTTTTCTTTAGTGCTGGCTCAGGTAAGAGCAGGGGAGTCATTATATTGATTAATAAAAATATACAATTCAAATGTCTCAAACAGATTAAAGAAATTAGGAAGAGTCATTGTTGTGTTAGGAGAAATTCAGGGGCAAAGGTTGATTTTGGCCAATATTTACGCACCTAACGTTGATGATCAGGGCTTTTTTATAGATCTTGAAGGGATGTTGCAAGCTGCTGGCATCTCTCATGACATAATATTGGGAGGAGACTTTAATCTTTTGATGGACTCAGTCCTTGATCACAGTGAAGCAAAAGTGTGTAAACCCCCTAGAGCTACATTGACACTTCACAAGATCTGTAAAAATCTTGGTCTTGTAGATATCTGGCGACTTTTGAACCCAACTGGTAGGGATTATACATTTTTTTCATCAGTTCATAAGATTACTCTAGAATAGATTTTTGTTTTTTTTTATATCTAAGTCCCTCATTTCATCGGTTGTTGATTGCTCAATTGGAAATATCTTAGTCTCAGATCACGCCCTGGTGAGTTTAGAGATATTGCCACATACAGTGGCAATGGGAGGCACTTAAGGCGGTTCTTAGGGTCGAATCATACAGTAAGCCTCATTTATCAAAAAACTCAAAGCACGAGAACTTGTGGAGTTGGAAGGAAATATTAAACGTGCCGAGGCAGAGCTGAAGCGCCGTATGTCATCTGATGGCCTCAGAGAATTGACCCGATTGAAATACAGGTATAATACTATTTTGTCGCAGAAAGTGGAGTTTTGGTTGTTCAGGGCAAGACAGTCATACTTTGAGTCAGGGGACAAAGCAGGGAAGCTTTTGGCTAGATATATAAAGCAGAGAGAGTCTTTTTCTACCATTCCCTCAGTGAAATCTGATGGTGGTGAAATTTTTACCTCAGCCACTGATATTAATAATGCTTTTAAAGAATTCTATCTTGATCTCTATAGTTCCACGTCTTCGTTTTCTGATGAAGATATTAGAAATTTTGTGGAACCATTAGAACTCCCTAAACTGACGAATGAGCAAAAAAACTCTTGATTCTGAGATAACCCTGGAGGAACTTGACGAGGTAATCAAGTCCCTACCTACTGGTAAGGCTCCGGGGCCAGATGGTTTTGCCGCTGATGCTACAGAACTGGCTCCACTTTTGTTAGAAATTTATACTGAATCATTAAAGAATGGAAAGCTTCCACCAACCATGACACAAGCCCGGATCAGTCAGATTCTTAAAAAGGACAAAGATCCAAGCGAGTGTAAAAGTTACCGTCCAATTTCCCTGATCCAGATAGATGTAAAAATTCTGGCTAACCGATTAAGTTATGACATCTCTTATACATGTAGATCAGGTGGGGTTTATTCAGGGTCGTAGCTCTTCTGATAACATCAGGCGTCTCATCAATATCATGTGGTCAGTGGCGAATGATCAGACTCCGGTCACTGCCATCTCACTTGACGCCGAAAAGGCGTTTGATATGGTAGAATGAGATTATCTTTTTAAGAGTCTGGAAATGTATGGGTTCGGGAGTACATTTATTGGTTGGATCAAGTTTCTTTATAGACACCCTGTAGCAGCGGTACAAACAAATGGATTAATTTCAGATTATTTTACTTTGGATAGGGGCACCCGTCAGGGTTGCCCTCTTTCCCCATTATTGTTCTGTCATGCCCTGGAACCATTAGCAGCCACGATAAGAAAAGATGATGATTTTCCAGGGGTGGTGGCGGGAGGTGTGGCGCATAAGCTTCTGCTTTATGCAGATGATATTTTATTATTCGTCTCCAACCCCACTAGATCTATGCCTTGCCTCCACAGAATTATTAATTCCTTTTCCAAGTTCTCAGGATACAAAGTCAACTGGTCTAAATCCGAAGCTTTGGCTTTGACAGCATACTGTCCAGTAAAGGCCTTCAAGCCAGGCACCTTCCAGTGACCCAAACAGGGCATTAAGTATTTGGGCATTTTATTCCCAACAAATTTGTCTGATTTAGTCAGAGTTAATTTTGACCCTTTAATAAAACGGTTTTCGAGTGATGTAGACAGGTGGGCTTCATTACATTTATCGATGATTGGGAAGGATAATGTTATTAAAATGAACTGTATTCCAAAATGTAACTACTTTCTCCCAGTAGATGTCCCCCTCTCTTATTTCAAGCAATTTGATAGCATAGCGAAGTCTTTCATTTGGATTGGTAAGCGCCCAAGACTACATTTCAATAAATTACATAGGCCGATTGACAAAGGTGGGCTAGGCCTACCCAAGATTTTGTTTTATTATTATGCATTCGGTCTCAGACATTTGGCTCATTGGTCGCTTCCACCTGAAAGAGCCCCTCCCTGGTTCTGCATTGAACAAGAACTCCTTGCCCCTATTTTGCCATTGCACAGCCTTTCCATCAAACTAAATAGAGAAGTTAAATCACACCCCATTATTTCACAATTACACTCAGTATGGACAAAATTTTCCAGAGTGTTTAATTTAGATATTTATCTAAATGCTGCCTCGAGCCTATGGCTAAACCCCAAACTATGCATTAATAAGTCCCCTTTTTGTTGGTCAGAGTGGACTGCGAGGGGGGTTAATTCACTCGGTGATCTTTACGAGAGCGGTGTGATGAGATCCTTTGAAAATTTGGTTCAATACTTTGGGATCCCCAGATCTCAGTTTTTTAGGTATCTTCAGTTACGCCATTTGCTCTGTACTATTTTTGGGAATAGCATACACCCTCCTAAAGCAGCAGATACTCTAGGAGTGGTGATTTCTGCTTTTGGAAAGGTCAATGAGGTATCAGTGTATTACTCCTTATTAATTCAGAGTCTTGGGGACGTAGTCTCAACCACTCTCAAGAGATTATGGGAGAAAGATTTAAACCTGGAATTGGAGGAGAGAGAATGGGCTAGGATTTTAAAAAACATAAAAACTGCATCGAGAGATGCAAGGGTGCGCCTTATACAATTCAAGATTTTACATCGGTTCTATTGGACCCCCTCTAAATTGTATAGGCTTGGTCTTAAAGACACACCCACCTGCTGGCGATGCCAATCAGAGGAAGGAGACATGGCCCATGTTCTTGGTGGTGCACTGAGATTCAGGAATTTTGGTTGAAGATACAGAGTGTTCTGTGTGACGTGTTGGGCATTCAGATTTCGTTTTGCCCCAGACTCTGTGTTTTGGGTGATGGGGCGGTCATCGACGTAGGTGATAAATACATAATCAATTGGATCCTCACTAGTGCGATGATAGGCAGGCAGATTGTTTTAAGGGGTTGGAAGTCGGTGGGAGCACCCTCAATTCGGGAGTGGTGCGAAGAGATGGGAAAGGTGGCAGCCTTCGAAGAGGTATCATGTAGAAGGCTGGGGATATGGGATTCTTTTATTGGGAAATGGGATAGATATTTGACGTTTTTGGGGGGCTCTCGCAGTGGGTCTGTGGAGAGGTATAGTTTAGAGTTGTATGTTTATTACAGGTGTATGTGTATGTATATATGTATGTGTGTGTATGTATGTGTGTGTATATATATATGTGTGTGTGTGTGTGTGTATATATATATATATATATATATATATATATATATATATATTATTTTATTCTCTGTAAATGTGTGTACTTATGTAAGACCACTGGGATGTTCGTTTGGGGTGGGGTTCTTGATCGGAGAGGGGAAGTAGTTGGTGTTAATGTTGAATCACCGTATATGTTTTGTTTTTCTTTGTTTTGAAAATTAATAAAAATGTTAATCACAAAAAAAGGTACGATATCACCTTAATTTCAGTACCATATTAAAGTATGCTGCCATTAGCAAAATGTAATGTGAGCGTTGTAAGATGAAATCAAAGACCATTTGAAAATAATAGTCTCGATATGGCCAAGTGTGATCATTAAACAGCAGAAGGATGTCATTGAAATAAATAATACAGTCACATGCGCTGCACTCCATAGAATGAATGAGAGGCTACGCTCTGCTGTCATTTTCATACAAACAGGCGCGCACACACACACGCACGCAACACACAATACTACTGCTTGATTTTCATGCAGTGTGTCCAATAGTGTCCATCTGCAGAGCCTCAGAGCAGTGTGTTTAGTGTATAAACGGCTGTGAACTGAGATTTCAGCTTGCGAGCCGTGGGAAGTTTGATATAACGAACCCTTCAAAAATAGGAAGAACTTCAAAGGTCTTTCAAAATAAAGGTCCTGCTGAAATGAGAGCTTTAACTGGATGCATGAAATTGAAGTCACTACGACAGATATTACTACTGTATAAAAGTGTTTTATGCAAAGTTGCAATAATACTCATAATAACAATAATATAATATTAAATGGTTATATAATTAGTAATATTATCTGTAAGTAATATCACAAAAGCTGAATACCAGAACTGAATATCAGCATGTTGCGATTCAGCCATGGCAGCCTCAGGTAATCAGACTGCTTTCATTTAATGTTTTCATTAATACTGTAAAGCTCTGTTGTGCACCTTTTTTGTTTTTTATCAAAAATAATTCGAAATTATTATATTTTCATTTGATCAAAGCTGTACAGTATGTAACTGATTAAACACAATTATACAATAAAACAGAGAAGGCATAATTTTATGCACTTTATGCAGTTCTTTTTGCCAATCATTTTCTGTGTAATTTCATCAAAAATCTGAGGTTTTTAATTTGCTGCCTAAGTAACGAGTTGGTACCTTGGTATCGATACTGGGGCTGGTATCGTACCGAAGCCAAAATTTTGGTGTCGGAGCAACCCTACCCAGGGCAATGCTTAAGATTAGGGATGAGTCACAATGGTCATCTATTCAATTAGTGTGGTCCGACTAGCTGTTTCTGAAAATATTAAGTTCTGCACATCCCTACTTAAAGGAATATTCCGGGTTCAATATAAGTTAAGCTCCATCGACAGCATTTGTGGCATAATATTCATTACCACAAACATTTATTTTGACTTCTCTCCTTTTCTTTAAAAAAAAAAAAGCAAAAATCAGGGTTACAGTGAGGCACAATGGAAGTGAATGGGGCCAATTTTTCAAAGTTAAAATATTCACCGTTTCAAAAATAAAGCCACAACACAAACAAACTGTATGTAAACATGATTTTAGTGAGATATAATCACTTAACCTTTTCTGTGTAAAGTTATAGCCAATTTTACAACTTCGTTATGTATGATGTAGTCAACAAACCCTAAAATTACCATAAAAATTACCATTTAAACAACTTTACAGCTCAAATAATACATGAGTTTTAACAGAAGAATTAATGTAAGTGCTTTTATAAAATAACAAGCTTCACATTTCTGCCTTTAAACCCTCCAAAAATTGGCCCCATTCACTTCCATTGAAAGTGCCTCACTGCAATCTCAATTTTTGCTTTTTTGTAAGAAAAGGAGGGAAGAGTCTAAAATGTTTGTGGTATCAACAGTATGACACAAATGCTGTCGATTGAGCTTAACTTGTATTGAAACCGGAATATTCCTTTAAGATGACAGTTAAGTGATACACCTATGCACCTTCTGTGGCTTTCTTAACAGGTGCAGCATCTTCCTCATCGCTGCTAGAGTCTTCACTCGAACTCTCTTCATCTTTCCTTGCTTTTTTAGCTGAGGGGCCGTTGACCGCCCCGGGGCCATTGGTGACCGCTTTGCGCTTTTTGGTCTCAGGGGACCTGGAGCAGGCAAAAAGAAATTTACAACCCAGCAGTGGAATTAATGGGATAGTTCACCCAAAAATGAAAATTCTCTCATCATTTACTCTCCCTCATGCCATCCCATCTGTGAATTACTTTCTTCTGCAGAACACAAACGAAGATTTATAGAAAAATATCTCAGCTCTGTAGGTGCAAAAATTCTGTGTTCAGCAGAAGAAAGAAAGTCATACACATTTGAGATGGTATGAGGGTGAGTGAATGAGAGAATTTCCATTTTTAGGTGAACTAATCCTTTCATATCAAAGATATCTGACCAAAGACGAGCTAAATGAACAGTATGTTCAGACTTAAGATAAAACACAGCTTGTACATACTTCACCCAAAAACTGAAGATGTCCAGAAGACTGTCCTCATTTTGGTCCTGAGTTTTCTGATGAAATGAAAAAGGAAAAATATTTCACACTTAATACAAGTTAATACTTTTCAGTCAATATTTTTATGTATAAATGTAATTTCGTAGGAGGCAGAGGAGACCGGGCAATTGTCACAGTACATTTTTTGTTGGTTAAAGTTAACATAAATGACATGTTTACACAGTTGCTGAAAGCCATCACACTAGACCTTTGCTGAGTGGTCAAACACGATTGTAACACTTGTTAAAATGAAAACTGTCTGACTGCTTTTTTCAAACCGGTAACGTCATAGGCAGCTCCTTTAAATACATTAATACTGACAGCTAAAAAAAAAAAAAAATTACTACCAAATGAACAAGTAGAAAGTGTAAAAGTAACATTTAGTTTAAGATGTGCTGATTTGTATTCATATATAATTTGTAAACTAAATATCATAAGTCTCTATCATTACAGCTTTTCCTCAATAGCTCTCTATTATTATTATTGACACATATGCATGTTCTTATACCAAAAGACTGCAGGTAGATTTGTAATAGTATGCGAGTTTGAAAAAGAAAAAATTAGGTGTTAAATTCTGTTACACCACACATAACGTCAAATTAACCTGTTGCAAATATCTTAGAAGATGATCGATAATTTTGAACTTAGAAAAAAAAAAACAATAAAGAGTTAACAGAGTTGGCTATTATAATACAGATGAAAATTACACAGAAACCACCAACGGGCAGAAATTAATAGTATTTAAGCACAAGACATTTACGCAGCGTCTACACACGTGTTCCACACAAACTGCGTGTCATGTCCCACGCGTGTGCTCAACTACACGCGCCGATCGGCACACTGCACAACTTCAACACACACACGCGCACGACTTCATAACGAACGTGCAAAGCGGCACTTACCACTTTAGCCTGCTTTAAAAACTCTTTCGCGGCTTTGGCGAACTTGTTCTCCACGAGAAACGAGTACACATGCTGGTAGAGATCACTGGGCACCGTACTATCCTGCGCCATTTTCACTGCACTCACTCGGAGCAACACTGCGATTGGCTATTTCACTGTCACGTGCAGCCGCGAAAAATGGCGCACAATAAATGTGTCACAATACATCGAATCAATGTCTTTTGACAAAATCCATTTCTTTAGACTTTCTTATTGATTATTGAGTTTAGGCGTGTGTTTTTTCACACCACAACTGTGGCTGAGCTTCTAACAATAAGAGGTTTATTCTTAACTCTTGAAGATCAACCAAAATGACACAACGATTTATTTTGACGTGTTTCTCCTTTTCTTTAAAAAAAAAAAAAGCAAAAAGCGGGGTTACAGTGAGGCACTTACAATGGAAGTGAATGGGGGCCAATCTGTAAACGTATATAAAATATAGCCACAAGACGTAAACAATATGCATGTAAACATGATTTTAGTGAGATAAAATCAATTACTAACCTTTTCTGTGTAAAGTTATAGCCAAATTTATAACTTCATTACCATGACGATGCATGACAACAAATCCTAAAATGACGATTTAAACAACTTTACAGCTCAAATAATACATGTGTTTTAATAGAATTAATGCAAGCGCTTTTATAAAATAACAAGCTTCACATTTCTGCCTTTAAACCCTCCAAAAATTGGCCCCCATTCACTTCCATTGTAAGTGCCTCACTGTAAGCTCGATTTTTGCTTTTTTTAAAGAAAAGGAGGGACGAGTCGAAATAAATTTTTGTGGTAATCAACATTATGCCACAAATGATGTCGACTGAGCTTAAC
The DNA here is from genome assembly GCF_019703515.2 of Myxocyprinus asiaticus. Classification (NCBI taxonomy): domain Eukaryota; kingdom Metazoa; phylum Chordata; class Actinopteri; order Cypriniformes; family Catostomidae; genus Myxocyprinus; species Myxocyprinus asiaticus. The sequence continues at coordinate 8,185,292 of NC_059366.1, forward strand.
TTGTATTGAACCCGGAATATTCCTTTAACCAATGTACAATGTGTATGATTTAACAATGATCAGAGTCCATAAGGATGATTTGAAGCATAAAAGGATGTTTTGTATGACAGAAGAAAGTAACTGTCGTGTTTTAGAAGGAGACGAGGGAGAGTCACCTGATTGGCTGTTGCAAAAGTCGTACAAATTGGACCCAACTCGATTTAGCCAACTCATATGAATCCATCAGATTTCTCTATGGGAGTGTGTATCCAAAATTTGACACTCACCAAATGGGTAACCACCACATAACTAAGAAATTGGGTACAAACATAAACAGAAAAACACATTATTACAAATACCACAACAACAACATTTTACATTTTAAGAAGAAAATGTGAATGGTGCTTGCCTGAGCAAAACGTAATGTAACGCAATACTGACCAGCAAGGACAAAAATACAAATGCATAGAAATCCACACTACACACTCCTCATTGCTGACAGATTCATGTGTGCTTATATATTTTTATGTTCATATCCAAAACAACATGGAAATAAGATACTAATGATAATGTACAGTGTGACAATATATATATATATGTTTTTTTTTTTTTTTTTTTTTTTTGTATTTAAAAAGAACAGCGCAAAAAGTGGATGGAAACTTAATTAAGCCTGGTTTATACTTTGGAAGAAGCAGATTTTTTTTTCTACTGGAGGAAGTAAAGCACACTGATAGGTAGCATAATTATTTTCAGGACACCGGCGTTGTGCCGAAATTGGTGATCAAGAGAAATCTGTGACTAGAGGTCGCTGTTCATCAAACATTAGAGCGAGAACGCGCTTGGCGCACGTGCACGTTATCGTGAGCGCGCCTGGAGAGTCAATGTGTTGACAATGCTGCGGAGAAACAGCTGCGTCGAGTGAGTGGTGCTGTAAAATCGGGTTCATTCACTTAAAGAAATATCTTTATTAGACAAGCTATCCGTGCTCTCTTCTCATGATTTAATATTTTTCTGTTTGTGCTTTGCCATTGTGTATGTTATTTATGCATCAAATATATTAATAAATCGATGTGTAGTCCAGAGTTAATTGTTCATTTTAATTTTTTGGTGTGTGTTTACCATTGTGATGGTTCATTAAGTATAAAATATATTTATAAAAGTATAATAATTATTATTATCAGTATTATTATTACGGTTATTTATAATAAGACTTCTTTTTTTTTTTCTTCTTTTTTTTAACAAACTTGATGTCTATACTCCACTGATTTATCTCTAAAAAGCATTTTAATGTTAAAGTCTTTAATGTCCTCCAAATTAATTCTGGTATAATGTGGTGTCCCCTAAGCCTAATAGATATAAATAAAATAAGAAAGCACACAGTCAGGTTGTTTTTCTTTTATTATTTTCATAAACCAGTACTGATAAATGAATTGGGAACACGCTGTGTGAGCGTTCTTTGGCATTTCTCAAACACTAGTTGTAGCCTGATGCTTGTTGCCCAAACATGTTTTGTTTGAACATGTACTGTACATTGCAGCTATTCATCTTCTCTGATTTTGCTTTCTCATGAAATGAAACTTAAGGTAGTCCTCAAATGTGATTGGACAGTGGTGGATCTATGTAAGTGATACCTCACAACAGTTGCCCTGATTTAATAGGTATATAAAGAAAGCATGAGAGGTTGTGTAACTCTTTCAGTAAGGATTCTCATCTGTAACACTCTTTAATAATGAATACTTTTTTTTATTGCTGAATTGAGTTTCCCAGAAAGAGAAGAATCATGTATCCTTTATGGCCTCTGCTGTTTCTTCATGTTTCTGCACAGCGTTGGACTCTGTTTGGTTAGTATATCAAACCTCTGGTTTTAGATTAAATAAGAATGTGAACTGCTCTGCACAGCAAAGAATTGCACTAAGAATGACTTTAAAGACATTTCTTAGAGTTTCAGTGTTGGCATTGTTATTGCATTTTGCCTCAGTAATGTTGCAATGTGTTTTTATCTACTGTTACCATAGAGTAGTTTTAGAAACATTTTGTGTACATTTTCTCTTAATAAAGATGTTTTACTTGCTCCAGATGAGAAGTTAAAGCCCACACGGGAAGGCAGAGTGAGAATGGTGGGTGATCTGCCTTCATCTGGTCGTGTGGAGGTGTATCATGATGGACAGTGGGGTTCAGTTTGTGATGATGGATGGGAACTGGCTGAAGCTCAGGTGGTGTGTCGTCAGCTGGGTTTTCCTGGAGCTATATCAGCCACGGCTGGAGGACATTATGGTGAAGGCAAGTTCCACAGCACAACGTATGGGAAAGAATTTGATTGTTGTGCTTTGTCAACAATTGACTGATTTCTTGACCCTTTTTAGGCTCTGGTCCGATCTGGCTGGATGACATCAACTGTAAAGGCTCGGAGAACTCATTGTCTGATTGCTACTTCAAAGGTTGGGGTGTTACTGACTGCACACATAAAGAGGATGCAGGAGTTGTCTGTGAAACTGGTGAGCCATCTACTGGATCTACCTAAACTTTCGAGTCTTGCTTATGCACTGGTTTATGGAATTTGCCTTGTGATCTTATTTTATCTGGTGCTGGATCCGTCATGATTTTGTTCAGATTTTCTGATTTTGACATTTTGAATGGAGCAGGGTTGGAACAACGCATGTTTTGAAAGTGAAATGTCAGGGTTTATTAATATTTTTCAATAATGTCTGATTTGTTATACAGTATATTGTGAGGTTTTTGAGGTACTTTTTTAAACTTGTCCTAGGCCATTGGTCCGATTGGAACAAAATTTGGCAGGAGTCCCTCCTGACAAAATAAAACATGGTTACTGCAGTTTTACTATAGTAACACTAAGGTTAGTAATACAAGTGTGGTTTTAAAAACCACAAATGAACCATGGTGTTAGTAAAACTAACCATGTTCTTTGGCAGAATGATTATGACTTTTATCAGCTTAGTTTATATATTCCTATATTGTTACTGCAGTTTTACAGACTGCTCTCACAGTGAAATCAGAAACAGTAGGTTTACTTTTCTTTGGCTAAAATCGGTCTGTGCTTATCGAAATGCCAAACACTGCCCCCAGTGGTCAAGGCGGTAAGTGTTGTTATATCGGCACATTTTCCGGGTGTATTGTCTACAAAGGGACGCCAAAAGCCAGTTGTAAAGCGAATTGTTTTTAGCTGTACAGGCTTTAATACAGTGAAGAGGAATACATATTTAATAAAGTGAACCCCCAACACAAACTCCAAACATAAACCTAACCATCAGTGGAGTAAAAATGTAATGTTAGATGGAAAATACAACCTCTGAATCATGCTCGTCACCGATTAAGCAAATGCAGTTACTTTCTGATTTTAACATGGGATCCAAACCCAGGTTTCCTGTTATGCTGACGCAACGTGCTTCCGGTTGCACCACGGGGGAAGGTAAACATACTGGAGCCAATGCAAACATGTCTGATAGAAACTGCAGCTTGTCAATGAGTTGGCCTAATGTGGCCGATCCTAGATCTCGGAAACAACATGACTACGTCCCGTTTGATCATGTTGGGTTTTACCATGACTATCATGGATATAATATTGGATACTGTTGTAAACCATGGTACATTTTTGGTTATTGGAACGCAGAACTATTGCGTGGGAATGCAAAACCATTTAAGAGATAAATTCCCTCTCTGGCACCATAACGGGGTTCTGTACAAGAGGACATTTTAAGGACATACACAAAATTAACCAGTAAAAGTCCAAGTGGGGGTGCTATAATTAAAAGAATCTCAGGCCGAATTCCAATGGAATCCCTCTGCCCTACTCACTCCAAATTGCAGAGCTCTTGAAGTGGGTGCTCTGAAGGGACAGTCTTGTGGAAGGAGTCTTCGAGAAAGGATTAATTTTCTTACTTTAGTTTGGAATGACCCTTCAAGTGGCTTCCACTTCCTGAAGTGCCCTTCAAGGGTGCAACAATGCCATTTGTAAATCGTCCATAACTGCAACAGATAAGAAAGTTGACATTCACCACCCTTAGGAGACAACTGTATTCTGTTATGCCAAATTTGGAAATTGTGGTTTTTTTCTCCTCTTTTCCAGTGTGCATAGACCCCGATAGTTGCTGTTTTCATCTATATTTTAAAACTTAATTTCTATTACTATTATTTTTTAACTAGAAAATTATATTACTATTTTTATTATCAATAAACATACAATATTTTACATTTTCTTTGTAGGTAAAAACATGAGCAGCAATCATCAGTTCTCTGTGGATAACAGTCTGGGTTTGTCTGAAGATCTTGGTGTTCTGTTTGACAGTGGAGATGGTTGTGATTTCAGCATTTACGTACGTGACCTCAGCGAAGACGCAGAGTTGACGTTTTGTGTGCACAGTTTGATCCTCATGGTTTATCCAAAAATAAACATAACACAAGACTCCAGAAATGTCACAGTGGAGGTCAGCCAGACTTGCCATCCTCACGTCTCTGCTTTTCTTAGGTAACTTTTCGAATTCCACAACTTTTATACTATGGGTCATTCTTAACATTTGCGCACATTGGATAAGTCGGTATGAACGCCAGCAAATACATTTATGTCCAATGTGAAATCAGGGTAATGAAAAATCTACAATGTGTCAATTATTTTATGCTTAAACCGATTAAGGAGACCCGTTTCAGGCATTTACAAGACAAAACACATAGTTGGCTTAATCGTTATCAATGTAAGATTGTGAATGTAAACACGCGCTGTGTTAGATACTAACAGTATCTGATGTGTTTTTTCTCAGGTATTTGTACACACGCCAGGTTGATGTTTCCATCACATCGGCCCAATGCCTCCATCAGTTGGCTCATATCTTTGGAGTGAAGAAGCTAATGGAGGATGTCGGCAGGGTCTTCGCTTTACTCATTCCTGAAGACAACAGCTTCCAGACCCAGGTATCAATGTACGAGTATGGTGTCCGCACAGGCGATCTTGTTCTGCAGGAAAACGTCCTTCAGTACCTTTCCTGGAACTGTGAGTTCCTCATAAGTTCTCCGGTGTGGAGCACCCTCTCCTTTCACATGATGGACGCTCTGCTGCTGCGCTCAGATCTGGTTGTGAAAGATGAAGCTTTTCTTCTTGAAGCACTGGAGGGCTGGATCCAAGACAAAGGCGATGCAGTTAGTCCAGAACAACAGGCCAGTCTCCTGAATCACATCCGCTTTCTGTTGATCCCAGTAGATAAACTCTATGACCTGCTGTATACCTCAAGTGTTCTACATCAGAATCATGAGAAATTGTATCTAACTGGCATGCTCAAAGGCTTTCAGTTCAATGCTCTTCCCTTCTCTAAGATGAGGAGGCAAATGGACAACATCAGTAATGAGTATCTACCTAGAATCTACACAGCAAACGAGTGGACTGTATTCATCAATGACACCACTGTTAATCACCAGTACAATCACTACTACCATGGCCAAAATAACAGAATTCAAACGCTCTCAACTCCTGTACACACTAGTGCTATTTTCAAAGACCAAAAGGTCCAATGGCAAGCGCAGGTTTTTCTTAGCATTCAAGAGTGCTCTAACTATGGTTTTACATGCGATTCTCTCCCTGTTGCAAGGTTCTATTTGTATAGCAATATGTACGATTATGCCAGAACCATTCGCTACAACAACCGGTTGATTCTCAGCTGTAAAAATGTAAACAATGTCTTTCATGTTCAAGATTTCAAAAACGATGTGGCAGTGATTCCAAAAAACAGCAGTATGGGCCTGCCGAACCCCTGTCCTGATGACTACAATTTTAGATTTGTAGTGCGTCCAGAGTATATCTGATGACTTCAGGTTGGTTCCTGCAGGCCTTTTAGTTCTCTTCTGTCCAGTCGATCAAATAGTTTTCAATTCATGTTTAATCTTCATTGATGTTGTGATGTTGATTTATGATCTTCTGAATAAATTTGTCAAATTTTCAAATGTTTCCTCTATTGATCATATTGTTAACATTAATAATTTTGGAGTGTTTTTGAATGCGCTTAAAAAAAAATGTTCATAATTTCTTTGAAGAGTTCTAAGACATTAACTTAACCAACCAGCTCCAAGGTGAATCACAACATTAGAAAGCGTTGGGTCGCCTGTTTTCACAATGCTGATAGATTTAAACTAATCACAGTCATTGTTGATTACTAGGTTTTTTTTTCACTGTATAAAAATGTCTGTGGCAGTTATCCATTTGTATGTCTAATGCCACTCTTTGTCGGTAGTAATCGATTTAAACTAAGTAAACAGATTTACAATTCTTAGCAAGCAGAACTGGCATTGTATAAATCAATTTCTATAAGCGATGCATTATGTATTAAATAAAACCTCTAATACACTGTGCTTCCACATAACTTTATCAGTTATAATTGATAAAAAAAATAGAATTTTTATAATATATAAATTATTAATATTCCAAATAATAGTCTTTTTTCTTTTTCAAAAATGTGTTTATTTAACATACTTAATCTGCAAATCAACTACCCATTTTCCATCATTATATTAGATGTTTACCTCTTCTGAAAATCTAAAAAAGTGAAAAGATTGTCCTTGTTTTCTAACTTTTATATTTAACTTTTAAATACTTATATGCAAATTTTATGTTTGGAATTAAAATGATGATTTGTTTTATTGTGACAAAGAACAGGTCATTATTGAGTGGAGGAATTAGAAGGATTTCTTTTATCGTTACAAATTATATTATCTTCAGAAATTGAGTGAAAAGAACTGATTTTTTTATTTTTTTATTATTGTTTGGCATCCCCCTTTTGCTTTAATAACACAATGTACTCAAACTGTGTAAAGCTTTCTGTTTATTTCTAGGTTTAAATAAAAAAAAATTAAAAAAAAATGAGTGTGGTCTCACAATCCTGGACCTGTAGAACAAAATAATGAATGTCTAATAGAATTTGACAGTTTAAAAAATGTAAATTTTAATACCATTTATTTATATTTTTTTAAAGGAAATTACTTGCTTACAGAAAAAACCCCCATCATATTCAACAAAATAATCACGAACGACCATATTTGAGATATTCAGTAAATGACTTGCTTTGCACTGCTTTCATTCTCTCTGTGCAATTTATTTATTTGCCAAGATGAACTGTGGGCTACATTAGAATCTGCACTCAGAACACAGCAATTTCACTTCTTGATAAAGTTGACAGGGGGCGCTAAAACACAAAACATCGAGTGTATTTCAATTTCACTGATAATACCACTAGAGGGCGTCTACGTTATTTCCGTTGGCTGATTCCTGTAAATTTGTAAACCAACTGCTGGGCATTAAAACAGTCAGATTTCATAGGTCACATTTGCTTATGGAATTATTTTTAGATGAAATTTTATTAAGTATCAATTTATCTTTAAATCGTAGCACTTTCATATGATTTTTAAGATAATACATTATCATTATACAGTTTAAATGTGACAAAATACCTGATATCTTTATGAGGGCTATGCATCCTTAACCCCAAAGACAGGAGAGCATTTTCTTTATTTTATTTTATCTTATTTGTTTCTTTCTTGGAAAGGAAATGTCACACAACGGCTTCTTTAGTAATGCTAAGGATTGGCAGGTCGTTTGGTCAAATCACTTGAATGAGCCTTCGGGACCTCTGGGCGAGGTTAAACCGACTTCTGCACGATCATCTCTCAAAAGTCCAGAGCTGAAATCAACGATCTTACTGACTTTTCACCAAATCTCCCTGAGAGGGTCATCCCCCAAAGATGGGAGACCCCGCTGTGATTGACATTTGGAAAGAAGCCCGTCCAGATGGAGAGGTGTGAGAAAGTCTCTGAGCAATAGAGCCTGAGGGGGGAGGAACATTATTCCTCAACTGCTGAGTCACATGAGGCTCTTTGTTTGGGCCGCAGCAGCTGATATGTACAAACACACGCACATGGCCGGAGCGTGGGACTGCTGTGGCACTCTCCCACCTAAACAAACAATGAGGAAAATCAGCAGGCATCTTAGAAATTAATGACACTTGGGCAACTGAATGAGTTCGAGAAAATAAGAGTTCCTACTGAGCCCCGTTCATCTCTATAAACCATGTCTAACTGGCATAGGATCACAAATGCGACGAGTTAAACTAAAACAGAGGCTCTCAACTGGTGGGCCTGAATCTGAAAATGGGTCGCAGCATGCCTATTCTGATAGAACATCAGGGGGAAAAACTATCCTTAATATGCAAATAATTAGAATAGCAAAATAAATAGGCCTATTAACTTGAAAAGGGAGAAAACGCTTGCCCTTTTTTTTTTTTTATGTCAAAGGCTGTGTGACCAATCCAACTTCACTGTATTTTCAACATAGTCATGACAACTTGTAATAATTTGTACGAGATGGCAAAATCGTAAGATATTGTACGACATGGCTTGTACGCAATATGTACGACTTTTATACCCATAGACACCAGCTAATTAACAAACCGAATTTCAAATCAATACAATACAGGCATCAAATTTTAGCTAGCCTCCTTTCCAACACATATGATATAGGGTTTGGATAAGGGGTTAGATGTATGGAAAAATCGTAATAATATAATTTGCTGGTTTGTTTATTTGTCTTTAAGCGAGTAAAAGTTGTACGTTTTTGTACGAGGCAACTCGTTCGATTTCTTATGATTTCACCATATGGGAAGGTTTATGGTTTGGGTATGGGGTTAGGCTTCATGGTTAGGTTTTGGTTTGGGATTCTTATGGAAAATTGTATGAATGCTTGTTCAAAACTCAGATGTTTCTCTTTCTTCCGTGGGACACAAATGTTATTTTCCTATAAAATCATGATTAGGATTGCACTTTGGGTAAGGGGTTAGACTTTATGGTTAGGTTTAAGCTAGGGTTAGGGGTTAAACTCGTAATAACATAATTTGTTGGTTTGTTTATTTTTCTCTATGGGAGTAAAAGTTGAATGAGCCAACTTGTACGATTTCGATATATTGTTCTACTTTAAAAACTTGTCATGAGGGGGTCTGGGTAGCTCAGCAAGTATTGACACTGACTACCACCCCTGGAATCGTGAGTTAGAATCTAGGGCGTGCTGAGTGACTCCAGCCAGTTCTCCTAAGCAATCAAATTGGCCAGTTGCTAATGAGGGTAGAGTCACATGGGGTAACCCCCTCGTGGTCGCTATAATGTGGTTCGCTCTCGGTGAGACACGGTAACGCGCTCAACAAGCCACGTGATAAGATACATGGGTTGACAGTCTAAGATGTGGAGGCAACTGAGATTCGTCCTCTGCCACCCGGTTTGAAGCGAGTCACTACGCCACCACGAGGACTTAGAGCCACTGGGAATTGGGCATTCCGAATTGGGGAGAAAAAAAAAGAAAAGAACTTGTCATGAGACCAGGTTGATTTTCATATTTTTGTCCTATGCCATTCATGGTAATGTTAATGCATTTCAATGTTTGATTGGACATTTTTGTTTACTTTCATACAATAAACAGTTCTGATACTGCAATAAGCATTTTTTGATTCCTGAAGCAAAACCAGTTGAGAACCACTGTACTAAAACTTCCACTGAAGTGCACTGTCTGCCTTTTATAATTAGATGGCATCGTTATTCATGAGGCTTTCCAATATCCCCAGACTAATGAGACAGACACCTAATCAGGCCTTTTCCAGGCTTACGTCTCTGCTGAAGTGGCCTGAAATTTATTTGTTCACTTTGGGAGGGGGAGAACAAGAGTTCCCCTCTCTTTGCCTTGTCCCATTCTCTCTCGCGCGCGCACGCTCGCTCTCCCCTCTTTTTTCTCCTTGATGTGAACAACTGATGACCCGGGAATGCATGATCCCCTGGGGATTAGGGCTTGCATGAGTCTATGGGTATGGAACACTGCCATCTGCCACCGGGCACATTCATATACTCGGCAGAAGGCCACATCGTTTGTTGATTTAAATGGAGAACTTAACTTTCCCAGGACAGTATGACCCTAGCACCCCCCACCTCCAATGCAGTACTGTCTGTGAGCAAGCAGCCCGAGCAGAAGAATGAGGCGTGTTTTAAGGGATTCCCGTTAGAGCGCGATGATGGATCTCCTTTTCACAATATGGCAGTGTGTCTGGGTTCGGATGGTGGGATTTTGTGGGTGTGGGAGCCAGCTCCTCAGTTGACTGAAAGAATGCTAATGATTTTGAGAATGGTGGAAATGGCTTTATCGGAGCTGTCAGAGCTGTGTGATTCTTGTGCCACACCTAACTTCAGACACAAAGTCAGGGGTTTTGCATTGTTGTGCCAGATGTAAGGGAGGAACTTCAGACCATTTTACGGAATACTAAAGCTAAGTGTTTAATGAGCCTGAATTATTGATTTAAACAAGTCACTATCAGTATTGTGGAGTAACTAACTAAAAGTAGCAATGCTACTAGCAAAGTAGTGTCGTAGCATGACAATACATTTGACAAAACATAGTGACAAACCTTTTTTTTTTTTTTTTTCTCATTGTTATATTACATCCACATTCTGAATTTGTTTTTTGTTTTTTGGGGGCCATTAGTAAATTGTGCTATAAAATGTCATTGTTTTTAAATGTATTCTCTGAGTTTTTAACTAAATTGTTTGAATTATTTAAAGTCAATTAGATTGTTTTTTTTTCAGCTGAGCTTTGTTTGGAGGGAGGGGCCATAGGCTCTAGTACCCAGATTTTTAATTATGTAGGCCCGGGAAGTATGGGGGCTTAGGTGGAGAGTAAATAGTTGTTGTTGGTAATTAATAAGGGTTGTAGTTGTTAGCGATGGGCACTTTATAGTAATTTTGTTGTCAAGTACTCTAATCCACAAAAAACAATTACTCAATTACTCGTAAATTAAAATATACATAAAAAATAACAAGTATGACACGTACATGAAACATGAAATTTAATTTTATTCACAAATGTTACCAAAAACTATTTCAAAATAAGATAACTTTGCTTAAACTATGCTTTCCTTTTGGGGGAAAAATGAAATGAACAATACGCATTAGAAAAATGGGAGGGAAAAGATGAAAGAATAACAGTAAAAAACCTCTGGACTCACCCGGAGCTTACATAGAAACCAATACTGATGGCATGAGGGTAATGCACATACATAAACTATCTACATAAGCCCTTGAGTCTACATAAAGGCTATCACATTTTTACCATTTCACATGTTATTATTCAGAAAAACAAGTGGTGAAAGTTTGCTTTTTATAAAATGCGCTCTGTCGGTGTTCAAGGATTTAACACGCATACATACTGGTCTTATGAGTTTCTCGCACCATTTTGCATTTTTTTCCCCCAACAGTAAAGCAGATCCTCATCAGTTGGTTTGCATAACTCCAACAATAATTGTATACTAATAGAGTAAAATTCAATAAGAATATAAATATTACAAGTATTTTCACATTCGGCTTTACTTTCTTTTTTGTTATTAACATTTTTTATTGATTCCAAGACAGACAAGAATAAATTTAACCACAAAATTATACATTAGGAATCAACTTAAAACCCTTTATAACACCCCCCCCCCCCCACCCACCCGCACAAATATAAAGTAAATACCCACATATAAACAGACACACAAATAGTACATAAAAAAAAAAAAAGACAAAGTTCAACATATAGTGAAAGAAGAAGAAAAAATAAAAATAAATAAATAAAATTGTCTCCCTCCACTGCTCCCCACTAGGACCTCTCCAAATGAGACAAATAACTGCCCCATTTTCTGCCATAACTCGACAGGTTCCCCTGCCGTCTGGAAGTCATCTCTTCGAAAGCTGCCACTTTACCCAACTCGGTGCACCACTCACGAAATGAGGGTGCATCAGTTGACTTCCAAACCCTAAGGATTAGCTGTCTGCCAATCATCACGCTGGTTAGTACCCAGCTTTTCATATCCATATCTCCTATATTCAGGACCCCTCCATCACCCAAAATACAAAGTCTGGGGCAAAATGAAAACTGAGTGTCCAGTACATCACACACAAAATGCTGGATCCTCAACCAAAATTCCTGAATTTTAATACAACTCCAAAAAACATGGGTTATGTCCCCGTCTTCTGACTGGCATCGCCAGCAGGTGGGTGAATCTTTAAGACCGATCCTGTACAATCTAGAGGGGGTAAAATCTTAAATTGCGTGAGGTGAACCCTTGCATCTCTAGATGCAGACCTGATGCTTTTTAGGATCCTAGCCCACTCTCCCTCCTCCAATAACAAATTTAAATCTTCCTCCCATAATCTTTTGAGAGAATTTAAAGCTCCATCCCTCATACTCTGAATTAACAGGGAGTAATACACTGATGCCTCATGACCCTTCCCAAAAGCAGCGATCACCACTTCCAGAGTATCTGCTGCTCTAGGGGGGTGTATGCCACTTCCAAAAACAGAGCAGAGCAGGTGGCGCAACTGTAAATACTTATAAAATTGAGATCTGGGAATCCCAAAATGTTGAATCAAATTTTCAAAAGATCTCAATACTCCACCCTCATACAGGTCACCAAGCATATTAACCCCCCTCACAATCCAATCTGACCAACAGAAAGGGGACTTATTAATACATAGTTTAGGGTTCAGCCGTATGCTCGAAGCTAGGTTTAAATAAATATCAGAATTAAACACTCTGGACACTTTTGTCCATATCGAGGGCAAATGCAAAATAACGGGGTGCGACTTAACCTCTCCAGCTAGTTTAATCGAAAGGCTTTGCAGTGGCGTGATAGGGGCAAGAACTTCCTTTTCAATACAAAACCAGGGAGGAGCTCTCTCAGGTGGAAGCGACCAATGAACCAAATGTCTAAGACTGAATGCATAATAATAAAACAAAATCTTGGGTAGGCCTAATCCACCTTTGTCAATCGGCCTATGTAATTTACTGAAATTTAACCTGGGACGTTTACCATTCCAAATGAAGGACTTCGCGATACTATCAAATTGCTTGAAATAAGAGAGGGGGACATCTACAGGGAGAGACTGTAGCAGGTAGTTGAATTTTGGAATACAATTCATTTTAATAACATTAACCTTCCCAATCATCGATAAGTGTAACGAAGCCCACCTGCCCACATCGTTCGAAAACCTTTTTATTAAGGGATCAAAATTAACTCTGACTAAATCAGACAAATTTGCTGGGAATAATACTTAATTCCCTGTTTGGGCCACTGCAAGGCGCCCGGCTGGAAGGCCGTTACTGGACAGTACGCTGTCAAAGCCAAAGCTTCGGATTTAGACCAATTGACTTTGTATCCTGAGAATTTGGAAAAGGAGTTAATAATTCTGTGGAGGCAAGGCATAGATCTAGTGGGGTCGGAGACGAATAACAAAATATCATCTGCATAAAGCAGAAGCTTATGTGCCACACCTCCCGCCGTCACCCCTGGAAAATTATCCTCTTTTCTTATCGCGGCTGCTAATTGTTCCAGGGCAAGACAGAACAATAATGGGGAAAGAGGGCAACCCAGCTGGGTGCCCCTATCCAAAGTAAAATAATCTGAAATTAACCCATTTGTTTGTACCGCTGCTACAGGGTGTCTATAAAGTAACTTAATCCAACCAATAAATGTACTCCCGAACCCATACATTTCCAAAATCTTAAAAAGATAATCCCATTCTAGCATATCAAATGCCTTTTCGGCGTCAAGAGAGATGGCAGCAACCGGAGATTGATCATTCGCTACTGACCACATAATATCGATGAGCCGCCTGATGTTATCAGAAGAGCTGCAGCCCCGTATAAATCCCACCTGATCTATATGTATAAGTGATGTCATAACTTTACTTAATCGATTAGCCAGAATTTTGGACAACATTTTTACATCTAACTGGATCAGGGAAATTGGGCGGTAACTTTTACACTCGCTTGGATCTTTGTCCTTTTTTAAAATCAGACTGATCCGGGCTTGTGTCATGGTTGGCGGAAGCTTTCCATTCTTTAATGAATCAGTATAAACTTCTAACAAAAGTGGAGCCAGTTCTGTAGCAAAAGATTTGAAAAACTCAGAGGAAAAGCTGTCAGGCCCCGGAGACTTGCCTGTAGGCAAGGCTTTAATTACCTCGTCAAGCTCCTCCAAGTTTATCTCAGAATCAAGAGTTTTTTTGCTCAGTTGTCAGTTTAGGAAGATCTAATGGTTCCACAAAGTTCCTAATATCTTCATCAGTGGATGAAGACCTGGAACTATAGAGATTAAAATAGAACTCTTTAAAGGCATTATTAATATCAATAGCCGAGGTAAATATATAACCACAAGCAGATTTCACTGAGGGAATCATAGAAAGAGACTCTCTCTGCTTTATATATCTAACCAAAAGCTTCCCTGCTTTGTCCCCTGACTCAAAGTATAACTGTCTTGCCCTGAATAACCAAAACTCCACTTTCCGTGACAAAATAGTATTATATCTGTATTTCAATCGGGTCAGTTCTCTGAGGCCATCAGACGACATTCGGTGCTTCAGCTCTGCCTCGGCACTTTTAATATTCCCTTCCAACTCCACAAGTTCTTGTGCCTTGGATATTTTAATGAATGAGGCATACTGTATGATCCGACCCCTAAGAACTGCCTTAAGTGCCTCCCAAGCCACGCCCACAGAGGATACTGAGGACCAGTTGGTCTCCATATAAACACTGATTTCAGTCTTTAACATTTGTTGGAAATCAGGATTTTGCAAAAGGGACACATTAAGGCGCCAACTATATGATTTCTTTTTCTCTGTATATGGCAACACCTTTAAACTCACCAGGGCATGATCTGAGACTAAGATATTTCCAATTGAGCAATCAACAACAGATGAAATGAGGGATTTGGATATCAAATTAAAAAATCTATTCTAGAATAAATCTTATGGACTGAAAAAAATGTATAGTCTTCCAAATATCCGTAAGACTGAGTTTTTACACATCCTGTGAAGCGTCAATGTTGCTCTAGGGGGTTTACAGACTTTTGCTTCACTATGATCAAGGACTGAGTCCATCAAAAGATTAAAGTCTCCTCCCAATATTATATCATGAGGGGTGCCAGTGACTTGCAACATCCCTTCAAGATCTATAAAAAAGCCCTGATCATCAACGTTAGGTGCGTAAATATTAGCCAAAATCAACCTTTGCCCTTGAATTTCAACTAACACAATAATTACTCTTCCTAATTTATCTTTAATCTGTTTGAGACATTTGAATTGTAGATGTTTGTTAATCAATATAATGACTCCCTTGCTCTTACTTGAGCCAGCACTAAAGAAAACATGCCCACCCCATATCTTCCCAAATTTTTCAGCTTCCTGCAGGGAGAGATGTGTTTCTTGAAGAAACACTATATCATATTTCTTACGTTTAAGAAAAGAAATAACCTTCCTTCTTTTAATGGGGTGCCCCAACCCATTCACATTCCATGTGGAGAGAGACAATCCACTCATATTAACATTTGACATTTTGATATAATAAAAAAATAAATAAACTGTGTGTCAAAAACAAAATGATACAGACCACATTCCCCATTAGTGAAACAATCAACCCCCGAACAAAACAAACAGAAAAAAGAAAGATGTGCGCATTAACCCCGCGCACGACAGCGCCAACTATCGACAATCCCTCTAAACTCAAAAGGTCCATGAACGCCCACGAGTCCCCACGACAACTTTGCCATCGGATTGCTCAATTTTGCCTCACAAATTTGTGAGGCAAAATTACATAACAGAAAATACATTGTAAAATAAACCCAGTCAATAGGAAGAATGAACACAAAGGACATGTAGATTAATTCACAGAACTGTCTCAAAGGTGTGAACTTCCACAAAACAAATTCTAGCTGATAGAAAACCGATCAGATTCCTCGGTCAGACAAACAAATGTTCAGTGAGCCAGCTGTTAAGAGTTCAACGGATGACGTATTCATTCTAAAAAACTCAACAAAACAAACTACAGCCAGCAGGAGGAGTAAGCACGAAGAACGAACAGATTAATCCACAGCTGTTGCAAAGGAGTGTTATTCAATAGAACAAGCTCCAGCCGCTAGGCGGAGCCAACACAAAAGGAAACAAAACCGGCATCCCGGTTCCCTGGATAGTCGAGTCAATTCACTCGGAGGCCGCATAAAAGTATATACCATGACTTACACAATCCATCAACTTTATAAAAGACATCCTTTGTGTGAGCATGTAGATATTTTGCGGTCATCCGTAGTGTCCACTCTCAATCTGTCCGGGAACTTAAATGCAAAAGTTTCTTTAAGGAAAGTGTTATTCACAAAACAAGCTCCAGCCGCTAGGCGGAGCCAACGCAAAAAACCTAAAATTTCGGCCAGCTTCCTCAAGAGTAAGTACAGCGAGTCAGGCCCACTCACATGAGAAACATCCAATGGTTTACTCAGACACTGATTCAATAAAAGACATTGCCAGATTTGAACATGTAAATACTTTGCGACCGACCTTCGTTTCTATTCTCAGTTTTGCTGGAAACATCAGAGCAAACGAGATCTTTTTCTGATGTAAGAGTTTCTTACATTCCTTGAACCGATCGCGTTTCTCTCTTGTCGAACTCGCAAAGTCCGGGAACAAGAAAATATTATGGTTCTTCCAAGAAAGCTTCCCTCTGCTCCTCGCCTGGCGCAACACAAGATCTTTATCGGATGATCTCAGACATCTGGCCAGAATCGATCTGGGCCTGTCTCCCTCAGCAGATCTGTGAGCTGGGACTCTGTGAGCTCACTTGATTTCCAACTTGTGGCCTGTTATGTCGAGCAGACTCGGGAAAAACTCGTCTAGGAATTTCACCATATCTCTGCCCTCCTCATACTCAGGAATTCCAACAATTTTAATGTTATTCCTGCGGTTTCTATTCTCAAGATCTTCAAGCTTTTCAAGGAGATGTTAACTTTGGTCACGGGCGGATTAGCGGTTAATTCCCTCTCTGAAGATTCCAGAAAATCGATTCGTTTTTCAACATCAGTCACTCTTGTAGCTAACTCAGAGAATTTTATTTCCATCGCCGTAATCGATCGATGTATTACAGCGAGATCCTCCAAGTCAGCAAGAATCTTCGTCAACATCACCGACATGATGGACAACTGACGCTGGATTCCTTCTCCCGCCACGCCATCCAAATCGAGTCCCCGGTCTGTAGGCCTGTCGGGGCTTTCATCCTGAACACGTAAGTGTCTTTTGCTATCTCCAGAGCCCAAGGATTTTGACTTCTTTGCCAACAAAGGGCAAATGTGTAACTGGGTGTATCAAAATTCACCAGTTTATAACATGAAAATAATCGAAAATTCAGCAAAGTGCGCAGAGCTTGTCGCATACATGTCTGCTCCTTGCATGGGGTCACGTGACCTCTCATTTGGCTTTACTTTCAAAAGCACAGACACCATGATATCTTCTCTCATGCAACACCTCGACGACACACAACCACAACGCTCCCCAGTGGACTCAATTGTAACTGCCAGATTTAGTGACAGATTCGGAGGGAAAACAGTGTAACTCAGCTCTGCTCATGGCAGGCAAATGCAGAAAGGAAAATCGATTTGCGCTATTCAAGTAGTGTTTTTAATATTCGACTGGCTGGTGCGGAATGATTACTCGATTAGTCCATTACGTGTACATCCATAGTTGTTGTGTTTATAGTTCTGTTTAGTGTTACCCATGCTGTCTTGTGTTCGATCATGTTGTTTTATTTTAGGTTATTTTAGGTATTTTAGTAGTAGCTGGACTTTCTTTGAAAACATAAAGAAGTTGCATTAAGAAATGCTGAGTTAAACATTACATAAAGCTTCATGTATAGTAATCAAGTAAAAAGTTAATTAGATTTCATTGGATTAACTCAACATAAATTAACTATTTTAACTAATAAGATATGAGCATTTTCAACTCATAATATATATATCATAAATGTATCAGTTCCATGCAACCACTTACCTTAAAAAAGATAATGAATTTTAATTAATAAAAGCCATCCGCCTGCTCATATCAGTCCTAACTGAGAGGCATCTATTTGCTTTGCAATAGCGATATTTTAATACCTCTGTGTGTTGATGTGTGCTGATAATCCAGAGAGTTGCCAAACACGTCACTATCACAACACACTCATCAATCAGAGAACAATCAGTTTGACACCTGTGCTTTGTTTAGTGGCATCCCTTTACTCAGCACAGTTTCATTTATCGTATGCTGTTATGGAGCCTGCCTGTCATTCTCTTTTATAGGACGACATTTACTCTTGCTCTATTAGAACATCTCTACTGTTTTCTCTTCCACTTTATTATATGGAAAGATTAAGGACCCATGGTTTGGCACTGTCCTCTTCTTACCTTCACAAAATTTGTTTTGTGAGGAACCTAAAAATGTTCTTCATGTGGTAACATCTAAATTAACTGGTTAGTTTAAATTAATCTTGACACCTGGCACCATGCCTGCATTGTTTATTTTTGCTACTTTTCAAATGCCATTTATGTATAGATTTTATTGTTTTACCTTTGTCCCAGACCCACACTTGAAAATCCATCATAAAACATTAATTATTACATTTCTGGTCAACAGTGATGAAACAGGATCTAAACAAAGGGAGAACTAAACATAAACCATTTCAGTATTTATTGTGTGACAATGATTTATATACATTTTTACATTACAATTTTTGTATATGTGTAACAACAATTTTGCTACTAATTAGTCAATTTTAAAAGTTTTCAAAAGAGTCAGAAAAAATATATATAAAAAAAGAGAGAAAATATCACTTGTAAACCAAACATTTTTATTTAATGAAAATAATATTGTTATATTTATGGTGTATCATTTCCAGTTCAAGGAATTTTCTATACAATTAAGCTCAATCGACAGCATTTGTGGAATAATGTTGATTACCACACATTTCGACTTTCCTTTTCATCCCTACTTTTCTTTAAAAAAAAAAAAGAAGCAAAAATTGAGGTTACAGTGAGGCACTTACAATGGAAGTGAATGGGGCCAATTTTTGGAGGGTTTAAAGGCAGAAATGTGAAGCTTATAATTTAATAAAAGCACTTAATTGCCTTATTTGTATTATTTGAGCTGTAAATTTGTTTAAATTATAATTATCGTCGGTTTAAGGTTTTAGGGTTTATGGTGTTACATCGTCATGGCAACAAAGCTGTATAATTGGATATAATTTTACAAAGAAAAGGTAAGTGATTTTATCACACTAAAATCATGTTAACACACATATTGTTTATGTCTTGTGGCTACACTTTTGAAACAGTGAGTATTTTAACATTTACGGATTGGCCCCCATTCACTTCCATTGTAAGTGCCTCACTGTACACCAGATTTTTGCATTTTTTTAAGAAAAGTCAATATGAATTTTTGGGAAATCAACATTATGCCACAAATGCTATCGATTAACTTGTATTGAACTCAGAATATTCTTTTAAGCAGTTATTTTCTCAAATTATGCAAGAAGTGAGAAAATTATTATCATTTACCATAAATGAGTTTATTTGGGATACACAAAATTCAAGCTATACAATTATTATTATATTATATTATATTATATTATATTCCATATGTAAGGGATAATCCATGGCTAGGTGTGCGTTAAATGATTTTAATGCACAACGTGGAGGCGAATAACCACCCGACGCGAAGCGGAGGTTGCCTCTGTGAAGTGCATAATTGTTTAACGCACACCTAGCCATGGATTATCCCACTTATACCATGGTCACTTGCCAGCATTGATTAGTTACAGCTGTCATTGATTGTTAGGAGAAAATCATCCGAAACGCTAAAAACCTGTAGACTTTGACCTCTGAGACATCCATATGGTATCCATTAAGGCTGCACGATTGATTGAATTAAGAATTAAATCGCAAAACACGATTACAAAACAGCAAAAGGCTGCATGTTGTAAAACAGTCTCCATCCATTCAGAGCTTTAGTCAGCGATGTGTGATCGTAGGGCGCCCTCTAGCTGTTAGCTGAAGCGGCACATGTTGAGCAGGGCGGCAATTTTAGATTATGTTTTTCATATTACAATATAAATCGTCTTGCCTCGTCTTACCGGACAGTGAAAGATGCAATTGATGGGTCCTGGTTACCTTCTCTTCCCCTGTGCAAAACAGCTGAATGTCAAACCATACTTTCCTCACAGGCTCTTTGGGTGAGTAATATTGGGCTGATGAACACCGTTGTCTTTTCCGTTTTCCAGTAGTACTTCACAGTTGATTTAAAGAAAGCACTGCGTGACTTGATGATGTTGTTTTGTGATGTGATGGTTAATCCCAGCTCTGAGAATATATTCATGTCCGGAGGCTGTTTGAACAGAGGCATAAAAACTCTCGCAATGTCTCATTACAGAGGAGAGCAGAGTAGGCGCATTAATATAGAACAGTGATTAAAACTGACTGGAACTACCTGTGCATTAAACGGTTTTCATGCACACATTCTATCCATTCAGAATCGAGTATTTGAATAGACCATGGTATATTATATTATATTATATTATTATTAAGACAATTTATTTAAAAAATGTTTAAAATGTCATTTCCACCACAGAATGCCATCAAACAAATTACATAATTTGAGATGTTGTGGGAATTACATTTGTTGGATCAAAAAAATTGTATTGAAATTTTGGCCATTGTTAGTTGACAAATTAAGCTTGATAGAGTAAAAAGTGTTTATTTTCTTAAAGTCTACAAGGCCACAAGTGCCCAGTTAAAAAAAGACTCAATAACTTCTGCCATTCTGTTCCAGAATCTGTCCAGTTCTTGATTAGCGGAACCAGACCCGAAGATAATGCAACAGATAATAGGTGTTGCATGAGGTGCATCTTTAAGGGGATTAAACAGTGACAGGCCAAAGTGTCTTGCTGTTGGGTTGAGCTGGCTTCAAGAAAGGAAACACGGAAAGCAAAGTCTGAAGCTCACAGAATCCACATCCACAGAATTGCAACATACGTCATTCAGGACACATCGAAAAATCACACAATTCACCTTTAAATCCATTGTGAGGAAAATGTGAAAAAGTCTGCAGATTCTATCTGGGCATGTTAATGCCGATGGGACCCGTCTTCAACTGTATTTTGTCTTTCTCAGTGTCACTGTTTTGCTAAAATATGCCAAATGAGGGATTTTCTCAGCAGAACGTTCAAGAGGTGTGAGCACCATTTGGGCCAGAGTGAGTTCAGTTTTTATGAACCAGGATTTCCTTGGCTAAAATGAAGACTGGGAGTTCTGTCCCAATAAATTTGCTTTCTCACCTCTTCAATTTGTGTTAATCTGGGAAAAGGTGGCACCGGTGTAAGTGCTGTTTACTAACATTTCAGAATTACACCATCTGTCACAGACACCATCAGCATCTCGCTCCTTTTTCCACAGTTCCAGCACCAACTTTTAGCGTTTTTTTGACTGCAACACTATAACATGTTGTCACAGCATTAATATGTTTGTATTGTACACTACATAAGGGTATTACTACGATGGTGCAGATATGAATCGTTGGCCTGTGGCCCAATATTTGCAGTCTGGGAAACGCCAGAGGCGACAAGAGCCGTTAAGGAGGGGGGAGGGACATGAACACAAAGTCACAGGCTTCTGTGAGAAGTCTTTCTTTCATTTCCATTTCCATTCTCATTATTGTTTTGTTGCTTTTATTTTTCTCCTCCTTTCCTGAATAAAGTGTGCATGCCCAACAAGAGATAGTTAGTGATTGCATATCCTTATGCCATCTGTCTGAATAATATTTGTTTTTTTTAAAACATTGGTCTTTCGACTTAAATTTTACACAATAATCCAATGTATGAACCAGCAAACACTTCATCCTCGGTCTAAAACTGGTTTAGCTTCAGAATGTAGATTTTACATAGGACATCAATTGGCAACCCAACACAATAAACTGAAGAAAAAAAAAAAATGTTTTGACAGGAAACCGAATAAATAAAACCAGTCAATGAACTGGTTTTAATCAAGTCACAAATATGATTTAATATGACCGAATCAACCTAAATACATTAAGGGCTAGATCAGGTAGAAATAGATCCTTAATGTAACAAACTGAGAACTTCTTTACAGTGTACCAAACCCGCAACACGGGTCTGGGTTGAATTTTCTTTTACCTTGCATAGATTTGCTCATGATTTTTGAGAATTAGGGCATGTCACGCAACCTCTTCATATTGTCGTCTGCTTAATTTGACTATCTTCTAACCAGTGACAGAATTTGCAGCAAATACTGAAAAGTTTGATTGTAAGTTTGACAGTATTTTGGTGGCAACAACAAAAGATATGGGAAACATTTTCTCCATTTAAAAGTTCATAAGTCATTAGTATTTATTTTGCAATCCTAAATGCACAAAAATATGGTTAGCTGCATTTTATATTTGTATTTAGCTTTGTCTTTCCCCGCTGTCCATGACCCCATCAGAACAGACCTGTGACCCATTTTTGGGTCACTACGCACCAGTTGAGAAGAACTGGTCTAAAGGACTTAAAAGAATTTAGAATGTAAATCAAATAAAATCCATTCATCTTCCTTTTACTATTCAAGCACGTCTCACCCTTCACAATGTGCTGTTATTGAATGAGTTCTTCAAGGTTTGGGATGAAGTGGTTAAGTTGCTCTGAATACTGGACTACCGCTCTAAAATATTCTTAGAGTTTAATAGAGCAATATCTTTAATTACTAATATTACTGTTTTATGGGGCTAATATATTTTCATGCGTGTGTCTAACTTTTTTTTTTTTTTGTAGTAGTATTAATAAATATGTAATAGATAAGGATTACAAGTTTGAAGGTTACATAGGCCTGATATAATTTGAATATTTGTGCAGTTTGACAGAGATCTGAAGTTTAAAAACTGTGGGTAATTGCTAGAGTAAACCTATTAGTCAAAAATAAAAATAAAGCCTACTAAGTAAGACCAGTTATGTTGTCAAGCAAACATAACTTGTAATCACACAATATTAATGCAGTAAGTTGCTTTGACCTTTCCAATGATTGATACAGCTTTTATAAAGGTTTATTGAAAACACTAAGAATAAACTCACATCTGTTAAGGTGTTGTCTAATCATCCTTTTATATGTTAAGGTATTTGTTGGATTGAAAAAAGATTTTGTAAATACAGCATGTGCCATAAAATATAGATAAAATATCAGCAGTATGGCTAGAAATGCTGAAAAGATGACAATAAGTTATGGTAAATAAGTTAAGGTTATGATAAGGTTATAAGAAAGTAATAAGTAAAAACTGTGGTGGAATGGTACAGTGATTTATTAGATTGTAATACAATGGTACTTTTATATATTTTGTACAACTGAACTGAGTAATTACCATATTTATATACCATGTTAATTACATGGTAGGCCTATTCCAAGGTACTACGGAGAATACCATGGTATTACAATGCAAAAAAAAAAAAAAAAAAAACACATAATAAAATGCATGGCAAATACCATGGTACTTTTTGTAAATTATAAAATAAATAAATAAATAAATTTCTTGTAAAAAAAAAAAAAAAAAAGGAAAAGCAAACTTTGAATGCTGGCTTGAATTTCAAAACGCCTAATGGAGAGATAGACAGACGGATGGAAGGACAGACGGAAAGACAGACAGATGGACAGACAGACTGACAGATGGACAGATGGACGGAAAGACATACAGGCAGGCAGACAGACAGATGGAAAGACAGACAGACAGATGGATGGACGGAAAGACATTAAGACGGACGGATGGATGGAAAGACAGACAGACGTAAAGACAGACAGACGGACAGACAGATGGAAAGACAGACAGATGAACAGACATACAAAGAGACAGAGAGACAGACAGACAGACAGAGAGACAGACAGCCAGATAGACAGATAGATAGATGGAGAGAGAGAGAGAGACAGACAGACAGACAGAGAGAGACAGAAAGACAGACATTTTTACAATTTTGGTCTTGGGTTAGTGATTTTGAAAACCCCTCACCCAAGTTTGGGTTATATTATACAACGAACATTAACATAATTATTCACTATAAATTGCAAGCACATGGCGTGCTCACATACAGCTTTCCAGCATCTACATCTTAATGTGTCCTAAATAGTGACAGTTAGCAGCTAATTCTGTTCAAACTCTTGCAGAAGACCCTTTGATCTGCAACATTTATCCAGTAAACCCTCCTCTAGTCCTCATCTGCATCTGTACTGAGCCACTTCCTATTTGTAATCTCTATTTTAACACTTTGGCTTACTAAAGCAACACAGTAGGTAACTGACGAACTCTAGACACAGACACATAGGTGCTGCTGGGGGATGAAGTGTCAGTGTGGTGTGAAACTGAAGCCTCTGACCCGTCTGCTCTAATGGCACATCTTACCAGTGTGCTTGCTGTTATCAGCTCTTCAGTACACAGTAGGGAGGTGTTTGTGTTGACACACTCCGCTGTCTGTCTTAGCTACTGCTTGAATACCTCTCAGACGTGACTGCTCAGTTCAACAACCGTCATAAGCACTATACCACAGTTTTATGCACATGAACCAGTGGCAGATGTTGAATTTTCTTTTTTTATTTTGCCAATTTTTTTTTATTTTATTTTTTTTTATTTATTTTTTTTTTTTACTTTTGTGAGGTAAAACAGACAGCATGTCATCTATTTATGTCAAATACCTAAAATGAATCAATCAATTAAAATAATTCTTAATTTGAACAGTTATAGTATCAACATCAAATATTAAGTAGCTGTAAATAATCCACAAAATATTATAACAAAATAAATGCTTTACAGCTCTATACTGTATATATACTGAAAGATTTTAATGTAACAGTTTCTGGAGATTTTCAAAGTTAATTTTATTTATTTATTTGGTTGGTTGGTTAATGGTTTTAATAAAAAAAAAACTTGACTGCCACAGTTTGCACCACAACTTGACAGACCTAAAATAGAATACAAATATTATATTATATTAATTAATAAAATAATATTATAAATACATTCTAAAATATATATAAAAGTATATAAAATGTTAGATGACATTACAAAAACAGTGGAATTCACTAGGGGCTTTTTACCCCCAGATCTGGTTAATTTCTAAATCTCAGTAATAACTGTAATTAGACCAGCGCTCTGCTCTGGGTTGATCTACACTTTAAGGGTGTGATTAAGATAATCCTAAAGTGCACAAAGACAACTTTGTGCACTTCACAGGAACTTTACATACTCTCATAACATCTTACTGCTTGTTGTGAGCCAAAAAGTTCACTTAATTACAGGATTTGATTGGAGAATGAGTTACAGCTTAAATTTCCTTAATTCAGAAGTGATCATATGGCTTCAGATGACTTGGAAAATAGAACACAATTCACATCGACTACTTTTAATGTGGTTTAATGGAGTTTTTGGCCCTTTTGTTTTTTTAGCTCGACAGCCCGGACTCATTATTCAGTTTCATTATATGGGATTTTTTTTTCTTTCTTTTGTGTTCCATGGAAGAAAGAAGATCAAAGGGGTTTGGAGTAAAAACAAATATTTTTAGGAGAAATATTCCTTTAACACTTAAGAATAGCCCCTAACCAGAGTTTCTGACACTTGTTTGCAAGCACTGTAATTAATTTTTGAATAATGATGTCTCCAGAGAGAGAAGCAAATATCAAAGCATTTATTATAGAATTATTAATCTTGTCTTGATGGGTATATCATAGAGTCAGCTAATTCAGTCTTGACTCTAACCCTGCGTAAAACATGCCATAAATCATGCAATTTACTTTTCATCACAGTTTCTGTTATTACTATAATGCTTGGAGCAATTTTCTCCACCAAAGACCTCTCATTAAATTTGAAGTGACAATGCAGTTTGCTTTGAGATTCAAGGTGCCAATAGATGGCGTATTATGTAAACTGTCACAGTCCAAGCCCTTAACACCACAGAGACCTGCTCTCATTCATTCAGTCCATTCATGCACTCACCAACATGACTTTTACACATGAGCCATGAAGGGCTTTTTAGTGAAGCCGTCTCTATGTCATTACATACCGTCAGTCTTTGCATTATGCAGCCACCGGCTATGGTGTAAAATTGAATTACCTGTTACAATGAACGCTATACACTGCAATCAAAATGGCTTTCTTTTCCCCAACGTGGCTTGGGGAGGGGTGTCAAGGGTGTAAAGCAGACACCAGCTTGTGGGAAAGAAATATAATTCAATCACATCTCAAAATGGGCAAGACCGTTTTGTTCTGTCATGAAGTGCTGCACTGAATTCAAAGTAGCTGGTGTGATTGTAAGAAAAAAGCAGATGGATACACTTATGAGGTCCGGACACTCTAACCAAGTCAAAGTTAACAAATGCACAACAATAATACAACAACCAATTGCCTTTGTCGAAAAAGAAAGTAAGTGAAAACATCAAATAAAAAATACTTATTAATTTTTCTATATTTTAATCTTTATGCAATAAAGACAAATGCTGTGACTATGGCCACAAAATTAACCAAAAAGTAGCATGGCATTACCATATATATATACATACACCAATCAGCCACAACATTACAACCACCTGCCTAATATTGTGTAGGTCCCCCTCGTGCCGCCAAAACAGCACCAACCCGCATTTCAGAATAGCAGTCTGAGATGATATTCTTCTCACCACAAGTGTACAGAGTGGTTATCCGAGTTATCGTAGACTTTGTCAGTTCGAACCAGTCTGGCCATTCTCTGTTGACCTCACTCATCAACAAGGCATTTCCATCCACAGAACTGCCGCTCACTGGATGTTTTCTGTTTTTGGCACCATTTTGAATAAATTTTAGAGACTGTTGTGTGTGAAAATCCCAGGAGATCAGCAGTTACAGAAATACTCAAACCAGCCCGTCTGGCACCAACAATCATCCATGCAATTATCTAAACAGCCAATCGTGTGGCAGCAGTGCAGTGTATAAAATCATGCAGATACGGGTCAGAAGCTTCAGTTAATGTTCACATCAACCATCAGAATGAGGAAAAAATTTGATCTCAGTGATTTCGACCGTGACATGATTGTTGGTGCCAGATGGGCTGTTTTGAATATTTCTGTAACTGCTGATCTCCTGGGATTTTCACACACAACAGCCTGTAGAATTTACTCTGGTTTGAGTCCCGGCTAACCCAGGGCCTTTATGTGTGGAGCTTGCATGTTCTCCCCGTGTTTGTGCTCCAGTGTCCCCCACGAACTTGCAGGTCAATTAAATTGGAAAACGCTCAATTGCCTGTAGGTGTGGGTGAGAGTGTGAATGTCTATGTCAGTGTGTGTTTAGCCTTGTGATGGACTGGCCACCTGTCCAGGGTGTTTCCCTGCCTTCGGCCCGAGACAGCTGGGATAGGCTCCAGCACTCCCCACAACCCTGCATAGGACAAGCGGCTATAGAAGATGGATGGATGGATTTGGTACCATGCTATATGGAAATACTAAGTATTTTTAGACGTTCTGTAGTATAATTTGTAGAACTTTGGAGTACCATCTAAATACCATAGTAAATCAGTCTGGTTATCATTCAGCTCTATGGTATATATACAATGGTATTACTATGTTTATTTTACATGGTACCATGGTATTCTTTGTACCTCGGAATACCATAAATATACCTTTGTATACCAATATGGAATTTATATATCATTTAGTACCATGGCATCTATCAAAATCCATCACTGTACCATTGCCAGTGTTTTTTTGTGAGGTAAATCTTTTAATAATAAAGTTTGGAATAGAAGAATAGGATACCCTATTGCATGTGAGAATTTGCATGTTGAATTCCATTCAGAGAGAGAGAGAGAGAGAGAGAGAGAGAGAGAAAGAGAGAGAGAGAGCGCATGACAGGTCTACTCAGATATAGCATAGCAGGGGTCTGTGAGATACACGTGGCTCTTGTTAGGAAAACATCTCATCTGCCCTTCTTCTCACCATCAGCTTCTGCTGCTTTATCAGCCGCGTACATGGCTAATTATTAGCTCAGTAGTAGTGCTCCCTAAAACATCACCTGACTGCAGCAGTGTGAGTGACAGAATTATCAGGGAGGGAAAAGGTGGAGCACAGGAGTCAGGATGGTCAGTTTCTAAAAGCAGCTGCTAATCAAGTGAATTGAGATAGCTCTGTGCTTATACTTCCTCTCAAATATCATCTCAGATTGTGCTATCTGCTGCAGCAGACCTGTGATGTCTCAGTTAAGAGATGTGTTTATTGTAGACCTCTGACAGTTAAAGTCAAGTCATCTCATTTCCACATTTTCGCATGAAAATGCCACATATAAATTAATACTAATTATTTGTTTCCCTTTAAAAACAGTTCAGATAAACAATAGCATATTGCCATAGTTGTTTAGAAATGTGTCCAGGATACATCATGGTATAATACAATGGTATTATAAAAGTGCCTTGGAATACTACATGTAAATATCATGGTACTTGAATATGGTAATCATTTAGTACTATGGTAAATACTGTATAAATTCTGTTGGGAATGCATTTTGAAACTACTTTGCCAAACTAGAAGCTACTCAAAATTTAAAGTAGTTCAGTCATGACAACTATTGGAAAGATTTAGCATGTTATTGTGGGAATGGTTTTTGAGACATATTGATAGGATATTGGTCTTGGCAGACTAGATCTGCAATGCTGCTGCTGCAGTGGAACATATACGGAGACTGCTAGAGAATACACAGACATACTGAGTTAAGCATGTGGACACGCTGCTTCTGATGCACAGTTAGACAAACACAAGCCATGCTGCATCGAGCATGTGCGACATACTGCTGCACAAATAGAAATAAATACAATCTCTATGTAGCAGATATAGACATGTGTAGCAGATATCGACAAGTGTAGCTGGGGTGGTGGAGGGTTTCAGAGAAAACTGTCGCAGCTCACTTCAGTGAAACTGGCTTACCTACAAATTGCGCAAATTTAAATGTTAAACAAAGAGAGTATGCAAGTTCGTTGTTCATAAGTTCATTGGCTAACCAATTACATGTCAAAGGACTAATCAGCGTAAGCCAAGCGTACACTGTGCGACTTCCTGTCAGTGCTCTGCGACGCATGACAATAAAGCACAAAAAAGTAAAAGACGAGAAAGAAAGTGCTAAAAACCGGCGCACAGTTTCTCTTAATTATTCGCAAACATGACATTTATAGCAGAATTATGAGTTATCTTTGTGCACTACCTGTAACTGAGCATTTAGTGTTCATGCTGCTCATATCTGTGTCCCTATTTTGCATGTTCATGCATTTGCTTTTTGAAATTTTCCAATCGTATGCTTATTTCCTTTTAAATCTGCATGTTACCAGTGAAAAACCAGCCGTTATAGCTGCCTTTAGCGTCGCCCTGTTTCAAACGGATCACCCAAAATGCATCTTTTTAGTGATTAACATTTTTTATTGATTCAACTATTAAACAAAAAAAAACAAAACACATACAAACAGAATCAACATTTAACCCTCACAATTGAGACAACGGGGTGTAATTTAACTTCTCCAATTAGAAGTAGAAATAGAAAGACTTTGCAATGGCGAAATAGGGGCAAGAACTTCCTGTTCAGTACAAAACCAGGGAGGTGCTCTCTCAGGTGGAAGAGACCAATGAACCAAATGCATAATAATAAAACAAAATCTTAGGTAGGCCTAGCCCACATTTGTCAGTCGGCCTATGTAACTTATTGAAATGTAATCTGGGATGCTTACCATTCCAAATGAAGTTACTTCACTATGCTATCAAATTGTTTGAAATAAGAGAGGGGGACATCTACCGGGAAAGATTGTAGCAGGTAGTTGAATTTTGGAATACAATACATTTTAATAACATTAAACTTCCCAATCATGTAATGAAGCCCACCTGCCCACATCACCCGAAAATCTTTTTATCAAGGGGTCATAATTAACTCAGACAGATTTGCTGGGAATAAAATGCCCAAATACTTAATGCCCTATTTGGGCCACTGGAAGGCGCCCGGCTGAAAAGCCGTTACTGGGCAGTATGCTGTCAAAGACAAAGCTTTGGATTTACACCAATAGACTCTGTATCCTGAGAACTTAGAAAAGGAATTAATAATTCTGTGAATGCAAGGCATAGATCTAGTGGGGTTGGAGACGAATAATAAAATACCATCTGCGTAAAGCAAAAGCTTATGCGCCATACCTCCTACCACCACCCCTGGAAAATCATCTTCCCTTCTTATCGCGGCTGCTAATGGTTCCAGGGCAAGACAGAACAATAATGGGGAAAGAGGGCAACCCAGCTGGGTGCCCCTATCCAGAGTAAAATAATCTGAAATTAATCCATTTGTTTGTACCGCTGCTACCGGATGTCTATAAAGTAACTTAATCCATCCAATAAAAGTATTCCCGAACCCGTACATTTCCAAAATCGTAAAAAGATAATCCCATTCTACCATATCAAACACCTTTTCGGTGTCAAGTGAGATGGCAGCAACCGGAGTCTGATCATTTGCCACTGACCACATAATATTGATGAAATGCCTAATGTTATCAGAAGAACTAAGGCTCCAAATAAACCCCACCTGATCTATATGTATAAGAGATGTCATAACTTTACACAGTCGGTTAGTCCGAATTTTTGACAAAATTTTAACGTCTAGCTGGATCAGGGAAATTGGATGGTAACTTTCCATTCTTTAATGATTCCGTATAAACTTCTAGCAAAAGTGGAGCAAATTCTGTAGCATAAGATCTAAAAAATTCAGTGGCAAAGCCATCTGGCCCCAGAGCCTTGCCTGTAGGCAGGGCCTTAATTACCTCGTCCAGCTCCTCCAAGGTTATCTCAGAATCAAGAGAATTTTTTTGCTCAGTCATCAGTTTAGGGAGTTCTAATGGATCCACGAAGTTTCTAATATCTTCATCAGTTGACAAAGACGTGGAACTGTAGAGATCAAGATAGAATTCGTTAAAAGCATTATTAATATCAATGACTGAGGTAAATATTTCACCACCAGCAGATTTCACTGAGGGAATGGTAGAAAAAAGACTCTCTCTGCTTTATATATCTAGCCAAAAGCTTCCCTGCTTTGTCCCCCGACTCAAAATATGACTGTCTTGCCCTGAATAACCAAAACTCCACCTTCCGTGACAAAATAGTATTATATCTGTATTTCAGTCGGGTCAATTCTCTGAGGCCATTAGATGACATTTGGCGCTTCAGCTCTGCCTCTGAATTTTTAATATTCCTTTCCAACTCCACGAGTTCTCGTGCTTTGGATTTTTTGATGAATGAGGCATACTGTATGATCCAGCCCCTAAGAACCGCCTTAAGTGCCTCTGAAGCCACACCCACAGAGGATACTGAGGACCAGTTGGTCACCATATAAACACTGATTTCAGCCTTTAACATTTGTTGAAATTCAGGATTTTGCAAAAGGGACATATTAAAGCGGCAACTATATGATTTCTTTTTCTCCGTATGTGGCAACACCTCTAAACTCACCAGGGCATGATCTGAGACTAAAATGTTTCAAATTGAGCAATCAACGACAGTAGAAATGAGGGACTTGGAAATAATACAAAAAATCTATTCTAGAATAGATCTTATGGACTAATGAAAAACAATTATAGTTCCTAGTACCAGATGAGTTCAAAAGAATTTCATGTCTGACCTTCAGTCATTTAAATTTCAGTAAAGCTACACTTTTAGTTTGCTACACTACAAAGTACTAACTTTTTTATTTTTTTATTACATGGCACAAAATAATGAGGATCTCAATTAGGGTGACAACATAACTTGAAAAGATAAATACAATAAATATATAATAAAGTCTCCATTAGCCATCTGATTCTACAGTGTGTGAAGAGTCCTGATAAGTGATAAGATGTCTTTGAGAGTTGAATCAGGTTCATGTGTCTGTATTGCTGATCTCCCGCTTTCTTCCAAGTCTCTGTGAGGTGATGGGCCATTTGTATGTAAGTTCAGAAGAAAGTGAGAATGGAGCTCATTCACACCTTATAGGCAGCAGGGGTTCTGGGAACATTTCCCCAACACACCCACAGGGATAATGAAACATTATACTATGGTCTAGTGTCTACACCCTAAACCCTCAACCATCCCAAACATACATGGGAAATCTCATTAAACCTGTCAAGAACGTGTCCAGGGGATATTTTACTGCAAAATTATAAAAGGAAATAAGAAACTCTATTTTGCTTAAGAAAATGAAGCCCATTTTTAGGACCATTGTGATTTCTGGTCACACTTTACCATAAGGTTTTATCTGTTAACATTAATTTATGCATTAAATGTATTAACAGCATTGATTAATCTTGGTTAATGTTAATTAATAGAAATTATTCATTGTTTATTCATGGTAGTTCATAATGCATTAGCTAATGTTAACTTATGCAACCTTTAATATTAAAAATGCATTAGTTTAAATGCATTTTTGAATTTAACGTTAAGATTAATGAGTGATTAAAGTATTGTTCATTGTTAGTTCATGTTAATTTATGTAGTTAACTAATGCTAACAAATACAACCTTTGCCAGAGGTTGTTTCCAGATTTTCTGCTTTGTGACATTATTTATTATTTTTTTAATTTTGATTTGATTTGGGGGTGAAATGTAACCCGGATGAGCATGAGATTCACCCACACAGTTTTGACAATGGTAATATTAACGGAAATATCAGGCCTGGCCAATGTGCCAGCTCACAACATCTTATTGCTAAATGGCCACAACAGCCGTGAAAATAGAACAAAAGAAAACACTCCTCTCAAAACTGTCTCACCCTTTCGGCTGCTGTGGGTCTACTATCACCTGTCTGTTTAATTAGAGCCTGTATTAGGGAGACTTACAGAACAACACACAGCTTTAAACCACCTTCTTGAGAAAGGCAAATGACCAGGAGAGCATTCAAGCTGCTGTTTGACACAGTTCTGTGAAGAGGAAGCTGTGTTGCTTATCAAAGCCAGCGGCATCATGTCACTTACCAGTCTACAGAGCAGGGAGCCTGTTTTACTGCTCAATTACCCACTTTAGTAGCAGGATACACCTTGTCCTAATCCTGCTGAGCTCGTCTCGCTCTCTCTGAAAGGGACATAAGTTATTACAACTGGAAAGAGGGGGCAAGGGAATGTGGAAACCCCAACCTGGATCCAATATTTTAACCCAACAGAGACAGTTACGCTCTGTAAAAGATCAGAACATCCCAGGTCACAGCACGGAAAATCAGCACCTCTCCCTGGGTCAAAAATCCAGTGGTGAAGTATGCTGTCTTACCTACCTCTTCACATGCACTTAGTATTTTCTGAAATGTGCCAGCATTCGAAGAACTGCAGGTTCCAAAATAAGGCCTGTTTGACACAAATCGCTTAAGCAGCGTTTAATACTGACATACCCAAACTGTGCCTCTATACAGAAAACAATATGATTTCTGGGTTTCTGCATTGAGTCGTTCCTCAATATCAGCAACAAAGGAGGTAAATTAAAGAAATAAATTATAAAAAGGTTATCGGAAGTGGGCCATTGAGAACTATTACAAACTTGATCGTCGTTAAACCTAATTTACATGACGAGGGTGCACTTTACAAACAAATGGAAATTAATCTACACGGAACAAAACCCAAAACACAAAGTGAAGGTTATAAACTGCCTAAATGCCTGGATTCAGTCAAATTTACAGAAAAGAATGTGCTGTTTATGTGTTTATGACATTGGGGGGCAGCTAATAACTGTGGCCTTTGAGAAACAAATGGGGTTTCCTCTAGGGGACATATGCTGGCCTGAAAAGCCGAATCCTCCATTGGGCCAAATTCAAATTTCGTGACGTTTTTTGTCTTCCTGGAGACATGTGTACACGAAAAAGTATGCTTGTTTAAATCTATTAATTCCTAAGATTTGTACCTGATAAACAAATGGACATTCACTCTTCCAATCTCTAGAAAATTGTTCAATAACATGTCCTGTCCTGCAATCACAAACGACTATGATTGATCCATCTGGTGCATCACAGAAAAAAAAAGGAAAAAAAAGGAATATATGTGTAATCATAACTGAAGCTACTTTGAAACTCTAGCTTCCCAAGCTACAAAACTTAACTTAACTTAAAGTCAAGCTACTCTTTTGAAAAAGTAGTTGCATAAGCTGCATTACAAGCTACTAACAATGCTATTATATAACAATCGGATGATATGATTTAATTCCACAATCTGACCTGCAATCAGAATAATATAATCTGATAGTTATATATTTAATTAGGGTGACATTCCCTTATGAAATGTAACCATGGTTTTACTAGAGTAACCATAGTCTAACCAAGGTGTTTGTAGTAAAACCATAGTAACTATAATAGTAATAATGGTTCCTACATTCACGGTTACTACAATATTACTATAGTAAAACCATGGTTACATAATGGACAATACAATATTACTGTAGCAAAACCATGGTTTCTGCTAATTTAATATATATATATATATATATATATATATATATATATATATATATATATATATATATATATATAATTATTATTATTTTTTTAATTATGGTTATTTTCGTAATTGTTAAACAAATAGTGGGACGTTAATTTGAACATAAATTTATACTTAATGTACACTAATAAAACTAGAAAAAACCCAATATAGTGATAAACAATAGCAATTAATGTAATATTTAGTTTTTAAAAAAGGAAAGGGACTGCAGTTTAAAGTGTTTTTGGATCGTTCCGCATACAAAACATTGATAAAATATCTATCTAAGAACATTCAGTATACAAAGAACTCCAGACATCATACGTTACGGAAAATCAGATGTGATCTAGGAGCTTTTTACAGCTTTATACCCTTCGTGCCACTGAAGAGACTGTAAGTCTATCCCTCACAGTCTCGTTGTCATTCCCATTAAAAATCAAAGATGGCGCTAGCTTGAATAAGGTCTATAGGGTTCTGTAGCTCAACTGGTAGAGCTATGCACTAGCAATGCCAAGATCATGGGTTGGATTGGGAACACACAAACTAATCAAATGTATAATCTGAATGTACAGTAAGTCACTTTGGATAAGTGTCTGCCAAATGCATATATGTAAATGTAAAAATGAACTGTCTGAAAGAACATTTAAAAAGATTCATTTAAAAGACTCGGTTTAAAAGACTCCAGCGAGGGAGTGAGAGGATGGTTCAGGCGATTTTGTTTGATTACTCCCTCAACTACATTGCTGCGTTCACAATTCAATGTGACAAACGTAGCATTTTGTGACGCTAGAGCATTACTCGTTGGAAAATGTAGCTTGTTACTGAATAAGATACACAATTGTAAAAATAGCTGAGCTACTGTCATGCTACTGAAAATTTTAGGAAAGCTAGTAATGTCGCTACTTTTAGTTAACTACCAGTACTCCCCAACATTGCTGAACAATCAGTAAATCATCCAGACCAATGCAGCAGACAGCCAATCCATGCTTACTGCCAATCTACCACTCTTTATTTCTATGGTTTGTGACTGTATTTAATTTGCAAGCCTGTCAGACATACTTTCTTTGACCAAAGCGTCAGCAGGGTGCTCCATTATTATATGTTGCTTCATAAACTTCATATATTGCAAAAGATGGTGTTGGTAAATAGGTCTACAAAGCAAAAATAGGTTTAGCGCTGAAACTGTTCATGCAGCTGCACATTTGCTATGCTTCTTGAATTCACTTTGAATGCAGTATCCTGTTAATATGGGCCTAATACAAATTAAAAGTTAAAAGGAATCACCTCTTACGGTAAAATTAACAATAGTTACGTTCTAATAAGTGTTAGTTCTTTTGAAGTGACGTCTGTGATTGTTGAGGTGTCTGTCTTTGTTTTGTTGACAGGAGGTTGTTTCATGGCCAAAAATGTGCAACTGAAATTAGCATGACAGTTGAAGAAAGGCAAAGGAAACTCTTGGTAGTCTCTGGACTCACACTTTCCACTCTCACCTTTTGCTATCTGCACTGATGTCCCTTTAAGATCAAGATAACACTTCTATTCAACCCACAACCATAGAGCCTAAAACATGGACAATGCTAATGTGCCATCAAAGCTATTACCACAACCAAGTGCAGGATCAAAGGGCGACTGGAATAACAGCCATGACTTCCACCATGAATTATCATAATGGATGCAAAAGAGCATCACCTGAGAGCAGATTCCTCCCTGCTCCATGTTTTCAGAGATTGGCTGAGGGGGTCACGTAGAAACAGACATGGAACGTAACCCCTGCTCTTGTGCGTTAACCCTGGCCTTCATGCGTGTGATTGACATAACATCAGAGGAAGAGTGTGCCTGTTCAAGCTGCCATCTGTGAGGGATTAGAGCATTCACAGCTAAGTGTCACTAGGCCGGGTGTTGAGACCACTTTCCATTGGGGGGTCATGGGATTGGGGGGGCATCGGGGCATGAATGGGGTGGGAAAACAGGTTTGGGGCAATAGGAAGCGCGTTCATCGCACTGGCCTTTAAAACACGTGTAATTTGCAGTTATTGAACTCTACTGATATGACCACGACTCGACCCAGGAGGGGGTGACTCCTGAGTTAACTACAAAGCCATATGCTACTGAGGGCCCGTCTCACAGCTCCGTTTCAGATCTGCTAAAAGATCACAGGGCTCATTGGATGTGCGACAGTTCCAGCGCACTCCAGATGTCACAAAGGACTTGGAATACAGCATACTGCCGATTGGTCCAAAACATACTTGCGAGAAACATAATAATGGGTAATGATTGAGGGAAAAGACCACCAATTCCTATTTTGAATTGCATAAATCTTTGGCAGATGAAAGCAGCAGGATTTTATCTCTCTCCATATGTCATTATGGGTAATTGGGGCTTAAGGGTAGAACAGAGGTCACATTCCAACTCTCATACCATCCAAATTTTAGTAAACTACATTAACGGTGTGAAGAGTTCTTTTTTTTTAAGTACACTTCTATTTAATCAAGCTTTAACGTTCCTGTGCGCAGAGTCACCAAGTCCAGGGTTTTCTTGTAGAATTGGGCTGCTTTTAAAACCAACATACAATCAAAGTTTACCCTATTTTCTTGGTTTAACCTTACAAAAATCTAGGGTTCTGGCAAGCCCCTGTGGCTGACATGCTGCAAATTTGCCACACATTATTTCCACATGTAAACAAGCTTTGTGCCAAACTCTTCACTGGCTCGGTTTCCATCCACGTAATTTTATGTATATTTTGGGTATCAGAAATTTGGACAATGATGACGTTGGTTTTGTCAGACTTGAATTTCCTTTTGAACTTAATATATATATATAAAGATGGGGTTTTTAAAGCATTAATTCTGCTAATTACATTATACAGTAAGGACAGGAAATTTGAAAATGCACTATTAAAATCTGTGTTTTGGTTTTGAAGTGGCATAAATTTGATGTTGGTATTGGAATGGTCATTGAGGTGTCTTTATCACACACCTATGAAATGTTCAGAATGTGTATTAAGCCTAAATATAACATACTGAAAACATTGCTGCATGCACTGCACATATCAAACAAACAAATCTAAAATTTTCTTTCTTGGAAAACGAATATTTTAAAACATTCTCATGCATTATAATTTGCATATCTACCAACCCCTATATAATCCAAAGACGATGCATAATAAAATCCCTTGCGCAATGTTCATAATCAGATATTAATATGAAACGACACTTTTGCCTGTCAGCACTAATGGTCGAATGATATGTTTTTTTTTGTTTGTTTGTTTGTTTTTTGAAGGCAGATATTTTTAATAATACCTTCATTAATGTTTGATAATTAATAAAATAATATTTAGGTATATTATCACATATACCCCCAAAAATATTTAAATTTTTCAAATAAACAACTAATTAAGTTAATTAATACAACTAAATTAATACATTTCTCTCTCCTGCACACACACTTCAATGTCATGTTTGGACTTAATGTCACCTTATGCATGCTGAATAATTTGTATTTGTTTTAAACCTTGATGTAACTACAGAGAGGGCTTGCATATGTTCTTACCGCATAAGTGGACTTGACAACACTGATCAGCTGAACAGGTATGTTTCTGAGCTGATTACAAGCAAAATGGCTATTTACAAGGAATATATATACCTGAATCCCCAGCTACCTATTGATGCCCCTAAATATTTCAACGTGGCACCTGAAAATAATGCAGACAAGACAAATTTTGTTGATTGAATCATCTCCAGTGCTGCAACCAGTGGCACCCCCCCAGTCGATATAACACTCGCGAAAACATGAAAACATGTACTTTTGAAAAACAGGACAACTCCAAAACGTTAGCTAACTAACTGTTGCAATTTAATGCATGACAACAAACAAACACCATCTAGCCAGGCAGCTGGCTTACATTCATTTCTTACCAGTGGTCTGACTGTGTTTCTCCTCCTCTTCCTTTTTTTTTCACTCCTGACTTGAAAGCGTACTTCATGATGATGAAAAACCCTTTGAGTGTGCGTGTGCCTGTCACATCTAGCTACAACTCTCTCCTTGCAGTTGCATTCTCCATTCCCTCTCGGGCTACAAGGGGGCCCCCTATAAATAGTCTAATTGTTCCTTAAAAGCTGCTTGAGTCCTCCTCAAAGATTTTAGTATATACTGTATATATATATATATAAATGTAGGGTTTTATTGGTTGTTTAGATCAGTGTTACTATCAGAAATAATTAATAATTATTTCTTTAGTTATTAATTAATATTTAAATTAATTAATTTAATCTAACTGATTTAAACCTCATATGGGGCTCCAGTAAACGTAGTGCACTACGTTTAGGAGCGGGTTTGGTTATTAGCAATAATTATCAAAGATAATCGTTAATTGTTAACATCGATGAAACATTAATTAAAATTAACACTAGCTTATTGATCATTCAAATTCAACAATCATCAAAGATAATTATCAATTATCAAAAATCAATAGAATATTAATAAGGATTAACATTGACGGGGCACCACCCTGGAATCAGGGACTAATAACCAGATAGTAAAACAGTCTCAATATTAGATTGTTTTCTTAGGAAAATCGACATCTGAAGAATATTGATTTTCGGGAAAAAAACCAATGAATGAAGGCTTGAATCCGAGCACTGACATCCCGTCAGCATGACACAGGCGTATGCAAAACAAACCAAAACACTTCTCTTTGAAATATAAACAAAGTTTATTTATGCAGTAATATAAATTAATAATTAATACAGTGCAGTCAATAAACTTCCGACTTACAACTACAAACTAAACAGTGATATGATTAAATATGAAAATCAAAATAATCCTATAACACATAAGGTGTGTGTGTGTGTGTGTGTGGTTAGTACGAGAGAGAGAGAGAGAATTAAGTGACGGCCCTAAAGCCGATTTCACGATCGTGGGAGAGAAAGCAGCTGTTAGTTTATCACTCAGAGACGCGGTGGACGGCTCGTAAAAGTCCCGCGTTCTTTGACTCTTTAATGGATAACTCAGTTTGCCGGTTTCACCCGCGATGGCGAAAATGCACAACAGTCCAATTTGCTTACAGCAAAACAAATTCATGACAATTAATACCCTGAGTATTAATAATGAGCGGACATGGTGGTCCGTAAACTGTACAAGCAAAAAAAAACTTGAAACACAAGAATAACACACTATAATATTCTATCTCTGCCCAGACGTAAACCTCTTACTTGAATCGCATGAGGACACAGGTAGAATGTTTGTCCCTCCGACCTTTAACTCCGACCCGGTTCCTTGAGGCTCGTGTGATAACGGGAGGTCTGTTTCCTCACTCTGTTGGTGGGCACGGCTGTTGATTCTCGGCGGGCTGGCGGAGAACTCAGAAATGTCGACTTGATTGAAGATGGAAGAGAAATCTTTAATCTCTTCACATCTGTAGGCAAACGGATGAAGATGCGAATTGCTCGGTGGTCTCCTTCGGATCCGTTAGAGTGTTCGGTGGAACACAGAGTAATCTCAACTCGTCCAGCGAGATGGAGATTGTATGGCCACAGTTTCAAGTCGGACGTTACTTCCTTGTGCCACGAGGTTGCACCTGAGAGCAGCGATGAGCTGCGTCTTCACACTGCAAACAAAGTTGCTGGAAGCAAATCCCGGAAGCATTTTAGAGGTATTTCTACTCCTGATGATGTCATGGTTTGAGGGATGTTCTGTTGTGTGCCTCATCCAATAGGAGTTGAGAGTTCAATCCTATAGTGAGCAAGGCTTCATGGGATTTGTAGTCTGTTTTGGACTCCCTTTGTTTGATTTTGGCGCGATTTTTATCAGTATAATTTATGACTTGGTGTGAGGGGGCTGAGTTAGGTTTTACGACTGTGTAAGGCCTGCCTTTGTCTTCTATCTGAATACATGAGGCCCAACATAAACACACTGGAGGCCAAAAGTTTGGAATAATGTACAGATTTTACTGTTTCAGAAGGAAATTGGTACTTTAATTCACCAAAGTGGCATTCAACTGATCACAAAGTATAGTCAGGACATTACTGATGTAAAAAACAGCACCATCACTATTTGAAAAAAGTAATTTTGATCAAATCTAGACAGGCCCCATTTCCAGCAGCCATCACTCCAACACC
The DNA here is from genome assembly GCF_019703515.2 of Myxocyprinus asiaticus. Classification (NCBI taxonomy): domain Eukaryota; kingdom Metazoa; phylum Chordata; class Actinopteri; order Cypriniformes; family Catostomidae; genus Myxocyprinus; species Myxocyprinus asiaticus. The sequence goes on from NC_059366.1 coordinate 8,225,734, forward strand.
TTATCCTTGAGTAATCATGATAAACTGATAATTTGGTACTAGAAAATCACTTGCCATTATATCAAACACAGTTGAAAGCTATTTGGTTCATTAAATGAAGCTTAACATTGTCTTTGTGTTTGTTTTTGAGTTGCCACAGTATGCAATAGACTGGCATGTCTTACGGTCAATATTAGGTCAAAAATGTCAAAAAAAGAAACAGCTTTCTCTAGAAACTCATCAGTCAATCGTTGTTTTGAGGAATTAAGGCTATACAATGCTTGAAATTGCCAAAAAACTGAAGATTTCATAAAGGTGTACACTACAGTCTTCAAAGACAAAGGACAACTGGCTCTAACAAGGATAGAAAGAGATGTGGAAGGCCAGATGTACAACTAAACAAGAGGATAAGTACATCAGAGTTGCTAGTTTGAGAAATAGACGCCTCACATGTCCTCAGCTGACAGCTTCATTGAATTCTACCCGCTCAACACCAGTTTCATGTACAACAATAAAGAGAAGACTCAGGGGTGCAGGCCTTATGGGAAGAATTGCAAAGAAACAGAAAAACAAAAAGAAAAGGTTAGAGTGGGCAAAGAAACACAGACATGGGACAACAGATAATTGGAAAAGAGTGTTATGGATCTTAACCCCATTGAGCTTTTGTGGGATCAGCTAGACTGTAAGGTGCGTGAGAAGTGCCCGTCAAGCCACATCTATGGCAAGTGCTACAGGAAGTGTGGGGTGAAATGTCACCTGAGTATCTGGACAAACTGACAGCTAGAATGCCAAGGATCTGCAAAGCTGTCATTGCTGCACACGGAGGATTTTTTGATGAGAACTCTTTGAAATAGTTAAAAAAGTTCTGAATTTTTTTTTCAAATTGTAATAGTAATTTTCACTTTATTAATGTCCTGACTATACATTGTGATCAGTTGAATGCCACTTTGGTGAATTAAAGTATAAATTTCTTTCCATAAGAGCAAAATCTGTACATTAATCCAAACTTTTGGCCGCCAGTGTGAGTGTGTGTGTGTGTGTGTGTGTGTGTGTATATATATATATATATATATATATATACACACTGTATATAAAAAATAATAATAATACAAAATTATCTTGCTTTTCGGGGTCCCCTGGTGGCTCGGGGGCCCTAAATGGGCATGAGGAAAAGCTTGTGAGGTGTGTTCTCCACATAGTAATATAGAATAAGCAGGAAAATAACAACTGGATTAACCATGCATTAACAATATATGCAGTAATTATATATAGCTGTCAAAAAGGTCTTCAGAATGTCATGAAAGGCTACATTAACAAATGTGTGATCCAGCGGTTTCCTCAGAATCAAAGCACATGCTAATCATGTTCAACTAAAAAGTGAGAAGCCTCATGTTTTGGGGCAACAAGAAGTGGTGTAATTTCGAAAATGTACTGTGATAAACCCTTTAGTCTTTGGTTTCATAAAAAAACAAAAGAAAAAAAACAAACAAATCAGAACGAAATAATGTTATTAACGGTTACCAGCACTTAAAAATAATACAAATAAATGCTTTCACTCTGGAGCAATTAAATTTTTTTATTTATTTATTTTTTTCAGTTTTTATTTACATTCTGAACAAACAATTAATATTAATAATATATATTTATATATATTTTACTTTTCATTGCTTGAACCAGTTTTAGTCCATCAGAAATAACTAAATAACATTATAATAAACTGCACTTTTTGACTGATTATCATTTATAGCTGCATTTACAGAAGAAATAAAGTTTGGTCAAGGTGTCCCTGGAACATAATTCAGGTATAAAATGGTTAAAATTCTGTAGATTTTGCAACTGACACTAGGTGGAACGACCGCTTCTGTTATCGTCCAATCAGACACAAATCTCAAAATGGTTTATGTTCTAACCTCGGAAATCACGTGAACAAAATAGGAGACAACTGCTGGCGCCTGCTTTTGAAACAGGGCCGTTAAGTAAACACTTTTCAGAAAAATCACAATCTCTAAAAGTAATGCTTATTTAAAGCAACGTGGTTTGAATCTGTTCCAGGTTCTTTGGGAACAAAACTCCCCAAATATTGAGAGGGGTGTTACAGCAAAGAAACGATAATAAGAGGCTGTCGTAGCCTCTGCACGTATTTTTTCCTCCTTTGTTGCGTTTTAATTGTCCTTTATTGTGCCATCGGTCACCCTGAGAGACTCACAGTGAAATATATTTGACTCATCAGCAACATTGTTACTCAAATGTGGGGGAAAATAAAGCTGGTTTCGATCGATGTGTTTGCTGGTAGGGCTGCTAGGGAGGGGCTGACCACCGCATGCAATCTGTGGGGTTTCTCTGTCTTTTTTTCTGTGAGATGAGGTTTTTCGGCAATGACTGGACGCACAGGCTCCAGTAAATCACAACTGGGCTAAATTTAATTCGTAGCTTGACTGGGGATGCATGTGTACCAGTTTTAGCAGCATATTTTTATAGAATGTTTTCCTGACGGGAAAAATAAAACCAAGAAAAAAAAAATTATATCCCTGGAGCATTCAAGTGGAGCTGTCATGCACTAATGTCTGTACTATTGATCTCCCAATGGACATTTTTGCACTGGCTCAAGTGTGTTTACCTTCCCCTGTGGTGTGACAGGAAGGCAGCATGTTGTGTCAGCAGCGTGGAAGACCCGAGTTCGGATCCGTTGAAACCAAGAGGTATTCGCATTCACATAATCAGTAACGAGCGTGATTTGGAGGTTGCATTTTTCCGTCTAACACTACATTTTGACTCCACTGATGGTAAGGTGTAGGTTTAGGGTTTGGGGGTACAGTTTAATAATGCATTTCTCTTCACTGTATGACAGACTGTACAGCTGAAAACAACTCGCTTCACAACTCACCTCTGGCGCCCCTCTGTGGACATTACACCCAGAAAACGGAGCTCACACGTGTCCATACGCCCAACAACACTTACCGCGTTGGCCACTAGGGGCAGTTTTTTGCATTTTGGCAAGCACAGACCGACTTTAACTAAAGAAAGGTCAACCTACTGTTTCCAATTTCACTGTGAGATCAGTCTGCATATGCTGTAGATGGCTCCAAAGCTAACAGACCTGGACTACATTTTTTATTTCCAGTTTTGATTTCATGGGGTATTTAAGTAAGCAGACACACCACCACCAGTAATTGCCAAAATATATATCAGATAAAAATCAAGGATTTGCTGGTACATTTTGTACAATTATACACAATCTGTCATTCAGTACTGAGATTTCCACTGACCGACTGTGGCACTCAGACAGGAAGTGGCCACCCTTCCCTTTCTGTTCTTTCACTTGTTCTCTCCGTCCCCCTCTTCCCCCCAGGATGGCTGCCTGATCTGGGACATTTATAAAGTGCTATGATTACTCTGCAAATCATGCCAGCAAAATAATTCTACAATTTTGTTTTCGTCATTAGAAGTTTCAGAGGTCAACCAACGTGATAGGGTACAATGGGGCTTTTTACCCCATATACTATCCTTCACTTACTGGACAGTTATTGAAAAACTTTTGAATGAATCACCTTGAACGAAACTGAGAACGACAATTAAATACTCTGTCTGAAAATAAATGTGATAATTTTAGGGATTCAAATTAATTTGCAATATTTGAAAAGTTATAACATTTTAGATCAAATTCAAAATAAACACTTAGACCAGAGTCACCAGACTGATCTCACAGTGAATTCGGAAATAATAGGTTGACTATTCTTGAGGTAAACTCGGTCTGTGCTTACCAAAATTTGAAGCTGTTTTTAACCTTAAATTATGTAATACAGTGAAGAAGAATGCATGTCATATTAACATTACCCCCAATCCCCAAACCTAAACCTAACCATCAGTGGAGTAAAATGCAATGTTAGAGGGAAAACAGAACCTCTGAATTGTGCTTGTTACTGTTTATGTGCATGTGATCACTTCCTGGTTTGAACATGGGACGAGAACCCGGGTGTCCCACGTTAATGATGCAACTTGCTATCGCGTCTGAAATGTCCATTTAAGTGAATCAGTTCGACCCTGATTTAACGATATTATTTGTATCGTCACTCAAAAATGTTCACAGAAGTTTCCATGTGGCATTCTTCATATATTAAAATGTTAGTTAAATAATGCTGTTTATGATTTATTGTTAAATTGGTACATATACATTACAATAATTAAATATCATTCTTCCCAGTGTGGAAAAACTTGCCTTGATTAATTTTAACTAATTTTTTTATGTATTTAATTCTTACATTAAACATTTTGAATCTACTTGACAACAATGGCTTGGTTTGTTTAAATGCTTACCCAAACCTAACCATGATGAGATGCTGTTCTGCTCACTACAATTGTACAGAGGGGTTATCTGAGTTACCATAGCCTTTCTGTCAGCTCTAAATAGTCTGGCCATTCTCCATTGACCTCTCTCATCAACAAGGTGTTTCCGTCCGCAGAACTGCCCCTCACTGGATGTTTTTTGTTTTTGGCACCATTCTGAGTAAACTCTAGAGACTGTTGTGCATGAAAGTCCCAGGAGATCAGCAGTTACAGAAATACTCAAACCAGCACGTCTGGGACCAACAATCATGCCATGATCGAAATCACTGAGATTAAAGTTTTTTCCCCATTCTGATGGTTGATGTGAACATTAACTGAAGCTCCTGACCCATATCTGCATGATTTTATGCATTGCACTGCTGCCACATGATTGGCTGATTAGATAATTGCATGAATAAGTAGATGTACAGGTGTGCCTAATAAAGTGTTCGGTAAGTGTATGTTGATATTAATGTATTAAATTTCATCAAAAGGCTGAAAAATATTATTATTTTATTAAGACATGTTCAAAGTTCAACTTTTTTTGCCCCACTTGGTGGACATGCAGTTGGTCTTCAGTTAGCCAAGTACCTAAATCTGGTTGAATTACTTCTGTATACTGCTGTAGAAATGGTGAAGCATGCCACCACTCTCAGTTTCCCATCTCACATGCCATGCAAAACCATTGCAGCTCAGCCGTTGACTCTTGATTATTGATAAACTTATGAAAACATTTCCTAGAAGGTTATTTTACCAGCTTTAGCATTACAGTTTATAGCCGAAGACTGACATATGGCTAACAGGTCTATCAAACAGTCCTGTTTGTGTGTGTTGAACGGGAGTTCCTCCCTCTGTATTTCCCTGCTGCTGTTCAAGTATTATCGGTTAGATACAGTTGTGTTGCAAAGCAACAGAAAGGCTGTGGCCAAAGTCATTAATGTTCCGTTTCAGCGGTCACTAACTTCTTCCTCTGCTCTTTTGTGAGGCTTTGCTTCTGCTCCTCCTTATAGGGTGGTGGCGATTATGCGAAACAACATCAGACACCATCAGCATCTGTGCTGTAGACAGTAGGATTACAAAGAGCCCCTCATCAAGCAGAGTCTTCTTTTCAATGGGCTACCTTTGGTATATCCACCTTGGAGTAAGTGTGATGTTATAAAATGCAATCAGTAGCACTACAGATGCAGAATGATCTTCAACAAATAGCAGTTGTAGTTGTAGGTCATGCACCAAGGAATATATACAGTAAATATAAGCTTAAATGATTACGAATATAAAAGTTTCAAAGCTGTGTGCCTTAGGTTCACCCAAAAACTTCTGTCATTATTTATTCACCCACTCCAAAACTGTCATTTCAAACCTGTACACTGTTACCTATTTTTTTTCTTATGTGAAACAGAAAGGAAAGGCTTTGAATAAATTTCACACAACTCTTTTCTCTACAACAGCCCACAGTCACCATCATGAACTTTTCCATTAATGTAGAGTGGACTTGCTTTTCAGGGGAATTTTTGGCTTTTATGAGCAAAATATTAGGGCATATTTTTTCTAACCATACAAAATATAACAATACTACGTTACTATGGTTTTACTAAAAATATCATGGTTAAACTATGGTTACAGTAGTAAAACCATGGTTAATTTTCGTAAGGGAATGTCACCTTAATTAAAAATATAACTATCAGGTGAAATTACTGAATTCTGCAATCAATGCAGAATTAAATCATCTGGTTTTTAGACATCTAAAAATATGGTCTTCTTTAAATAGGTTCAATGTAGTTAACTTACTTATAACTACTTTTTTAAATGTAGCATGAGTGTAGTTAACTACATTATGTACTGTACTAACTTAAAGGTGCACTCGGTACTCTTTTCCTCATTAAAAAGTTGTATTCCTAAAGAAATGAATAGTAATTTTGAAACATATGTATACAATAATTTTCACATACAGTAAATGATATGAAGACTCCAGTCATATCAGGAACATTTTAAAAGTGGTTTTATTCTACATGGAGAGGGTCCGCTCATGGTGGCTGCCATGTTAGGATCACATGATCAGCTGAATACTACTCACTTAATCTCAGTAGCCACCCTGTTATTGGACACTTTCACTCATGGATTAAATTAATCATGGCTGACTGTGAATACTGAATTTCTACAATGGCACCTGTAACTGAATACTATTGTGTTTGAATGATGCAGCCTCCTGGCCACTAGGTGTCAGTGTAAGTCGAAGGCGTCATGCATAAAAAACTACTACTGAGTGCACCTGTAATGTAGTTAAGTTAGTAACATTGCTACTTTAGTTACGTCACTCCCCAACACTGGACAGATGTGGTCAACATTTAAATTTACTGTATGGAAAAGAGCTTCTTGACTATTCTTCAAAACTTCTTTTGTGTTCCAAAGAAGAACTGACAGCTTAGGAGTTTGGAATAACATGAGTGTGAGTAAATAATGAACCACTCCTTTAAATACAAAGAATATTGTAAAATATAGGCATTTGATGGGAATATTTGTTAACTGTTAGTTTGCTGTTTTCCCCAAGAGCTGTTTGGAGTCAGCATACGCTTAAGAGGGGTCAGTTAAACTGGAGCAGTAATCACAGGTCAACAGCAACAAACCTTTAAGTGACCCTGTTGGGCATTGTGAGACAGCACACATAAACAGGGCGAAAGAGGAAACTCTTGCGGGAAGCATTTCCAGGGCCGGTTGCTGAATGGCCCGATCGCCATGGCAACGGGATCACTTCATCAGTTGAATTGAACAGATGGTGGGTGTGCAACAGGCAACATATGTTCCAATGAGCAGAGGCCATTACTACAGATGGAGGGTGGGGAGAAGGCTGGCTCTGAAACATAACCTGACATTTCCTCCTCATTTGACACCGCATTGTTACGAAGCACAAAGAGAGATTAGCCCCAAGCAGTGAATAGCAGTGCAAAATCTCTTTAAAAGGCAAATAATTAAGAGTCCCTTGCATTTCTCCACATGCTTTACTTAACCAAGCTAGGTGTATGGGCTGTATTTCATGCGGTGGGCTGAGACAGAGGAGGGTCGTGCTGCTCACTGTGACTGATATACAGCTGTCATGTTCCCCTTGGAGATATTTTATGCCATTTCTGAGGAGGTGGGGCTGCTTTTACATGTCTTGGTTTGACATGCCTCCACAAACAGCAACAGGTCACTGCAGCATCAACAGCAGGATTTATCCAAACATCTAAACTTAAAATCAACATGAATAGATATAGAATAGATGGTACTATAAAATAAACTGTAAGTTTCAGAACTCAAAACTTCCTCCTCAATGCAAAAAGAGCATTTGTTGAAACCAAGCTGCCAAAACTCTACTTCCTCCACATTGTGAAGTCACACTGTTGTAGACATTTGTATCAGATCGCCTCCACAACACATCAGCCACTACTTTACATGATCACTTCTATAGCCCCGCACAGTAGCGGTGAGCAGAGAGATGGCAAGAGCAGAGAGAGCAGGTCAGTCAAGAGCAGAGAGCAGGTCAGTCAAGAGCAGAGAGCCAGTCAGGACAGTGGGCGTTTACTGTCACGTCTTAAATGAGAAGCAGCACCAAAACTGAGCGTTTCTGACAGAGGGTCAGAATGTTGGTGGAACATGCGGTTCTCCCGCTCCAGGCAGTCCTCTGACCCTTCCGAGTTTTAGCGGCTGGTAGGTGTCTCCTCCTTCCCTGGCAGCGGTTCTCCCGCTCCAGGCGGTCAGCTAGGAGCCCCTCCTCCCCTCGCGGTCAGCGGCCGTTCCTCCACTCTCAGGCGGTCCGGGCTCCTCCGTCCCCCGGCGGATGGCCGCGGCTGCTCCGTTGGGGCGGATGGTAGTGGCGAGGACTCTACTACAGCGCATCCCTCCTCCTTCCTGGGTTGCGGCACCAGTGTAACAAGGTTACAGGGAAAGGAGGAGGCGAGAACCGGCTTGACAATATAAATAATAGTTTAATAATAAACTTAAACAAAAAGACAAACACAAACACATGCCGGGCAGCTGCCCGTAACTCTCTCTCTCTCAAACCGCCGTCTCCGGTTGCCTTTATACCTCTCGGTTTTGATCAGCCTGATAAGAGGCCGGGTGTGCAGAATCACGGCCCGGCCCCACCCTCCGCCCTGCCACAAACACTAACCACATAATTTTTTCATGTTGCAATGCAAGTTGGGAACTCGTAAATCAGCAACATTGTTCAATATGAAACTGTTAGTTCAGACAACTCTGTTAGGCTAGTTGGGACAACATTTGGGGCGTATTGTTGGTCTAACATGTGTTTTTATGTTGATGCAAAATAATTCACATTTCGTAGTATCTATGACTCTAAAATCCCCATGAGCTGGATAAAATGTAATTATTTTTTTATTTTTTTTACAGTGTACCGACTCAATCATGATGCTTCACACCAGGTATAATGGCATTGGCACCGAAATGACCAGCATGATGTCATGAAAATTACGCGACTGTGGCGACATTTTTACAAAATGGTACTGTCATTCCGGACATGGTGTGGCGCCAAAAGCAAGTTAGATTTTGTCCCAAACAGCTAAGGCTGTCAATGGCTAAGGCTTGTTCTATCAAGTTTTAAACTGACAAAAAATAGATATTGTTAATAACAGATCTATGGAAGTGTTACCTATGAAAGAGATTTCTACTTAGGAATGTGAATGTTGCTCTCTTCATCGGTATGTCTTAAGCTTATATAGGATATTACTAATACAAACAATATTTCAGCAAAACAGCCAACATTTATATACAACTTTGATAGCATGAGCAATGTGAATCATATATAGAGATTTGTCCCTAGTCTGAAAAACACAATGTTATTATTTATTTTTTTTAGTTGTCTATTTGTCTTTTGTTGGTTTGAATCTTGGTATGAGTCCACATACAATTACGGCAAGAACTGGGGCCAGTTCCTGAGTTTTACAGCCCTCTATTCATAGCTTCTGCTGTAAATATCAGTGGCTATATATGTATTCACTACACTTCAGTATTTTTAGAATCATGTGAATTGAAAGCAGTGTTCTCAGAATATAATAACACTACAATACCTGATGTTACTGTAAAATTAGACTTTCCTCTGGTCAGGAAGCAATTACACATCTTCCAAAACAGTGACAGTGGGTCATTTTTAACTATGGAACGACTTTGTGTTTTGACACAAGAACTGCAAGCGAAGTCTTAGGAGGGTGGTTATTACAGAAAACAGAACCAACTATCTATAATTACCATTATTACCACAATCAGAGAAATATAATGAGCGGCATAGTGAAAAGAGATTCGAAAACTGCAGTGGAGGAAAACATTTTCAGTGAACAATTACTTACTTTTCTACAACAGCGATTTAGGGTCACGCTAAAATAAAAAAATCTAAGAAAAAAGTAATAGTATTACGAGAATAGTCTAAATGTTTTGAGCATAATCTAACAACATGCCTTTTATGAGAACAAAGTCATAACATTATCAAATAAAAGTCGTAATATTTTGAGAATGGAGTCAAAATTATTAGAAGTCGTAGCATTATGAGAATAAAATACATTATATTGCGTGAATAAAGCAGAAATATTTCGTTTTTTTTAAAGAGTTCATCATCACAACGATAGAACGGACACCGAGCCAGCAGCTTTATTGATGCAAAAAATTGATGTGGAGGATTTAGCTAAATCATACTTTAGGATCTGATATAGCAATAAAGAAATGCTTTGTCATCTTTTGGCACTTCAGCAGTTATTATCAGCATCCAGATACTACAGCAATTATTTTGGAAATTGAATTTAGGAGAAAGAACCAGACAGACATTCACACAATTCCGTTCGGCGTGGGTGATGCTTGGTCTGCTTTTTTGTTGGTCTTTGCTCTCTAAACAATAGAGTAACTGAGGGGATGTTACCACATATATTGTATTGAAATGGGCCTAATTAATTCACAGCAATTCCAGTTATTTTTCGCATCTCGCGCCTCCATTGACATGCGCCCACAGGTTGAAAACTCTTATACTAATGCACACCTCATTCATGAACACAGAGCTTGCAAAAACTTCCCACAAATTTAGCTTGGTTTACTAGGTAACGAAGTTGCACAGCCAATGTTATCTCCCTGGTCAGTGTATGTTAAGACCCAGACGCTCCACTTTGCTTTTGCCCACCACATCTGTTTGATGTTACTTTCCTTACAATTTATTCTCAAAATACTACAACCTTAATGTCACAATGCTACGACTTTATTTTCAATAAATTACGAATTTAATCTCTAAATGCTACGACTTTATTGTTGTAATTTGGATTTTTTCCTCAACATATTATGACTTTATTCTCAGAACATTATGACTTTATTCTCAAAATGCAACAACCCCATAGTTGTAATTTCTTTGTCATTTTATTACGTTTCTAATTCATAATGCTATGGTTTTTATCGCATAATTTTGACTTTATTCTCAATATATTATGACCTTAATCTCATAATGCTACAACTTCATTCTCATAATTTTTACTTTTTCTCAATATATTACAACTTGAATCTTATAATGCTTTGACTTTATTTTCTTAATTTTGACTTTATTCCAAAACATTAAGACTTTATTCTTGTAATGCTATGATGTTATTCTCGAAATCGCAGATTTTTATTTTATTTTGACGTGGCAGTAAAATGGCGTGGTACATTGCGGTCTGTTCCTCTCACAAAGTTAGCAAATGGCTTCAAAAGAATATAGTCATATGGACTATTTTTATGTTTTGTTTTGCCATTTTGGAGCTTCACAGCCATGGTCAGTCAATATAAATTGTTGTTGTTAGGAAGAGCTGCTTGATGAATCTTTAAAATTTCTCCTTTTGTGTTCCACAGAAAAAAAAAAATTACAGCATAAAGGTTTGAATCAACATAAGGGCAAGTAAATAATTTCGCGCCTGTACAGTTGCTGTTTTTTTGGGGGGGCGTTCTATCTGTCACAGCTAAAACTTCTTTTCCCCAACCCAAAGACGCATCTCTGCATGCCCTTTACGCCACGAGGAGAAAGAGTATATGAATATGTGTGTGAGAGTGAGAGAAACAGTGCCAGATAATTGTTAGCTCTATGCTGTCCCTCCCTCCATCTCTCTTGTGTTCTATGAAGGAAACAGTGATGACAGCGTGCCAAAGTCTGGCTTCTTGTGGCAGCGCGTGTCCCCACCTCCATCCCACAGCGCCGGCTGCGAAACAAATGCTCTGTTCCCCACTGAGGCTGGGAGACTACTGCTGCCCACCCTGAACGGACCGGCACCGGATCGCCCTCACGCTAACTCCAGCGTCAGCCCACTGAGCTGTGACCACACTGCCATGAGAATAGAGGCTATATTTACCATTAGTGTACACACACACACACACACACACACACACACACACACACAGACTCAAATATAAGCTATAATTAAACAGATGAAAAGGACAATGTGTTGCAGTGTTACTAATCTAGTGGTTTTATTTATTTAGTTTGAAAAAGGATAGGATATACAATTGGCACATGGCCTGTGCCAAGACAGCACAGTCTGAATAAACAGATATATAATTAAAGTCAAATACTTCTGAGGAAATAATTTTGTGCATTTAAAAATAAACATCCCTGTCCGGTCCAGCAATATCCCTTTCCAATTGCTTTTGGAGGCCTTAAAAGACAGCGTGAAATAAAAATGGGAGTTTTGTGGCTTTTAGTGCTTGTCTGTTAGCATTGTGGTCATCTATATGCAAGTGTACTCCTAACACTTGGCAAAATAAACTTTTAGCAGATACTGTATATGCATTTAAAATTTAAATCTTTCTCTTCAAGAAAAAAACAAAAAACAGACAAAAAATATCGATGACTCATCTTGTTCACAGGCGCGTATACAAATTTGATTGCTTAAATATGTCCCACCGAAACCGTTTCCATGGTTTAGCATCCACTATGTCAACACTGTGCTCATAAAGTGATTTCATGGGGCTTTAACACTCTTCGTGCCGCCCTTTGGTTTTAATATATGTTTTTATTTTATGTCTGTAACCCTGACTAATACTGAGGTACTGGCAATAATACTAAGTTGCAATGTGAAGTGTTCACACTGAAATAAAGTGCAACAGTCTTTTTCCAGAAGTAAAATCCATTAATTATTCCATAGAGGAATTGATTATTGCAGATAACTTATAAACAGACCTACCGTGAGCTCAGAGGTTGTTAATCATTGGTATATGCTTCTGCTGAAGCCATCAGATAGAGTTATTTAACTTAATTTAAAGAAAAAATACATTTAATTGTGGAGTTCCTAGTGAAGATCTACACTGCCCATGATCCTAAGGCAGAAAATCCACCAATCAAAGAATTGCAGCAAACAAAGCACGCCAAAAGAGCTCTTCAGCGACCAACCACTACCATGTCGCACTGTGCAATCGAGTTGAATATTTTGCAATAAACTTAAAATATTTTTTCTATAATTGTAATCAGCAACGTTAAATCATCAGTTTTATATTTTTCCATCGTTTCAATTTCACAATGCTTCATGGGATTGTATTTCATTCCCTCATTAAAGATGTTAAGTCTTTTGCCTTTGTCTTTTTGTGCAATTTTAAATTTTTGCTTCAAATCAAAGTTTGCAATGTTGTGATTCACCTCAGAGCTGGTTGGTTTATTTAAAAAAAAAAAAAAAACTTCTGGAACCAAGGCGGCTGAAAACATGGGTGTACACTGTTTCACTCTATATTGTGCTTGTGCTTCCTAATGACCATTTAATTCAATATAAATGGCTAATCATCTCATATTTTATTGTGCGATTTTAATTTTATAGATTTATACTTGATCTAAAACTCACTGTTTTTATTACATTCGTCTCTAAGGATTATTTGAGTTCGGAAGTTTGAGAATTAAAAGAAATGATGGCATCACAGTCTTCAATTTCAAAGCTCCTTGTGTCCATTTCAGAACCTGCAAATCTTGTCATTTTATTGGCCAAACAACTTTTCTTTTTGCATTAATAAATCTGTTGCCTCCATTTCCTATGCATGTTTGTCTAGTGCTGTTTTTCATTCCTGTGGGTTTCGTTTTCTGTAGATAAGGGGGAGAGCTGTGCTTTGACCACTTGAGCTGAGGAACTTTCTCCAGATCCTATTTCCGCTCTTGGGTATTTAACAATAGCTAGCAGAGTGACCGTTTCATGGCTTAATGGGCAAAAAGAGGAACAGAGCCAAAAAAAACTCTTTATCTATAAACTGTGTTTTGATCATAGTACATGGTGTTTTTTCTTAATCAGATCCATAAATTACAAGTATCACAATGGGGTTTTTCACTTTGGGAAAATTCACTTAAGAATGACGAGACATTAGCTGATAATGAAAAAACGATTTTTATTTATTTATATCTTTTAATTGTGCCTGAATAGAGGTATCAACCATTTTGTAATGCTTTCATGAAATACTGCCTGAATAAACACACAAGTTATTATGCAATGTTAAAACTTGTGATAGGCATTAAACTGAATATCAGTACAATACGTGAACATTTTCACCACAATATCCTAAAACCACAATCTCAATGGTTCTCAATAATATCAATTCCTGATGCCATTACATAGATTATCATTAACAATTTTCTGTAGTACAGCTGACTGAAAATTCGCCACATCAAAGTGTGTTGAGGGAGGCAGACAAATAATCATTGGAGTTGTGTACAATTGGAGTCAATGCCAAACCAGCAGTTGAAAGGTACGAGATCATCGGAGTCTAATTAGGGTCTGTGCTGAATATTCATCATATATGGGTTTGGCGCATACATTGGGAAGCTTCCTTTTTGGTCACTGATTCATATCATCCACATGGGGGGAAAAAAGTGACTGTAATCTCACTGTAAGACATAATTTTAAGGCCATTTCAGGATATCACTGAAGAGGCAACGGGAGGGTTATAAAATTGCACATAAATGGACAGTTTAACTGTTAACATTGTTTAAGATAGCTCATGTTTTAGTGTGAATATTAATTGATACCGCAGAGACTTCCATCAGTAAATAGCTATAGACAAAACAAAGGAGCAGGATGTAAATAAAGGTGTTCATGAATTTGGCCAATCACACCTGAGTGCAAGGCAAAGCATTTTAATCAGTCAGACAGTGAAAAGCCGATCTTTAGCTTTGAGAATGAGGCCATCTATAACAGAATAAAAAAAAAATGTATTAGGTTTTCAAATGCTTCACTACAGATTGTTTGAAGAATCATCAAACTGCTACATCTTCACACATTTCTAAAGCTCTGTAAAATTACGGATACTCACAATGGCATGCTGTAAATAATCTGATCATTAAGATTATGTTCACATACACAACAATACGCTGATAACTATTCAAAATCAGTTTATTTAAAAACCCTGACAATGCAAGAAAATTGCGTTTACATCAGATTTAGAATTACCCTGTGTTTTTTGTCCTATGCAGGTAAATGTGTTTACAGCAGGGTTATGGGCAAAAATCTACATGCAAAATCTTTCACCAATCTTGCTTAATAACCTGACAATGTGTAAGGTCATGTAAATGCCTTGAACAGGGTTCTTTTATCAGGGAAAGTCATAAACCATAAAAAAAAAATAAAGAAAATAAAAAAATATCAGCACTCATAGATTTTGTCCTATTACTGCGTTTTCACTCTGCATGTTAACACCTTTACCAGCATTCTGCCAGCTTATTCAATGTGCGCAAGCCTGTTTATTTATTTTATCCTAGAATGAGCTTAATTTTGGTAGTTACCAGCATATTGTTGTACATATATTGCCAAAAGTATGGGGCTACCCCTTTCTAATTAATGGGTTTGGCCATTCTGGTACTCTCTGTGAGATCAACACTTAATGCTACTCCATATACAATGATATTTTTCCCAACTGTGTGCTTCAAACTTTGTGGCATCAGTTTGGGGATTGGTCCTTTCCTGTCCCAGCATGACAATACCCCTGTGCACATAGCGAGGTCCATAAAGACATAGTTTACAGTGTCTGGTGTGGAAGAACCTGACTGGCCTGCACAAAGATCATCTCCTAACTAGGGCACGTGTCAAGGTCTGGATAGATTAGATGGTAAGCGAACAATCAGTTCTCGTAGTCAACGTGTTGGATGCAGGAGAAATGGGCAGGAGTAAAGACCTGAGCAACTTTGACAAGGACCAAATTGTTATGGCCAGACGACTGTGCCAGAGCATCTCTGAAATGGCAAGGCTTGTGGAGCGCTCCAGGTCAGCAGTGGTGAGTACCTACTGACAGTGGTCGGAGGAGGGACAAGCAAAACAACTGGCAACAGGTTGTTGGGCACCCAAGGCTCATCGATGCGTTAGGGCAACAAAGGCTATCCCGTCTGGTCCGAACCGAAAGAAGGTCTACTATAGCAAAAGTCATAGAAAATGTTAATGATGGTTACGGGAAGAATGTGTCACAACACACATTTCTGGGAGTGTGATGCTCTGGACAATGTTCTGCTGAGAAACCCTGGGTCCGGCCACTCATGTGGACGCCAATTTGACATGTGCCACCTACTTAAATATTGCTGCAGACCAGGTATACCCCTTCATGGCAATGGTATTCCCTGATGGCAGTGGCCTCTTTCAGCAGGATAATGTGCCCTGCCACTTCGCACACATTGTTCAGGAATGGTTTGAGGAACAAGATGAAGAGTTCAAGGTGTTGCACTGGCCTCCAACTTCCCCAGATCTCAATCCTATTGAGCATCTGTGGGATGTGCTGGAACAACAAGTCTGATACACGGCGGCTCCACCTCGCAGGACTTTCAAGGATTTGCTGCTAATGTCTTGGTGCCAGATATCACAGGACACCTTCAGAGGTCTTGTGGAGTCCATGCCTCGGCAGGCCGGCACTGTTTTGATGGCACACGGAGGACCAACAGCATATTAGGCAGATGGTCATAATGTTTTAGCTCATCGGTGTTTAGCAGCAAATAGAGGGATTTAATGCCGCATATGGGTGTGGTGTTCGGGTGCCCATATACTTTTGGCCATTTTAGTGTCTTACACACTACAATATACTGTATTTTGATGTAAAGGCACTAACTGATACATATTGAGTTTAGTTGTCCGCATAGAGCTCACCTGGGTGCTAGGTGATACCTCCCTCTCTCTCTTGGTCTCGGTCTTGGTCTGTAACCTATGGTAAAGATGAAACATCCAAGTTACACTTTTATTGACTTTCCTTACAAGCCTCAATCATGGTTTTTCTACTGCACTTATGATACCTAATCATGAACTCAGAGTTTAATAGTAGAGTTTGGCTGTGCAGCACACACTACACACACAAAGCTCAATATCTTGCTGCTACCCCTTTTCCACCAATAGGGTGCCAGTGCCCAGTCTGGAAGTTTTCTGGGTGGCAACAAACAGGTGGTTTTCATCAGGAAAAATCATCTCTGCTCTGACGCCTTAAACCCCAATGTCCTCATCAGGTACAATAACAACTTAAAATGCAAAACAAAAACTAAATCGCTCAAATTATAATCAATAGCTATGTTTCCATCCAAGTTGCGAATTTATTGTATGCGTGAAACAATAATATCACAAAAACAATAAGCGAATAAAGTTGCGTTTCCATCCCATGTGTTAAAAAAACCAAAATCGTCACTTCTGGAGAAACTGTAGTCACAGTGACTCTTTTATTAATAAAATACTCACGGTTTAGAGCACAAGACCAAACACTGTAAAGAACTTGTCTCATGTCTGGGAGTGACAGCGCGTCACAGAGTTCTGTGAGCACTATGTGTGCGGTCCTCCATCTTTATGATTTTACCTTGCAAATCTATAAGATATTTTTCAAAAGTGCCAATAAACCTGATCTTCGGCACAGCTCAAGTTTGTATTAGACTTATGTGCCCTACAAACTCTATGCAGCCATTAGATTTTCAGGACACCATATTTCAGGATGATCAGAGCAACATTTCAGATGCGACAATTGGTCTGCTGGTTAGTCCAGTTATGAACAAATTATTTAGACACATGACTTTTTTTAATGAGCATCTTGTATTCCTAAAAATTTCAATAGGAGTTTATTCGGTAAATGTGTTTCCAACATAGTTCATAGTCAAGCGAGCGTATACGTTTTTTATGTGCATTCTGGAGATTTTATTTGCATCTTGGTGTTTCAATCCAGCAGTTTCTATCCAATATCCCAAAATGTGCATAAAATACGTGGATGGAAACCCAGCTATTTCGGTCTACGCATCAAGCGTGCGAAGCGGCGCCCCACAATGCAATGTGCATTCAGTTCATGTACACAGTTGAGTTCATGTTTTTGTCACAGTGCACAGTTACATCAACCACTTTATTTTTGCTGTCCATCTGAGACATGATGTTTTTATTTAAAAATATCATGTGTGTGAATTGATTACTTTACATTTTCCATATTTCAATCACGTCTGACCATTATATCAAAACCAGCTTGTAATTGCAAAACTATGGTGACTTAAATTACTTTGGATGTTCAAATATTCTTTGGATGTTAAAAGTTCTTAAAACAAGGAGTAAACAAAGACTGCGATGTGCTATCTTTGTTATGTCTGTTTCTGGACTAGTTATGTAGTAACATTTCTACGTCATTGATAGCCTCTCAAGTCGTTGGAAAAGTGGGCCGCCCCAGCCCAGCATCGACTTTGGCACCATTTTGGTGGAAAAGAGGTAAACTGTGTACCATGTTTTACCTTGCTGGTAGTGAACAGGACCTCTGTGCAGCTGGCTGAACTCCTGGCGTCCAGTATGATGGAGCTGGGGTCGTCTTTCTCGATTCAGATCATCAACATCCACAGGCCTCTCTGAGGGAATAAAAAAAAAAAAAAAACTTTCAACAGTTTTAATTAGGGGTTTGACTCTCTCCGAATTAGTATTTGCAGTGGAGCAACACTGAAAATACAAAATGTACAATTCTCTGCTGCCTGAACTCCACCACCACGTCTCCAAACCACCGCCTCAAATGCAACATAAATTAAAACCAGACCGTTTTAAACGTCTATCCCGACAACATCATGCAATTGACACTTTAGACAATCTGAGATTCCACACAATCCTCTTTGTGCCAGAGAAACAACAGGATGAATTAACTTCCTGTAGATTAGGAAGAAGAAAAAGAAATGAGATGAGAATTTTAGACGCTTAGAAGAACCACGCTGAAACACAAACTCGTATTTACACTGTTGGGCTTTGAATGCTTTCGCCTTTCAGGGCAATTGTGGGATGACGGTAGTTCTTTTGTTTCTGCTTTGGATTTTCAAGTTGAAAAAACAAGCATTTCTAACCAAAAAGTGGTGCAGTCGATTCTTCAGATCGTTATGATGTTAAAAAACATGTTGTGGAACATAAAAACTCTAGGAACAGCATGTGAAGCTGTTTATCCTGTGATGCATGCTTGAATTCCACACGACCAAAATCAAGTATAAACAAAAGAACATTATTCTCTCTCTCACACATACACTCACACATAAACCTATAGATTCAAAACAAATGCACTGGGCCACTCGGCCATAATGCGACTAAAATATCTGATGACAAAAAAACAGACGGTTTGCCTCTAAGACACAACATGAGCAGTCCATGAGCTGTTCGACATCAAGAGAAAAAACACATGGAGACAATTTCACCATAAGGTCTCTTTTAATCTTTGGACAGAACCACAAAACTCTGGATGGTGGTGAAAAGCAAAAGGGGCTCAAGGAGTTTGTAAAAACCACCACTTTATAATTTTGTTGTCTTGTTATGATACTTAATATAGATCACCTCCTATAAAAAGCAACCCAAAATTATTCTTGTTATGACAAAGCATCCCCTCCATTTAAACTGGTTGTGCCAAACAGAGTGTTTTCACTGTCACAGTCCAAATGGAGGGTGTTATGAAGACTGCTGGCTATTGTTTATATGCAAGTAATGTGGACATCTTGGCATGTATGTATTCCATTTGTCTGAGTCATAACCACATGGAATCTGTACCCGCACAACTCTGCAGATTTCCGTAGAATTGGACGATCCCATATATTACACATATATCCAACCCCTTAAATGGCTGAAATGAACTATTTCTGGCTAATCTGATAATGCTTTTGGCTACCAATAAGAGAGTAGTGCACTCATCTCCATTTAACACATTTTACCATGTTTATAGATATTTTTACCCAAAATCAGTGTGGGACAGTAAAAGTGGGATGATAGAAAGGTCTTTGATATGTCATTTGTTGTGCGTAAAGTCTGGACAGTCAAAAGCCAGACGCATACTTTACGCAAAAACGTGTACGAATAAGTGCTTGGCCAATGCATTGCCAATGCACGATCTGGTTGAACACACATTCTTGTGTTACTGTGGCGATAACAAACCTCAGTACTCAAAGGGGCAAGTAACATTCAAAAGTCTGTGCCATTAAGCTGGATGTGTTATTATTCCAGTAAGTTGCTATACATATATTGCCTTCACCTTGTTGCTCAGCAATATTCTCTTCAAACTGTTGCTTTTAAAGAGAAAACTCAACGTAGAAGCCAACAGTTCACACTAATGTCCGCCATAGCACCCCTTGTGGCAACGGTGAGAATGCAACATTCTTACGTTGTCAAGCTTGCTTTGCAATAAGTGTCTGAGTTTGCGCACTTGTGTAATGTTTAGGCCTCAAATCAACTCTCAATCCAAGTGTTACACAGTAATAATCTAAAAGATCTTCACAAGGGCAGTTTTCATTCCTGTGTTGGTGTATTTCCTACCGAGATAGGAACTTGAGGTGGGATATATTGAAGGGCTCACTGCATTTAAAAAAAAAATAGCCAATAGCATTTCATTTACGTCACTGCTGTGAACCGTGATTTGCTACTTAGCGTTTCTAGCCAGAGGCAGATGGAATCAGGGGGAGGAACATCCTCATATTAGAAAGCATTGGTTTGGACAAAAATGTGGATACGTTTGTGAGTAAAGGATGAGTTATCTGTACTTTAGTTCATTTTTCTGGGAGACACTAAGCTTGAAATGTGTATGTCTGCTAAATATTGTGTAAGCTTTTAGGAGTACTAGCATATATAGTAGTAAAACATTTTTCCTTAAAGGAATATTCTGGGTTCAATACAAGTTAAGCTCAACCGACAGCATTATGTGGCATAATGTTGATTAGAACCAAAATTATTTCAACTTGGCCCTCCTTTACTTAAAAAAAAAAAAAAAAAAAGAAGAAGCATAAATCGAGGTTACAGTGAGGCACTTACAATGAAATTGAATGGGGCCAATCCATAAACATTCAAATACTCAGCGTTTCAAAGGTTTAGCCACAAGACGTAAACAATATGTGTGTTAACATGATTTTAGTGTGATAGAATTGAACCCTAATCTTTTCTGTTTAAAGTTATATGCAATTTTACAACTTTGTTGCCATGACGACGTAATGCTGTAAACCCTAAAACAATTGTAAAATTATTATATAAACAGCTTTCTGATCAAATAAAACACAAGTGAGTTTTAATAGAATATTTAATGTAAGTGCTTTTATAAAATTATAAGCTTCACATTTCTGCCTTTAAACCCTCCAAACATTGGCCCCATTTACTTCCATTGTAAGTGCCTCACTGCAAGTCAAAATATTTTTTTGTGGTAATCATCATTATGCCACAAATGCTGTCGATTGAGCTTGAACCTGGAATATTCCTTAAAGACAGAGTTTTGATGTTCTGTTCTATACTACCATGGTGTGAGGATGAAAATTAATTTAAATCAAGTCAACAGTGAGTGGATAAGAGATGTATGAGGAAGTTTATAGTGATTTAGTGAGGCCACACCCTCACTGTACTGCAGTCTGCGTGGTTGGCTGTGGACAGAGACACCGCGCCTCCTGCAGGCTCCCAGCACCAGCTCTCTGACGGACAGGTACAAAGATGTCCAGGAGGGCTACAAGACAATCCAAAAATGGATATAAGTTGACAATTCACAGTCTCAATTTAACATGAAGCTATTAATACTTGGATATTCAAAGTGTTTCAATACCTGTGATAAAATCATACAGTGGCCTCAAAATGTATTTGGACACTTATGTCACACTTAAAAATGTATGAATGGTGTTGCATTAAATAAAATAAAAAAACATCAAAGCAAGTGCAGTTTACTTTAGAGATATATAGCACAAACACACTTTCCAAGTAAAGCATTTCACCAAAAGTTCAAAATGAAGACCAAAAAGTATTTAGACACTTTCTGGTTGTCAAACGTTAGGTAGGTCCATACACTGCAAGTGAATGGTGACCAGAACTTTGTAGCTCCACAAATCACATAAAGAAAAACATAAAAGTAATCCATACAACTCCAGTGGTTTAATCTATATCTTCAGAAGTTATATAATAGGTGTGGGTGAGAAACTGATCAATATTCAAGCCCCTTTTTTACTCTAAATCTCCACTTTAACTTTTACATATGAAAGTCATATGTGGTACCTGTTTAGTTTCAATTTCACATCTGAAAGTGAAAGTTAAAATGAAGATTTAGAGTAAAAAAGGACTTAAATATTGGTCTGTTTCTCACCCACACCTATTATATCACTTCTGAAGACATCGATTAAACCACTTGAGTCATATGGATTACTTTTATATTTCTTTTATGTGATTTTTGGAACTACAAAGTTTTGATCACCATTCACTTGCATTGTATGGACCTACAGTGCTGAGATATTTTTCTAAAAATCTTCGTTTGTGTTCTGCAGAAGAAAGAAAGTCATACACATCTGGGATGGCATGAGGGTGAGGAAATGATGAGAGAATTTTCCTTTTTGGGTGAACTATCCCTTTAAGTGTCCAAATACTTGGGCCACTGTGAACAGAAAAGCGGTTATATTTTGTTATGTGTTAATCTGCTAATTCAAGTAACTGGAGGCAGCTTAATGTTAACAGCAAATCTGTTGGAGACCTCCATGAGGATGAGAGGTTATTCGAGTTAGTTCTTGATTGCATTCATAATTGAGAACTTGTTTTGGTCCCTTGGCTCTGGTAAAAAAACATTACAGCAATCAAAAACAAAAGAGATCCAATAAACCAAAGATTAGTAAACAGAAGAAAGAAGCAAAAATCCAGTAAATAAAATATGTGTGGGCCATACAATGACCCGATTTTCTTTGAGTGTTTTCTAGTCTTTATGCGCTCTTCTTCAGTAGAAGAACAATGCTGCGAGGACTTTTAAGGCCGGGTTCCCACTTACATTAACATCTGTATCAAGTGGACAGCACTAAATACATGTCCGATCACTCAAACCACATTCAGAGGTAGTCAGAAAGTGACCAGAGTAGTGTAAACATTAAAGCATTCTGATGCACTCCAATGTGTCCTGGACAACAGAAAAAGACTGCCCAAAAAACTTTACTGGCTATGTGCTACTTTGAAAGAAAATAACTGTAAATGCAGCTGCTCGACTAAAATAAATAGAGTTATTTTAGTATTAAACCAGGTGTAAACAGGGTTATTAAACAGGGCCTAAATGAATCTCCTGTACTTACATTGCCCTCTAGAAGCTCCTCACTTGGACAACCCGAGTGGGCTTTCAGATATTTGGAATGGAAAAGCAAGCCATCAAAGGTCCTCCATGGCATGAGCTCACCCACTGGAAAAGGGAATCCACAAGCACTGTTGGCAGCATTGAGGTAGGTCAGACCCCGCACAAAGAGCGAGCCGAGCTGAACAGCCCTAGGGTCTACAACAGGGGTCTACACAGGGGGAGGAATTATAGTTTATTTAAGCCACGTGAGGCAGTGTGTTACAGTGATTTAACCTTGTGTAAAGATGTGGTCACATTTACCTTTGTAAGGCAAAATTCTGCAGGTGAAGGCGGCATGGGTGGATGTTAAGCAGGTGTGAAACCAGCAAAAACCGAATTGCCAAGCAGCCTCTTTATAATGTTGCACTTTATACTTTATACAGGGGAGTGAAATTAAAAAGAAACTCACTGCTAAAATTATTTCCTTGTCCACTGTGAATATTAGGTGTAGCTTTGTACGAAGCTCCACCCACACAGAGGTCACTGCCAAACCAAGCAACATCCTACTGGTCAATGTGGCGAATTCGCCTGTTAAAGTTCACCAAACTTGAACTCCAAGCAAAATCCAAGATGGGAAATACTTCACTACCGCAAGTCCATCATGCAAAATTAACAATTTGAGATTTGTTCCATTGAGATTACTGTATTTGGCCTGCGGAATTTAGCCGTGCAAAGGAAAATGTGACCGCGCCTTCAGGGGTGTTCTTAAGCATGACGTGAACTGGGGTAAAATCACTGTAACACACGGCCTCTCGTGGCTTATTGCTTTTAGAAAACACTGGCAACAGCAACATGATAAAAGACACCAATTTTTGATAAATATTAATCATGTTATCATCAAAATAATCAGAATAAACAATTCTTCCGGCAAGTAATATAGTTCAAATAGCCTAATTGTAGCTGTTTACAGCTGCCAAGCAACGCAGTAACTTAGCGCAATGGGGCCATTCACACTGAACATGTTTTCGCAACCATGCATGCTGCTTTTCAATTGCTTTCCTGTATAAACGTGCTAGACGGCCACATTTTGATGGGGGGGGGGGGGTTTGCAGCTCGAGCCAAAGCAACATGTTTTTAAGATGTGTTTTTCAGGTAGCCTTACTTTTAAAAACATGTATCGAGACAATTCATTCTGTTCTATTCTTGGCGCTGCCTCTAGCTTTTATAGGCCATGTCCACACTAAACCATTTAAGTCTGAAAACTAAAGTCTGAGACCCCCTCAGGAGTCTCGCCACTATAATATGGGACAATAGGCATCCTGTATGGAATGTCGAAAGTTCGGCCACAAAGACGGGATGTTGGCAACCCTACTAACATTATTGTTTTCCAGAGTATGTGGTTATGGAGAGCATTTTATAAGACTCCATTTTTGGTGGAGGCCGTTGCAATGTAAATGTGAGGCATGAACGTAGCAAAATCAATGCGTTTTCAAGTGAAAATGGATTAGTGTAGATGTGGAACGTTTGATATGAACAGCCCCCTAATATAGAATGTAAGATCACAGATTTATCAGGATTTTACAAAGACTTTGAATGTGACTCAGAATTTAAAGTCAGAATCTGTTTTATAAAACAGCTTTCATGATTTGTGTAAAAGCATAAGCTTATTTGAAACCATGCAACACCACAAAACATGCGGTCAAGATAAAGGCAATGAAGGATCATAACAAAGAGACAAAATGGCATTAAACTGAAAACAAATATACAGAGTTTTACAGTAGTCTTTTTCAAACTCTGTTAATACCTATTGTGTCTTTCTCCCAGGTTAGGAGGGAGGCAGGGTGTGACCCCATAGAACTCACCTGAAGTGGCAGTACGGATAAGAGGATGTTTACAAAGGACCCCCACCCCCCACCTAACTGTCCGCTGGTCACCTGTCCCCCCACCCCCAGGACATAAGAGAGGGACTGATTAGCTTCCGTGACATCAAAACGTGAAATCGGCCTGCCACCTGCTCTGCTCTCAAACACAGCTTAGACTAAAGCAAACAAAAGGGAGGCTGGAGATAAAGCCAAAGTGACAGCAGCGACCCGCTACCCACGCCTTCCTGGCGCACAGATTGAGACCTGGGCCATCATTTGAAATATTACGCTGTTTGCTCAGGCAGTTGTGCCTGACTTCCTCTTTGAAACTGTGCCTCTTCAAGTAAACAAGAGCATTTAATGACATTCACTTTTATGCATAAGGTTTTGAAAGCGGGATAAAGTAGACTGGCTTTGATTAAAGCACTTAAAAGGACACGTAAAATCTTAGCACCTTTAAAGCTGCTAATTGCTCAGCGTGGAAGTCAATAGGCCTCAGGACAATGCTGATGCCACCCTGCTGCTGTAAAGGTATCAGGACAACAAACCAGAAGAGCAGCTGCTCTGCAAGCATTTCAACAGTGAACAATGGAAGCTGCTCCAGCCAGATGCTTGAAGGACTTCTGGACCCCTGAGGACACGCAGCTGAACATTAATGGCAAACTACGGCCTTGTGATCAGGCTCTGCACCTGTGCTATTCCTAATACACATCTGCTGAATGTTACTACTGTAAACATTGATGCATGACAAGACAAGGCTTGTGCAAATGTTGTGTGGTATTTGGAGAGGTTGGATGAACTTTCAATTTGAGATTTACCAAATAAACATGCTGGGCTGTTTTTGAACCACGTCTTGCGCAGTTACTAGGGGTGGGTATAAAGAATCGATTCTTGAACGTCTGCATTCTTCCACCAGTGTGGACGGAACACAACACTAAAATACTCGAACAGTGTTTCCTGTGCCGCTATTGGATCCACAGCACCAAGACAAAAGAAAACATGTTTTAGTTGAGTTGTCAGCTCTTGTAGTCTGAATTGAATGCAATAAACATACAAAGTGACTAGTGTAGTCTGATTTGTAAACAAATGACTCTTATGAGCAGATTCTGTTTAATTAATCGGTCAAAAAGCCTCACGGATCAGTCTCGAATTCATGAGGGTGTTTCTTCAATTTCGGACACTTTTTAGCACAGTGGACTTCTAGAAAATATCATCTTGTTAAAAATTTTTTCACAGAATGCGCGCTATGAAATGACATTTTTAAAGTTTTTATATGTTAAAATAAATAAAATGACTGACTTCGTTTTCTTTCTAAGACTGGTTTCATAGCTAACACTTTATGTATCCTAAATACAAAGAATTAAATAATATTTTCACACTTAATTTGCTCGCATAATTTAGCAAAATTATAGCTTGATTGGAAATGACGGCCAATAAAAATATTCAGCTCAACAGAGATTTTTACCTTGATTTTTCTCTTGTCTCATATTTCATCTTAAGTATGCTCTTCACTAACACATTTTCCTACTTAGTAAACAAGTACACTAACTTTAAAAATAATAATAATTTATTAGGGTCAAAATTGTTCGATGTGACGGAAATGACGTCACAACTGTGGGACAGTCGTAATTTTCGAAAAATTGCTATAAATCATTTTCACACAGTATATAGTAAATGTATACTAAAATGGTTTATGTATATTTGACTCTTTGTTAGGCCTGTCGCGATTAATAAATAATCTTCTGATCGCGGTTCTTTGATCTAACTGCGGTTATTTTAGACAACCTCGATAATGGTGCACTTCAAATTCCAATCACATTTTAATGACCAAATAAGGGAATTTTAGTCGAATATTTAAATGCCATGAATGGCGCGATTGCATTTGAACTCATAGCATCACTGAGCCGCACTGCGGACATCAACCAGAGCAGCTCCTGTCTGGAAGAGTGTGTGAAGTGCTTCTCAAGTGCTCTGATGCGAGCGCCGTCAGCAGAGGCTCGTGCCAAACTCCGGCAAAAATATAAATAAACAAATTTAAACTTTGATAGTGAACACAAAGCGCTCCGGCTTCACTTTAAATGATCATGTGATGGAAAACGATCCTGGTCAAATCAGGTTCATACACGGAGTGTTAATGACAGGCAGTGACACAGAGGAGGAGATGCACGCTTACTCTATTTCTGTGGATTGATAAAATGATTAAATGAAATTGCCTCCTGACAAATAAGGGCTTGTGGGCTAAATCAAAGATCATTAAAATAATGTGTGAAAGTGAAGAAATTAGGACAGAAATATTTTACCAGTGCATAGTATAGTATAAGATAATATTATATAATATTAACATAATAAAAATATATTTACAAAATAATATAAAATATACTGTATGAGTTCCAAAAACAATAGTGTAAATGTAAAACTTTCCCAAACTAAAGTTGACCAAAAAGAGAGTATTTAGATATATTTTGATATTTAAAACATTATTTTTAATGTCATTCATACGTTTTTAAAGCCAATATAACATTTATAAGGAAATCATATATCCAATTTTATTATTCTGATTTATATTTTTGAAGTTAAATATGTAAAAATGATTTCTTAAGGTGTATGAAGCACACATGCACCTTAAGAAATATGACAATTTATTTGACAATTAATCGTGAAAGCCCTGAATATGACTATTAATCGTCATAGCCTAAAACAGACAATTAATCGTCATAACTACAATTATTTGTTGGATAATTAATCGTCAGCCAAATTTCATAATCGTGACAGCCCTACTCTTTGTTTAAATTATCATAGTTTTAAACATGTTGTAATTTACATTTTTATAATGGATTTTCATAGTTTAATATTGAAAATCTGAGCCTGGGACAAGGTTACAATAGTAAAACCTTTTCATTAGATAAATGATGAAGGCCTGGTAAAAGTTTTCAAGTCAGTTTAATGTGATCCTTATGTTACAATAAATTAATAAATAAATACAATAATTGAAATCTGTTCGTTTTAATAAAATACAACCTGTGGGACATGAAGTTGCCCTAAGTTGAAGAAACACCAACTTAAAGCTTGTGAGACTTTAACAGTGTAAAAAAAAAAAAAAAACACATTAAAAATATGCTACCAAACATAGTGCTGTTTTAGTATAATGTTAGTACCAGTTATTGGGGGTTGTGCGGGGATGCTACCTCAAAAGCACTTGAGGAACTGTTAATGGAATCGGAACCTTAATCAAATTATGTGTAGAGGCATCCTTAGCTTGCATTTACATTCCCTTACTATGACAATGCAACACAAGGGGAAAGAGATTTGAGGGGGATATCAGGCAGCCTCTGGAGACTCTCTTGCCATCTGTCTGACTCTTACAGCCTCCTAATACTCCCCCCCGTCACCCCACCCCAGTCCTTTTCACATTTCAGGCAGATGTGACAGTGTTACTCCCGATGGGAGGCAACAATGGCGCGTGTAACAGGTGCTCGCCACCCCATGGCACATGGGAGGCTGGAGAGCTTACACACTTTCATCTGGCCAGCGGCAGGCTGTCGCCACCGTGCCTTAAGCACACACGCGTCTCTGGGTCAGCAAGCAATATGGCACCTGTCGCTGTGCGCGCCCTCTAAACACACAATTGCGCAATGCTATTACTCATTGGCCAACATGAACTGAGCCATATCGCTCCACTTATTGCCAAAACGTAAACATGCGGGAGCGTATCAACATAAATACAGAGGCCAAGTTCACAATAAACAGCCATTATGAGACATAAGAGACACAACATCAACCACTGTCTACCTGGGTGATTAAAATCTTTCACCATTAAGAAAAGTCAACATACAATCTGAACCGATATAAATACAACTTCATAGTACATTTACACTGTCGACAGCTTGACTTCTTATGTTTCAAGGATGAAATAAGCATCTGTATCTGAATACAACAAACAGACTGGAGGGATTCACACCAGTCATAGACACAGGAGGAAGAGGCTTCCTGGATATCTCCCAAGAGGCTCTAATTTGTCTCTCTATCATCCATTATCTGTGCCATAGGGAGATTGCTCTCAATCCAAGCACTGCACAACCACAGGCCGCCCTTGGCAGCTGTGTCTGAAATAGCGCACATAGGAGGCTTAAATTAGGGTGGGAGCTGAAATAGTCCTGTGGTCGTCGGCGGGGACGACGCAGAGCCTGTCACCAGAGCATTGCTCTCAGGTTCAGACCACAATTAGAGTCGTTTTTGGGAGGAATGTTGCAAAGCAACCAAAAATGATCCCTCCAGTCTCTTTGCTCATTTTCTTTTCTTTTAAATAGCAAAAGTATCTGATGCATCTCTCAAGAGAAAGGCCATGATTTGTTGAATCTTCAAGTTGCTGTGCAGATTTGGCATGGAAGGAAAGTGTTTATCAAGTATCATCTACTGTAACTCACTGTTCTCTTTGTAAGACATCCCTAATGTGATCTAAAGTGTCAACAACACTTGAATGTTTATACAAACCACTGCATAAAGGCATTAAATAGTATGATTTTTTTGTTAAAATACTCTTCTATACTAGCTTAATATGCAGCGACAACTACAAGTAAACCATTAATAGGTTGTTTGCAATGTAAAGTATAAACATTGTGGCGTAGGGTTATCACGATACTAAAATTTCAGTAGTCGGTACCGTTTCCAGTGAAATTTCACGGTTCTCGATACCAATTTAGATACCACAGCAAAAATATGCTAATATGGTAATGTGCTATTGAACATACTTTTTAGCCCATTTGAAAAGTAAACTTTCAATGTAAATAAAAAAACTGAACAAATGCATGTTTACTTCGTGTTTCTCAATTAAGTATGCATTGCTTTTTAAGTCAGCTTTATTTCTCCCAAATCCTTTTTTTTTTTTTTCAGAATTCCATGTTTTAAAGTTTCATTTCATCATCAAAATTGTGTCTAATCAAATTAATTCCTAAAACTTTTAACAAATAAAAATAGAACAATTATTTTTCAACATACCATTGCATTTTTTTAACCAAACTTTTTTTCAGCACAACTGCACTCTTGCTTGTAATATATTGATTCATTTTATTACTATTATTATTATTTATTAATAATAATAAATATTATTATTATTTATTATTATTATTACTACAGTGGATATCACATTTTACTATACATTTGTAATATATTTCGGTCGCAATTTCTTCAATTTTAGGCATCTAGCTTTTATTTTGACGTGAGCTTTCATTTTTAGTTTTTTTTTTTTTTTTGACGGAAGCTTCACACCTCCAGATAAACAGTTCGCTACATGGCCCTTTATGCTCATTAAAGCGCAAATGCTGCACAGTTTTAAGTATAAATATATAGTTTGCATGTGCTGCACGTTTCACAGTGGATGAGTGCTCCGCTCTGTCATTTAATACAACACACACAGCGTGCATGATTCTCAATATATGTGGCTTCACACATTCACTTTAAAGCACGCAGCTCATGCAGACTAAGACTGAAGCCTTTTGTGGTTTAATAATCACACTAGGATATATCATGGTTTTAATTTGATTCATTGTGCATTATTTTTTTTTCCAAATATGTCAAATTCGTGTATGAGCATTTGGAAGTGTTCGTGTGTCAGTCAGGTAGCATGCGGGTAGCGAACCGAGTCGTACTACCGGTACTGCCCAAAAACTGGTATCGTGACATCTTTTTTCTTTTAGTATCGTTTTGGTACTGAAATACCAGTACTTTTGACATCCCTACTGTGGCACTATCAAAACACTGCTTTTTGTTTTAAGCATCATAATTAGCTGCACACAGCCACATTGGCTCAACCAATGGCATGAGTTTAGGGCAGGACTATCTGTTTTGCCAACCAGTGGCAGATGGGGGGAGTGCTTGGAAAATTTGTTTGAAAGCAATCATTCTATTCCAATTCTGTTGGAGACGCAGGTCGCTAAGAAATAACACACTTCACTTTTTTTTAGTTAAGAGTGCTTCAAACTAGAGCTTTTGGTCAAACTTTGAAATCAAACTGAATGCAAAAACAGCCTTAGGAGCCATTCACACAGGATGTGATTTTTTTTGCAATTGTTTTTCTAAATAAACATGTTCTAGATGAATGTCTTTGACCATCGGCAACGCAGTTTTTCTACATCTCGTGCCATGACCACAGCATTTTAAAGACACTGTGTCAAGTTTTAAAAACTTGTCTTGAGACACCTGCATTCTTTTCCATTTATTGTGCTGTGTCTAGCTATTTCTTTAGACAAGAATGTCTGTGTGAACAGTCCCTTAGGCCCAGTTTACCCCTGGCATTAAGATGCATTTTGGGCGATATGTTTTAAACCGTTCGGGACATTGCTAAAATCAGGTGTAAACAGGGTCCAAAACTATCTGAGATTTGTCCAATTAAACCACTTTCGAAGGGGGTCAAAATGCATGTGACCACACTGTTCGAGTGTGCCTACTCACCTGTCAATCAACCACTACGCATAGACGAGAGTTTTAAACTTTGCTGGTTACATACTTGACTAATTAAAAGGAAAAAAATGTCCATCAACTGTTACACACATTTACTGTATATGCACAAGAACTTCACAGAACTTTTTCAGTGTGCCTGATATCAACATGCAGTAACACAAATAAAAAGAAGCACGCACTGAATGCTGAAGAGGTACTCCAGCAAAATGACAGAAATTCTGCTCTAAACGTCATGTTTGTTCTGAGATAAGTATAATTGGGAGAAACAGTATGCCGTTTTTTCCATGCTTTCTTTTTCTTTTTACTTTATTGTGCTTTATTATCATGCAGTAATACACTGACATAATGATTGCTTCTTAATACCACCACATGTAAACAGGGTCTTAGTCTTTTTTTTTGGTATGTTACAAAATAACATGCATGACCACAGTTGTTTTGAAGACAACTCAAAATGGGTGAAAGCATGGGTGGGAGTAAAATAAAAACAATGCTTTATGCAATGGCAGTTAACATGACTCACCCTGAGCTGTTGCAGTTGTGTGAAGGATTTGAATCTGACACAAACAGCTTGGCACAGATAAGCATCTATGTCTTCCAGAGAAAGGCGTCTCGTCTAGATCCAAAAGCAAACAGTGTTTTTATTCAACGTGCAATCTGTGAAAATCACACTCAAGTATACACAACAAGCAGCGATCATTTAGAAAGATGTCACTGCACACTTATACACAATGCATGGGTATGCGAGCTGTGGTTGGGGATACATCAATAGTCTGATAAGAACTATACACAATAAACAGGGTAGAACAGACAGAGTCGACACCTGAACTCTATTGACATGCATATGTCATTAATAAATAAAGGCTAATAGAGCATAAGTGGTGTGAATGGACACAAACAAAGCCATTTGTTTACATTCAAGTGAAATCTTCAGCAGTCCATGGCATCAGTGATGAAAAGTTAAACACACCTGAATGGCGATGTAGGTTACAAGACAAAACACGGCAATCAAAGGGCTGTCAAACTGCTGCAGCTCTTCAGTTAAATCGTACAGGTCAAAGACACCCAGGAGTGTTGATACTTGGTTTCTTTTCACCTCTGGGTACGTCCGAAACCACAGAGCCATTAGATCAGGGGGCTCTTCTGTTGATACATACCACAAGTTTAACTTATGTATGAGAAAAAATGAAAGATATACAACTAAATATTTGTTGTTGTTTTTTAAGCTAAATATAATGACAGGCTTATTCTAAAACCAGGGTTCGCAAACCTTTTGACCAATGAATTTCCATGACTTTTCATATCATTCTAAAGAGATTGCACTCTTTTATCTTTTTACTTTATTTTAAAGTTGAGAATAACTAGAAAAAATATATTTACAATAGACATTTCCATGACGTTTTAAGATGTTTTTAATTTCCATGACTTTTATTGGCCTGGAGATCACAACTTTAAAATTTCCAAACCAAATGGTGTGTCTTTTTTTTTTTTTTTTTACTCAAAGCATCTGTTTCATGTAATCACTGATACAAGCAAATACAAAAGAGCAAACATAAGGAATTATTTACAATAACATCAAAACTGATCTATTGAGATTATAGGATTTCAAGAACAAGTACTACTTACAGGAATGTATGTGGTTCAATAAAAGCTAAGCTTAATCGGCAGCATTTGCGGCATAATGTCAATTACCACCAAAAAATTTCTTTAAACTAGCCTTTCATTTACTTAAAGCACAAATCGCAGTTACAATCAGGCACTTACAATAGATGTGAATTGGGCAAGTCCATCAACAGTAAAATACATCCTGTTTCAAAAGAATAGCCAGATGATTTAAAAAAATTATGTGTGCTAACATGATTTTTATGTGATAAAATCAGGGATTTACCAGCATTACAGCACTTAACCCCCTCCGTGGATCATCGTGGTGGAAGGATGTGCATGCCCCAATGTCTGGAGCATTGGCTCCTGGTAGGGTCTCCCTTGGCAAATTGGTCCCAGGTGAGAGACCAGACGAAGAGTGACCCAAAACTCCCCAATATTGCGGCCAGCAGGAAGAAAAGTGACTTTGCCCAGAACAGGGAACCCTGGGCCCTTTCCTGGAGCCCGGGAGAGAAGCTCACAGGCGAACACCTGGTGGCCGGGCTTTGACCCATGGGGCCCAGCCGGGCTTAGCCCAGAAAAACAATGTGGGGCCACCTCCTTGTGGGCCCACCACCAAATAGGGGACAAGTACGATGCCCAACGGGTAGCAGGCGAGGGCTTGGGCCTGTGCGGACTGGACCTTGGTTACAGAAACTAGCTTTTGGAAAATGGAATGTGACCTCACTGGTGGGGAAGGAGCCAGAGTTAGTGTGTGAGGTTGAGAGATAACAGCTAGATATAGTTGGACTCACTCTACGCACTGTTCTGGCTCCGGAACCGAACTCCTGGACAGGGGTTGGACACTCTCCTTCTCTGGAGTTGCTCAGGGTGAAAGGCGTCGAGCAGGTGTGGGAATACTCACAAGCCCCCAGCTTGGCGCTACAATCTTGGAGTTTAGCCCAGTAGATGAGAGGGTCACCTCATTGCGACTTCGTGTTTCGGGGGAAAAGCTCTGACTGTGGTCTGTGCTTATGCACCGAACCGCAGTCCAGCATATTCAGCCTTCTTGGAGACCCTAGGAGGGGCCCTGGAGTGCCAGCAGGGGACTCCATAGTATAGTTCTGCTGGGTGACTTCAATGCCCATGTTGACAATAATGGAGATACCTGGAGGGGAGTGATTGGGAGGAACGGCCTGCCTGATCTGAACTCAAGCGGTGTTCTGTTATTGGATTTCTGTGCAAGTCATGCATTGGCCATAACAAACACCATGTTCGAACATAAGGTTGTTCATAAGTGTACTTGGTACCAAAGCAACTTAGGCCAAAGGCCGATGATCGACTTTATTGTTGTATCATCAGACCTGTGGCCATATGTTCTGGACTCTCGTGTGAAGAGAGGAGCTGAGCTGTCAACCAATCACCACCTGGTGGTAAGTTGAATCAGATGACTGGGAAACTGCTAGATAGACCTGGCAAACCCAAACAGATTGTGAGGGTGAACTGGGAATGTTTGACGGAGAACCCTGTCCAGAAGATTTTTAATCACCACCTCCAGAGGAGCTTCTCCCACATCCCCGAGAAGGCTAGAGACATGGAGTCCAAGTGGACCCTGTTTAAGACCTCCATCGCAGAGGCGGCCGCTGTGAGCTGTGGCTGGAAGGTTGTTGGTGCCTGCCACTGTGAGCTGTGGTTGGAAGGTTGTTGGTGCCTGTCGGGGTGGCAATCCTAGAACATGCTGGTGAAGTGAAGGAAGCCGTCATGCTGAAGGAGGCTTTTCGGGATTGGTTAGCCCGTAGAACTCCGGAGTCAGCTGACAGGTAAAGGCATGTCAGAAGGACTACAGGGGCAGCAGTTGTGGAAGCGAAAACCCAGGTGAGGGAGGAGTTTGGGGACGCCATGGAGAAGGACCTTTGGTAGGCCTCAAAGAGGTTCTGGCAAACCATAAGACGGCTTAGGCGTGGAAAGCAGGGATTTGTCCAGGCCATTATTGGCTGGGGCGCAGAACTGTTGACCTCACCTGACGATATAGTCGAGTGCTGGAAGGAACACTTTGAGGAACTCCCAAATCCGACTAACACGCACTCTGTGGAAGAGGCAGGGACGAAGGACTTGGGGGGGTTGACACCCATTTCCCTGGCAGAGGTCACTGAG
The DNA here is from genome assembly GCF_019703515.2 of Myxocyprinus asiaticus. NCBI lineage: Eukaryota > Metazoa > Chordata > Actinopteri > Cypriniformes > Catostomidae > Myxocyprinus > Myxocyprinus asiaticus. Next base: position 8,260,551 of record NC_059366.1, read on the forward strand.
GTAGTCAAAGAGCTCAGAAGTGGCAAGGTGCCAGGGGTGGATGCGATTCGCCCTGAGATGCTGAAGGCCCTGGAGGTTGTTGGGCTGTCATGGCTGACACAGTTTTTCAGCATTGTGTGGACATCTGGGATGGTACCAATGGATTGGCAGACAGGTGTTGTGGTTCCAATTTTTTTAAAAAGCGACCGGAGGGTGTGTTCCAACTATCGCGGGATCACACTTCTCAGCCTACCTGGGAAAGCTTATGCCAGGGTGCTGGTGAGGAGACTTCGGCCGATTGTTGAACCTCAGATTGAGGAGGAACAATGCAGATTCCGTCCCGGTCATGGAACAGTGGATCAGCTCTTTACCTTAGTGCGGGTCCTAGAGGGGGTATGGGAATTTTCTTATCCAGTTTACATATGATTTGTGGACTTGGAAAAGGCATATGACTGTGTCCCCTGGGATGTCCTGTGGGGGACGCTGTGGGAGTATGGGGTTCCGGGGCTGCTAGTGTGTGCCATTCAGTCCCTGTATAACCACTGCGAGAGCTGTGTCCGCATCCTCGGCATTAAATCAAGCTTGTTCACAGTGGGCACTGGACTCCGACAGGGCTGTCCCTTGTTACCGATAATGTTTGTGATATTCATGGATATTAACTCAAGGCGCAGCCGAGGTGTGGAGTGTGTCCATTTTGGGGGCCTCAGGATTGCATCCCTGCTATTTACACATGATGTGGTCCTGTTGGCATCAACACGCTTTGACCTCCTGCGTGCACTTGGGAGGTTTGTGGCCGAGCGTGAAGTGGCTGGGATGCGGGTGCTAACATGAGGGTCAGCACCTCCAAGTCTGAGGCCCTGGTTCTCTGCTGGAAAAGGGTGGATTGCTCTCGTCAGGTAGGGAGAGAGCAGCTGCACCAAGTGGAGGAGTTCAAGTATCTCGGGGTCTTGTTCACGAGTAAGGGAAAGTTGGAGCATGAGAACGACAGGCGGATCGGGACAGCATCTGCAGTAATGCGGTCACTCTACCAGACCGTGGTGGTGAAGAAGGAGCTGAGCCTGAAGGCAAAGCTCTCAATTTACCAGTCGGTGTACGTTCCAACCCTCACCTATGGTCATGAGCTTTGGGTAGTGACTGAAAGGATAAGATCGCGAATACAAGCAGCCAAAATTAGCTTTCTTCATAGGGTGTCAGGGCTCACCCTAAGGGATAGGGTGCGAAGCTCTGTCATCTGAGAGGGGCTCGGAGTAGAACCGCTGCTCCTCTGCATTGAAAGGAGCCAGTTGAGGTGGTTCAGGCATCTGATCAGAATGCCTTCTGGACGCCTTCCTGTGGAGGTGTTTGGGGCATGTCCAACTGGGAGGAGGCCCAGAGGAAGACACAGAACACGATGGAGGGATTATATCTCTCGGCTGGCCTGGAAACACCTCAGGATCCCCCAAGATGAGCTGGAGGATATGGCCGGGGAAAAGGATTTATGGGCTACTTTGCTTAGTCTGCTGCCACCACGACCTGGTCCTGGATTAGCGATCGAAGATGGATGCATGACAGCGCTTAACAGATTACAGGGTAAATAATGGTGTTAATGTCATGACAAAAAGTTGTAATATTGGATACAATTTTAAACAGATAGGGTTAGTAAGTGATTTTAATACAATAAAATCATGTTAACACATAGTCAGTTATATAATTAAAACACACCTTGAGGCTATACTTTTGAAACAGTGTGTACCATTGTAAGTGCCTTACTGTAGCCATGATTTGGATAAAAGTGTCTTTAAAATGAATATATGTAAATGTAACTATTTAATTATGTACTTGGATGGTTGAGGGGTTTTGGAGTGACTCTGTTTGGCTCCTTAAGTGGATTTCCTGGGAAGACAAACCATTCATTGACTGACACAGAACAATCTATAACAGAGAGAGGAAAGAGGCAGAAAAAAGTAAACAAACTGACATTAAAAATACTCCACAAAACTAACTAATAAAGTAAACTTAAAGCAGCATTGAAAGGGAATCCATGCATTCGGCTTGTGTATAGGAAATAATATGATTGACAGATCCAAGTACTTCCAAAATTAGTCTCCACTGTTTGAAATCTGATATGTTTGTCCCCACTGGTCTGCCTCTACTTCGTCAATGGCACGTTCATCACATATTTGCCCACACCACAAATATTGGACAGTATATACTGGGACAATTCCCAGAATACTATGAAGCAATGAAGTTATTTTCGGTAAACATGACAGTAAGAGGGCAGCATATATTTCAAGACCTCAACTCAATGCCTAGATTTTAAGGAAAAAGACAAATGATACAGTGTAGGCAAATAATATTTAAATAATAATGATAAATTATCGGGGATGATGGAATAATTAACTTCAGTCCCTTTACTTTACCAATGAATTTTTATAACTTTTCCAGTTGTTTATTATTACTGGATAAGGATTTCTAAAAATCATTTTCTAGTGATGCACTCACAAGGAGTACTGTCTAGCCGATGAAATAGGCCTATTTTAAATCTGAAAACAAGAAAAATATTCTATTCACTAAATTTCTATGACTTTTTATGATTGTATTAATTTCAACTGAAATATTATGATATGTTTTCCATGTTTTCATGAGATGGGACTTAAGGCCAAAGTGTACTTCGGTTTTCTGGGTGTCTGTACATCTGACAGAAATGTTTACATCAGCCCAGTACGCGACTATGCGCAGGCTGTACGTATGCAGCCTAGTTTATCTAGACACGCAGACAGTCCGCGCCTTTGCTTTTCATCAGCGCATGCGGTTGCTGCTGATTGTAGCACTCGTAGCGCACATGTATTGAAGGCGTCCGTGTGGGCTCGCAGTCAAAAGAGCATACTTTGGAAGGCTGAACACTTGTCCGTGCGCAAGATGCAACAGTGAGTGTGAAAACGAAGTATACGCTAGCCTAAGGGCGCTTACACACTAGGGAAAGCTTAGATGGAGCGTTTGACGCATGGGAGTACGAAATGTCCCTTTGGAAGGCGTGCACTTGAAGGAGGAGGTGGTTCAGTTTGAAAACAAGCGACAATCACCAATACAGATGGCTATCCAAAATATAATGCACTAGTGAACATTGAAACACTTCTCAAGGCTCTCTCTCTACAACTACTATCTTTTTAGCCTGGCAGATAAAAATAATAAAGAACAGGGAATGAATACAATGCATGTAATGAGTTTTTTTTTTCACAGCGCAACTAATCCCACCTTTCCGAAAATTCTGGTCGCAAACCCTTGTATTTTCCCTTTCCATCATTCCGACGCACCATCCCCATTGAAATCAATGCATTTGCAGCATTCTCTGATGCAGCGTAAACTCCAGTGTGCAGGCCCCCTCAAATGTGCTGACAGCACGCAAACAAATTAGGCTGCATGTGGATTGTCCACATGAGAAGTTTGCGTCACGCGCACTGTGCATGAGACCTACTCGCACGTGACAAAGTGAAATGTACTATGGCCTAAACTGGGCTGCATGCAGACAATACACGCATACTCAACCGATGACAAAATTTTCATCACCCAAAGTCGCAAAGCGCGATACTTAGCGGCATGCAGAAAACCAAAGTGCTATGCCTTTTCTGCTGTCATTCCAAATACTCTCCTTTAATCAGTTGGCTTCCTCACAAATGTATTCAAAATAACAGATAGGAAACACAAACAAAAAAATAGGCTAAATTCTCAGTGGAAAAGAGTTCAAACACACCTGACTGTATTGGCAGGAAAAGGCCATAGATGCGCTCTCGGACGGGCAGATATAAGATGGCCTGCGGTGGTAACTCAAACTCATCCTCATCCTCTAATGTGTTACTGCAATCCACGACTCCATCATACAGCACATTATAGATCATAAAACACTCTGCGCGTTTGTGCTTCTCTTTCGCTGCCTGCAACATGGAAATCCGTAGTGTAAAAACTCACATCACCTCTGGAGTGATATTGTTGTGTGTTTTTATCATTTACAGTGGGGTCGGAAAGTTGGAGACCACATTGAAAATCTGAGATTTTTTTAAATTTATACCAGAAAATAAACAGAATTGTTTAGGATTTTAAAACATTTAGTAGCATTCCCATTGGAAGATTTTGCACGAAGATGTTATGTTGTGTTCCAGTCATTTTGTCCTGGACGACTTTATTTTTCTTAAACATTTTTTTTTACTTAATTTAATTGGAATAAAATTCCTTGACATTCTTCACATATGGTGTCTGAAAAACACCAAAAGATCGATTTTATTTCACTTTGTTACACCTGTTGTGTTCCCGGTCAAAAATGACCGGCCACTGGAAATGAATGGATTAGACTGCAAAATACAGAAATATTAAGTGTTCAGGAGCATTACAGTCTTTTAGGTGAGCACATACAGGTGCATCTCAATAAATTAGAATGTCGTGGAAAAGTTCATTTATTTCAGTAATTCAACTCAAATTGTGAAACTCGTGTATTAAATAAATTCAATGCACACAGACTGAAGTAGTTTAAGTCTTTGGTTCTTTTAATTGTGATGATTTTGGCTCACATTTAGCAAAAACCCACCAATTCACTATCTCAAAAAATTAGAATACATCATAAGACCAATAAAAAAAACATTTTTATTGAATTGTTGGCCTTCTGGAAAGTATGTTCATTTACTGTATATGTACTCAATACTTGGTAGGAGCTCCTTTTGCTTTAATTACTGCCTCAATTCGGCGTGGCATGGAGGTGATCAGTTTGTGGCACTGCTGAGGTGGTATGGAAGCCCAGGTTTCTTTGACAGTGGCCTTCAGCTCATCTGCATTTTTTGGTCTCTTGTTTCTCATTCTCCTCTTGACAATACCCCATAGATTCTCTATGGGGTTCAGGTCTGGTGAGTTTGCTGGCCAGTCAAGCACACCAACACCATGGTCATTTAACCAACTTTTGGTGCTTTTGGCAGTGTGGGCAGGTGCCAAATCCTGCTGGAAAATGAAATCAGCATCTTTAAAAAGCTGGTCAGCAGAAGGAAGCATGAAGTGCTCCAAAATTTCTTGGTAAACGGGTGCAGTGACTTTGGTTTTCAAAAAACACAATGGACCAACACCAGCAGATGACATTGCACCCCAAATCATCACAGACTGTGGAAACTTAACACTGAACTTCAAGCAACTTGGGCTATGAGCTTCTCCACCCTTCCTCCAGACTCTAGGACCTTGGTTTCCATATGAAATACAAAACTTGCTCTCATCTGAAAAGAGGACTTTGGACCACTGGGCAACAGTCCAGTTCTTCTTCTCCTTAGCCCAGGTAAGACACCTCTGACGTTGTCTGTGGTTAAGGAGTGGCTTAACAAGAGGAATACAACAACTGTAGCCAAATTCCTTGACATGTCTGTGTCTTGATGCCTTGACCCCAGCCTCAGTCCATTCCTTGTGAAGTTCACCCAAATTCTTGAATCGATTTTGCTTGACAATCATAAGGCTGCGGTTCTCTCTGTTGGTTGTGCATCTTTTTCTTCCACACTTTTTCCTTCCACTCAACTTTCTGTTAACATGCTTGGATACAGCACTCTGTGAACAGCCAGCTTCTTTGGCAATGAATGTTTGTGGCTTACCCTCCTTGTGAAGGGTGTCAATGATTGTCTTCTGGACAACTGTCAGATCAGCAGTCTTCCCCATGATCAGGAAACCTTTGCAGGTGTTTTGAGTTGATTAGCTGATTGGCATGTCACCATATTCTAATTTTTTGAGATAGTGAATTGGTGGGTTTTTGTTAAATGTGAGCCAAAATCATCACAATTAAAAGAACCAAAGACTTAAACTACTTCAGTCTGTGTGCATTGAATTTATTTAATACACGAGTTTCACAATTTGAGTTGAATTACTGAAATAAATGAACTTTTCCACGACATTCTAATTTATTGAGATGCACCTGTATGTGGATGTGTGTTTGCACATATAACATCAACAGACATGTGCGCACACAAAACACACATACACACACAATGTGCATACCTGCCAACATCGGATTTTGAAAAATAAGGAGATTTAGTTTCTGGTGCCGTATGCGTGAGGAACGGCAGCCGGTGGAATTTATGGTCTTTTATTAGATCTGATGATCTAATTCTTTTATTTACTTAATATGTTGTACTTGTCTTTGACTCAGCGATTGTATTCATACAGTACATTGTTGTATCAGTGTAATTTTGTACATCTTATTGAACATTTTGAACCTTCTGTTTTTCAGTAAAACCAATCCACAGCATTAGCACAATGTGTGGAATTTTCACATTTCAGCACAATGTGTGGACTTTTCAGACAACCACTTACCCACCGAATGAAAATTTCCCAAGTTATATCAATGTTAAATGAACGATCTGTAACAATTTTGCAGTGACGACATCTGACCAGTTCATGGGACAAATCGCATCCCGTTCTGATTAGATACAGGATGCATCATTTCATATTTAAATATGGGATGATCCCGTATTTTATGGAGGAGGGGTAGAACAACGGGAGAAATCCGGTAAAATAGGGAGTGTTGGCAGGTATGATAATGTGTGTTGAGCACCCTTTTGTGCATTGTCTTTCCATGTACACTCTTTGAGTAATATTTCAAGATCTACATATCATATTATGTTGTGTTCAGGCTCTTTGAATCTGGATAGTCTGCTGTAAGTTACGATATTTCATTGTCTATATGTATGTTTCAGGAAGTAATAAGAAAAAAACGTGACAAAAAGCCACTCCTGTTTATTATATTTATATGTGTCAGTGGGAATTTCATACACTAATACTCACTGCAGTATGGCCTCTGAGTGAAACAAATTTGCTTATTGCATTCTACTAATTGACACCTTTCCAACTATATATAACACATGGCTATCTCATCTTTTTTATGGTTTTACCAACTCTGAATATAATTGTTTGATAACAAATTGCAAATGATGAGAACGAAATGGTTCTTATTTGTAAGCAAATTAAAAAGCATTTTTTAAGAACTGGTAGGATCAGCTATATGCATTGTAAAGTCCAGATCCTAAACTTCAAAATGACACCTATTTTGTTCAGATCAAGCAAGTGGTTATTCATTTATTATGTAATTATTATTATTATTTTTTGTTTTCTGCAGGGAGTGCCCCCCACTGGCCCAGTATAAGCTCAGTTCAATGAATCCTATCAATAAAAAAAAAATAATAAATAAAAAAAAAAAACAACAAAAAAAAATATATATATATATATTTTATAAAATAATGTTAAAAACAGTAGTACAAAACCTGTCATTATTACTAAAAATAATTTTTACCAGGAACACAAAATGTGTTAGCACAAAATGAACACAACACAACCAAAAGGGGACAAATCATATCCTAAAAAAAATCTGATATTCATACTAATTTTTCAGTTCAATCTTTCACTCAAATTAATATGCAGACAATATAATTTATAATTTTAAAATATTGTAGCAAATCAGCATTTCACTAATGGTCTCATAATTTTGGACCCTATTGTATACTTTTTCTTTTTACCTGTAATATGTCATGAGGAACGTACTTGGCCATCAAACACACTGACTCTGGAGAGGGACGGCGGCACTGTAACCAAGGGGACATTTGCCCAGGAAGTAGATACATGTGGATTCCTTTTTCTAAAGCCTCTTTCTCTGCTTCAATTAACGGCAGTGAGGAAACACCAAACGTTCCCTCGCTGCGAGGTCGATGAACATTGATGAAATCTGCGACAGCAAAGACTTTGTCTCCTTGAACTTGCCCGTGTTTCTTGCGATATAATGCCAAAGCACTGTTGCGGAGACGTTGCATTTGCTGTTCAGACACTATGTCATTACCCAACATACAGGCCAAGAGAGGGAGGTCAGACATATGAAGCTTTAGGACCTGACATAATGTCTCTCTGGACAACAGAACAGTTGTCATATTGTCTAAATTGAGTTTACTGATGGAAAGGTAAGGGACTGTGTTGTATATGACAAAGTCTGTGTCTTGACCCAAGATGCCCATGCAGTTGTGAGAGAGGGAATAGTCAGCAATCTCATAATCTCCTTCACGCACAGAGCACCATGTTTCTTGGCCAAGAGTTTTGAGGGCAAATCTGGAGAAGGTTGCGATTCCAGAGGGTAGACAGAAAAGGTCTCTGCTATTCGGCTGTTGATTGTGAGCCTTAATGTGCTGAAAAATTCTCGCGATGTCTTGGTTGACTCTCAGACGCCTCTTCACCCACTCGGCACGCTTTTGTTCCTCAACTGTTCCGTCAAAGAAAAAGACCAATCGTATGCCTGCAGCCGTAAACGCATTGATGAATTCCTGAAGGATGTGCATATACTCTTGCCATTGACCTCCATGTACCCAAGCTTGACAGCGATACCAGTATCTTAAACAGGCCATTCCATCCACTACAACTGTAGCGTTACTGTCAGGATGGTCTTTGACGTGATTCTCTGCCATCTGTTTTAGGTCAACCGGTACACAAGTACCTGGGCAACATGCCTCCATAAAGTATTGTAAGCCCTTCACACCCATGTTCAGTTGTGTGAGAGGTCCTCTGCATTTACAAGTTCATAAATGCACCTAAATTGAAACATACAAGTGAACACATAAGCATTTGATAAACTATCTACATCCTTACAGTGAGGAAACTTGGAAAGAAACTGCAGTGCATAATAATAGTTAAGCTATAATTGATATAATATATATATATATATATACACACACACTGGTGGCCGAATGTTTGGAATAATGTACAGATTTTGCTCTTATGGAAAGAAATTGGTATTTTTATTCACCAAAGTGGCATTCAACTGATCACAATGTATAGTCAGGACATTAATAATGTGAAAAATTACTATTACAATTTGAAAAAAATGTTCAGAACTTCTTAAACTACTCAAAGAGTTCTCATCAAAAAATCCTCCGTGTGCAGCAATGACAGCTTTGCAGATCCTTGTTATTCTAGCTGTCAGTTTGTCCAGATACTCAGGTGACATTTCACCCCACACTTCCTGTAGCACTTGCCATAGATGTGGCTGTCTTGTCGGGCACTTCTCACGCACCTTACATTCTAGCTGATCCCACAAAAGCTCAATGGGGTTAAGATCCATAACACTCTTTTCCAATTAGCTGTTGTCCAATGTCTGTGTTTCTTTGCCCACTCTAACCTTTTCTTTTTGTTTTTCTGTTTCAAAAGTGGCTTTTTCTTTGCAATTCTTCCCATAAGGCCTGCACCCCTGAGTCTTCTCTTTACTGGTGTACATGAAACTGGTGTTGAGCGGGTAGAATTCAATGAAGCTGTCAGCTGAGGACATGTGAGGCATCTATTTCTCAAACTAGAGACTCTGATGTACTTATCCTCTTATTTAGTTGTACATCTGGCCTTCCACATCTCTTTCTGTCCTTGTTAGAGCCAGCTGTCCTTTGTCTTTGAAGACTTTAGTGTACACCTTTGTATGAAATCTTCCATTTTTTGGCAATTTCAAGCATTGTATAGCCTTCAATCCTCAAAACAATGATTGACTGACGAGTTTCTAGAGAAAGCTATTTCTGTTTAGCCATTTTTGACCTAATATTGACCTTAAGACACGCCAGTCTATTGCATAGAGTGGCAACTCAAAAACAAACACAAAGACAATGTTAAGCTTCATTTAATGAACCAAATAGCTTTCAGCTGTGTTTGATATGATGGCAAGTGATTTTCTAGTACCAATTTAGCAATTTAGCATGATTACTCAAGGATAAGGTGTTGGATTAATGGCTGCTGGAAATGGGACCTGTCTAGATTTGATCAAAAATGACTTTTTTCAAATAGTGATGGTGCTGTTTTTTACATCGGTAATATCCTGACTATACTTTGTGATCAGTTGAATGCCACTTTGGTGAATTAAAGTACCAATTTCCTCCTGAAACAGCAAACTCTGTACATTATTCCAAACTTTTGGCCACCAGTGTATGTATATATTTTTTTTTTACATATATTCTTAGTTTACATTATATGAATGGTTGACATGAAATACTTTTGGAAAGAACAGTGCGACACGCTAAATTCCAGCTATTTTTGGGGACCCCCAAGGAGGGCGCAAAGAGCTGCAGGGGGTCCACAGAAAATTTCTGAGAAAAATTGTGTGAAAAAGTACATTGTTTCATGCTACTTTTTGAAGACTACAAATACATTTTAGAAGAAATTGAAAAAAAAAAAAAAAGTCTTCAGGTATATACCAAAACTCTACTAGTGGGTAGAATAAAAGAAATACTGTAAACTATGGAGTAAATATTGTCCAGATAATATTTTGATTATTTATTTGGGCTTTAATGCAATGGCACTATAAATGCCAATTTCTTATTTTTGAAAACACAATGTTGTCTTAATAATATCACACTTACTATTTTATCACACAGTATAAATGGGTCTTTATATCTCAAGAAGGGGTCCCTTGCAAAAGGATCATCACATTTGGGGTTTTTTGTCATCAAAAAGTTTGAAACCCCTGGAATATTCCATCTAAAACTTTTTTATACAGCATTAATTATTTTTTATAATTTTTATGCATGCTGCATGTATGATCTGATAATAATTTTAAGACTATATAGAATATTTACACTTTTAGAAAAATCAATTTATCACCATGCATGACCATTTAAAATGAACTAGTGAAGGCAAACGGTAATTAAAAAGATGAAATACTTCAGTTCCAGCTCCCATGATATACACTCTTCCTTATTTTAACCTGAAATCATGTAGACAAAAAATAAAAGTTCATGGACACGTACGCGTCAAATATAAACATATTAATTATAAAATCCAAATGATTAAATATGAATTATTTATCTTTGTATTATTTCTAACTGGTGACGTACATCAGTTAATAAATAAACGATCTGAGAATCCTGTAACATTCACTGTGACCAACTGTGTGTCAGTGATGGAATATCATTATGCAGCAGCGATGCTTCCAGACAAGATAAAGAAGGATATTTTTATCATTTACTGCCACAAATAATTAACTTAAGGCTCCCTAAGAAACAAAAACGGACTCACTATTCGGTGGGGTGAGATGTACAGTTCAACTGGAATACTTAAGTTACTAAACGTTCTTTAAGCGTTGACTGGTTGACATGCTAAGCTAAACCCGCTCTGTTTACAATGTTGCGCTCACTTCCTCTTCCGGAAACGACAATCCCAACAACCAACCAATCAGCATCATCCTTTATGATCCTTATTAATCCTTCTTGTAAACAAAACAAAATGACCACATCAAAAACAATGTTATAGGCTTCGAATAAAAAAAAAAAAAAAAAAAAAAAAATATGATTGATTTATCGATTAGGCTACTCTGCCAAAACATCTCTTATTTTAGAAAATGACGACTGTAAGTTTCTATCCGAGGAAAATAGCCTAATTTGTAAGTCCATGCACTCCAAAAAAAAAAAAAAATTATATATATCTATACACACACACACACACACACACACACACACACACACACACACACACACACACACACACACACAAACACACACACACACACACACTGACCACAAAAAAGTTTGAATAATGTACAGATTTTGCTCTTATGGAAAGAAATTGGTACTTTTATTCACCAAAGTGGCATTCAACTGATCACAATGTATAGTCAGGACATTAATAACGTGAAATATTTCTATTACAATTTGAAAAAAAAATTTCAGAACTTCTTAAACTACTTCAAAGAGTTCACATCAAAAAATCCTCCACGTGCAGCAATGACAGCTTTGCAGATCCTTGGCATTCTAGCTGTCAGTTTGTCCAGATACTCAGGTGACATTTCACCCCACGCTTCCTGTAGCACTTGCCATAGATGTGGCTTGTCGGGCACTTCTCACACACCTTACTGTCTAGCTGATCCCACAAAAGCTCAATGGGGTTAAGATCCATAACACTCTTTTCCAATTATCTGTTGTCCAATGTCTGTGTTTCTTTGCCCACTCTAACCTTTTCTTTTTGTTTTTCTGTTTCAAAAGTGGCTTTTTCTTTGCAATTCTTCCCATAAGGCCTGCACCCCTGAGTCTTCTCTTTACTGTTGTACATGAAACTGGTGTTGAGCGGGTAGAATTCAATGAAGCTGTCAGCTGAGGACATGTGAGGTGTCTATTTCTCAAACTAGAGACTCTGATGTACTTATCCTCTTGTTTAGTTGTACATCTGGCCTTCCACATCTCTTTCTGTCCTTGTTAGAGCCAGTTGTCCTTTGTCTTTGAAGACTGTAGTGTACACCTTTGTATGAAATCTTCAGTCTTTTGGCAATTTCAAGCATTGTATAGCCTTCATTCCTCAAAACAATGATTGACTGATGAGTTTCTAGAGAAATCTGTTTCTTTTTTTTTTCTTTTTCTTTTTTTTCTTTTTGCCATTTTTGCCATATTGACCTTAAGACATGCCAGTCTATTGCATACTGTGGCAACTGGCCATGGTAATACTTTAACAGCTTATATGTAGTTGTCAAAAAAGTAAAACAAAAAATAGCCTATGTGTGTGTTCATGAATGAACGGTATAAAAAGCAATTAAGACCAGGCTGATTTTTATTTAATCTAATATATGATAGATTGAAGTCAACACTTTACTTTGCAGTAGCATGAACGCTGTTCGCATATTGATGGGGGAATAAATCTACAGAATTAAGGCCTTTAGCTATGCTAGAGCTTGAGATTCATCACAATTGAATGGGGGGTTAACTATTGATTTCTCTGTCTCTTTGAACCAAAGTTTCACTCATAAACAAAACAACCCCAAGAAAAGGGGCAGATGTTCACAAAGGACAGCGGCACGCGACAGTCCTCATGTTGAAGAATGCAAACCCCTCCTTGATGAGTCTCACACACATTCACACCCACGGGTAACCAGCCCAACTTCATCAGGACATATACAACAGCTCAAATACACCCATACCATCTAAAGTAACCAGATTGCAAAGTTTAAAGTATTTCAAAAAGTTACTTTGTAGATTGGATGCAGTTGATTTGTTGCACGTCTCAGTTTTTCTTCTTGCTTGTTGCTTTTCCATCGTGTGTGCGCCACTCGAGCCACGCGACACATCCTTTGTTATTTTAATCAGTGCGAGTCATTGCTGCGTCATGTTGGGTAACCTAAACCTCTAAACAAAAAACAAACAAACAAACAAACAAATGTGTACTGTTCTTAAAACAAAATAAAGATTACATTTAAATGCATAGGCATGCACGGTCAATCAGTGCATCACTGTTGCACGCGCAGGCTCAGTCAGGGTTGTTGGTAACGTGAAATTAACTTTCATGCCATCCGGACGATCATGTTCTGTAGCTTTGCGCTCTATTTGGTTTGACAGATCTGTACCGATTCTCAGACACTCTCGCACAGGCTGTTACTGTGGTCGTTATTGTAAACTCGTAAATTGCTGCTGTTCCCACGGCCACTTACTCCAGCATCCCTAACCATATGGCCCAGTGCCATTCATGTGCTGCTTCTTTAGCATGCTTCCAGTCTCATTTGGAGGAAGCCTGCGTGTGCGCACTGCCCAGATCGAGGCAGTGGAGACATGCAGCGGTGATGTGAAAAAACGCCATTTGGTTGGGAGCAGATGGTTGGCTTGGGGGCTGTCCGCGTCTTCAGAGAGAATCCCCGAGGGCTCCCCTTGTATTCAGAATCAATGAAAATTAAAGCGCAAAGAAAAGATGAAGAGTCAGACCTCGAGTCCCGGCTTTGTTCGTCGCAACTACTGGTGGGCAGGAGTTAAAGTACAACAGCCCCCTATAGAAACACTTAAGTTAAACAGTCTCCCCATAGTCCACCTTCAGAAAGAAGGAGGAATGCGAGAAAGGAGCTTTCTGCTTGATTTAACCAGGACAGTATCGCGTGGCATAAATTACGCCTGATAAGAATAAACGGAGTGGGCATAAATCTGAGGGTTTTCACGATGCTTTTCAGTTACGCTTTGCTGCAGTAATCGGGAAATGTGTGCGATGTCAGTGTAAAGAATTGTTGGGGAAAGTGTGATGATAGCTGGGTGACATGCTTCCACTCTTATTTATGGTCAACAGTTCAATAACTGTCATGGTGTGTGGAGGCATTGAGCGAATCCCACAGTGTGTTGCAATGACACCTGTCGCCCGATGGCATCTTCGAAGTCCATGCTTTTGTTCGAAAACTGCATTATTATTCAAACAAAGTTTAAATGTTTCATTATTTTTGCAACCATACATAAAATGCCGAAATTAAGTTGAATCCAAAACGGTGGGCAAATCTGTGCGCATCTGAGAAGTGCATGCGCATGCCGTTACTCCGCGTCACAAACGCACATATTGTCGCATTCCTCTAAAACGGTAATTAACGCACTAATGAAGACCACCCTCACGCATACACACAAAAACGCGCATCTCATGCGTGAGACAGAGCGGAAAAAGTGAGACCTCGGTTAAATGAACAATATGGACGATTAAAAGCGCGCATCGGAAAGAGGACAGCGTAACTTCCTCGTCAAATTAAATGCGAAATAATTGATAAAACACAAAAAACAACAGAAGCTGGTAGGTACTTTTGTCGGAGATGACGTGTAGGGGTGTTCTTTCTCCCCGCTACATTGTGAGAGGAGCAGGTGCTGTCTGAATTACCATACAGCTGAGAGCACACACACACACAAACAGAGAGAGAGAGAGAGAGAGAGAGAGAGAGAGAGAGAGAGAGAGAGACTTATTCTCCCCTCACACAATAACAAAGTGCCTTAATGACAGCCACGCGAACGACACACACCAGTCCAGCTCAGAGATGGAAACTCTGGATGTATAGAGTCACCAAAACTTTAAGCACTGAGATGATGTGTGGTAAAAAGTGACGAGACAAGGACAGAAAACTAAAGAATGTTCAGAGGGATGCTGTAAATGTTCACTTTACATGACCTAATTATGCGAGGCGCCAACACATTCTGCGTACTCCGACTTAATTCAACTTGTTCTGCATTTAAAAGGGTGGAAGCCACATACATTTTTTTTTTTCAACTGACCAAGTTGATTAAGGGTCAATAACGTGACGCTCAATGTTTTGTCCAGATCAGTTCAATTATTATTCTTCTTTTTAAATACATTAAAAACGCATTCTACATAAAAACATTCTACAATTACTTTGAACTCAGTAACTGAGCTCAAAGTAATTTTGATATTTTTTTCCTGGACTTACAATAACAAATGTCATGTGGTGTAACCGTCTGAAGACAGTAAGTGAAATAAAAGTCTAAAAGCGGAATAATCAAAATAATCTTTTAATATAGTATCTAAAAAAAAAAAAAAAATTAAATATTATTAATATTTATACAACTTTTGTCCAACATATTAAAGTCAAGCGGTGTAACCAACATGCAGGTATAGCCATCTTGTTGTCATGTAACAAAAATAACAATAAAATAATAAAGATTAAAATAGAGAGCACCCCTTTTGACCCCTTATAGTTAAAAAACAACAACAACAACAACAACAACAACTTTATTTTGTCATATTATTAAATATCAATATTTTGACATTGTTTTGTAAATGTAAATTTTGTTGAGGTCATATGGAGTAAACCCGAGAAAACTTTATATTCTTGACTAAAAAATTCCTGATATTTGAAAAAAATAAATAAAAACATAATAATAATAATAATAATAAATAATAATAATAATAATAATTATATATATATACACACACACACACATCGATCAGCCACAACATTAAAACCACCTGCCTAATATTGTGTAGGTCCCCCTCCTGCAGCCAAAACAGCGGCAACCCGCATCTCAGATCAGCATTCTGAGATGATATTCTTCTCACCACAATTATACAGAGTGGTTATCTGAGTTACCGTAGACTTTGTCAGCTCAAACCAGTCTGGCCATTTTCTGTTGACCTCTCTCATCAACAAAACATTTCTGTCCACAGAACTGCTGCTCACTGGATGTGTTTTTGTTTTTGGCACCATTCTGAGTAAATTCTAGAGACTATTGTGTGTGAAAATCCAAGAAGATCAGCAGTTACAGAAATACTCAAACCAGCCCATCTGGCACCAATATACAGTATATATATAATAGGGGTAAAATAGACAGGGCTAACTAAGCTTTTTTATTTATTTATTTATTTATTTATTTACAATATTTTATTTTACAACTTTGCAAATAAATATAATAAAAAAGTTTAGCCCTGTCTATTTTACCCCAGAAATCATGTTGGAAATACATGCTTCAAAAACGAATGATCAAATTCATGGCGATTTTTTAAAGTTTCAGTCATGTTTTAGTAAAGCAGAACCGTTGTTCCCAAACATGCAAGAACACCCGCACTACAGATTTTGCCCCATGATAAGGAATGCGCTTTGCTTGCGCAATGTGTGATGTAATTTGCGGTTTAATGTCAGAGTGGGATGTACAGGATTCTCAAGCGTGCTTATTTTCCTGTATGTAAATTAGACTTTTTTTTTCTCCTACCCCACTCTTTCCTTTTTAGCAGTGGCTAAGATTTGCACATTTTACAGCTCACTGACCATTTGCCGAATTTTTTTTTCTTTCTTTTCTTTTCTTTTCTTTTCTTGGAGGGTTGGGGGTGGTGTAGACTGAAAAGTGTCCCTTTGTGACAACCAGAGTCAGATTGGGGAGTAGCTCATTTGCATCTCATTACCCTAGCAGGCGCAGTCTGTATATAACCCGCTGCGGGAGGACTGGGACATTAAACACGCAGAGTCAACCAGTCTCTTACATGGACACAAGAGTACCGGAGGAAAGTTTGGATCAGTAGTTTTGGATCATCTCCACGCCAAGTGCATACACGGAGAATAAGCAATACATGCGTAGACAACCCCGTGTCTCTGTTTTCTGCATTTTTTTCAACTAACCACAAGTGGACTGCAAACTTTTGACAACTTGGAGTATTCGTCTTCTGAGGGAATTTCCTGTTCATCACCCTTTTGCACGTCGGGGTTTCCTCTTTTTATTCGTATTTGGGATTTATTGGCTTGAACATATCCAAGGGGTACTTTGATGGGCTTGCATGCGCAGATAAAGTGAATACAAGAGAACATCAGAAAGAGCTCCCAGTGAGTTTCAATGATTTATTGGCCCGTGGACGCTTAACAACACAGTACAGATCCTCTCCACCATGGGACGACTTATGATTGCAGCTTTCCTCTGTATCATGATAAGCCAGGTAATGAAAGTCTGTATGTGGTTGATGATGCTCTCACATGCCTATAGCTGTTAAGTAGCCTATAACATGGACAGGAGGAGGTTCATGATGGCAACTGTTAGTCATTACTTATAGTCATTTCCATTCCTTTTCAGGGGTTTTGTTCTGGCGTTTTCGAGTTAAAGCTGCAGGAGTTTCTTAACAAGAGAGGGGTGACAGGCAACGCAAACTGCTGCAAAGAATCTGCGTCCGCGTCAGGGATTCAGCAATGTGAATGCAAAACCTTTTTTAGGATTTGCCTTAAACATTACCAAGCCAATGTCTCTCCGGATCCTCCATGCACATACGGTGGCGCAGTCACCCCGGTGCTCGGATCAAACTCTTTCCAAGTTCCCGAGACCTCTCCAGACAGTTCTTTCACCAACCCCATTCAGTTCTCATTCGGATTCACATGGCCGGTGAGTACTTGCCATCTTCTTCTCTTGGATTGAACGAGACGGGTTTAACTTGTTTTGTAATATGTTTAGCACTCAAGAAGGATTTCTGTACTCAGGACATAGGTGTTTAGAGGATTTAACACTTGTTGGTGGGTGGGAAATGTCACATCCCCTGGGTTGGAATATAAGCTAATTGTCAGCTCAGTGTGAAGTTCTTAAACCTTTCATTTTACTGCAATAAGTAAGTGTGAAATCCGAGAAATGAGGCTTGAATCCCCAATGTGATCACACCTCTTGTCACTCACATCTTCCGTTATATGTAAAACAGAAGGGAACCTACATGTGGAGGAATGTTTCTAATCAATTCCTTTTATTTTTTTTTAACATAATCTTCTGTGATGTTTCAGGGTACCTTTTCGCTTATTATTGAAGCGCTGCACACCGAATCCAACGACGATCTGTCAACAGGTAAGCCGAGCTGAAATGCATACATTTAATGTAAAAATAGAGCATTCATTCTTGACATTCTTATGCAAATAATAAATAAATAAATAGATAATGCAAAAATGTCTATAAACTTTCATAGAAAACCCAGACAGACTCATCAGTCGTATGACCACCCAGAGGCATTTGACAGTGGGTGAGGAATGGTCCCAGGATCTACAGGTTGGTGGGAGGACAGAGTTTAAGTACTTGTACAGATTCGTCTGTGATGAGCATTACTACGGCGAGGGCTGCTCGGTCTTCTGCCGTTCCCGCGACGACACCTTTGGCCACTTTACCTGTGGAGAGCGCGGAGAGATCATCTGCAATTCCGGATGGAAAGGACAGTACTGCACAGAACGTAAGTACACACAATATTGGTAATCATTTTGTGTGAAACAGCGTTGTATTTTGTGTGTGGAAGTTATTTAAGTGGGTACGTTGCTGTATTTCGCAAGAAAAACAACAACAAACTCTGTCACTACAGTCGCAACAGGCATTTTGTGTGATTCAAATGAGGGACGTTGGCCAAATAATGGCACGCGTGCCATAGATTAAATGAAACGCCTGATTGGTTACTTGGCAGAGCGCTGGGCACTGATTGGCTCAGCGCACTGAGGTATTGTTGGAAGGGGGCAGCTGCAGAGTGAACATAGACAATAGAGCAGCTGTCCTGCACTGGCACCATGTACACCAGCTGTCCACCTTTATCTGCGCAGACTCTGGGAGTTAAGGGGCGGGGGGGTTGGATGAACAGAGTGAAAAAGGGGACTTCTGTCCCACAGTTAGGGGAGAAGGGAGCTTTTGTTTGGGAAGCTTTTATATAGTGTAACTGTGTTAACCAGAGTGTCCTTCCAATGGTAGTGAGGAGAGCATTTTTGTTGTTGCCTACACAGTAAGGGTGAGCAGCTTGGTAAGAATTGGCATCAGATTCTTCAGATGGGGAAGTGTTATTAATCAATATATTCCTCTTTATAGCAAACTGTCTTCCGGGATGTGATGAGGACCATGGATTTTGCGACAAACCTGGAGAATGCAAGTAAGTGTGATGGAGATTTACAGTTCTTGCATTTTTAACACTCATCACTATGGAGATCAATAACATACTAACTGGTCCTCTGTCATGTTTTTAGGTGCAGAGTGGGCTTTAGTGGAAAGTACTGTGATGACTGCATTCGTTATCCTGGTTGCTTGCATGGCACCTGTCAACAGCCATGGCAATGCAACTGCCAAGAGGGTTGGGGAGGCCTCTTCTGTAACCAAGGTGAGGATTATTGTTATAGTAGATTGACATTATTTTTGAAAAACCTACTTTTTTGAACATGTCCAAGGCATTTTGTCTTATTTGCACGAAATTTAGTATGTATTATCTAGATATGTTATTGACAAAAAGTTTTCAAAAGAATTTGATTTGTTAAGTCGTTAACAAGCCAATATGTTTTTGGTTTAGGGCCAGAATGTCTAATTGGTCTTGATCTTGTGAGCACAATATTCAAACTTAAAACTTGGTACACATGGACAACAGAACATTCTGAGGTCACATGCCAAATTGAATAAATGTATGATGCTTGGGGGCACTATAACATAAGACAATTAAACTTATGCAACTGTGATCAAAGTAGTTGAAATCTGGCCCCAACACAACTGTATCCACTGTATCCACAGGATCTATTTTGTCAAATCTGGCTCTTTTGGACATCTTCTCTTTACATGGGATTGGACCCCAGTAATTGTCGCTTGCGGCTATATTTATTGTCATGGTAGATCAAGATGTAAATGGTGAAGTTGTTGATTTAGAGTTGTCCATTGGCAAAGGAGACTAACCTGCATTCATGTTTTCTTGCAGATCTCAATTACTGCACACATCACAAACCCTGTCAGAATGGGGCCACTTGCACCAACACTGGCCAGGGAAGCTACACCTGCTCATGCAGACCTGGCTTCACTGGTGCCAGCTGTGAAATTGAGGTCAACGAATGTTCTGGAAGCCCGTGCAGAAATGGAGGAAGCTGCTCTGTAAGTATTCATTGGCCTAATATATGAAATATTTCATTTTCTGTAATATAATTTAAAACAGTCAGTTGTGTTCAATACAAACCTCTTCTCAACCATATCTTTGATTTCGCAGGATCTTGAAAACACATACAGCTGTACATGTCCCCCTGGTTTCTATGGAAGAAACTGTGAGCTGAGCGCCATGACTTGTGCTGATGGCCCCTGCTTCAATGGTGGACGCTGCGCTGACAACCCTGATGGAGGATACTTTTGTCAGTGTCCGACAGGCTACGCCGGCTTCAACTGTGAAAAGAAGATTGATCACTGTAGCTCCAATCCATGCTCAAATGGTAAGTTGAATGCTCCCATTCAAAAGGCAGATCTGAAATGCAATTACAAATGATGGGCATTTCTAATGTCTTCCATTTGAACTATTTTCCAGGTGCTCAGTGTCTCGATCTTGTGGACTCCTATCTTTGTCAGTGTTCAGAAGGTTTTAGTGGAATGCACTGCGAAGACAACATTGATGACTGTGCTGCCTATCCCTGCCAGAATGGTGGCACGTGCCAGGATGGACTCAATGACTACACCTGCACCTGCCCACCTGGATACACTGGCAAGAACTGCAGCTCTCTGGTCAACAAGTGCATCCACAACCCTTGCCACAATGGGGCCACTTGCCACGAAAGGGACAACCGTTATGTGTGCGCTTGCGTTCCGGGATATGGTGGTCGTAACTGTCAGTTCATGCTGCCAGATAACCCTCAGGGTCAAGCTGTTGTAGAGGGACCCAACAGGTACGATGAGGACAATGGTGCCTTTCCTTGGATGGCAGTTTGTGCTGGGATTATTTTGGTGCTTTTAGTCCTGATCAGTGGTGCTGTCTTGGTTGTCTACATCCGTCTTAAGGTGCAGCAAAGGAGCCAGCAAGTTGACAGCCATAATGAAATTGAGACAATGAACAACTTGACCAACAACTGCAGCCGAGACAAGGACTTGTCCGTGAGCATCATCGGAACCACGCAAGTGAAGAACATCAACAAGAAAGTGGACTTTCAGAGCGATGCCACAGGTGGAGAAAAAAATGGATTCAAATCTCGTTACTCGCTAGTGGATTACAATCTTGTTCACGAGTTAAAGCAGGAGGATTCGGTAAAAGAGGACTCAGAGAAGTGTGAAACGACAAAATCCGAGGCTCTCGATCCGGATTCGGACGAGAAGCACAGAAATCATTTAAAAAGGTAAATGTCATCACATGAGGATTTTCGACAAGGGTCATTGATGATGAGGTGTTTTTATGCAGTACTAAAGTTTGTTCTTTTCTCTTCCAGTGATTCTTCAGAGACAAAATGCACAGAATCTTTGTGCAAAGACACAAAGTACCAGTCAGTCTTTGTTATATCAGAGCAAAAGGATGAATGTATTATTGCAACCGAGGTGAGTCGAGAAACCAGTACTTAATGTCTTGACACGTTGGTCTGCAAATCTAGTTTTTCGAAAGCTAACTTTGCGGCATTTCTCTCTTTACAGGTGTAACGCCACAACGGAGCTGTAGCTCATCTTGTTCTACAGGAGGTTTTACTCCAGTAATGCTGCTCTAACCAGAGGGAAGTTTCCCTTCATGTGACTGCTGCTGTGAAACTTATGTTGATGGTGACATTCAGAATGAGCTGGTTCTCAACTGAAGTAAACACAGTGACTGCAGGAAAGGACGTTGGGCCATACTGGCTCGGACTCTCAAAGTTTGTTTCCCAGGAATGTGCCAAATGGACTTGTTGCACTTCCTGTAGGGACGGTTTTACCTCATTGCACTACGATGGGTTGTATTTTTAATGTATTAACACACAATTGAAATGAATACTGTGTATGCATATGCACTGACCGCAGTGTGTATCTGGAAGTTCTCTGATCCATTCTAGATCAGGAGAGGAAAAACACTGCCATCAAATATGTTTGTAACTGATTTGCTTTTTTCAAAGGTTGTATTTCTTTTATTTAAATGCTTATTGTGATCGATGTGTTTGTGACTTTGATGTAATTTAATATCTGTTTCATTTTGCAGATTTGTCTATTGTAAATAAGGCACTTCGGGTCAATGTGACTGTGTTCGGATGTAAATGTATTTAAACATGCTGTCAAAATGTACAGGAATTGTTTTATGACTGTTGTTCATGAAGAAAATCACCTTAATATTTTTCCAAATAAATCCTGTATGATAAAATATGAGTTGGGGCAGATAGTTCTGAATTAATGAACAGTTTGTTCACTCTGTTGGACAGTTTCGGCTCTGTGCATAATTAAAAAATGCTGTGCTTACTAAGAAACTGGAGGAAATAATGCTAACAATATGTCAAGATCTCTGGATAATTTTGCACAATCAAT
Organism: Myxocyprinus asiaticus; assembly: GCF_019703515.2. Taxonomy (NCBI): domain Eukaryota; kingdom Metazoa; phylum Chordata; class Actinopteri; order Cypriniformes; family Catostomidae; genus Myxocyprinus; species Myxocyprinus asiaticus. The sequence goes on from NC_059366.1 coordinate 8,282,972, forward strand.
CTGCATCTTGTGGCCTGGCACAAATGTGTGTGTATTGTTGCGTGGAGTCTTGATCTGATGAAATGGTCAACTGTTTCCTTTTTGTACCTCACTATATGTGAGACAAAGACACACCCGGTAATCGCAAATTACAGCTTTCATCTTGATGGCAGGATATTTTGGGGATGAAAGAGCACTCTGACAAAAACATGAGAAACCACTTTTTGTAAATGGTTTGGTCAAAGTTTCTAACTTTTTATGTTTAAGATGCAGCCATGCTCATTAAGTGGCTTAAACAGTGCAATGGGAGATTAGTGCAAAAGGAACACTCCCATAGGATCTTAATAAGAATTTAATATGCAATGTGGAAGCCAAATCGAAGTATTTAAGGGTAAAATTAGGCTCACCAGAAATATACTTTCTATCTTGTTTTCAACAATAGTTGGTTTGCGATAATTTACAGAATATTCTCATTATCTCAGAATCTCTTAGAATGATCAGGCTCAGGGTGAAAATGTGAAAAACTTTAAATATGACAAGTTCACTTATGTGCCGAACTAGGTATTTAAGACTAAATAGGACTATGAAGTCATTCTAATGGTGATATCAACTTCACACATTTGTAACTATGTCAGCTTACAGTGTCAGGCACACTGTGGAATTATTTCCATGATCCATAATGGTAGACAGTGGTAAGTGGTATATAGTCCAATACATTGTCTTTATAAAATCATGTCATTATAGGAAGTAATTCATTATCTTTACTACAGGGCTCTCTGGAATACTTGATTGTGCTATTTTCATGTTTCTTGCATCACTCCAAGGCCTCTCTCTCTCTCTCTCTCTCTCTTCTTTTTTTTTTTTTTTAACAAAATCAAATCAAACAACCATCAAATCCATTTATCTATTTGGTTTGTAGCCATGTAATAAGTGGGATAAAGTACAGTCAGCCAGTGATTATTGCAAAATAATCCCAGTGATACAAGACCCCTACACTGTGCATCAGGATCCTGATTATTTATATTATGTTATAATGATGGGCTGACATTATCCCCCACTTCATCTAATATTTCCATTAGACCAATTACTGCAAACATTAGAAGTTTCACACCTCAGCTCTGTAAATAGAACCGTCTTGTTGTGAGGGCAGTGAGGATACAGGGAAACGTATTTGCTGGTATTACCCATCTGTTGGACTGTTGCTTTCACATACCGCGCTAAGCTTTTAACTGAACTTTTTTTCACTCGCACAATAGGATTTCGCTGAGTTGGAAAATATCAGGAGACAGCAGCTCTTTTGTTTCTTCATTCAGTGTGGGCCTGTTGCACTGCTCAGTAGCCGGTGGCAGATATCTTCTATTTGATCTTCTTTCAGTTATGTGTTTTGAACAATGTATTTGGTTTTGGATAAATCTTATTATATATATTATATTATATATAGTCTTATTTTGAAACAAAATAGATTTGCTCGTGATTATCACTCACAGAATATTCTTAATGCTCTGAGAATGATAAGGCTCAGGGTCAAAAGGTTTAAATGGTATTAAAGGTTTTGATGACAAGTTCACTTATGTGCTCAACTATGCTAACAAATGATGTAGGCTCCAGTGGAAACTGTTTTCATGGTTGCTATATTGTTCACAACAGTACAGTTCTATATTTTGGTGCAATCCTCATTAGTTTGTACAGTTTAATCCAGGCACTAAAAACACATCCTTAGCTGGCTGTCAATAAAGTTTTACAACCATCATACAAAAGCACTGTTATAGAAGACATGCATTTGTGTATTTGGACGTGAATTTTGGGATTGTTGCATGTGTTTTAAGTATGGATACCTGTGGTGATGCTCTTATTGCAACTATGAAAACAGGACATAATAATGATAATAATATTTTATTGTCCAATTTCTTGGAAATTTGCTTCGCGTCAGATTACACGATCACCACCATCTAAAAATGTACAATACGTAAACAAACTGACAAGTACATTGCATTAATACGACATCACATCATCACCCATTATTACAAGTCACATCACATTATTTCCAGTACAACATCTCATTATTAAGAATGATAACCCCTCTCATTGAGTAGTCCAATGGACATCGGAATAAAGAAGCACCTGAATAGTCTATGTCTTGGCATCCTTAACCTCCATCCTGATAGCAGAAGTTGGTACTCATGGTGAAACACATGTTGGCTATCCCCAATGATGTTATGTGCTATTCTCAAAACCCTCTGCTTGTTTTCATTTGGAAATATCTCTAAAACAGATATTTCAATACAGAATAAAATAGTTTGCAGCCCTAAAAAGACTATGAGATAATTTCCCCTCCCCTACTCTCTCTCACTGTGAAATTATTAATAGACATTATAATTTATTGTATCCTGATTGGTAGCTTTCAAATCACAAGAGTTTACAACAGGATCTGTCAGGTGAAACTGGAACATAACTATATTTCAGCTCTAATACAATGCAACATCAAAACCTGAAGTAAAAAAGATAAATTGTTTCAGTGTACAGTTCTTTATCAGTTTTACGTACAGTATCTTACAGCTGAAGAGTGTCATTTCCAACCCGATTTCATGACAAGATGTAATAACAATATGAAATGGCAAAATCGAAAGAAATTGTAAAAGATGGCTCGTACAAAAACTTACAGCTTTTACTCCCATAGAGGGGTGATTCTCATGAAACCTGTCAAGAAAATATCTTGGCGATTGTTTTAATTTTCTTAATTTTTTTAAGGATATTAGATTTTTTCATAAAGTAAATGAAGCCTGCTTTAAGGACCATTAAGATTTTTGCATTGTGACATTATTTTCAGGACACATAATCACATTTTCCCCCTTTCCAAAGGTGATTCTCATTACCTTGGCAGTCATTTTCTTACTGTATTACAGTTAAAAAGATGCTGTTGTACAATGATTTGTAATCATTTTAAATTAAAATCAACAAAAATGAAAGGCAGTATCAAGGAAATACTATTATGCATAATTACGCTACAATTTAAATAATATACCATTTTTTCACATTGCGGTAATGAGAATATCATTATCATTTTTCGCATTTCGGAAACAAGAACTGGGGGTAATATGTGCAGAACTGTCATAAAAATAATGTCACAAAAATCTGTCTATATGCAAAATATAATTTTTTATTTGATTCTTTTGATTTTGGAGAAAAATAGGACCAGGACAGGTTTCATAAGAATCACCCAGAGAAAAATAAATGAACCAACCAACGATGTTATTACGATTTTCTCCTGAGTTTAATTCATAAAACAAACCTAAAACTAACCATAAAGTGTAACCCCTTATGCAAACCCTAAAACTAACCATGATTTTACTAAGGGAAAAAAAGAAAAGATTTGGAGTGAGACATACATCAATCATTTGTATTGCATAAATCAACATGAAATGAGTAACCAGATGTGTTCACTGACGCAATTCTGTTTGTTGATTGGTTGGTCTCTATGGAAATCAAATTCATACCTTTTTGTACAAACCAAGGCATACGATATCTTAAGATTTTGCCATCTCGGACAAATTATTTCATTAGATGTCATGAGACTATGTTGATAATATCTACGGCACTATCGGCACCAAACGGAATGTCAAAAATAAATGCTGTTGCCAAAGAGATTCCAGAAAACTCTCCTAATCTTCTGAACAAAGAGTTAGCCCTGCCCCAAACTCACACCGTAGGTGGAGCCAGTATTGCTGTGTTGGGCTGGATGAGCTATTAAAACAAACAGAAGAATGATAGCACCACAGGGTTAAAGGTTTAGATGAAATCAACCTATGAATGGCTTGCTTATACTTAATGGTGCACTCAGTAATTTTTTTCCCCATTAAAAAAGTTTTACTCCTAAAGAAATACATTTTAATTTTGAAACATATGTATAAAATCATGACCGCTCACATAAGATGAGGACTCTTATAAACCTTATAAAAGCTCTTTTATTCAACATGGGGCAGGGGTGCCCTCATGGGGGATGCCATTTTAGAATCACATGACCAGCTGAATACTACTCTCTTAATCTCATTAACCATATTGTTATTGGAAACTTTCCCTCTTGGATTAAATTAATCATGGATGATTGTGTATAGTGAATTTCTACAATTGCATCTGCAACTGAAAACTATTGATTTTGAATGATGCTGCATCCACACCACTAGGTGTCACTGTAAGTCCAAGATGACACAAACAAAAAGTTACTTGAGTTTTTGACCTAACCAGCTGCAACAAGCAACAAGAATTATTGTTGGTCGGTTGATTTCTATTTCTGTGACGTCATGCTGATAGCCCCACCCATGCTGAACTAACATTGGTCCAAAGTTCTGCTCCATATAATTGCATGTTAAATATAAAATATGTTCTGTTTGGCTGTGACTCTGTTGCGTTACGTAGAATTTTTGTTTTCAGTGTGGACAGACAAATTACTGGTGTAAGAAGAACATATTCCACTCTGTTTATTTATATGTTTGTTGTCAAGCCATTCTAACAGTTGTACCGTTTCCATTTGCAGTTTAACTACAGAATCTTTGTTCTGTTCAGGTTATTATGTCTTTTATCTGCAGGTCGCTACCATGACGGCACAAGACCTTTCATGGTGAAGTACATTTACATGACAAGAAAACAATTTCAGCTGAGTTTGGTTGTTTAAGTGTTTCCACTTCAAGGGCAGATCTCGTCACAGATTAAAGTTCTTCTATATGTTTCTTCTATGCTGTCTTTCTTCTTCGTTCTGGGAAACGTCTAGTCATAGTAGTGTACGACATGCCTCCAAATCGGTCTGTATGTGCAGTCTTACTTCTGCTTGGCATAGTCACTATAAAGCTATTTTCTGCTGCCAAGCCCTTCAATGGCAAGTTACATTTTGACAGATTGTGGTGAGAGGGGAACACGAGCATCAGAAAAGGGATTTTGCAGCAGCAATGACCCATCCTTTGTTCTGGCGTAGTGGTCACCTGTCAGTCCTCACAATGCAGAGCCGCCCCCTTTCAACTGTTGCAACCTGGGCCCTTAGATCTCATTTGCTCTGGTAGAGAAGCGATTCAGAGTCCTGCAAGGGAAGTTTCAGGGAACAAAACTGTTTCATCCAGGACAATTGAAAGCAAACAAAAAGAAGTCAGTGGGTGTAAGAGCCACTGTTGGTACACTGAATGTCAGTAAATGCACCAATGTGACATCTGGGACTAACGCAAAAACTTGTATCCTGTACTATTAAAGCAACTTGGTTTTGTTTTGCTTTTGTGGACACACATATAGTACTGTATATATAAACAAACTAAAAAAATGTAGTGGTAATGTTATAAAATTGTGTCCTACTCCACCTGGGATGGCATGAGGGTGAGTAAATAATGAGAGAATTTTCATTTTTGGGTGAACTATCCCTTTAAACAACTTACTTCCAATGATCAATGACATCAGTGGGTATGACCAGGTGCCCCACCTACTCTGATGGCAAAAATTTGCTTCTCTGTTGGTTTCTTCACAGTCAAGACCAGTCAACATCAACACGTGTGTACATAGTTGCCAAGTTGGTGGAACTTACCTACATCTGTATGATCGTTCATGTAGAGACATTTTACAAGACCATGTTGTGTGATATTGTGGCAGCGGGGGCATGGTCAAGCGTCCGTCCGGAGAGAGAGAAAGCGGTGAGGGTGCTTGCACCTGAGCTAGATTATGTTTAACACCTGTCTCTAATTCCAGTGAGCATGGGGAGAGCGGCATATAAACAGCCATGCCACCAGCAGCAGAGAGAGAGAGACTGGCACAAGGAAGGCCACAGTGCTACAGAAGCTGTTAATCTATTGTGTTTGTGAAGCTGAAGTGTTTAAGTAACTATATGCCTGTGAAGCTGATGTGTTTAAGTAACTCTGTGCCTGTGAGACTGATGAGTTTGTGAAATTGTAAAGCACTGAGGTGGCCAATTAAAACGCGTACCTGAATCTGGAAACCTCGCTTCCCTGTGTTCTCCTTCCTTTCTGCCTGTGAGGCGGTGTTACACTGGTGCCGAAACCTGGGAATTAAAACTGAAGTACGTCCCATGGAGTCCTCCCAGGTGGCCGAGATCCTCCAGTCCCTCGCCAGTATGTATCAATCCAACCAGCAATCACTGCTTGAGCTACGCTAAGACCAGGAATGGCGCTTCTTTGAGATCGTACGGGCTCAAGCAGAGGACCGGCTCGCAATCCGGAGCCTCCTCGGCCAGGCGAAAAAGAGAGCCGTGACCCCGGACCACCGCAGCCAACTGCCTCCCCCCACACTCCTGAAGATGGGAGCCGACGACGATGCTGAGGCTTTCCTCGACTTATTCGAGAGAACCACGGAAATCTGAGGCTGGCCGCATGATCAGTGGGCCGGCGACTAATCTCCTGGCCTATGATGACGTGAAAAAGTCCATCCTGCAGCGGGTGGGTCATAGCCTGGAACAGTATCGCCAGCTATTCTGGACCTTGAAGCTGGGGAAGACCGACCGCCTGTTTGCTTTTTCCCAACGGCTCCAAGATGCGTGCCGGAAATGGCTGCTGGCGGGGAATCGCGACGTCGCGGGAGTTGTCGACCAGGTGGTACAGCGGAGTGGGTCCAGTGCCACCGCCCGGCATTGCTGGAGGAAGCCATTCGTCTGGCGGAGGATCATTTGGCGGCGTACCAGAGGGCGGAAGAGCCCTCCCACTCTCTCTCCCCCTCGACTATGTTTTCCTTGATCTCTACCCCCTCCCCTTCTCTCTCTCACTCTGCTCTCTCCCCAGAGCCCATTCCTGCCCCGCGGAGGGAGGAGTCCTGCCACCAAAGCCAGTTCCACGTGCGCAGGGTTTCCCGTCATCCACAGCAGCAACAGTGCCCCGCCGCTCTCCCCCTCAGATGGAAGTGCCCGCCGATGCAGGTGCAGGTGTGGCGCCTGGGTCAGCCTGCTGGAGTTGCGGGGATCCGGGACACTTCCGGGATCAGTGCCCTGTCATGGAGCTGGGAACGGTGGTCTGGATCCCCGACACTCCGCAGACTGCCCCTGATCGGGCTGGAGTGTACCGGATACCGGTAAGTATCAAGGGGGTTACTCACCAAGCATTGGTGGACACGGGTTGTAATCAAACCACTATCCACAAATGCTTGGTTCAATGCAAGGCTTTGGGCACAGCTAAAACAGTGAGGATGAAGTGTGTGCATGGGGATATTTACAACTACCCGGTGGTGACCACTGTTATTAAATTTTGGGGAACAAAACATAGAGTGGAGGTCGCGGTTAGTTCCCACCTCACCTATCCGCTGATTTTGGGGACTAATTGGCCTGAGTTTAGAAATGTATTAAAGGGAATATGCGCGGATGGGTCCTGCACTAAAGCTACGAGATGTGAGATGTGTGATGCTCTGGCAGGCAAGGCGGAGCCAGGGCCGTCTTCGTCTGCTCCACGTCAGGATGACGTGAGGGGGGAGAGGCTGCAGCCCCTCCCATCCTCTGGGAATTTCCCGAACCCAGCTCTTAATACCATGGAGCCGTCGGGAAATGGTGTGCCAGGTGGCTCATTATAATCCCATGGTGGGTCATCTAGGGGAAAGGAAAACGCTGAACTGTCTAATAATCCGTTTTTATTGGCCGGACATTGGCGGCGATGTCCACAGGTGGTGTGCGGCATGCCGCGAATGCCAGCTGGTGAATCCACCAGCCATCCCAAAAGCGCCATTGCACCCCCTTCCGTTGATCGAGGTCCCCTTTGAAAGAATTGGAATGGACCTCGTTGGACCATTAGAGCGGTCTGCATGCGGACATCACTTTGTATTGGTCCTAGTGGACTATGCAACGTGATATCCGGAAGCAGTGCCTCTGCGCAACATCTCAGCATGCAGTGTTGTGGAGGCACTCTTCAAAATAATCTCCCGGGTGGGGATTCTGAAATAAATCCTCACCGATCAAGGCACAACCTTTATGTCACGAACACTACGCAAGCTTTACGAATTATTGGGCATTAAATCAATCCGCACCAGCATCTATCATCCACAAATGGATGGCCTGGTGGAGTGATTTAATAAAACCCTTAAAAATATGATTCGTAAGTTTGTACACGAGGATGCTAGAAACTGGGACAAATGGCTTGATCCCCTGTTATTCGCAGTACAAGGGGTCCCGCAAGCCTCCACGGGGTTTTCCCCATTCGAGCTATTATACGGGCGGCGCCCGCACGGCGTGCTTGATGTTATGCGTGAAGCTTGGGAGAAGGGTCCTTCAAACAGTAAGAATGAAATTCAATACGTTCTTGATCTTAGAGCAAAACTCCACACCTTGGGGCAACTAACACAGGAGAATTTGCTCCAAGCTCAAGAACGACAGAGCTGACTGTATGACGGGAACTCGGCTGCGGGAATTTGCACCGGGAGATAAGGTACTCGTATTACTTCCCACATCGAGCTCCAAATTACTCGCAAAGTGGCAAGGACACTTTAAGGTCACACGACGAGTGGGGGATCTCGATTATGAGGTAAAGTGAACAGATAGAGGGGGCACACGTCAAATATACCACCTCAACCTCCTGAAATTGTGGAGCGAGGCGGTCCCTGTGACGTTGGCTACGGTAGTCCCGGAGAGGGCAGAGCTCGGGCCAGAGGTGAATACAAAACACAATCATTTCACACTAATCACTTGCGGAGACCACCTCTCACCGTATCAACTCGCAGAGGTTGCCAAGTTGCAGAAGGAGTTTGCAGATGTGTTTTCCCCTCTACCGGGTCATACGAACCTCATACAGCACCACATCGAGACCGAGCCGGGGGTGGTGGTATGTAGCTGTCCCTACCGATTGCCCCAGCACAAATAGAAAATTGTCCGGGAAGAATTGGATGCTATGCTCGATATGGAGGTAATAGAGGAATCCCACAGCGATTGGTCCAGCCCAGTTGTTCTTGTTCCTAAGAGCGACGGGTCTGTACGATTCTGTGTGGATTATAGAAAAGTCAACACGGTGTCTAAATTTGACGCATACCCAATGCCTCGCGTTGATGAGTTGCTCGATCGGTTGGGCACCTCTCGATTTTATTCGACACTGTATTTGACCAAGGGTTATTGGTAGATCCCCTTGACACCAATTTCCCGTGAAAAAACGGCTTTCTCCACACCGTTCGGATTACACCAATTTGTGACACTTCCGTTTGGTTTGTTTGGAGCCCCGGCTACGTTTCAGCATCTCATGGACCGAATCTTCAGACCATATTCGGCTTACGCTACTGCATACTTGGATGACATCATCATTTACAGCAATGATTGGCAGTGGCACATGCAACATATGAGGGCGGTTCTGAGATTGCTGCGACAGGCCGGACTCACAGCAAACCCCATGAAGTGCACGATTGGGTGGGTGGAGGTATGGTATCTGGGGTTCCACTTGGGCCATGGGCAGGTGCGTCCCCAAATTGACAAGACTGTGGTGATTATGGCCTGCCCAAGGCCCAAGACCAAAACGGGGGTGAGACAGTTCCTGGGGCTGGCTGGCTATTATAGGAGATTCATGCCTAATTATTCGGACATCACCAGCCCATTCACTGATCTCACTAAAAAGGGAGCTCCAGACCCGGTCCAGTGGACGAAGCAGTGTCAACAGGCGTTTATGCAAGTGAAAGCCGCACTTTGTGGGGGGCCTCTTTTACATTCACCCGATTTCTCTCTCCCTTTTGTCTTGCAGACGGATGCTTCAGACAGAGGGCTGGGGGCCATACTCTCGCAGGTGGTGGAGGGGGAGGAGCGCCCGGTGCTGTACATTAGCCGTAAGCTCTTGTTGAGAGAGACTAAGTACAGCACCGTGGAAAAGGATTGTCTCGCCATGAAGTGGGTGGTCCTCACTCTCCTATACTACCTGTTGGGGTGGGCCTTCACTCTCTGCTCGGATCACGGCCCACTCCAATGGCTCCACCGCATGAAGGATTCCAACGCGCGGATCACCTGTTGGTATCTGGCTCTTCAGCCATTTGAGTTCAAGGTGGTCCACAGACCGGGAGTGCAGATGGCTGTCGCCGACTTCCTTTCCAGAAATGGGGGGGGGGAGTGGTAGACAGGCCAGATGCCTACTATATATATAAATATATATATATAGTAAGCCTACAAATGTCTATAAATCACAACAACAGATGGCAACTGGTGCATATGGCCACGTATAGTGTGTTAGCATTAGCATTAGCACCATGAATACAGAATGTAAACAAACATTAAAAACGGCTTCTTTTACTGTCGACCTCATGTGTGTTCTATCAGAATGAGGTATGTAGTTAGTGATAACACATTTTAATTTCACATTGGTTAATGTTTTATAAGTAGGACAGGGTGCATCTCCCTATACAAAAAGCATAGTGCTGCCACCTTACCGCACATGTCCTACTCATTATTTTCAAATACAAATGAGTTTGTGATTTGCCACAAATGTTTTCCAGAAGTTTGCAGCTCTTCACCAGTTGTGGTAAACCTACAGCAAACCTTTGGCAACAATGAAGAGTTTGCTGCAAAGCTCATTTGCATGTGAAAATAATGAGTGCCAAATTTGTGGCAAGGTGGCAGCGATTCTGTGAGAACACTCGATTTTTGTAAGAGCTCGTATTTAAATGCTATTCTAAATGCTGGCACCAGCAGCGTTTACAATGTTCTAATGTTTGCAAACAGCATAAAGTTGCTCAGCTGTGTCGAACTTCTAACTCTGAACGAAAAACTTTACAGTAAATCTATCAGAGCATGTACTTGTAAATAATGTAAAGCAGTCCTGCCCATTGATAGCCACCTATAATAAATTTTATAACGGAATAAAAGTTTTAGCGAAACTTCTACCAGTTGACACACATCGCAGGGTATATACTGTTATACTGCCTAGCCCTAGCTTGACCCAAATACTGTATGGGAGTGTGAGATTAAAAGCAAAATAAAAGCAGTTGATTTCAGTAAAAAATTCAGGACATTCAAATAAAAATTCCTTGAAGGATTCCTGAAGAAACAAATGGCTGTCCCATTGAGAGGTCCCTGACCACAACATCTGACAGCATTTAGCCAAATGGACCTGTGATTTCTACTGAAGCAATCAGCAGAACTGTTTGACTATGTGTCAAGTATTTGGGTGTTTCTTCAAGTGTGGGTAAACTCCCTTAAAACACACTTTTTTCAATAGTGTATTTACAAAGACTACTAACAATGCACTCTCAGAAAAAAACTGCTTAACTGTACCTTTTAAGGTACAAGGGCCAGCAGTGGGGTGGTACCACACTAGTGAGAGTTTATCACTCGTTTTGGATCATAATTATACATTTCCAACCTAATGTGTACCTTTAAAGTTACACTTTTATGTTTTGTTCCTCTTGGAACAATAATATACATGTGCAGTACCTTTTCTTTTTCTGATGGTGTGCCCAACAGTGGATATACATGCGTCACAGGAGAATTCTTGTAATTTTTTTCTGACCAACAACTGTCATTTTTACCACATCTCGAATTATGTCTTCCGTTTGATAACATTCTGTGGTGGGAATGTCCTTCCAAACATTTCTGAAATAAAATGGTTGTATTGGTTGTATATCTCAAAAATTTATTTAAATAATTTTCATGCTACAAAATGGTTTAAATGGTGTCTGATTACTTCACACTTTGTTTATCTTGAAACACTTTATTTATCTTGAGCGCTGCACAGGTAGGTTTAGAGAACACTTTGTGATCCTCTCCATTCTGTACCAAAAGTGCCCATTGACATTGCCCAGGAGAGACCACAGAGCCAGGAGAAGACAGTGTACCTCAGGCCCTGAAGATCATCAGTCACTCTCACTCTCGATGAGGGACCTAAAGACCTCTTGACTGATGTGAACCCTCTTCCCAAATAAACCCAGTGATCTAGAGAGGGTGACGTTTTTGTATTTTAAACACAGAAGGACCTATGCTTGTCAAGCAGTCTTGGGTGAGTTTGCCAGCCTCAAATGCTCATTAACTAGTTTCCGTCAAAGCTGTGAACTTCTGGTAATGACAAATATATTATGACAAATTTCTTCAATTTCGGGCACGTTCAGCCCTGTGAATTTCTAGGAGGTAAAGTCTCTTAAAACACTTTCACTAACAATGTGCAACAGTGTTTGTATGTGGACCACAGAGGATTGTCATTTTTGTCATGAAAATTCCCAGCACAGTGCCATTTCCAGCACATCTCAAATTCTGTATTGAGTTTAATAGAATTCTGTGCTGGAAATGACACTGATGGAAATTATTATTATTATTATTTTATTTATTATTTTACATTTTTTTTAAACAAAATGGCTCTGACTCCTTTGTCTTGCTAAGATTAATTTCATAGCTAAAATTTTATGTTTCCTAAATAGAATTAAATAATATTTCACACTTTTTGCATAATTTGGCAAAAATCCAACTTAATAGGAAATATTCTGCTCACATGTGATATTTACCTTGATTTATCTTAGTTTGTCTCATATTTCATTTCAAGCATGCTCTTCACTCACACTTTTCTCCACTTGGTTTAAGGGATATTTCACCCAGAACTGAAAATTCTCTCATCATTTACTCGACCTCATGCCATCCCAGATGTGTATGAATTTCTTTCTTCTACAGAACACAAATGAAGATTTTTAGAAGAATATTTCAGTTCTGTAGGTCCTTACAATACAAGTGAATGGTGATCAGACCATTGTAGCTCAAAAAATCACATGAAGGAAACATAAAAGTAATCCATAAGACTCCCAGTGGTTAAATCCATATCTTCAGAAGCGATAACAGAAACAGATCAATATTGAAGTCCTTTTTTACTCTAAATCTCCACTTTAACTTACACTTTCAGAAAATAATTATATAGCTTCTGAAGATATGGATTTAACCACTGGAGTCATATGGATTACTTATGTTTCCTTTATGTGAGTTTTTACCATAAATTATCCCCCTGCCCAGTAGGTGGTGATATGCATGAAGAATGTGAATCATCAAAAACAAAAGAAGAAGAATGTAAAAGTACAAGTAAAAGTAAAAGTGGAGATTTATAGTAAAAAAGGACTTAAATATTGAACTGTTTCTCACACACCTATCATATCACTTCTGAAGACATGGATTTAACCATTTGAGTCATATGGATTACTTTTATGTTGCCTTTATGTGCATTTTGGAGTTTCAAAATGTTTCACCCTTTCGCTTGCATTGTTTGGACTTACAGAGCTGAGATATTCTTCTTCAGAAGAAAGAAAGTCTTACACACCTGGGATGGCATGAGGGTGAGTAAATGATGAGATAATTTTCATTTTTGGGTGAATTATCCCACCAAGCACACTAAATTTATAAAAAGGGGCAAAATTGTTTGGAGTGGTGGAAATGACGCCACAACTGTGGGACAGACGTAATTTTCGAAAAATGTATCTAAATAATTTTCACACAAAAAATATTGAAAGTTTACGTTTATTTCACTCTTTAAATTTTAGATTATCATAGTTTTAAACATAATAATTTGTAATTTTATAATGGATTTTCATAGTTTAATATTGACAAAGGTAAAACAGTAAACCCTAAATTAAAAAAACTATTAAAAAATGTGAAAAGTACCAACAGTAAATAATGAAGGCCTGGTAAAATGTTTATAAGTCAGTTTTAATGTGACCTTCATATAACAAAAAGAAAAAAGTTGAAATCTGCTAGTTTTAATGAAAATCAACCCAAGGGACATGAAATTGCCCAAAGTTGATATACTGTATATATAGTTCACCCCAAAATGAAAATTTAATCAACCTCATGTTGTTGCAAACCTCAGATCCTGTTATATTTTCTGTGGAACACTAAAGGATTTTTTATCTTCACAAAGCTCTTTGCTATACAGTTCAAAGTGATCCTAGCCTGTAAAACAGCACTATTAAAGCACCAGAAAAGTAGTTCATTAAATTGTGTGCATTACACAAAAGTCTTTTCAGCCATAGGATAGCTTTGTGTGAGGAACAGACCGAATTTTAAGTCATTATGCAGCTTTCAAATATGGTGCCTGCACAGGTTGGACACCAATATCATGAAACTTTATTGGTGTCTAGTTACAAACTTCATGAAATCAAACCTGCGCAATAGCAGCTCTATTGATTTTTTCCTTTTTTTTTTTTCCTTTTCTTTTTTCTTCAAAAGACTTGGAACATAGCAATTATGGACTTTTGGACTACTTACTATTTAAGATTTTTTTTCGTCCTTTATAGTGATTATACAGCCCTGGTCACTGTATGAACTATCATTGTGGGGCAAGAGCTGCGTAACGATTCTCCAAAAAATTCTACTTTTTTGACCCATGTCAAAAATAAATAATTAAAAACAGCATAAGGGTTTGGAATAAAATGAGGGTGAGTTATCACTTAATTTTCAGTTTGCTGTGATTTTTTCTTTTAAATGCACACACAGAATAAACTTTTTATTATGATTGCTTGTGATTTCTGGATTTTTCTTTGACAAAAGCTGTCTTGGAATGCTTGTAATGAAGTGTTTACAAGCTCAAAAAGAGAGACCAGCGGTCACGAAGGAAGCAACACTGAGCAAGGTTTATTATTAACATCTGCTGTGTCTTCACAAGCAGTTCCATGGTGAACCTCTCTCAGGGCATTGGGGACATTGTCAGAAGATAAAGGTCACAGTGCCTTTTAGCCCCCCGTGCTCCTCTTTCTTACAAGGGATTCCTGGAAGTATCATCAGAGGACAGATACGCATGATGTCAATAGCTTTTGAAACATAAACCAAAGTTAATTATGTGTATCTTAGGCATCAAGTGCTCTTAAACTCAATGTTTATTTATTTCCATGCTTAAAGGGATAGTCATCGTTTACGCACCCTCAGCCTGATTTTACATTTTTGGGTCAGCTATCCCTATAAGCAGTGTTCCAAACTGTTACTCACTGCACGATGCCACTTCTCTTATATATACTAACATATACTATCAAAATTTGTGATATCATGCATGATATATGTCCAAAATCAGATTAGTCCGCTTTGATGGCACTCAGATCTGACAGTTGTTGTGTGGCAACAGGTTTGTAGGCATGCCGATAACTTCCTCTGCATCGTGGGAACTGTGCGTGAAAGACAATGACTGAATTCACAATGGTGCATACAAAGGCCACCTTTGGGAGAATCCATATCCCACGGCATGCTGGGAAAGGGGAGCAATAGCAGCAGATGTTGTGAAGACTATAAGCGACAGATGCCTCTAAAGCTAGCATTCAGCCAATATGTGCCGGGCACACATCCCTGCATCCAGCGTAATAGAGAATTAGAGTAGGGGACGAATGGAACAAGCACACAAATAATAGCAGAAGAGTTTCTATTTAGATAGAGAGAAACACTACTTATAATGTGTACTTGTGTACTTATAATTGTTTCAGATTGTTCTAAAGGCTCTTTGTGGGGCACCAAAAACTTTTGTTAAAATTCCGCTGTTGGGACAGAGACTTAAGCATAAATTTGTGGTCATACAGTGGCCCCATGAAGTATTTGGACATTTAAGCCAAAAAGATAACACAAGCACACTTGACAAAACATTTCACAAAAAGATATTTGTTAGGTTTCCATTGCCCAATGCATAAAACAAGACATATTCTCAGTGGCGGTCCTGACTTGCATGGTGTCCTGGGAGAGATCAAACACATGAGCCGCTCCCCCACCCCACACAAAATACATTTTATTTTACAGAGTTGAGAACATAGTGATAATCAGCTGCAATTAAATACTGCGCTTCCTAAAAGAAGACGTAATAACCTCCGAAAAAATAGGTTGACTTTTCTTAAGCTAAAATCGGTATGTACTTACCGAAATGCGAAACATTGCCCCCAGTGGCCAAAGTGTTTTTGGGCGTATGGGCACGTGTGAGCTCCATTTTCCTGGTGAAATGTCTACATGTGCACCAAAAGTGAGATGTGAACTGAGATGTTTTCAGATGTACAGGCTACAGTGAAGAGGACTGCATATTTTTAAACTGTATCCCCCAACCCTAACCCCAAACCTAACCATCAGAGTAAAAATGTGATGTTAGAGGAGAAATCCAACCTCGCATCACTGATTATGTGAATGTGTTTGTTTTCTGGTTTCACCGATGGATCCGAACCAGGGCCTACCACACTGCTGATGCAATGCGCTTCCGGTCGCACCACAAGGGAAGGTAAACATGCTGGAACTGATGCAAAAATGTCTTATAGAAGATGGTGCTTGTCGGTGAGTCGGCATAATGCAGCCGATCCTAGAGTAACGGAACTTTTGGAACCAACATGCCGACTTCCCGTGTGATCATGTTGCGGCTGAAGCAGATCGGTGAATCACCAATTTAAACTGGTTCATAACAACCAACCAAATGGTTTACTTAAATAATTTGGACTTCCCAACACTTGAACATTTAAGTCAATTGGTGAATCGTTCACAATCATTTACATGAACTATCTGAACGAATCAATTAACTTAAATGTTTCTGAATTCCCATGAGATGGACAAAAAATTTAGTCCAAACTCCCGAAAATCAGAAAAGTATAAATGACAGTAATTATTGTAACTAAATGTATGAAAGCATAGATATTGTTATAACAATGTGAGGAAAAGAGAACCTGTCTCTGTTCCAAAGATTTCCAAAGATTTTCATGGATCAAAAATGAAAATATAGGCAAACCCAACCAATAATGACATCATTTACCATTTCAATGAGTCCACAAGTACAAAAAATATAAATATGCACACACAATATGCATTCTTCCCAAAGAGCACAAAAGCCACCTAGAAAAAACTTGGAGACACCAACAAATGCAAATTAATAGCATGTAAAATGTAGTTGGTGGAGTTAATAGCTATTTGTACTTTATGGCTGTTATATGTTGACTTTTGGCCTGTGTGCACCAAACTCAAGAGTCATATGCAGCTGCTGGCCTTGAATATGAAGACCCATCAGTGACCAGTGAAGGACACTGCATAATGTGTTCAAGAGAGTCCGACTGACATTATTCTCGAAGCTCTCAACCAATGGCCAAGTATCATGAAAACATGCAAAGTATACTGTATAATTAAAATACTTTGGGCTGAATTCACTATACGTTGTGCCACTTTTGTTACATAATTCCACATTTTTGGTGCAATCACACTGAAGTCAAGAGGTGAAATCTGGGGATAGAGAGCAGTCTGGAGTCAGAAGAACGATGAGAGCATGCTGTGTGAATGGATGTATCAGATTACGTAAGTAGAGAGGAGCCAGATCATGAAGATCTTTGAAAGTTAAATGGAGCATTTTGAACTGAATAAGACATGAGACAGGCAACCAGTGAAGACTAAACAAAATGGGAGTAATATGTGCAGACTGCTTGGTGTTTGTGAGGACCCTAGTGCGGAGTCTTGAATATATTGCAATCTGACAATGCATTTATCAGGTAGGCTGATGAAGAGACAGTTGCAGTAATCAAGACGTGATGTTATGAATGGATAAACTAGTGATTCAGCATCCTTCGGAGCCAAGCAATGTTGCGAAGATGGAAAAAAGAATTTTTGGTGATGGATCTGATATGAGCTTCAAAAGTGAGAGATGGATCAAAAGTAATGCCCTGATTCTTAATGGTTTTCAAGGGGTTTGGTGTGATTTCCATCAATATCAATAGTAATATCAATATTTCTTGTGAGTGTTTGTGGTCCTAAAATCAAGATCTCTGTTTTATCAAGATTAAATTTGAGAAAATTGCTGTTTAACCATAATTTTACGTCATTAATACAGACTGTAAGTGAGCTGACTGAGTGAGCTGGATCAAAACGAGTGGATGTATAAATATGTGTGTTGTCAGCGTAGCAGTGGTAACTGAGACCACGATGACGGATGATTTGACCAAGTGGCAGCATATAAATTATGAACAGAAGAGAACTCAGTACAGAAATCTGGGGAACACCCTGAGTATTAGTAGAATGTCCATGTACCCTGAAATCGACACTGTCTGCTGAGTTACTAACAAGTGCCATCCCACATCAGACATTTTTGCATAAATTCCAAAGTGTTCACCTTTTGCTGTGGAGCTTCTGATAGCACCTTGTGTGTGCAAACTTTGATACGGCTTCTGGTCCTGTGGAAACCATAAATTAATTGCATTCACATGAGCAATGGGGACAGTGATTCAGAGATTGCATTTTTGCTCTAAAATGACATTTTTACCCCACTGACAATTAGGTTTTGGTTTGGGGATTGGGCTAGTGGGTAGTGTTAATAAAATATGCACTCCTGTTGAATGCATTATGTCATTTACAACGTAAATACAACTCATGTTTGGCGCCACCTTATGGACATTTCACCTCAATAACACTTCCATCTTCAGCCACTGTGGGCAGTGATTCGAATTTCGATAAGCACAGACTGATTTCAGTTGCAGAACATTCAGCCTCCTGTCACCAAATTTACAATGAGATCAGTCTGCGTATTTCTGTGCAAAAACCTGCATCTTATTTACCAATGACCCGCAATCCAGTTAAACAAAGTGCTAAATGTGCTGAAATAGCATTGCACCATTTTTAAATTAACATTGGTAACTTACATTGCACTGTTGCAGCCCATTGGAAAGCAGGCAGTTTGATAAAATTGATTAAATTCATAAAACTGAATTTTATTAAAAAGAAATGCTTATGTAAATCTTCTATTGATCATGGCAGCAGGAATTCATCAAACGAGGATCAAATAAAGGAGAACGAGTATTATAGCTGGGCATATATCAAGACACATGGTGTAGTCGAGCACACTTTCTGCATTTTAAATAGCTGATTCAGGTGCCAGAATCACAGTGGTGGAGTGATGCTGTATGCCAGATTGTGGAAGTTTGCTTCATACTCCACAAGCTACTGTAGAAGAACCAGTCTGAAAGAGCAGGAATTGTGTCATACATATTGCGTCATGCACTAAATTTTGGGGGCATGTTTGTACCGCTACCTAAAACCACATAATTCCTTTATTGAATCTGGTGCTAAAACAACGCAGTTAGCACATGCAAATAAACCACTCTATCAGTTATTAGCTCTTAGTCCTTTCTCCCTTTGACTTTTCTGCTCCAAACAAGCAGTAATTCTTCTGTGGTTTCTGATTGGCTGTAAAGAGGGGAGTAGCTAGTAGCACAAAACTCTTTTGAGACAGCATCAAGCCTGATGTGTGGGAATGGTCAAGTGGACTGACGCCTGATTAATGAGCACAAACCCTGAGTGCTCTGCTTTCTTCACATGATAATCATTTTCAATGGCAGATGGGGTAAGTTGAGGTTTCTAACTTTCAGGACAATGAATAACAATTCTTTAGGATGAGGAACAAAGGAGGGAAGCCCAGCAAACTGGCTCTTGCACAACACTTGCATGAATCAGTTGGAAGTGAGAGCTTTGTGTTTACTGAAAATGGCCATATAGCAACATCTTGCTGTGATTGTCTTTACACAGACTTTGTTTGAATTCTTTGTGCTTATGAATAAATATCTGAGTGGAACGATGCATAACAAGAGGATGAGGGGGGTGGGGGACACTTAGTCACAAAAAATCAACCGATCCCAAGTTCAGACAGAAAGGCTCTATTCCAAACCAGCTTTGCTGTTTATTGCCTATAAAGATTGCTGCCTTCTAAGGAGCCTTAAAAGTAACTGATTTGGAATGCTCTACTTAGGCAGCAACTCCAAGTGCCACACATATAGCTTTCCTCATGCAAAGCACATATGAGTCTTAACTCACTGTTGATTCCAGTAGAGTTTAAGTGTTAGCAATGCTGCTAAGCTAACAACACAATACTCTACTAAGCATAAAAATACATAGCACACACAAATATTGGGTAACAGTCTATTTCATAACTATTATTAACTATTTATTAACTATGTTTATAAACACTTTTTTTTTTTTTTTTAATTGAACAAATTACATTTGTAAGTAACGTTTCTCTCACTTCGTCTGCCATCTTGGATAGATGTTTTCTGGTTGCAGTGAATTATGGGATTTTACAGAATTTTGCTTTCCCTTGCATTACCTTTATCCGTTCCTTACTCAGTAGCCAGAGTTGAACTATTGTAGGATTATTTGTAGTAAAACCAAAGGAAACACAAAATTTACCATGGTTTTACTAAAGTAACCAGTGCTGGTCCTTCCTATACGCAAACTACGCAAGTTGCCCCGATCTGCCAGGGGGCCCCCATGCTGTCAAAGATGTTTACAGTAGTCCAGGTAATGATACATCACGAAGAAGTAGACATGGCTATGGTTTGAAGCTACCATCCATCAGGAGCAGAAAAACAGGAGAAAAACCAGCCAGGAATGTGAAATGAGACAGCATGAAGTTATGTACTATTTTTAAGGCAGTTTATATCATTTTGATTTTCAATGATATTTTTAATGAAACTGCTCAAAGAGTACTTTAAGACACAAAGTTTTACTTAGGGCCTCCAAAAGGCTACACTGACAGTAATTATAGTTCAGCTATGGTATTTGTAATAAAACCATAACCACAATATTTACCATGGTTTAAAACAGTAACCATATTTTAACAATTATTTTCATAGTAAAATCATAGTAATATCACAGTAAAACCCAAAATATGTTAATACAACTCTTAATCATTCTGATTAACCAGGTTGAAAAAAAAAGTCCAAAATGCATAAATTGATCAGCTATCTTGTCTAAAAATGGGGTTTCCTCTTGGTTTCCAGGTATCTCATCCTCACCACCCTCTGTATGTATCTGACTATGGAAAGGAAAAGTGAGACTCCAGACTGCCTGATGTAGTCTAATCCAGAAGTCTACAGGCTGCTCCAGCATTGCAGCGAACAGATGGTGAGCACCGCCCCATAATGGGATGACTAGTATTGCACTGCCCTGGTAACTGCTGGCCTGTGCTGGCATTTTCTCATCCGTAACCCCCTCCCCAGCAGTGATGGCAACCCTGAGCCTCTCACTCCTCAAGTATGTAAATAGGCAGACAGAGAAGGCCTGCTTTCATCTAAATATGAATAGAATGAGAGGAGACCGCTCAGAGGGAGAGGGAGAGAGAAAAAGGGGGTCAGGGTCCAAGTCATACTCCTCCGTACAGACTTCACTGTGAAAACATATACTTACACGGGACACAATCAAACAGATTAAAACAATGACATGTATTTACAGATTTTCACCAAGAACTTTTATACCTGCATGTTTATTGTAATTGTAATGTAACCCGTAGTGAAACAAAAATAATCAGAATTAACTGAGAAAACCTTTCTCTATGCCTAAGGTATATCCTAAATGTCACGGCTCCGGTGAGTTTGTCGGTTTATTCTGTGTTTTGTTATTTTCTCTCCCTCATGTTTTGCAGGTGAAGCTGGCATGCATGATCAGTGTTTCCATGGGAACATTGATTGTTCCCAGGGGAATGCTGATAATGCAACTAATTAGTGTGCTAGCAACACCTGGTTCTCCTAATTCACTCCTTACTTAAACCCTTCGTGGTCTCAGTATCTTTGCTAGATTATTGTTTGATGTGAAGTAATTTACCTCACTCTCTCTGCCTAGTTGGTCCTGTCTTGTGTATCTGTTTGGTTGCCTGTCTCTGCCTGCATGTAGGGAGTGGTCTTCAACCTTCCAGCTTGCTGTACGCTTGTTCTCTGTGCTCACGAATCTTCAACGGAAGATTCCTCGTCTCTGCCTGTGTGTCGTGAATGTGATTACCTCCAAATCTACTGAGCGTTATTCTTTACACCTCACTACTCGTCTACAAACACACTCTTCACAGATCTGCCCATTGTGCGATTATGGCACACACTCATTTACAAGACTCCTTCCCTCTACTGCAGCCGGTACCGGGATCTCCAGTCTTTGCCAGCATAGTTAACATTATCATATATTGTAAATAAATCCTTTAAACTGTTCCTCTGCTTTTGGGTGCCTTTGTCTCGCTCTGATTGACAGAATAATCTAACCTAGTATAGACCCAGCGGAGGAATCTACTCTTCGCTCTGCCCTCTCTCAGCAGGGAGCCCTGCTGGGACATCAGCAGGATCAAATCTCCACATCTAATTGGGCTCTGGAGATGATAGCGTCGCAGCTCACTGAGCTCACCACGGTTGTTCAACAACTCCACCCATTTCCCAATGCTGGTCCCTCTCAGGAAGCACCCTCGCCGGCTCTGGCGGTTCCCCATGTCCTTGGGCATTCAGAGGCTCGTATCCCTCCTCCAACCCCTTATTCAGGTGAGGCAGGATTCTGTAGCGCATTCCTTTCACAATGTTCCCTGTTCTTCACATTACAGTCCTCTGTTTTCCCGTCGGAGACTATGAAGGTGGCATGTGTAATCACACTGGGGGACTGCCATGTGGGACAACAGCCATCCTTGTTTTCGCCTCTTTTCATGCTTTCTCCACAGAGCTCTGCTGAGTTTTTGATCACTCGGCTCATGGTCAGGAGGCGGCGAGGGTCTTATCTGGACTGTCTCAAGGAGATCGATGAGTCTCAGATTATGCGATCGAGTTTCGCACCCTGGCTGCTTCTTGTGAGTGGAACCACCATGCCATGTGGGACCGGTTTCTGCATGGGCTTTCCAACGATATCCAGGATGAAATCTATCCTTTGGGTCTGCCTCCACGTTTCAATGATTTGGTGGATCTGGCTATCTGTGTTGACCAACGCCTGGCCCTACACCTTAGCTGCTGTCGACGCCACTCTCCACCTCCTCGGGTGGCTGGCCATTCCCTCCATTCCACTACTTTGGCCAAGTCACCAGAATCACGCCCCAACACTGAGCCTATGCAAGTCAGGAGAACCAAGATTTCACATAAGGTGAAGCAGTAATGCCTCATTAATGGACTATGCTTTCATTGTGCCCAGTCTGGCCACTTCTCTGCTTCCTGTCTGGTAAAAGACACCGATCATCAATAGGAAGGGGGTTACTGGTGAACGCAACACCTTTGGACAAAGCCCCCGGACTTCGTACACTTATCCCGGCCCGGCTACAGTATGGCTGTCACACGGTCTCAGCCCTGGTGGATTCCAAATCCAAAGGGAACTTTATGGACATCAACTTGGCTTCCAAATGGCAGCTTCCCATAGTCCAGTTGGATGAACCTATCACTGCCCACACCCTCAGTGGCACACCCCTGTCTGTCATCACCCAGTCCACCAAGCCAGTCAACTTTGTCTCCGGTAATCATTTGGAGCAGCTGTCTGTGATGAAGAGGAGGCCGTGGCCGGGCCGTGAGGATGCACACCCAGCGCTGAATTGTCCTAATCAACCGGGAGCCAGAGGCGCCAGTTCGGGAGAGAGACAAACACACAGTAGACATACGACTGTGCGATTGAATTGCTTCCTGGCACCTCGCCTCCTTGGGGACGGCTGTATTCACTCTCTACTCCAGAGAGGGAGGACATGAACAGGTATATCAATGATACTCTGGCAGCCGGTCTCACCCACCCTTCCTCATTGCCGGCAAGGGCAGGGTTCTTCTTCGTGGAGAAGAATGGCTTGCTTAGACCCTGTATAGATTATTGGGGGCTGAATGACATCATGGTGAAGAATCGCTATCCTTTGCCATTGATTTCCTCAGCTTTCGAACTCTTGCAGGGAGTGTCCGTCTTTACGAAGTTGGACCTACGCAATGCTTATCACCTTGTCTGAATTAGGAAGGGGGATGAGTGGAAGACGGCTTTTAACTCCCATAGGGGGCACTTTGAATATTTGGTTATGCCATTTGGACTGGTTGACGCCCCAACCGTCTTCCAGGGGCTCATAAATGACGTGCTTAGAGACATGGTAGATCGTTTTGTGTTTGTTTATCTTGATGATATTCTGATATTCTCCTAGAATATCCAGGACCATATTCAGGATGTCAGGCAGGTGCTAGAGAGTCAGCTGTTCGCCAAGGCGGAGAAGTGCGCTTTTCATGCACAGTCAGTTCCACTCCAGGGGTTCATCATTTCGTCCGAGGGAGTACGCATGGACCTTGCTAAGGTCAGAGCCATCTCCGATTGGCCAACCCCAGATTCTCACAAGGCATTGCAGAGGTTTCTGGGGTTCGCTAACTTTTATCGGAGGTTTATTAGAAATTACAGCCAACTCGCCGCACCTCTGATGGATCTCACCTCCACCCGCACTGACTTTTATTGGTCCCTGTGGGCTGAGGCTGTGTTTTCTAAATTAAAGGAGCGGTTTTCTACTGCACACATTCTGGTAACTCCCGACCCTGCAAGTCAGTTCATGGTGGAGGCGGAGGTGGATGCATCTGAGGTTGGTGTTGGAGTGGTCCAGTCACAGCGCTCTTCCTTTTGACAGAAATATGATTCTGTGTGCTTTTTTTTTGCACCGCTTAACACCAGCAGAATGGAACTACGACATCGGTAACCGAGAATTGCTGGCTGTCCAGTTTGCCTTGGGCGAGTGTCATCATTGGTTAGAGGGTTCAGGGGTACCTTTCGTGGTTTGGACTGAACATAAGAACCTAGAGTACATCCATAGCGCAAAACATCTCAACTCTAGACAGGCTCGCTGGGCATTATTTTTCACTCATTTTAATTTTACCCTTTCGTATCGCCGGGCTCTAAAAACGTCAAGTCCAACTCATTGTCTCGATGTTTCGAAACTGAGACCTCCACCGTTCTACTGGATAAATCCTACCTGCCACTCGAATGGTTGGCATGGTATCCTGGGAGGTGGAGGCTAAAGTCCGTGCTGTGCTATGAAACACCACGCTCCCCGCGGTACTATATATATATATATATATATATATATATATATATATATATATATATATATATATATATATATATATATATATATACTGTATATATGTGTGTGTGTTTGTGTGTGTGTATGTATATATATAAATCCAGTGGACAAAAACTCTGGGACCTCTGAAATGTTTATTTTCTGTGTCACTAGCATCACCAAACTGTATTGAAAAATGAATAGCTGTTTCAAACAACAAACAGATAGTCCCGCCCCAAACTCACATCATTGGTTGAGCCAATATTGCTGTGTTGGGCTGCTCGAACAAACATATTAGCCTAAGAGAAAGACTTAAAGAGATAAAACCACATAGCCACACAGTATGTCAGTTACATATTATCAGCTAAATTACATTATTATAGTGCAAATGTGTTCACTCTTGCAGGGTGACAGAACAACCTTCCAGGCAAACAGCAATGCTTCCTCATGTGGTAGAATAACAGAGAGTTGCTGATTAAGATGGGTTATGCTGAGAAGTGATAGCAGACAACCAGTGTTACTGCAGCAGGAAACTCTGCCTGCTTCCTCCCTGGAGTGCCAGAAACAGTGAAAACAAAACGATTGATTTGTGTATGGATTAGATGATCAACACTTAAGTGGGGCTCATTTTACACTCAAACACAATGTATGTCTTCTCTTTTGATATGTCATCTTTTGTTTAGGTGCTAGACAGAAACATTTTCCAAGAATGCATTGTGATAAAGAGGGAAAATATAATTTTTACATTTTCTGAAGAAAACTCGCCACGACAATGCTAGTCTGCTGAATGGTTGCCAGGGCGTTGAGAAGCTGTTGCTAGGGTGTTCTGGCCAATAATTGCTTATTGGTGCAATTCAATAGCCCAGCCCCAAGTCTGTATAATATTCTGGTCCCTAGAAATGGCTGGAGTGCCTCCTTTAACCCTTAAACTGATGGTTGTTTCTCCAAACATTTTTACATATCTTGGGTCTTTAGCGAACTGGCACAGACATCTCAAAAATGGAGAATGCTCGGGTAGTGTAAAATTTTCAAAGCATTTTCAAGACAATTAGAATAGAATAGACCAGTTATAGAATAGACTATTTTCTGTTATATTCGGATGTTTCATATATGAAAGAGATGATGCAAAAATGATATATTGGAGACATTACTTTTACTCTGAAATGTTATGAAACGCAACATAACACATATATTACATATGTATTTTCTCAGGCACTTATTGAGTCTAAATAAATGAACAGAATTTCAGCAGTACACCCAAATGGCAACAGCCATATCATGAGGTTCATGTGTTGTACTTGCTATAGTTTACTTCCATGTTGCTTCGAAGGGCCACCTTCAATAACAAATAGCATTTATAATATATATGTATACATGCATGTGGATACTGATAATTCACCTTCACTTAAAGAACATTGACATGGTATAATAGTCATTTATATGAATACAGGGTTAACCAGTGTAGTCGGGGCCATACGCATGTATATGCCATATGCTTACTTTTTTCCAGGACTGTTTGCGAATAATAATTTCTAATGATCAATATTTGCGCATACCCTCGGTATGCCCACTTGTTTTGCTGCATCAGAAGTACATAATCTTCTGTCATTTTAGTTTCCCTTTAACCGTATTGGATGTTGTTTTGTGAAGCTGCCGATTCTTCATTGTAATTGGTGCATTATCACTTGAATTCTAACATTCCCTGTCCCTGACAACTGTTGTCACAGCCATCAGTGAGTGGACAGAGAGAGAGAGAGAGAGAGAGAGAGAGAGAGAGACATCCTGTAGATATACAGGTGCATCTCAATAAATTAGAATGTCATGGAAAAGTTCATTTATTTCAGTAATTCAACTCAAATTGTGAAACTCGTGTATTAAATAAATTCAGTGCACACAGACTGAAGTAGTTTAAGTCTTTGGTTCTTTTAATTGTGATGATTTTGGCTCACATTTAACAAAAACCCACCAAATCACTATCTCAAAAAATTAGAATACATCATAAGACCAATAAAAAAAACATTTTTAGTGAATTGTTGGCCTTCTGGAAAGTATGTTCATTTACTGTATATGTACTCAGTACTTGGTAGGGGCTCCTTTTGCTTTAATTACTGCCTCAATTCGGCGTGGCATGGAGGTGATCAGTTTGTGGCACTGCTGAGGTGGTATGAAGCCCAGGTTTCTTTGACAGTGGCCTTCAGCTCATCTGCATTTTTTGGTCTCTTGTTTCTCATTTTCCTCTTGACAATACCCCATAGATTCTCTATGGGGTTTAGGTCTGGTGAGTTTGCTGGCCAGTCAAGCACACCAACACCATGGTCATTTAACCAACTTTTGGTGCTTTTGGCAGTGTGGGCAGGTGCCAAATCCTGCTGGAAAATGAAATCAGCATCTTTAAAAAGCTGGTCAGCAGAAGGAAGCCTGAAGTGCTCCAAAATTTCTTGGTAAACGGGTGCAGTGACTTTGGTTTTCAAAAAACAAAATGGACCAACACCAGCAGATGACATTGCACCCCAAATCATCACAGACTGTGGAAACTTAACACTGGACTTCAAGCAACTTGGGCTATAAGCTTCTCCACCCTTCCTCCAGACTCTAGGACCTTGGATTCCAAATGAAATACAAAACATGCTCTCATCTGAAAAGAGGACTTTGGAACACTGGGCAACAGTCCAGTTCTTCTTCTCCTTAGCCCAGGTAAGACACCTCTGACGTTGTCTGTGGTTCAGGAGTGGCTTGACAAGAGGAATATGACAACTGTAGCCAAATTCCTTGACATGTCTGTGTGTGGTGGCTCTTGATGCCTTGACCCCAGCCTCAGTCCATTCCTTGTGAAGTTCACCCAAATTCTTGAATCGATTTTGCTTGACAATCATAAGGCTGTGGTTCTCTCGGTTGGTTGTGCATCTTTTTCTTCCACACTTTTTCCTTCCACTCAACTTTCTGTTAACATACTTGGATACAGCACTCTGTGAACAGCCAGCTTCTTTAGCAATGAATGTTTGTGGCTTACCCTCCTTGTGAAGGGTGTCAATGATTGTCTTCTGGACAACTGTCAGATCAGCAGTCTTCCCCATGATTGTGTAGCCTAGTGAACCAAACTGAGAGACCATTTTGAAGGCTCAGGAAACCTTTGCAGGTGTTTTGAGTTGATTAGCTGATTGGCATGTCACCATATTCTAATTTTTTGAGATAGTGAATTGGTGGGTTTTTGTTAAATGTGAGCCAAAATCATCACAATTAAAAGAACCAAAGACTTAAACTACTTCAGACTGTGTGCATTGAATTTATTTAATACACGAGTTTCACAATTTGAGTTGAATTACTGAAATAAATGAACTTTTCCATGACATTCTAATTTATAGAGATGCACCTGTATATCTATGGAGAGAGAGACACTCTCATGCTGAAGCAGTATCAGGTACAATTAATTAGCTAAATATATCAGAATTAGAATCAGAATGAGCTTTATTGCCATGTGTTCTCACACATACAAGGAATTATTTTTGGTGATAGGAGAAACAAGTGCACACAGAACATTACAGTGAGACAGAATATAAAACAAGGTAAGAGTATAAATAGACATACAAATAATAGGATATATAACAGAATGGTGTATGTACATGTGCAAGTGGTAATGTATGTGCAAGGTAGGGGTATGTACAGTTATTTAATTAAATATGTGAATTTACATATGTACATGAGATATGTATTTACATTATTGCAGTATGGGGGAGTCCTGAGGCAGTTTAATTGTTCATGAGGAAAATGGCCTGAGGGTAAAAACTACCTGGATGTCCTGGCGCTCAGTGCTCTGTAGCGCCGGCCAGAGGGCAACAGTTCAAAGAGGGAGTGGGCAGGGTGTGTGGGGTCCAGAGGGATTCTACTTGCACGTTTCCTCACTCTGGAGATGTATAGGTCTTGAAGGGTGGGCAGAGGGGCACCAATAATCCTCTCAGCTGTCCCGACTGTCCGTTGCAGTTTCCAAATGTTGCCAATCGTCCCGTAAAATAAGGAATCGTCCCCTAATTGAGGGGGAAAAAAATGTGTTCCATATGAAATCCAGAAGTGACACACACAAACTGCTGAGAAAGTTTCACAAATCAAGAGAAATGAACACACACACACCTTTCACGTGAGTTATGTGAGATATCAGCTGTTTCTTTACATGGACGCTACACTTGAAAGAAGTGGCTGGAGGAGATAAATAACAATCAACGCATGTTTCATGACATGCCATTACATTTTATTGCATTTGTCAGAGCTTTTCTGGAAGAGAGAAGGGGCGGGGGAGTGCAGCACTTTTAATTAAAAACATTTAGTGATTTGCTTTCATTTCCCTTGTACTGCCAATACAACAACAATAATCCAAAAAGAAATAAAAAATTTCGTCCGTCTGTGCTGTTTTTCAGTGTGAAGGAGCGACTGTATAAAATGGGTAATTTTACAATTCGGTGACATTTAAGTCCCCATTACAATTGTTTGTGGCATTTATATTGTTTAATTTCAACAGATTACAATTTTAATAGGCTTGTTAAAAAGAATAAAGACTATTTATAATGTTACACACTTTTGTGGGCTTAAAAGTTTTAAATAACTGTAATTTCCTCATGTCCCCAGAACTGCACGTCAAATATCTTTGACAAAAATAAGTGCTAAATCATTGGATTTCTATTTTCTCCCCCCATACAGTTATGAGTTTTGTGTTACATTCTCTCACTAAATGTATTAGTTTGTGATAAATGTGTAATTGTAACACTGATAGTGGAGTTTTTTTGTGTGTTCCTTGATTTATTGTCCACCCTGTTATGTCTTGATACTATGACCTTTTGTTGAAGATAAATGTAATGAAATGACAACACACACTGAAGGTGGACATCAGCCATTCTGCAATTTTTATTTTATTTATTTATTTTATTTGAAGTTTGTTAATTTTTTGTTTTATGTATGTTGTCCTTTATTTTGTGGTGTTAGTCATATGTTATCTAGCATAACATTGGGAAGATATGTGGGACATTAATGTATTTTTAAAACTTCAATATACTGGTGGCCAAAAGTTTGGAATAATGTACAGATTTAGCTGTTTCAGAAAGAAACTGGTACTTTAGTTCACCAAAGTGGTATTCAACTGATCACAAAGTATAGTCAGGACATTACTGATGTAAAAAACAGCACCATCACTATTTGAAAAAAGTTATTTTTGATCAAATCTAGACAGGCCCCATTTCCAGCAGCCATCACTCCAACACCTTATCCTTGAGTAATCATGCTAAATTGCTAATTTGGTACGAGAAAATCACTTGTCATAATATCAAACACTGTTTGGTTCGTTAAATGAAGCTTAACATTGTCTTTGTGTTTGTTTTTGAGTTGCCACACTATGCAATAGACTGGCATGTCTTAAGGTCAATATTAGGTTAAAAAAAAATAGGCAAAAAAAAAAAAAAACAGCTT
The DNA here is from genome assembly GCF_019703515.2 of Myxocyprinus asiaticus. Taxonomy (NCBI): domain Eukaryota; kingdom Metazoa; phylum Chordata; class Actinopteri; order Cypriniformes; family Catostomidae; genus Myxocyprinus; species Myxocyprinus asiaticus. Next base: position 8,313,085 of record NC_059366.1, read on the forward strand.
TCTCTAGAAACTCAGTCAAGTCATTGTTTTGAGGAATGAAGGCTATACAATGCATGAAATTGCCAAAAAAACTGAAGATTTCCTACAAAGGTGTACATTACAGTCTTCAAAGACAAAGGACAACTGGCTCTAACAAGGACAGAAAGAGATGTGGAAGGCCAGATGTACAACTAAACAAGAGGATAAGTACATCAGAGTCTCTAGTTGAGAAATAGACACCTCACATGTCCTCAGCTGACAGCTTCATTGAATTCTACCCGCTCAACACCAGTTTCATGTACAACAATAAAGAGAAGACTCAGGGGTGCAGGCCTTATGGGAAGAATTGCAAAGAAAAAGCCACTTTTGAAACAGCAAAACAAAAAGAAAAGGTTAGAGTGGGCAAAGAAACACAGACATTGGACAACAGATAATTGGAAAAGAGTGTTATGGATCTTAACCCCATTGTGCTTTTGTGGGATCAGCTAGACTGTAAGGTGCGTGAGAAGGATGTACATCTGAATTTTTTAGTAATGTAGCTTGACCAGTATGACTAATACAATCTTTAACATGTCCCTGTAATGATGAAACATTAAGATACTTTTAAAATAATTGTAAATTATCATGGACGGTAATAGTAAACCACTTTTTTTGGTAGGACTACACCACTGGGGTTAACGTAAGTCAAAGGGCTTTTTTTGTTCGCCAGGTGAAAAAAAAATTAAAATAAAAAAAAATAAAAACCCACACAAGATTGATGGGTTACAAAAGTAATAGCACACCTCTCCTCAACAATCTGCAAGATTTGAGGTATCATTTAAGTCCTCAAAAAGGGTGCAGGGTGAGTAATGCCTTAGCAAGCAGCACTAAGTTAATTAGTTGTGTGAGGAAAATCCTACAGTCTGCAAAAGCTTTCACTTTCAAACTTTTTTCTTTGGTATGCATTCTCTCTGCAGTGATATTCTCCATGTGGCCATAAACAAACAGAGTGCACATGCTTGAAGTCCTGTTACAAAGCAACAGTGTCAGAGTCGATCAAGCCGCCACGTTCCCCAGCCAAGGCGTTTGTTTTCAGGGAGCTCTGCCTGCTGTCAGGAGGCATGAACGTTAAAACACCCAGAGGTCCGGCGAGTGCCACTGACAAGGCTTTCTGCCTGCCCTGCCTAATGGGCAAGGGCCAGTATGCGGCGCAGGGTGCGCTGCAGGCCCAGATTTGTAATTTGTGAGATTTAATTTGTCCAAGAATGAGCCAGAGTCAGAGGTCAGGCGGTTGGAGAGCCAACCTGCTGACAGGTTGACCGTTCACGGGGGGTTAATGAGAGCGCTCGGCCAAGTGAACGGAACAAAGGCAGACGGATTACATGGACTCATTTGTTGACTGGAATCAATAACAGCAGTCACTGGGACTTGCATTTCATCCTATACTCAGCACTGGGCTGGTGGAGGACTCTATTCACAGCACGTCACACACATGCCTTTTCAGCGCAAGTCATACACGCTCACTTTTTCACTCTTTGCACGCATGGCAGCTCACACTGCAGCAGGCATCATCGATTTTGCGGCTCTTTCCACTTGGGTTGCAGCATTGTCATCAACTGGTTTAAGCAGGGTGCCCCTTTTATGTGCATCCTTCATTTTCCACTTGCCCACTCACTTTCTGAGTTTAGCATATTTTCTTTGGCTACTGACCATAAATAACAGGCAGACAGCAAGTAAGTCAAGAGCAGTGATGACACTGAAGCCATCAAACATAGTTTAAAATATTTGTTCTAAATAGATTTATGGATGAGTTTCACAAAACCTCTCAAAAACGAGGTCACATTTTACCAGAACATTGAAAAAGAATTAAGAAAATATATTTTGCATAAAGAAAATAGTCTATTTATAGGACCAGTAAAATGTTTTTCATGTGACATTATTTTCTCTCCAAATTTGCATTACCGTAATGTAAAAAATAATAATAATAAAAATAAAAAAAAAACATTGTTACTTTAATGTAGAAAAAAGAACCTTTGTGGAAGTACTTATTGTACTGCATAAAATGAATACAGATTTAAACAGCTTTTTTTTTTTTTTAGTAACAATATAAAGGATAGCATTAGTCCAGTATTACATTACTGAAAATCAGCATTGAGAATTACTCAATAACTTTAATGATTTAAAAATACTAAAAAAAAAAAGTAAAAAAATTAAAAATAAAAAGCGTCCAGATGAATAACGGTAAATGTTTTTGTGAGATTACCTTAAAGGGGTCATGAATTGGAAAATCAGACTTACCATGATATCTTGAAATATAAGAGTTCATAGCACTATAAAGACATACTGTAAATTTCAGAACCGAAAACTTCTTCGTTAGTCCAAAAAAAGGCTTTATTGAAACCAAGGTGCCAAAATGGCTTTTTCTCTACTTCCACCTCACTAATACATCATAGTGAGGTATTACATCAGCACAGGCCAGCCTCTGCATAAACAGATCAATGTCTACTTTATCATCGACACCCGCCCACCGGACTTGCGGTTAGAGTAGAGCTGTGAGATTATTTTTGGAGTAACAGGAGGTGTCACAATGACCACGAAGATGTCAAGATGTTGTGCAGTGCCAGGTTGTGGGAAACTAGATCTCTTGCATTTGCTTTGCAAGGATCCCAACATTAAGAAAGAGTGGCGGTCCCGGAAGTCCCAGATCGCTTCGGTTTGTTTGCTCGCTTCATTTTACTGATGATTCTTTCACAAACAAGACACAGTTCAAAGCAGGCTTTGCAGAGAGACTTAAATTAAAAGTTGATGCAGTGCCAACTATATTGGACCTGACAGTGATGTCGCAACAAACAAGTGTGAGTATCCATGTTTTGCTTCGTATGTTACAGACTGTTAGATGTGTACGGAGTATTTGATTTGATCCTAGTGATTTTAGACACTCGTGTATTAGTTTTAATGCACAGAGATCTCTAAGCAGCATGTATTTTCTTATTCTGTTATCATGATGGCACAATTGCCACAGATGCACCTAAAGAGTATTGATATCAATATATTTAGACAATCTCTTTCCTTTATGAAAACATGACTATTGTAATGAACAACGTATGCGTTTGTCACTACACTGAATATATGATGAAAGGTGATTAAATGACGAACGACAGTGCGACAAACACCAGTGAATGTATCCTGTATACGTTTACATGTTGAACAGTAAGTGTATCCTTCAACAGTTATAAATGTGATAGCACCATGTATTTACACTTTATTCGGTACTGTAATGCGTTACTCAGCATTTGTAAAACACGGAAATGTTTCACCATTGGAAAATGCTCCAACTATATAACACACACCGTTGTGTCACGTCTTGGTTTAAACAAGAATAAAAGTAATACCTATTACAAAAATAGACAAGTAAATTACAGTGATTACTTACCACGCTGTCACAGACTGCAATATCCATGGTGTTTGTGGATGGGGTTAATTTTCTTAATTCGGGATCAGACTCTGGCTCAAACATTTATGGATGAATTCCTCCAGTTGTCATTTTTTTAACCATCTGAAGTTTTCAAAACAACCCCACTGTAATGAACTGGCCATGGAGACGGTGTTAGGATCCTTATTCCCCACATCATAGTTACATTCAGCTGAGTTCAACTTTCTGGAGAAGAAGGCACAAGGGTAAAGCTTGCCTGGTGTTCCATGACGTTGTGACAGGACTGCTCCAATCCCACAATCTGAAGCGTCTACCTCAATGACGAAGGGAAGATTGGGGTCAGGATGTTTCAGTATTGGAGCAGCTGTGAAGCTTGATTTGAGGGAGATGAAGGCTTGGTATGCGGCATCGTTCCATGGCAACTTGCTTGGCTTTCCCTTGAGCAATGACGTGAGTGGTGCTGCAATGGTACAGTAGTTCCTAATGAAATGGCGATAGAAGTTGGCAAAGCCCAGGAACTGTTGTAGTTCCTTGAGTTTAGTAGGTCGAGGCCATTCGGTGACAGCTGTTACCTTTGAGACATCCATCTCTACACCTTGATGGCTGATGTTGTAACCCAGGAAGGTGGTATGAGAGGTATGGAACTCACATTTCTCTGCCTTGACGAATATTTGATGTTCCTGGAGACGTGACAAGACTGTCTTGACCTGCTGGATATGTTGGTCCATGTTTTGTGAGTAGATGAGGATCTCATCAGTGTAGGCCACCACACAATGATTCAGTAAGTCTCTGAAAATCTCGTTGATGAAAGACTGAAAAATTGAGGGGGCGTTAGCAAGTCCATATGGCATGACCAAATATTCATAGTGCCCCCTGGTAGTGATGAATGCAGTCTTCCACTCATCCCCTTCTCGGATCCTGATGAGATTATAAGCACTCCTTAGATCCAGTTTGGTATAGATCTTGGCTTCATGGAGTTGTTCAAGAGCGGAGGGGATAAGTGGCAATGGGTAACGATATTTTATGGTGACAGAGTTCAGGCCTCGATAGTCGATACAGGGACATAGACCTCCATCCTTCTCCATGAAAAGGAATCCTGCAGCAGCTGGGGAGGTGGAGGGATGGATGTAACCGGAGGCAAGGGCTTCCTCAATGTAACTTTCAATGGTGAGGGTCTCGGGGTGTGACAATGCATAGGCCTTGCTTCTCGGTGGAGCTGTATTAGACAGAAGTTCAATGGCACAGTCCCATGGATGATGAGGAATTTGTGTAGCTTTAATCTTGCTAAACACTTCACTGAACTCTGCATACTCCTTGGGAATCGTGGTCTCCTTCTGTGATTTAGGGCTCTCTACACTGGTGATAAAACAAGGCCTGGAAACAGCAACATGAAGACAATGTTCATGACAGAAACTTGACCAATGTGTGAGCTCACCTTGGTTCCAGGATATCGATGGGTTGTGGATGGCCAGCCAGTGATGACCCAGGATAAGAGTGTGATTGGGCGAGTTGATGACATATAGTGAAATATTTTCAACATGAAATCCAATCTTGATGGTTATAGGAACAGTCTGTTGGGTTATGCCAGTACCAATAGGTGCGTTATCCACAGTGGTGATGTTAAGCTTAGGAAAGCATTCAATGGTAGGTATGTTGAGTTCTTGTACAATCCCCTGATTAATGAGATTAACAGCAGCCCCAGAATCCACTAATGCTGTAACACATCTTACATGATCACCAATGGAGATCTCTACAGGCAAGAGAAAATTATGTGAGTTAGGTGATTTAATGTTCATAGTACTCACGTGCTGCCTTGACTCAGGGAACCTTGATTTCTTGTGTGGGCATGCAGCATTGTGATGACTTGGTGAACCACAGTAAAAGCAAAGGTTTTTGTTGCAACATCGTTGGCGTTCCTCCATGGAAACACGAGTGTGAGCAACATGCTTGGGTTCGGGTGATACAGTGGATGTCTGAGCCTGTAGAATCCGGGGTGAAATATAACTGAGGCCGTGAAGCATTCTGAAGCAGGTTATCAATCTTGATGGCCATAGTGATATCTTCAGAAAGATTCATACCTTCACCCTTGCAGGTTAGTTCCATCCTGAGTTTCAGGTTATGCCCCTGCGGAAAACAGTCTTCAGAGCGACATCATTCCACCCATTCTGAGCTGCTAGTGTCCTGAAAAGAACTGCATAATCTGCTGCTGATCGATGACCCTGGTGTAGATGAAGTAGCTGAACAGAGATATCTTGATCGCCCGCTGGATACTCGAAGACTTCGTGGATTTGTTGAACGAAGTAACTCAAATGAAACCTGGATTTGAGTATCTTTATCCCAAACAGCGGCGGCCCAATCGAAAGCTTTGCCGGTAAGCAGTGACAAAAAAAAGAACATTTCCTGGCATCCTGATCAAATGATTCAGGCTGATTTTGAAAAAATATATTACATTGTCGTAAAAAACCCGACATTTTTCAGCAGAACCATCAAACTTATCAGGGAGAGCAAAGCTTACTGGGTTAGCATGGGGAGCTGGCAGTGAGTGAATGTATTGTGTCAAACATTCGTTGGCAGCTCGTAGTTTCTTCAGCTGGTCTTGGTAACCCCTTAATACCTCGCACTGATGCATGAATGCGGCCTGGAGCTGTGAAACTTCCGCTGGATCCATATTAGGCGAAGTATTCTGTAATGAAATGGCCATGGAGATGGGGTTAGGATCCATGTGCTGGAAGTTCATTAGAACACAAGCAAACAATCCAAATCGGCAGGCAAATAGAGATAGTCGTTATGCAGGCGGTATAATCCAATAAACCAAAAAGACAGTCCAACAAGGCAAACAAAACAAAGGGGTATCCAAAAAGCAGAAAATCCAGGAATCAGGCAAAGGTCATAACAAATAAACAATCAGCAATGGCAATGGAAAAACACTTGGTAAGGTAGGGTAAGCTGGCAATACTTTGCAATGTGACAGTGGAAACAGCATGATATTTATATAGTTCAGACAGGAAGTAACCGATGAAGAAACGGTACAGAGTTAGTATTCGTGAGAGGACTCCCTCTGGTGGTTGGTAGGAGAGGTAACAACCTCGGATGTTACACCCACCTTTACACTGATGTCTTCAAGAACACATGCCCTAAAAAATGGAGCATTTGAATCAGAGGCACAAAAACTGGATAGAAAATTACCAATTATTCCTAAATTATGACTACTTTTAATGAAAAAATCACACTAACATTATAAGTGGACCTCAAAGAATATTATAAAATAAAATAAAAATCCAGTTCATGACACCTTTAAATAATCTTAATAAAGGTTTTTTTTTTTTTTTTTTTTACTGTAATACAATACAAATGACAGCATTAGTCCAGTATTACAGTAATGAGAATTAGCATTGAGAATTATGTGAATTACCAAAATAAATAAATTGTAAAATGTCCAGACTGTCAGGAACTGGTAATGTGATTGAGGACCCAAATGTAGGAATGAGATAACTCAAATATTTATTTAACAAAACAAAAACAAACAGAGAAACAAACTCTCACGATGGAGAAAACTCATAACAAAAACAGAACAAATAATAACTGAACAGGAGCAAACAATTTGGGAACAAAAAGGGACACATATGTGAGAATGCTGTTTGTAGACTACAGCTCAGCATTCAACAACATAGTGCCCTCCAAGCTTGATGTGAAACTCCGGGCTCTGGGCTTAAACAGCTCACTGTGCAGCTGGATCCTGGACTTCCTGTTAAGCAGACACCAGGTGGTTAGAATGGGCAGCAACATCTCCTCATCACTGACCCTCAACACTGGAGCCCCGCAGGGCTGTGTTCCCTGTCTGTCACTCACTCGACGTTGTGTCGATGTAGTGACACTAGGGGTTCGCTCTTGAGAGCCCCAATCACCTTTGCTTTATTCAGAAAAGTCCAATGAATATTAGCGAGTGGAATTTGCATGCCACTCTCCGCCCCGGACATACGGGTATAAAATGAGATGCCGTGCACCACTCATTCAGACAGAGCCGAGCGCATATGTGTGTTCATCACGTCACCTTTCTATCGCTGCTGGAATTACAGCGCATGTTGTCACCCTCGCATGGTCGAGTGTAGTGCTTCCCCTGGGTGCTTCGGCGGCTGAGTCCACAGGTGTTAAAAGAGTATATTTTAAAAGAGTATATTTTCTCTAAAAGAGCTCGCACAAACGATTGGCGTCTTTTTAAAGATATCCTTTCGCCTTTGTGCTACTGGGTGTGGCCGTTATCTCTCCCCACCGGATGTCTCGAGTGCTTGGGTCACCAGCACGCTGAGTCAGCTTTTGTGGAGGGGTCATGTTCTCACTGCGAGAACATGCCCATGAGAACGTTGCGGTCGCAGCTCTCTTCCTTCTTCGTGAAGCAGAGAGCCACCACGGCTGCTTCCCGACCCGGTCGGTGAGCACCACGGGCAATCGTTTCCGCCGGCTCAATCCCCACTGACCTCGTTCACGAGCAAGGCAGGCGATCCGCCTCAGGGCGGATTTAATATCTCTTTCGGGGCTCTCGATGAGGATGAGTTATTGGTTGCAGCTTGGAGGGTGGGCTTCTGCTTTCTGAAGCGGACGAATCTTCTGAGCTCCCGCTCTCGGATGGTAGAGCTCAGAATGAAAAAGCCGCCATCATCGGGCTTGAGTGGAACCCTCGCCCTGCCCTGAGCATTCGCGGCTAGATGATTGGTTTCTGGGTTCAGAACGCGACTCATGACCACGCCCTGCCCCAGTGCCCTTCGTGCCGGAAGTGCACGAGGAGCTCACAAAGTCGTGGAAGGCACCTTTCTCTGCCCGTACATGCTTCGCCATCTCATCCGAAGTACCACGCCCCGTCTGCCTCTTGCCAGGGCCGTCCTCCTGCAGTGTTGGCCCCGGCTCCCCCACCATCGGAGCCCGTACACCGGCCTCTGAGAAGAAGGTCCTCCTGCAGGAAGGCGGCACCGCCTGCCCGTCAGCCGGCCACCAAGAACCCCGGACGGGCTTTGAAGCGGTCCTGAGACAGGCGACCCAGGGATGAGGCAACTCTCGTTGACTGGCCTGACCCAGGGGTGCGCACGGGCCCCACTCCCGCCCCTGGCCAGCATGACGTGAGTACCCTCATAACATCCGGGTGCCATCTGGTCTCCGGCACCAAAATTGTCAATAAAAGAGCAGTTTCCTCATTCCCTGTGTCATTCTCCAATGCTCACGACGGCCAGGCGCTGGAAGTCTTTCCGGTCAATGAGCGGGACGCGAGTATCTCGCATTCCCTTTTTTTCCATCGAAAGGAAGCCAGCAAACATGTAAGTACGGTGGTTCTTGGGGCCGCTCACCCATCCCAGCCACTGGCCACCGTTGCGGGCTCACAGGGCAGCACGCCACCCCCGGACGATCTTCCCGGTGGGGCTTCTGCTCTGCCTATTAGTGTAGGCACTGGCAGTGACAGAGAAATGATCTCCATGGCTGTGGGCACTGGCAGTGACAGGGGAATGACCTCCGTGGTCTTGAGCACAGGCAGTTACAGGGGAACGGCCTCCGTGGTCATGAGCACAGGCAGTTACAGGGGAACAGCCTCCGTGACCATGGGCACTGGCAGTGACAGGGTAACGACCTCCGTGGTTGTGAGCACAGGCAGTGACAGGGGAACGGCCTCCATGGCCATGAGCACAGGCAGTGACATAGAAACTACCTCCATGGCCGTGGGCACTGGCAGTTACAGGGGAACGACCTCCGTGGTCGTAAGCACCGGCAATTACAGGGGAACGGCCTCCGTGGCCGTGAGCACTGGCAGTGACAGGGGAATGGCCTCCATGGCTGTAAGCACTGGCAAAGTCAGGAACAACCTCCATGGCCGTGAGCGCAGGCAGTGACAGGGGAATGACCTCTGTGGACGTGGGTACTGGCAGTGACAGGGGAACGACCTCCGTAGACATGGGCACTGGCAGTGACAGGGTAACAGCCTCCGTGGCATGAGCACTGGCAGTGACAGGGGAATGGCCTCCATGGTGTGAGCACTGGCAGTGACAGAGGAATGACCTCCGTGTTTGTGGGCACTGGCAGTGGCAGGGGAATGACCTCTGAGGGCACAGGCAATGCCTGAAGAGCAGGGGTCCTTCTCCTCCACTTCTGGGCCTCCTGGCAGTCGGCAACAGGAACGGCCGCCGCCTACAGGTGGTCGGCAGCGGGAATGGCCGCCGCCTCCAGGCAGTCAGCAGCGGAAATGTACGACGCCTCCTGGTGGTTGGCCGGATCATGCTGAGCAGCACCTGGGGAAACACAAGGGAGAGAAGAAAACATAAGCACATGGAAACAACCTGAGAGATGGGTGGAGGAAACTGTCACGACACCTCCACAACAAGAATAAAACAAGATCAAAATGGCAGGATCATGACACAGACGCATTGCATTAATGAGAAATTTGTATATGTTTTTGTGAGATTCCCTTAAATTCCCTATTAATGTATTTTTCTGTAAAACAATACAAATTACAGCATTAGTCCAGTATTACAATGATCAAAATCAGCATTAAGAATAATGTGGAAAAAACAAACATCTAGATGCATTACAGTAATGAGAAAGTTGGACATGATACTCTAAATAAAGTTTTTTTTCTATTATACAATAAAGGTTAAAGCATTAGTCCAGTAATTCAGTAATGAGAATCAGCATTGAGAATATTATGAATACATTTTTTTTAAAAAAAAACGTAAAACACCCATATAGTATATAGTAATTAAAATTTTTACATGTTTTTGTGAGATTCTCAGAAATAATAAATAATCATCTTGAGGCATGTTAGAATCAGACAGTCTACATCTAAAACCTCATACATTTCAATTCAGTCCGTGACTGTGTGCATGTGTGTGCATGTGTCTGTGTGCATGTGTGTGGGTGTGCGTGCGTGTGTGTCCACGTGCATGTGTGTGTGTGTGTGTGTGTGTGTGTGCGCGCGCACGTGTGTGTGGTGTGTGTTTGTGTGTGTGCGTGCGTGTGTGTGTGTGTGTGTGTGTGTGTGTGTGTGTGTTTAAATTTGTTCCATTGGAATGCCTCTGATATTGTTCACTCTGATGAGGTCTGGCTAACAGATTTACAGAGGAAATGCATCAGGACCTAAAGGAAGCCCTTGCCAGTATCCGCCCTCTATCTACTGCACAGGGAAGGGGAAAAAGAAACGCTAATGTAAACACAACCACAGCCATAAACTGTCTGATTGAATCTGACACAATGTAGAGAGTGTTTACTTTTTCACTCTTGTATATTGATTGATTTTTTATTTGCTTTAAAGACATCATTTGTTTTTGTCCAGTTGCTATCACAGTCTGAAATAAATGTTTGTGAATCAGAAAATCAGTGCAAAACGGTGACTTAAAAACTAAAAGTCTTGAAAGAGAATCTGAAGTGCTTTCAAGACTTTTCGAGGTCTGGCTGTTGGTAGTGTACAGCAGGCTTACTGCACAGCAGGGTGAACTGTAACCATGCCAACACTGTGTGCCAGAATTTTCAACAATGTAAAAAAAAAAAAAAGAAAAAAAAGAAAAAAAGAAAAGAATTATCCAAAATTACTGGGTAAGAGCTGAAGAGAAGTTGAGAAATCCAGTAAACAAAGTCAAAGATTAGTTATCTACATATTGACATGGAAGTTGTTCAGATACATTGCCAAATACATAAAGTATTAGTGTCAAGAAACTGCTTTTTACTAAAATAAAGACCTATTGTAAAATGTACAGTAAAAACTGGCCACTGTGGTTACCAGAACTTTAATGTAAAAATACTTTGACAATGTATCAGGCATTATGGGATGACATTTTGGTTACTGTATATTTTACTGTTATTAACTGTTTATATTATAAATGGTATAATATTAATATATCAACCTATTTGGCTTAAAAAGAAAATGTTAACAAAATCGGTAACACTTTACAATAAAATTGCATTTATTAATATTAGTTAAAGTAATATTTAACATGACCTAACAATGAACAATACTTTTATAGCATTTATTAATCATGGTTAATGTTAATTTCTACATATACTAACACATTTGTAACAATAAAAGTTGTATATGCCAACACTGGTTAATGCATTATGAACTAACATGAACTAACAATGAACAATAGCATATTTATGATTCCTATTTTATGCACATATTTATACTTTTGGATACCTTATGATACTTAATGCATTGCCTAATGTTAACTAATAGAGAGTTATTGTAAAGTGTTACCACAATATCTGACCATAAAAATACATGAATTGACTTTTAATTACTGTATAATATCATTTTCACTATACAGAATATGGTAAAGTAACAGGTCTTTTTTCAATAAAATTACAAACATTTTAAGCTGTTGGATAAAATTTAAAAGTACTAATAAAGGTACTTCAACAAACAAAAAATGTTCAGGATAAAAGCACTGCACAGCTACAGTTTGATTATGGAAACTATGGTGACTGTGGATTGCAGTACAGAATCAATAGTATGTTTCAGCTGCATTTGTCACATATAAAAGGAACTTCCCTTTTCTCTGACGGCATGTGAGCTCCCAAGAAGCATTTACTGTGCATACCACTGGAAACAACTCTGAAGTTACTACTACAAGAATGCATATTGAAAATGCAAAATGACTGGAGAAAAAAGCTACAGAATTCACAGAATCTGAGAGTAAAAATCAGTTTGTTATTTTCTTTCAAGGTCTTAAGGCCCCAGCGCAGTCATGACGAAGTGCTTCTTAGTTTTCCACTCAGAGCCAAAAAGAAGCTCGAAAGGGTTAAGCAATGACACACTATTTGTGAACATTTAGACACCGACCACATCGCTAGGGGAGGCGTTTAGAGGTTTACAGGTCAAGACTACATGTAAAACATCAGCTAATATGACATTAAAATGTGTTATCAATGAATTCATGCCACATTCTGTAAGTAGAATTCACATGAGAACAGTAAAAGAAGTTGTTTGAACTACTTGATGATGATTTCAAGTAATATACATGCAGTAGATAATGAGTAATTTAATATCATGCATTCATGGCACTGCCCTTACAAAAAATCTAGAGTTCTGGCAAACTAGCCACAAACTTGCCATAAATTTGCTGCAAATTTACAGCTCACTGTTTTCACATGCAAATGAGCTTGTGATTCACCGCAAATGTTTGCCAGAACTTTGTGGCTCTTCACCAGTAGTGGTGAACCTGCAGCAAACCTTTGACAACAATGGACAATTTGCCACAAGTTTGCCACTTTTGGTGCCACCCTGTGGGCATTTCAGCTGGAAACTGGAGCTTACAAGTGCCCTTATGTTCAACAACACTTCCAGCTTCGGCTGCTGGGGGGCAGTGATATGAATTTCAGTAAGCACAGGTCGATTTCAGCGGAAGAACTTTTGACCTACTGTTGCTGCATTCACAGTGTGGTAAAAAAGGAGGGCAAACTTTACTAGGCCAAAATATATAATAAACAAACATACAACAATCAAGGGTGGGGGCTCTGTATAATTTTGTGAATGACGGGCATTCCAATTCTGCTGAAATCTGCAGAGATTTCTGTGTTGAAGATAACAGTTTTAAACAGCAACAACTACCAGGAACGTAAAGACAACCAGTGTGTCACTGAGGCAAATTCATAGAAAGCCATTAGCAATTGCTAAACTGGCCATTATGTATTATTTACACACAAATGCATACTAAACATTGATGCATGGTTAGGGACTATCAATGTCTTTTGGAAACAGCAGTGTGGTTTGAATGGTATCTTGCCATCATTGTATGGTCTGCCCTGGAATCTGTGCCCATTTCCTATTTGACAGTGCAAAGAATAAGCTTTTCCTTACTGTGGCCACTTCCCTCTCATATCCTGAGACCACCCTTTCCAACCAGTCTTGTCACCCATTTAACTATTTCAACACTCAAAAGGACACCAGGAAAGAAAAAGTATTTAGCTCACAAAAGTCTGTAAATAATCCCTCAGTTCATTAAAACAGTCAATTTATTCATAAAATTATATACTAGCTGTCAGTTGTTTCAAAATGAATCAAATTATTTATATAATATGCTGATTAATCACAAATAATCACTTTTAGATAGAAAGATAATTCAAAGACATTATTGGGGCAGCCTAGTAAAGCACTGAATGGACTTTACAAAAAGTGTCTTTAACTGTGTCCTAACCAGACGTGATGCAATGAAGCGAATATCAAAAAAAGCCATCTCACCCATGTTAATCAGTTTTTTTTCTAACCAGCCACGACAAGTGGTGCTACATTGTGACGATCGCTTGGTATCTATTTCTACGGCATCATTCCAGGTAGCCCTGCCCACTGTGAGCTCTCACTGGTCCAAAATTCTGCTCCTCAGAACTATACAGTAAATGTCAAATTTGTTTTTGATTGGCTGATTCTGATGCAGCAGTTTCATGTTGAGTGTGGACAGACAAATTGCTTGTCGCTGGAATCTGTTACCATCATGTTCGATTAGGACACATTAGAAGTCAATATATTTCTTTGTTTTACTTCCATAGCATTGAACGTAAGCCTATCACTGGCCTTCAGTTCACAGCAATACATTTTGCAATTGAGTTGTCAGTCTGTTGCACATTACATCTGCATTTTTTTTTAATTGTTGGTCTATGTCCGTAAGTCATTCTGACATCTTTGGCCATTATGTTACGTCTTGCTGTTTTTTTTAGCATCTTGCGCCATGAGCACCACATTTTTAAGACACCAGGTCAAGTTAAAAGTAGTTGAGCAATGAAAAATGGACCATCGAGGACCATGCTTCATTCTATTGAGCTCAGTCCAGCTGTTTTTTAATACAAGAACGTGTCCTGTGTGAACAGGACCTTCTGTGCTGCTTGCTCTCAGTAAGTGTGGTTTGGTGAGGTGCAATACCTCTAGTAGTAGCTGGGCTGGACTGATTCATGGTATTCTAAAAACTTGTGGAAATTCCAGAAAACTCCCTCTGTCTTCCAGCAGACTGATTGTACTGTGAATTCGGCAACAGCAGGTCGAAAGTTCTTCAGCTGAAATCAGTCTGTGCTTACCGAAATTCAAACCACTGCCCCCCAGTGGCTAAAACTGTAAGTGTCGTTGAATGTATGGGCACGTGTAATCTTTTCCAGGTGAAATGTCCACAGGGTGGCGCCAAAAGGGAGTTGCATTTTTAGTTGTAAATTATGTAATATAGTCTACAGGAATGCATATTTTATTAACTGTACCCCCAACCCAAACTGCCAACCTAAACCTAACTTTCAGTGGAGTAAAAATATAATTTGAGACCGAAAATGCTACCTCTGAATCGCGCTCACCATTGTTTATGCAAACTTGATTACTTCCTGGTTTCCATGGGACCTGAACCCTACACAGTGGCTGCTCACGCACTACACTTTCAGTTGTGCTACAGGAAAAGGTAGGCTGCTCTTGCCAACTAAAAAGTACAAAAAAAAAAGTTTTGTGAGTAACTGGTAAAGTAAAACAAACAAACAAACATCTTTTGGAAAATGTTAGTTCGAACAAGCCAGCTACCAAATAAATGGTTTATAAAGTTGAAAGTTTAATGAAGTAGCAGGCGAGGGAACGGTGGGGACAGTTTTTTCTGCACAGATGGCCCTTTGTAACTCCTGACACCTGCCAGCTGCCTGCTCTTCAAAATGATGGTGCTGGGGGGAGTGAGGACACCCTCTCTTCTAAGCTGCCTACAGTGGCTAAGGTTGACCCCTTAACCCCTGGTGTCAGACAGGGCCAGCGAATGTTTTCTCTCTTCCCAGTGGGTCTCCAGCTCTTGTCTATGGCCTCTCACAATCCATGAGGTGGCCTGGGAGTCTGCCTTTTTTGGCAGTCCTTTGTATATGTGCCAGGGTTTAGATGGCCCATGTTTCTGAGTTTATTATTAACTTGATTAATCAGTTCTCATAAAAGTAATATTGATAATGTTTCCAGCACACTACAAAAAGACAATATTTTATTTTTTTATTGCAGAATGGATAGCTCAGATTCTAGATGCTGATTGGTCAATATAGCATTCTGGCAATAATAAAATACATAATATAGTAACTATATACACAACTAGTCAAACGTTTGGACACATTTACTCATTCATTATTACCAGTGTTGGGTGTAATTGGATTACAAAGGAATTAGTTACTGTAATCTAATTGCTTTTAGGCACAAAAAGTAGTGTAATGTATTACATTTTAAATTCTTGTAATCAGATTACAATTACTGACTTTCAATAAAAGTAATTTTAAGTACATTTACTTGCATTACAAATATTTCTAAAAAAATTATATTTATGTGTAATAAAATTAAAATGTGAATTCATATGTTCATATGTACATCTGCTTGCGTTTCTGCGACAGCTGAAGGTTGAGCAACGATAAATATGGATAAAATAGATATGATTTTAAATTTGCTGAGTGGAATTTTTTTTTTGTGACAAGTGTTTTAGATAGTAAGTAAAAATTAAAGTAATAAGTAATGCAATTATTTTTTCATTTAAGTAATCAGTAAAGTAATCTGATTATAATTTTGGAGAAGTAGTTAGTCATTTCTAGTGGATACATTTTTTAGTAACTTACACAACACTGCTTATCACTACTATTATGGGAATTCTGTAGTGACCAAAACATGTCATAATATGTCTCTCAACCAACTTCATGGGGTGCATCCTGAGATATTTTATAAACTGTGTCAACGGAATTCCCATGTATGATGGGCACTTTTGAACAATACTTTTCCAGAACTTTTTTATTGTGGTTGATGTTAATTTCAACTTAAATTAGACTAACTCATTTGTAAAATTAGATGTTGTACTATATATGTGTGTGTGTATACTATATATACAGTACATAATACTACAGTATATAATAATAGTAGTATTAATAATATGTATATATATATTTTGTTTTTGTCTTAAAATTATTTGATACGGTACATTTTTAAATGTACATCTCAGCGGCACTAACGTAGTACCTGATGTTGTCCATTCATATTTGCTTTGCTGAATGTTGCTAGTGTGTTTTTTTCTTCAATTTGAAAGGTATTTGAAAAAAAACTGAAAGCCTGCTCAAAGTGCAGCAGTCTGTTTTAGTCTGTCTGTGATGTCTGACACCTGTGATTGAGAAAGATGGATTGCCACTTGCAAGGTAAATGGGATAATTGTACAAAATGGTACAAAGTGTTTACTTTGGCAAGTGTTTGGCACTTGTTTTTAGATATTTGCTTAGGTCAGCAGTGCTGAATGAAATCATTTAGAGGAGTGGAGCTTAAACAATAAGAGTGTGAAAGTTAAAATAGGAAAGAAAGGCACTATGGATAGAGATGATGAATATGTAATGATTTGACAAGAGATGTTGGTTGTCTAATTGCAGAGGATTTCATAGCAGAGAATAACGCAAAAGCTCATGTTTAAAATGGCCCAAATACTAAAGAGTTGGATTATTCAGGGGGCCTGGGTAGCTCAGCAAGTAAAGACGCTGACTACCACACCTGGAGTCGCAAGTATGAATCCAGGGCGTGCTTAGTGACTCCAGCCAGGCTTCCTAAGCAACCAATTGGCCTGGTTGCTAGGGTGGGTAGAGTCACGTTGGGTTAACCTCCTCGTGGTCGCCATGATGTGGTTCTCGCTCTCGGTGGGGCGCGTGGTGAGTTGTGCGTGGATGCCGTGGAGAATAGCGTGAAGCCTCTGCGGTAACGCCCTCAACAAGCCACATGATAAGATGTGTGGATTGACGTCTCAGATGCGGAGGCAACTGAGATTCGTCCTCCGCCACCCGGATTGAGGTGAGTCACTACACCACCACGAGGACTTAGAGCCATTGGGAATTGAGCATTCCAAATTGGGGAGAAAAGTGGAGAAAAAAAATAAAAAATAAAATAAAGAGTTGGATTATTCCTGTTAAGCAGAACCTTTTAAACTTTGTAACTTTTGCAAGATGAATGTGCTTGTGTTGTGATTTATGGAAGTATTTCTATAAAACGGTTTACCAGACTTGCAGAAATTTGCTCTCGTCAAACTCAGGCACTTAAATGTTAATAATAATAACTTTATTATTTACTCAATGGCAATACATTTTATATATATATATATATATATATATATATATATATATATATATATATATATATATATATATATATATATATATATATATATATATATATATATATATATATATATATAATTTTGGCCATAATTCAGTGCAATGGTTGGCTTTGTTAAACATCATAGGCATGTTACTGATGTAAAGGCTAGTAGGCAAGATAATTATGTGCCTCTGAGGTAACATTTTGGATAAGAGGATCTCCTGATGCACTGGGGTGAGACCAGTTGAAAATTTCCAGTCGAGATGGCTTGGGTCACTCCATCGAAGTCTATTTTTTCATCAGTTTTGATGTCCACCAGGTGAAAATCAAAAGTCTAATCACTTGGAAAATTAATAGCACACCTCACCTCAATCGCAAACAGTGTGGGACGTGTTGAATGCTGAAGTTTAATACTTAAGGTTTGGCATTTGTTTAAATCCCTAACCATAAATATCAACAATAGTAATGTCTTAACAAGAACTTTTAATAAGTATAGTTTTATTTAATACTACAACATAGGTAGTAATTAGTGCATACTAATGTGGTATTTTAACCAAAATTTGTATGTGCGCCTTATATTTTGTTTAATTCATAGAATATTGACTTGTTAGCATAGCCACATGCTAATGTTACATCAACAGTGAGCCTAGAATTTCTTGTGTGGTTCACGTGAGGAGTGCTTTTCGTGTAGCGTGTTTGAGTGTCCGTTAACAATGAAAAGCACCTCAGATAAGTCACATATGAGGTTCCATTTTGGTTTCAATGCCATTTATGTAGTCAGCTGCTTTAGACAAGTCAGCCTCTAGATTTTGAGACACTGAGTATGTTCCAAAAGTCAAAGATATCTTTCAAAAATCCAAAAGATATTTCCCTGCAACGTGAACTTCACAGGGTTTTTGGCCATTTTAAGTGAGATTCCAAATCAAAGGTAGTGTACAGGCTCATTTCAAAGGGCCCAACAAACTATATAGGGAACAAGTATACATCAATATATCACTTTGCAAGAAGTGGACAGGGAAATGTAAGATCAATTTGTCAATCGATATGTCAATCAGTCAATGTGCTCCTCAGTGTTTAGTTAATGTGGTGAAAAGGAGTTGGGGCTCTGCCATTGTTATTCAGCTCAATTATATATATATATATATATATATATATATATATATATATATATATATATATATATATATACACACACACACACACACACACACACACACTACCGGTCAAAACTTTTGAAACACTTGACTGAAATGTTTCTCATGATCTTAAAAATCTTTTGATCTGAAGGCGTATGCTTAAATGTTTGAAATTAGTTTTGTAGACAAAAATATAATTGTGCCACAATATTAATTTATTTCATTATAAAACTAAAATGTAATTTAAAAAAAAGTTTTTGAAACTGATGACTTGGACCAAATAATAAAGAAAAGCAGCCAATAAGTGACCAACATAGATGGGAACTCCTTCAGTACTATTTAAAAAGCATCCCAGGGTGATACCTCAAGAATTTGGTTGAGAAAATGTCAAGAGTACATGTCTGCAAATTCTAGGCAAAGGGTGACTACTTTGAAGATGCTAAAATATAGCACAGTTTTGATTTTATTTTGATTTTGTTTAGTCACAACATAATTCCCATAGTTCCATTTATGTTATTCCATAGTTTTGATGACTTTACTATTATTCTAAAATGTGAAGAAAAAAAAAAAAAAAAAAAAATATATATATATATATATATATATATATATATATATATATATATATATATATATATATATATATATATATATATATATATAAAGAATGAGTAAGTGTTTCAAAACTTTTGACTGGTAGTGTACATTGTACAACATCTAATTTTACAAATGTATTAGTCTAATTTAAGTTTAAATTAACATCAACCACAATAAAAAAAAGTGCCGGAAATGTATTGTTCAAAAGTGCCCATCATACATGTGAATTCCGTTGACACAGTTTATAAAATATCTCAGGATGCACCCCATGAAGTTGGTTGAGAGACATATTTTGACATGTTTTGATATGCTACTTACCTGCTATTAAGACATATTTTTCGTATATCCATCTTTTTCTTCTTTTCGTTATTTATTTATTTTATTTTTTGAGGGAAGGGGGCGAGATTTGTTGTTGTTAGTGACATTCTCTGATCATCTGTATCCATGGTTACACCGGTGCACCTCAAACCATCAGATTCATCCACACAGAAGAGCAGAGCTAAAGCCCGACTGACGTAATTACCAAAAACATGTTCCTCTGCAAGTAACTTGCAGTTCTATGTTCGCACATAGAGGGCCAAAAGTTACATAGTGTAGCTTTAAGAATATTATGTCATCATACTCTAAACCCCAAATCTGCCAGACTGATCTCACAGTGAAATCAGAAACAGTGGTTTACATATCTTCAGCTAAAATCGGTCTATGCTTACTGAAATGCAAAACACTGCCCCCAGTGGCCAAAGCTGTAAGTGTTGTTGGGCGTATGGGCACACGTGAGCTCCATTTTCTGGGTGTATTGTCCACGGAGAGGCACAAAAAGCAAGTTGTGAAGCTGTAATACAGTGAAGAGGAATGCATATTTTATAAAGTGTACCCCCCAACCCAAACCCCAATCCTAAACCTAACCATCAGTGGAGTAAAATGTGATGTTAGAGGGAAATATTTAACCTCTGAATCGTTCTTGTCACTGATTGTGGGAACACATTACTTCCTGGCCTCCCCTGATCCCGGGTCTCCCACACTGCTGACGCAAAGCTCTGGTCACACCACAGGGGAAGGTAAACACACTAAAGCCGATGCAAAAATGTCTGATAGCAGATGGCACTTGTTGGTGAGTCATCATAATGTGTCCGATCCTAGGGTACCGGAACTCTCGGAAACAACACGACTTCCCATGTGATCATGTTGAATCTGCGAGACTCCCCTTACAAAAACGGAGAGTTCACTGCAAATTTGCCGCAAATTCGCCACAGATCATTTTCACATGCAAATGAGCTTTGCGGCAAACTTGTCCATTGTTGCCAAAGGTTTGCTGGAGGTTCACCACTACCGGTGAAGAGCTGCATACTTCTGGCAAACATTTGTGGCGAATCACAAGCTCATTTGCATGTGAAAATAATGATAATAATTTTTTTGTAAGGATCCAGTTCTGTGTGTGATGACATTAAAGTACATTCAGAATTAACTCATTTTGTCAAGTGAAGTGAACTTCTACAGATATCTACAGTTGTGTCAATGTAGTGACACTGTCGATCTTGAGAGCCCGAGACACCTTCAGATCTTTGAGAATAGGCGAATGAGAATTGGCGAGTAGAATCTGCATGCCACTCCCCCCAACATACGGGTATAAAAGGGAGGCTGGAGTGCGGATTCATTCAGATCTTTTCTTCTGAGCCGAGCGGTTGTATTTCAGCGAGCTGAATACTACTACTGATCCATTCACCTCTTCAGAAGCGTGTGCAGTTGGATATACGGCGCATTCCAGCGGCTTTCTCTCCACTCTGCACTCCACTGCAGCCTACATCCCTGGGCGCTTCGACAGCATTTTAAAAGAGTTTTTTCCCTCTAAAGAGCATATTTCCTCTATTAGAGCAGGCACTGTGATGTTGAACGTCTTTTTAAAGACGCGTCTTTTTAAAGATGCCATTCTGTCTCTGTGCAGTTCCTGGATGCGGTTGTTACCTCTCCGCCTATGACGGTCACGATCACTGCCTCACGTGCATGGGCCAAAATCATGTTGAGGAAGCGTTCGTGGATGGTTCATGTTCTCATTGCGAGAACATGACCATGGCAACGTTGCGGTCATGGCTTTCCTTCTTTCCAGGGAAAGCCACTTCAGCTGTCCCCCCTGCTGGTCCTTCTACCTATGGGTACAAGGCCACCCTGGTTGAGGCTGAAGGCGATTCAGGGGCTTCAATGGATACGGTTCCGCCGGGTAAACTCCCACGGACCGCCCACTCCCCAGAACGCTCGTTTGCGCCCGTCCAGTTCTGGGATGAGACAGGCAGCTCGCCTCAGTACCAGCCTAATGTCTCTTTCGGAGCTCGTAAGCCAGATGAGATGTTGATCGCTGCATCGGAGAGCACCTTGGTGATGTCGGATGCCGAGGACTCGACCGGGCTTCCACCTTCGGGTGTGGCAGCCCGGTCTGAGGCTGCCGTGGAGCTGACTGCCATGCTTGCCCGGGCCGCCGCGATTGTTGGGCTTGAGTGGAACCCTCCACCCGCCCCTGAGCACTTGCGGCTTGATGACTGGTTTCTGGGTTCGGCGCACCACTCGCGGCCACGCCCTCCCCATGATGAGCTACCACCTCTTAGTGGAGTCACCCGGCACTCCCTTCCCAAGCCTGTAGGATGACGTCGTCTCTGGCAACTAAAGCCTACAGCGCTGCCGGTCAGGCCGCCTCTGCCCTGCATGCCTCTTACAGGTCCATCAGGCCAAGGCTTTGAAAGAGCTACATGAGGGTAGTTCTGATCCTGGTGTGCTACAAGAGCTGCGCTCGGTGACTGATCTCGCCCTCCATGCAACTAAGGTCACAGCGCACGCACTCGGGCAGACGATGTCCATGCTTGTGGTCCAGGAGTGCCACCTGTGGCTGAACCTGGTCACAATGAGGGACGCGGACAAGGCGTGGTTCCTTAATGCGCCCATCTCCCAGGTCGGCCTCTTCGGCGACACCGTCGAGGACTTCGCCCAGCAGTTCTCGCTGGTGAAGCAACAGACGGAGGCCATTCAGCACATCTTGCCCTGATGTGGCTCAAGAGTGTGCACCCAGTCTGTTCGTCGAGGTGTCCCCCTGCGGTGACACAAACTCAACAGGCTCCACCCCAGCCCGAGCCCAGACTGAGCCCAGCCCGAGCCCAGCCTGAGCCCAGCCCTCGGCCCCGGCGTAGAGCCCCCCGCAGGAGAGGGACACCCCAAGCGCCCCTGAGATGGGACACCCAAGGATCGAGACATCTGTGGGATCACACAAACCACACCCCATCTCGAGGACGGCCTGAGAGGCCCTCCTCTTCAGTCACCAGCCCAACTTATGCGGGCACGTGGAGCAAGGTAAGTGCTTCGAGGGTCCCCTCAGCACAGCTGCCTCGGGTCGGAGCACCGCTCCCCGACGCAGCACTCCCTGCTCCCCCCCGCCACAAGGCCCCACCCCCAGGAATGTCGGATGCGATCCTTCCATTAGTGCTCCTTGCCCAGAGTTTGGACGCATGGCTATCGCTTTCCAACCCGTCGCTCTGGCTAGCCAGAACCATACGACTTGGCTATGCGATTCAATTCACCAGGCGCCCGCCCTGGTTCCAGGGCATTCTCTTCATGTCAGTGAAGGATGTGAGTACCGCCGTCCTGCACACAGAGATCGCGGTCCTCCTACAGAAGGACGCGATAGAGCCAGTCCCTCCAGCCGAGGTGAGACATGGGTTTTATAGCTCTTACTTCATCATTCCCAAGAAGGGGGGTGGGTTGCGGCCAATCTTGGACCTGCGAGTGACTCAGGTCGCTGTGGGCCACTCATATCCCTGGCAACCTCAACACCACAGCTGATGCTCTGTCACGGCAGGTGACGCTCAGGGGAGAGTGGACACTCCACCCCCAGGTGGTCCAGCTGATTTGGAGTCGATTTGGCAAGGCACAGTTAGACCTGTTTGCCTCCCTGGAATCCTCCCACTGCACGCTCTGGTATGCCCTGACGGGAGCTCTCCTCGGTACAGAGGCACTGGCACACAGCTGGCCCCGGGGGCTGTGCAAATACGCGTTCCCCCCAGTGAGCCTACTTGCACAGGTTCTGTGCAAGGTCAGGGAGAACGAGGAGTAGGTAATTCTCGTGGCTCCGTATTGGCCCACCCAGACTTGAATCTTGGACCTCACGCCCCTCGTGACAGCACCTCCCTGGCAAATTCCCCTGAGGAAGGACCTTCTTTCTCAGGGACGGTGGGCACCCTCTGGCACCCACGCCCAGACCTCTGGAATCTCCATGTCTGGTCCCTGGTCGGGACGTGGAAGACCTAACTGGTCTACCGCCCACAGTGGTTAACATGATCACTCAGGCCAGAGCTCCTTCTACAAGGCAGCTGTATTTCCTGAAGTGGCGTATCTTCGCTAAGTGGTGTTCTTCCCGTAGCGAAGACACCCAGAGGTGCGCAGTCGGGTCAGTGCTTTTCTTCCTGCAAAAGAAGTTGGACGGGCGGCTGTCCCCCTCCACTCTCAAGGTCTATGTAGCTGCTATAGCAGGAAGAGAGGGTAAGTCTCTCGGTAAGCACAACCTGATCATCAGGTTCCTGAGAGGTGCCAGGAGGTTGAACCATCCTAGGCCGCACCTCTTTCCCTCATGGGACCTCTCCGTGATCCTTTAAGGCCAAGGAGAGCCCCGTTCGAGCCCCTAGAGTCAGTCGAGTTAAAGGCCGTCTCATTGAAAACCACCCTCCTGACCGTGCTCACTTCCATCAAGAGGGTCGGGGACCTGCAAGCGTTGTCTGTCAGTGAAGAGTGCCTAGAGTTCAGTCCGGAAGACTCTCACGTGATCCTGAGACCCCGACCAGGCTGTGTGCCCAAGGTTCCCATGACCCCTTTTAGTGATCAGGTGGTGAGCCTGCAAGTGCTGTCCCCGGAGGAGGCAAATCCAGCCTTATCATTCCTGTGTCCGGTGCATGCTTTGCGCATCTACTTGGATCACACGCAGAGCTTTAGACACTCTGAGCAGCTCTTTGTCTGCTTCGGCAGACAGCAGAAAGGGAACGCTGTCTCCAAACAGACGCTTGCCCACTGGATAGTGGACGCCATCGCTTTGGCCTTCCAGACTCCACACGGAGTGTGGCATCCTCGTGGGCACTGGCCAATGGCACCTCTCTAGCAGACATCTGTAGAGCAGTGTGCTGGGCAACACCCAATACCTTCATGAGATTTTACAATCTCCGGGTTGAGCCGGTTTTGTCCCATGTTCTTTCAGGTACGAATAGGTAAGTTTCATTACGCGGGGAAGCTGGCTGAGTGTACCGCTTGTGTATAGCGCCTTTCCCCTCCACGAGGTGAAGCTGTGCGCTCTTCTCTCCCATGCGTGTTCACGACATGTGAACCCTGGATGTCCTTCCTCCTAGCCCTCTGGCTCACGAATTCAGCGGAGAAATTCATAGTCAGACCCAGTACGTGTGCTAACGTGCCCTGTACTGAGGTAAGTGCTACACTGGTCTCGGTTACCCCGGTAACCTCCTGTGATGTATCTTCCGTGGTACGGTCTCCCTTTCCCGGTAGACCCGCGTCTCCCTTGGCAGAGCCCTCTCTGCCCTGGTCGCTGCGTTTGTAGAGCTCCTCCCCTACGAAGGGCAGGACCTACCGCCGTGCCTCTTCCATGTGCGGCCTTAGGCCCAAATGACGTATTCTGCACTTTTTTACCCTCCCCTTCAGGTAAGGGTGTGGCCTCTGCGGGGTCTTTTTCCCCTGAAAGAATAGGAATGGAAAAGAACGCCTTCCCTGGCGCATTTTATGAGCATTCAAAGGCCCCAGCCGAACCTAATTTCCTATAGAGAGAAAAACTTAGAGAGAAAAGCGGCTGGCGCGGCCTGCTCCCATACTAGATACGTCTCCTTCCCCCCCTCAGGGTTGATGGGAATTACATGATGTTTTGGGGTAGTCTGGGGAGGCTACGTGCAGTCCGAATGCATCTGTTCCTACGCTCACAGTAGCTTGCCTACACCTGCATCAGCAGTTCACATAACAGTTCAGCCATTGTGGTGTTTCATATAGGGACCCCTAGTGTCACTACATCGACACAACGTCGAGTGAGTGACTGTCGTAACCTCCGTTCCCTGATGGAGGGAACGAGACATTGTGTCCCTCTTATCACAGGCTGAACTACACCGCTGTAATGGCCGGGAGCTTGTCTCAGCTCCTCAGTGCAAAAACCTGAATGAATCCACATTCCAGCCTCCCTTTTATACCCGTATGTCGGGGGGAGTGGCATGCAAATTCTACTCGCCAGTTCTCATTGGCCTTTTCTCAAAGATCTGAAGGTGTCTCGGACTCTCAAGGTCGACCCCTAGTGTCACTACATCGACATAACGTCTCGTTCCCTCCATCAGGGAACGTAGGTTATGACAGTAACCGAGACGATGCCTGCTGAGTGTGTTGGGAGCAGTAAACACTCATGTGTCCACACTTTAAAAACCACTTTACCTCCAGTACAGCATGGTAACCACAGTATCATGCAGTGAGGATGCTTAGAACCATGAATAAATGAAATACTGCAAGGGAACTCATTGCAATCTGCTAAAAAACTAATACTTGTGATTAGGGATGTGCTGAATGACTAATTTCACTGATGCTTACATGGAAATTTTGAAGTCAACTAGTCTAAAAAGATACCAACCTTCAGAAAAAAAAAAAAAGATTAAAAAATGTAAAAAAAGACCCATTTAAAATACTTAATCTATTCCAAATCCAAAGCTAAATTTCACTGAAAAGGGGCATTTATCTGAGACGTGCTTGCCTTGCATTATGATCATTGTACATTAAATATAGAACATGACACGCATTCACTGAATCAACATTGGCATATTTATTGAAAACAATTGAATGAATAGTACAGGACCAATACAGCAATCCAGCCTGTTCTAAATGGAATTCACCACGTAAAAGTTACTTAACATATTAAAACAGTCAGGACACTGTTGAAAATAATTAACAGGTAGACTAAGCCAAATCTACGAGAGAGAAAAAATGCGCTGAAAAGCTGCACGTATTTCATGACGTGCAGTCGTGCATTAGTCATTGATCTAATATGACAGCTGTTCTGAAAAGAACGTTAACCAATAACAGTTACGATGTAAAAAAAAAAAAAAAAAAGTAGCTATAGGATAGAAAAAATAGGCTTGTGATGTAGCCTACAATAAACTTAATGTATTGTTCAAAACATGCCGTGCACACAGAATAAAAGATAGTTTAACCCATTAAGCAGTCGGCACCTCGTTGAAAATAAACAGTCATTTTCTAGACTATTTACTCAAAAGCATACATTTTTTGATGAGCAAAATTAACACGTCTACATGGTCTTGTGAAAGACGGGACTTGACTCACCTGAGGCTGCTATCTTGCACTTGAAAAAGCCTGCACAGCGGGAAAATAACGTAAAAGCATACACAGACATAAAGAAGACAGAGATGTGAAAACATCCATAGGTACTTTCAAACATTTGGAAATCCGCTTCCCGCACCACCACTGAAGTGATTTCTATAGCTACTTTGCTGAGTTTTCTTGTGTAGCGAGAGGACATTTTCCTGCGCGTGCCGAGTGAGAGAGGGAAGAAGCACGCACAGCCTGAGGTGATATGAAACTTTGTATCTGCTCCAGATATCCTCTTTTTAAAAATGATATTTGTATTATTAATTCTATTTTAAAATATGTAACATTACAATAATTTAAGCGCAGCCTCTGTAAAAATATAAAGCTAAACATAAATGTGTAAAAATGATGATCAGTTTAATGGGGGGAAATATTAAGGGACTAGTAATTCCAGTGTTGACTAGCAGAATCAGAACCGTTTACTTGACTAGTTTCGCACATTCCTACTTGTGATATATTTTACTGTTTTTCAGCAGGGTTGCCATCTTAAGGCTCAGTAAAAAAATGCAAGGGTGAATGTGACAGAGCCTTTAGTCCCATGCAATTCCTGAAAGCTAAATATGCATGGGAATTTATGAACCACAACCTTCCAATATGC
The DNA here is from genome assembly GCF_019703515.2 of Myxocyprinus asiaticus. Classification (NCBI taxonomy): domain Eukaryota; kingdom Metazoa; phylum Chordata; class Actinopteri; order Cypriniformes; family Catostomidae; genus Myxocyprinus; species Myxocyprinus asiaticus. The sequence goes on from NC_059366.1 coordinate 8,340,273, forward strand.
TTGTAAACTTTTTTAAAATTTTTTAGTCTTGCTGTGAAATCAGGTAAGATCCATCACATACTCGGCATTACTAAGCCTAACTAGTGGTGCTTACTATTGCTCACAATTAGGGTTAGGAATTTGAACAAACCCCTGAAGTTTAAACTTTAATATTTAACTTCACAGTGTAACTCGTCCTGTACTGTTTGTATTACAAACATGAAAAATACCTAAAATTGCACCTCTTGTGGAGGAAAGATGTGCTTTTACCTTTCTCTGAAAATCAGACTTACAATGTTTTCCTGACAGAAGATAAAACAGGTGAATAAATCCTATAGTCTTACACCGAAGAAGGGACTCGAGCCATATTCACTGATCAGAATATCATTAGACTTGGGGGTGGGATCTACTGATTTGGCACTCAGAAACCCTTAGCAAATGTATAGCAATGCCAGACACCCACAACACCCTAACGTTGTGGTGGCCAGTTTTGCACAGGTTTGTTAAACCTCAGTAATAAATGCTAAATAGCCATAGTTGTCTTTAACTGATAAACAAAACTTTTAGGCTACATACCGGGAACTAAGCTGGATGTATTTATTTCCTGATAAACCTGTAAGAAAATATATTTCAGGTTCATCTGGAAATAAATATTCTTGATATTCCAACACACAAAGATATCATGCACAGCTCTTGCCAGTAGACTACACTGGACAAAAAGACACAGTTTAACACAAGTGGCAAGTTGTGCCAAAGCCATTTGTGATCACATATGGTGTATGAAATGAAAGCCAACATGTAAAAATGTGCACATTGATTTGTGTTCAAAAAGAATGAATCCAGCTCAAAAGTTAGTTTTTTCACAATTAAGTCCCCTGCTGCTACAGAGGAGCCTTTCGCTCCAAGATTCAATGTACTTCACTGATAAAGTGTTTTTAAAGATGTTTTCCAGGTCTCTTCCTTTCTTCCTTTCTAATAATTGCAAAGAGCATAAGCAAATCATGTAGCATATTTCTCAAATATATTTATCAACTATATAACTTCATGGAAGATACCAATGTGCTATCCACAAATCTGAGAAAGAACAGCATAAGCACATCTTCACTTATACTCTTATACACATTAGATGTGCAGCAGATGTTATGTTTAAAGGAATATTCTGGGTTCAATACAAGTTAAGCTCAATCGGCAGCATTTGTGGCATAGTGTTTATTACCCCTAAAATTAATTTGTCCTCTTTCTTAAAAAAAGAAAGCAAAAATCTGGGTTACAGTGAGGCAGTTACAATGGAAGTGAATGGGAGCCAATCCGTAAACTTTCAAATACTCACAGTTTTTAAAAAATTATAGAAACAAGATGTTAAAATTATACATTTGAACATAATTTTAGTGATATAAAATTGCTTGCTAACCTTTTCTGTATAAAGTTATATCCAATTTTCCAACTTTGTTGCCGTGACGACACAACGGCTTACAACTTTACAACTCCAAAAATACACAAGTTTTAACAGAAGAGTTAATGTCAGTGCTTTAATAAAACTATAAGCTTCACATTTCTGCCTTTAACCCCTCCAAAAATTGGCCACATTCACTTCCATTCACTTGTAAGTGCACCACTATAACCTTGATTTCTGTTTTTTTTTTTTTTTTTTACAGGAAGAAAATACATTTTTGTGATAATGAAATTTATGTCATAAATGCTGCCGATTGAGTTTAACTTGTATTGAATCCGGAAAATCCTTGTTTTATGTTTTTACACACAGTGTTATTGTGTGCAGTGCATAGACGTACTATTTTAGTAATACAGTTTTACTTGCATTATCAACTGAGGCTGTACAGTATAATCTAAAATAATAAAGTCTTCCATTGAACTCATCTCAGCCATATCACGAGTTTCACCTCTTAAACTGATAAGTGTACAATACAAACAATGCAAACATTAATAGTAGATAAAATGATCATATACAAATATTCTGGTAACTGGTGGTGGAGGAGAGTCCCCTGTTCTCAATGTAAAAGTCTTGTTTGAGTGTAGTGTCAGAAAAGCACTATAAGTGTAAAATTAACTTATTCAAAATAAGTAAATAGGAGTGTTGTTTATCTTCATCAAAGCAAGTAATATTTCAGTTTTAAATAACATATTATCAACATGAAAATACAACATTATGACTCTGGCTCTGAGTATCTTCCAGTCATGATCACACACAGGCGATGTCCAGGACAGGTAAGTTCAAAACATGAGATTCATCCGTCAGAAGAGCAGTGCCGAAACACGACTCACGTCAATTGTTCTTCCACAAATTGCTTGCAATTTTAAGTTTCAACCACAGATGTCGCTAGAGAGCACAGAAGAGGAAAGACGAGTTGAAATGATTTTTTGTGGTAATTAATATTATGCCACAAATGCTGTTGAATGAGCAATGTGTATTCAACCCGAAATGTATTCCTTAATTGCAGACATTTTATTCAAATATAATAAATGGAGACAAATGTATACAATTTTATTATCCTTATAATTTGAAGGGAGCAACATAAATCTAGGTTTGCATTTCCTAAAGTAAACAGCAGCGCTTGCAATGCACCAAAAGAAAATAAAAAACAAACTTTAACTGAACTGAAATTTAATAATGAGTCAGCAACAAAACTCAGGTCTGCTAAAAAAAATGCTTTTCAAGATGCTTTATTAGGGCTATTTTGTATTTTATTTTTTTTAGATTACTTAAACTCTTATTCTCATCTGACAAAGACACACCTTAATGATTCATGAAGAATATTCAGGTTGCATACTTTACACAAGAGATATAGAGTTGGCACAACTTTACAAAAACAGTTCAAATTACTCCAAACACCTTTTCCCATTGACACATCAGAAAGGGTGAGATCGCACAGAATGGCAGGAAGATGTGCTTGAGTGCATAAATACTGGCAACTTGAATTACATCTTCACCACATGAAGGCCTGGAAGTGATGTCAGTCCCACAGCTGTCAAGCCAGAGCAAAAGAGAACAGTAAAATGGAGGGTACAGGCGTAAGATTACCTCATTTAAACCCTTCTGATGCAACTAAAAGTATAAAAACAGTCAAGGATAGTAGAGTACTCCCAAACATGATTCCCAACCATGCAAAAAAATTACGATATGAGGGTGAACTATTCCTTAAAAATGTTACCTTTTGTATAGGATCACAGTTTATAATGCTATGAGATATAAGAATGCTAGTAATGGATGTGGCTGTCAGGTTCTTTTGGTTTTCTCAGAAGGGGGAACGTTCCATCACAGAGATCCCATACTACGGTGTATTGCCAGAGACAGCTGGTTAGCTGCATCCTCTTCTGCAGATCCCATCATCTCACTGTGGGTCAGAGTAAATGAGTTCTCCCAGAGGTCAAAGGTAGTGTTCCCCTTCCCAGGAGTCCACCCAGCCAGAACAACATTCCCTTGAAACAGGAAGGGAGAGCATTGTCCATATGTTGTCTTTACTCACAGGGCAAAGACCTGTTCCGCTGTGAAGTTATGAGGTGTATGAATCTATACCTTTTAGGGAAGTTGAAGTGTGTTGTGTTATTATTATGTCAGCCTTGATTTCCAGACCAGTTGAGCTCAAACTGCTGTGCATTTATTGGTTAAAACCCAGCGTTATTAGGTCTCTGTTCCAAAACCTTGCTGTCTACTGCCTGGATTGTCAGATGCCCTCTAAAGGCCCTTTCACCCCGATCCAAAAGTTTTGCCGCGATGGAAATTTTGAATAGAAACAATGAATTCCAGCAGTGCCTTTCACACTGGGAGCGAGCATTCACATGCTGACAAAACAAAGTTTTATTTTATGGTGAGTGTGTAGATTCTGTTTTTTCTTGCAAGGCGATGAAACTCGCCCACCGATGAGCTTTGGACCAGATGTCAGGAGCCGCTGCAATTACCAAAACCAGTGCAATAGAGCGCAACAGTGCCCTCCCCCCTTTAAAGCCATCTTGGTTTCCGGAAGTATTTTTCCCATTCATTTTTTTTTTCAAAGGGATTTCATTAAATCCTTTATAAAAGTTTTATAAGCCATAAACTAAACCAACCAGCTACGAGGTCACAATATTACAAATTTGGATTTGAAGAATTTGAAAATCAGACAAAAAGACAAAGATACAAGACTGTGTACTTAAAGTCTTTAATGAGGGAGTGAACTACAATCTCATGAAGCATTGCGAATGACGCAATCAAATAAATAACAATGGAAAAATGTAAAACTATTAATTTAATGTTGTTGATTATAAGTATAGAATTAATATATTTAAAGTATGTTTCAAAATATTTTGATATATATATATATATATATATATATATATATATATATATATATATATATATATATATATATAAAGTATTTTGAGAGAACGACTCGATTGCATCATTCACAGTGCCTCATGGAAATGGACAGTCACTGCAGAGCTCTTTTAGTGCGGTTTTTTGCCACTAATTCTCTGGTAGGTGGATCTTCCTCTTCAGGATCATGGGTAGTGTAGTTCTTTAGCAGTAATTCCGCTATTAAACAGGATAAGTTGAACTAATGCAGAGTGATGGCTTTAACAGCAGCATATACCATTGATTAACAACCTTAGAGCTCATGTTAGGTCTTTCTTTAAAGGTTTAAAAGTTATCATTAATAATCAATTCCCCTATGGAAAAACTGAATGGGATTTTTACTTCCAGAACCAGACTGCTGCACTCTATTGATGCCGCTATAGCAGAGCAAGCTGTTTCGCCCACCGATATTAAACACTCAAGTAACTCAAGGAAGTAATCCTGAACTGGTAGTGAGGATGTGTATTTTATTTGCATCAAATGTCTCAAAAACAAAAACACCTTTTCCCATATTGGCTCTCTTAACATGTAAATGATATAGCTGCATTTCTGCCTTGCATACCTTATAAAATTGATCTCATGTGGATTTATTTCATAATACTGCATTTTTTTGCCTTTGTAACCCCCTTTAAAACATCTTAACACTGCATGAGCTCTCTTCACATATAAATTATACTGCGGTATCTTTGCCTTTGCATCACTTTTTTATAAACATCTTGATGGATCTTACATCGCTTTTACTTCAAATATATTAATACTATTGCTATGACTTATTAGTGCACTCTATACTTGCATATTTGTCTTTGCATCAAAGTGCATTTGTATACCAAAAACATGGTGGTTTCTCTACAAAATTATGTAATTGTTACTGCTGTGCTATAGTACAACAGATTTTAATTATCGTATCATAAGTCAGACTGAAGATAAATTTGTATGTTTTTTGTTGCCTGCATTATACAGAGTTTAGGAGCATTTAGATATCTTCATGCTTAATTTGTAACTGTTTTAACAGTCAATATGTGTGCATTATGCAGCAATTTTAAACAAATGTAAATAACACAATTGTATGTGCATAGCAATAACATGTTATCTGTAGTAAGTCAATCAACAATAAACTTGCCATTGCTGCTGCTAAAAGCTAAAAGGTGCATTTGGCCACTTATTGATTACTCTCCTGTACTGATGTTGGTCAACGGCACCTATTGTAAAGGCGGGAATGTGCTAACGGCAAGTATTCACATCACTCGCAATCTTAGATAATGCTGCCTACAGGCTTCGCTTCAGTATCGCAGGTATGATGTCTTAAAATGCTGCCAACATAGCCTGGTTAGGTTTTGGACTTGACTTGGCGACTTAAGGAGGGGCCAATAGTCAGTCATATTAGACTGAGCATCTGTATAGCATAGCCATTTCCAGATGATGTTTAGCTTCTGCAAGTCCTTGTTTTGGCCAGCAACAGCTGGTGTTTCACTTAGCCATAGATCACCTCTTCACTGAGCACTGTTTCTCTAGAGGGTTTGTCCTCATCATTTTTTAAGTTCAAAATGGTAGTAATGTGAGTTTTTCAATGGCTGATGCTGATGCGTTCATAGGCTAATGGCTTTATAATATAGGGGAGACCGGTGCTACTTGTCACACCATTTACTCCAGTGAATATTTCTCAGGGTAGGTTTATTTTTGAAAGTCAGTTTCTGTTTAGGTGCATACCTTAAAGTCTTGACTACAGAAAAGCTTGAAAATATACTGAAAAATATACTGGGAAAAATATACTGTTCATTTAACACACGTTGACCTTTGTGACAACATGCCCCATTGTCACATTATATGCACTGAAAAACTGTTGTGAAGAAAAATCTGCAAAAAGTTTACTTTGTACATTGAATAAGTTGAAGCGTTTACTTGAAAATATTAAGTAAAGTCTACATTTGTACTCAATTCAAAAAGGAATGCTCTAGCTTTTAAGTAAATATTATTTATGATTGGTTGCTGTCATTACAATGTGTCATCATGAATCAATCCAAAAGTAGAAAACCTTGTCACATTTATTTGTAAATTAAATAAGTAAATTTTACTTAACTTTTTGAAGCTGGTGTTCCCAGCATGCTCTGGGCTTGAATAATTAATGAGCTTGCATGGTTTCACTGCTTACTGATTTACACCTTTTTTTATTCTTCTTTTTCTTTTTCTTTTTTTTTTTTGTTCTTTTTTGTTCTTTTTTTTTTTTTGTCATTGATTTTGTGGTTACGTATCATAACTTCTTGTTTTGTAAGTTTGAAGTTCATTTTCTACTCAAAATGACCCTTTCATGATCAAAATAAAATCAAATGAAAACATTATCTTTTGTTACCGTCATCATGTTTTGTGTGCAGCTCTGAATCTTTTCTATCACCATTAAAGCAAGGGGATGATGTCTAATAGACTACATAGACTATGCATTAAGCTTCCCTGTGGAAGGCATCCCTGTGTCATGTGGTCCATGACTAAGTATGTTAAAAAACCATTGAAATGCTATACTCTTTTAAAAGCATAGCTTAATTCAGTGCTACACTGCTTGAGTAAAATGTACAAACAAAGAGTGTGTAAAATGACTTGAAACCGAGTATTGCAATGTAAACTTTACTTGAGAATTTATAATTAAAGCCATCAAGAATTGTGTGTAGCCTTTCCTTGAAAATTTGGTCTGTTAAATTTACTAGCAACTACATGGAAATAGTTTCCTAGGACTGTTTTAAATAAACCCCCAAGAAATTTCAGTGTGGATTAAATGTCACAATGGAACCTGCTATTAAGCAGCCTATAATAGGCTTTGGACAAAATAAAAAATAAAAATTCATAAAATGGCAAAAATGAAAAAGGTAAAGTATAAAAATATAAAGCCATTTTTTTGGTCCAGTAATATTGCAATTAATTAATTGTATAAATTTATAAAATGTAAAATGTGACAACTTGACTTAATCTTTTCTCATTTTGCCTGATTGTATGCCAATATGGTTTTACTGTGTTCGCTAGTTTACCAAACAACTATTACAAAAAAATATGATATTGGAATTTTAGTTGACAGGATAAAAGAATAAATATTTTCGAAATAAATTTTACTACTTAAAGAGGATTTGGACTAGGTTTTTAAAACCAACATTAAAAAAAACACTGCTAAAGAAAACATGCATTTGCTGAAATAATAATAATAAAAAATCCATATTTACTGAAAATATGTGAAAACAGATTGTGCCTATCCATTGACAGGTCTGTTGGTATATTCTGGAACTGACACAAGGGAGAGCTAATGCTTCTGTTAATTGGCTGATAAGGCCGATAATCTCAGAATGGCCAAATATCGGCCTATCCGACATATCTGTTGACTTTACTTTTTTTCTTTTTTTCAACTCTATCACCAACATTTCCATCAACTCAAGACTAACTAGCTCATCTTCATCCTGGTGTCCACTTAGCAACAGCACACACTGACCCCTATCCCGGCATCCCAAAAGTAACGAGACTGAGCCATTTCTATTGTGAAGAGGCAACAGGTGTGAGGTAGGTGCCGCTGTTGAAAAATGAACGAGTTTCTCCATAGCTTAATTGCTGCCCTGTGGTTAGTATAGTTTTAGTGACATGTAACAAAAAACAGGTGAAAGTATGGGGTATTTGTTATTTGTTACCTAATCTTCCACTCATTATGCAAGGAAAGTAGTAAAACCTTTCATTATAACATTGTAATGGGGTTTTCATGTCCATCTGTTTAGCTGTTTAATAATTGATTCCCAATATGGCAATGCAAGCACTACTCATTTGTCAGAGAGTTGTACAAGTGGAGGTAAGCAACCGCAGTACCAGTTAGAATTAATTTCACAATGCAGATCCTATTTGAAGTACAGTATCTGTATTTATAGTAATATTACATATTATTATTCAGGATAAAAACTAGTAGCAAGGTAAAATGAACAAATATTATCTCTAAATAAAGAATTTGAGGATCTGTTCTGCTTTTGAAGTCTTAAGTTTTAAATGATATTTGACCACAAAATATTATGATTTTACATGGTTTTCTATAAAACCACAGATTGATGGTTTTACATCATATTCCTCTTCCAAAAGTCATAACTGCTTTTTAAAACCAATGATTAAACTGGGAATTTGTGTGGTGGGTAAAAGTGCACTGTTTGTACAGCACAACTATGTAAGCATTTGCCAACTCTGAAGGATCTGTAGCAAGATCATTCTTGTTCTGCAGCACATTTTTAACTCTGCAACTTGTCAATATGCTTTTTTTTCTGGAAGGATTTCCTGTTAAAGTGTATAACAGACTTTCAGAAATTATCAGACTTTATCATAACTTCATTATTTAAACCACAGCAATTAATTGTTTTCATCACGCTCTATTCCCAACGGATACTTCATAGTTAGCTGACATGAGGGTGCAAACTTTAAGTTTTAGTTTTCAAACCATCTTTTGAAATGTTTATATAACTATACTGATTTCCATTATTTTATCAAACAAGATGGAATGTTTTAGAGTGACACAAATCAACTAATGGACCCTTTCACACTTCGGGGTTTTGTAACACGGAAGTAAATGATTGCAAGGTAAACTTTGATAGCGGTGAATGAGAGTGAATGGGAGACCACATCAAATGTAATTTTTGTTACAGACATGCTCCAACACCAAAAGAAAAACGGCACTTTTACGCTATGAAGAAATACAGTTGAAGTCAGAAGTTCACATACACCTTAGCCAAATACATTTAAACTCAGTTTTTCACAATTCCTGATATTTAATCGTCGAAAACATTCCCTGTCTTAGGTTAGTTAGGATCACTACTTTATTTTAAGAATGTGAAATGTCAGAATAATAATAGAGAGAATTATTTATTTCAGCTTTTATTTCTTTCATCACATTCCCAGTGGGTCAGAAGTTTACATACACTTTGTTAGTATGTGGTAGCATTGCCTTTAAATTGCTTAACATGGGTCAAACGTTTTGGGTAGACTTCCACAAGCTTCTCACAATAAGTTGCTGGAATTTTGGCCCATTCCTCCAGACAGAACTGGTGTAACAGAGTCAGGTTTGTAGGCCTCCTTGCTTGCACATGCTTTTTCAGTTCTGCCCACATATTTTCTGTCAGATTGAGGTCAGGGCTTTGTGATGGCCACTCCAGTACCTTGACTTTGTTGCCCTTAAGCCATTTTGCCACAACTTTAGAGGTATGCTTGGGGTCATTGTCCATTTGGAAGATCCATTTGCGACCAAGCTTTAACTTCTTGGCTGATGTCTTGAGATGTTGCTTCAATATATCCACATAATTTTCCTTCCTCGTGATGCCATCTATTTTGTGAAGTGCACCAGTCCCTCTTGCCGCAATGTACTCCCACAATATGATGCTGCCATCTGCATGCTTCACAGTTGGGATGGTGTTCTTCGGCTTGCAAGGCTTACCCTTTTTCCTCCAAACATAACGATGGTCATTATTGCCAAAAAGTTCTATTTTTGTTTAATCAGACCAAAGGAAATTTCTCCAAAAAGTAAGATCTTTGTCCCCATGTGCACTTGCAAACTGTAGTCCGTTTTTTATGGCGGTTTTGGGGCATTGGCTTCTTCCTTGCTGAGCAGCCTTTCAGGTTATGTTGATATTGGACTTGTTTTACTGTGGATATAGATACTTGTCTACCTGTTTCCTCCAGCATTTTCACAAGGTCCTTTGCTGTTGTTCTGCGAATGATTTGCACTTTTCGCACCAAACTACATTCATCTCTAGAAGACAGAATGCGTCTTCTTCCTGAGCAGTATGATGGCTGCGTGGTCCCATGGTGTTTATACTTGCGTATTATTGTTTGTACAGATGAAAGTGGTACCTTCAGGCGATTGGAAATCGCTCCAAGGATGAACCAGTCTTGTGGAGGTCCAAAAAAATTTTTCTGAGGTCTTGGCTGATTTCTTTTGATTTTCCCATGATATCAAGCAAAGAGGCATGGAGTTTGAAGGTAGGCCTTAAAATACATCCACAGGTACACCTCCAATTCAGTACTCCTATCAGAAGCTAATTGTCTAAAGGCTTGACATTATTTTCTGGAATTTTCCAAGCTGCTTAAAGGCACAGTTAACTTAGTGTATGTAAACTTCTGACCAACTGGAACTGTGATATAGTCAATTAAAAGTGAAACAATCTGTCTGCAAACAATTGTTGGAAAAATTACCTGTGTCATGCACAAAGTAGATGTCCTAAACGACTTGCCAAAATTATAGTTTGCTAACATGAAATCTGTGGAGTGGTTAAAAAAATGAGTTTTATTGACTTCAACCTAAGTGTATGTAAACTTCAACTGTAAAATGGAGAGAGATGGATTACGACTGTCAGAGGAGAGATGATTTTTTTCATTTAGAAATGTACTGTCACTCTCTCAATAGCTTTGTTAGAAATCCCACTGCATCTGTGGTAACTCGTTTTAAAAAACGAATTCCAGGATAATATAATACAAAGTATGATGTTATAAATTTACACTAAATAATTTAAATATTGCATATAGAAAAAAAGTTTGCTAGAATTACGCTGCTAAATAAGGCGGAAAAGTGTCATCACAGTCTGTGAAAAGGGTCCATACATCACAGAAATCATCAAATCCGTTGCTAATAGTTACTGATGTTTGTGCTGTTGTTTTCCCACCAAAATTTATGTCAGTTCCTGGAGGATGATGTCATAAAAGACCTGTTTTTTTTGTGGTTTTTTTTTGTTAAAGGGATAGTTCCCCCCAAAATTAAAATGCTCTCATCATTTACTCTCCCTCATGCCATCCTAGATGTGTATGACTTTCCTTTCTTCTGCAGAACAGATTTTTAGAAGAATATCTCAGCTCCTCACAATGCAAGTGAATGGTGACCAGACCTCAAAAGGTCCTAAAAGGACATAAAGGCAGCATAAAAGTAATCCATACGATTCCAGTGGTTAAATCCATGTGTCCAGATGAGATGTGATTGGTGTGGAAGAGAAAAATATCAATATTTAAGATCTTTTTTTTGTTTGTTTTTTACTATAAATCTCCACCTTTGACTAGCCCCAACCAGTAGATGGCTGAATGTGATAGTGAAAGTCAATTCCACACCAGAATGTGGAAGTGGAGATTTACAGTAGAAAAGAACATAAATATTTATCAGTTTCTCACCCACACCTAGCATATCACTTCTGAAGATATGGATAAAACCACTGTCTTTTGGATCGCTTTTATGCTGCCTTTATGTGCTTTTTGGACCTTCTGAGTTCTTGTCACCATTCACTTGCATTGTTTGAACCTACAGAGCTGAAATATTCTTCTAAACATCTTAATTTATGCTCTGCAGAAGAAAGAAAGTCTTACACATCTGGGATGGCATGAGGGTGAGTAAATGATGAGAGAATTTTCATTTTTGGGTGAATTATCCCTTTAAAGAGACATTACAAAGACTAACTGAATAGAAAGTGATATTATGGACACAGGGAAGAACTATAAATTGAGTAACATGTTTTGTTGTGATAAAAAGGAAACTACTTAAAGGTTGTGTTAAAGTATTTAAAGGTTGTGATTTTAGTATTTTATCCAAAATATTAATAAATATATGATGGGGACATGAAAATGTACTTCATAGTAGGAATGACCCTGCACTCCTTTTCTAACATTACTGTTAACCTAAAAAACCTAAAAAAAAAAACCTAAAAAAAAAAAAAAAAAGAGTAACTACGCCCTCGTGTGGTGCCAAGATGTAAAAACATAACTTTTTCTTTTTTTTTTTTTTCTTTTTTTTTTTCTTGTCATGAACACACACATGAAATAGACGTCTGGGGTGTGCTATCAGGCCAGTTGGTTAAGGTTATTGCAAAAAAAGTGCTAAGAGGAGGACATCATTTGTTCTGCAGCTGCAACTTTGATACTTTGTTATCTAATGGAGTTATAAATAGCTTGCACATTTTGGGTCCCCTGAAGTCTGTTACTTTATGCTTACACCTAACAAGAGTTTACATTTTGTGAAGTCAGTGGGAGTAAGGGATGCTTAGCAGCAAATGCTATAAAAAAGCATCACATTTACATATAATATATCAGAATAGCTAAAAACTGCATACTAACTCCATGTTTTATACGCCTAGCTTTCTTCAAGGCCTGCACATCATTTTCCTTCCAAAGGGAGCTTTTGAAAACAGTACCTGAAGTCGGCCTAACTCATAAGAGCCTTGGCTTGGTCAAAACAAGCACATACTACTGAATGGAAAGCTGGCTCCTTTGTAAATGAGGCTTTCACAAGTGTCCCTTTCCCAAAGATCAGGTTGGCATGTCTATTGTGGTGCATACACACACCTATCAGGTGGCAGGGCAGCCGTCAGACTGTCCCCTATACCTGTTACCTGCTCCTTTTGTATTGGCCTCCACGTGGCATCTGTTACACAGCACAATCCACTACAAAAACACAGTTCCATTCAGTAGGCAGTGAAAGCTGAGAAGATGTACTTGTGTCATTATGGTGTAGTTAAAACATCCACTCCCTCCCACTGCTGCTCATTTTAAAATATATGAATTGTAGGAGAATAACAATATCAGGGCATTTTCAAACCTGCTTTCATGGAACATGAAAATTTTTTCATGGGACATATTTTTTTGCTAGTCTGAATTATGAGTGGCACTAAAAAAGTAACACTGTTTATGAAACACTAAAAAGTACCCTTTAAATTTGAAGTGTGTAACTTTGTTGATGTCATAGACCATTTCAAGGACTGTTCGTTGGTGATGTCATTGTTCCAGGTATTTCCTGCTTGTCAAAACAGAGACTATTTAGCAGAGATGGGCCACTTCTATTAAAATGAATGGGAGAAATTGGAACGCCCAACGGCAGCCAACGGTCAACCCCAATATGGATTTAACCACTGGAGTCGTATGGATTACTTTTATGATGCCTCCATGTGCTTTTTGGAGCATCAACATTTTGGCACCCATTCATTTGCATTGTATGGACCTACAGAGCTGAAATATTCTTCTAAAAATCTTCATTTGTGTTCTGCATAAGAAAGGAAGTCATACACATCTGGGATGGGATGAGGGTGAGTAAATGATGAGAGAATTTTCATTTTTGTGTGAACTAACCCTTTAACCGTCATAATCGCAATTATTTGTTTGACAATTAATCGTCAGCCAAATTTCATAATCGTGACAGCCCAAAATTAAAACAGTACTAAAACAGACAAAATATTTTTTTCAACTTTATTTTATACAATACAAAAACTTCATCAAACATATAAAAAATCAAAATCAGCAACAAAACGTGGCAATCCCAAAAAATGCAAGATACAAAATACATTAGTTATTGTATAGACTTGTCATTCAAAAAGTAGAAAAATAGAAATTATCATTAAAAATGTCATCTAAATGAAAATGTTGATGGTCCACTTCTCTTTGAAACTTATTTGGATTTTTTGGGTGTTTTCGTTGTTCCTTTCTTCCGAGGCGTAGATATAACTTTGCTGCATAAATCACAGACCCAACAGCCTGCATGAAAACACAGTGAAATACATATAAAACACATTGGACAGTAGAAAAATATCCTTGGACGGGACATTGTGAAACGATTAACGTGAAAAACACTGGCTTACGTGTACTGAACAAAAATAAAACATGGCTTGATGTAATAAAACATTGACCAGGACGAACCAAAATTCTATCACATTTTGTCTTGTTACAAATAAATATTACCAAAACAATGACACCTAGGGCTGTGAGATTAGTCTGACGATTAACAAATAATCGCGATTACGACCATTACCGGTAATTATCATACATATGGTCATACTTCTAAAGGTGTGTGTGTACCTAATACAACTCAAGCCATTAATTCACGACTTGGAATCTTTATTATGTTTGTGCCACATAAATAACCTAAATAAAACATTCAACACAAATTTTATATAGACGAGTCGAAAACATGGTGATAAATGCAGCGATTATCTAAAGATCTAGCTTAAAAAAAGAAGCAAAGTAACATCTTTGCTTTCTCCCTGGATATTGTTTTTGAACATGAAGTTAAGCATTATACAATGTCCCACTTGAGGTCTGGAGAATGCTGTGAAACAAGGAACAATGAGACGTAAAGACTCACCCAGGGGAATAGAGTCCATGCCCACACAGAAGGTGTGGAAACCACGATCACACTTGTCACAGAACATCATCTCCTCCTCGTGGTGGGGCTGCTCACAGACGGTGCACGTCTTGCATTCCATGCACTGCCAGGGATACATCTTTATCTGGGACACCAACTCGGCACTCATATCCAAGCAGGACAGGTGACCTGAACACAAGTGAGGCCTTTCTCGATATATCCGTTACACTCACATTGTTACAAATGAGCACGGTCATCTAACGGATTGACTTCCAGGACGCTGGTGCTTAGGAAATGCTACCTTTGATATTGATGAAAACAATGGAGACTGTGACCTTGTGGCCTCCAGGTAAAAATTGCTCTACAACTTCTACTACTGCTACAACAAACTCAAATGTGAAAAACATCTGGCAAGTGTTTTAAGGAATAAACACTACCAATATAAGCAACAAAAAACTAGAAATATCATTAAATGGAAAACAGTCTTTTTGCAGTTTGTTTCCTGCTACACTAGTGGTGCTGAAATTACACCATTCACCATTATTGTTTATTACAAATGTTTTAAAAATGCTAGCTTAAATTTAGAACTCAAAAGATTAAGTACTACATTAAGGAGCGATAGTTTTGGGGTTATGCTTTGTAAATCTGGACTTACCACTGTTTTGACACTGGGAGCAGTGGATAAGAGCTTCTGGTTTGCCTCTCTTGTTGGCCTCCTTACCCTTCTGACATATGCCACATATTGCATTGGGAATGACCTTAGGCTGCAAGGGCAGAGTAATGCCATAAACGCCATGGCAACCAAGGTCATAAACACCATGTGACATTATGCTCAAGTAAAACACTTTGATTTTTTTTTAATTAAATACCCGAGTAAATTATGTGAAGTGAATTGAAATGGCCTAATATTGCAATGTTACAACAAAAACCAAAACATGAGAAGCAAGGAGAAAGATACCATACAAACATCTGAATTCTGCATAGAAAAGCATGACAATAAATTTAAATGAAGTTATATAAATGTTTCAGTTGGAACCAAAAATGAAAATACTTTGTGAAATTAATCAAATTCACTTCAGAAGTATTTTTGAGCTAATACCATTAAAGCTAAATTTTGTCACGTTTTCTGTATTAAAATACCTTCTCCTATCCAATCTTAATATGCAGAGACAACTATACAGTAAGTAAGCCATTCATTGGTTAGTTTTCCTCGAAAACGGGAAGCACTTTATCTCTGTGGCACTATGAAATGTAGTCTGGAAACTTTCATTCCAGACTGATCTCATGGGAAACTGGCGAAAGGAGATTGAATTTTATGTCTGCGAAAATCAGTTTGTGTTTTCTGAACTGCTCCCTAGTTAGGAAAGCTGGAACTACAGTTGCATGCATCTTCGTGCGATGCACTGTTCAAGACATTATTTAATTAAAGGGATAGTTCACCCCAAAATGAAAATTCTCTCATCATTTTCTCACCAGCCATCCCAGATGCGCATGACTTTCTTTCTTCTGCAGAATGCAAATGAAGATTTTTAGAAGAATATCTCAGCTCTGTAGGTCCTTACAGTTAAAGTGAATGGTGATCAGAACTCTGAAGATCCAAAAAGACATAAAGGCATCAAAGTAATCCGTAAGACTCCAGTGGTTTAATCCATGTCTTCAGAAGTGATATGATAGGTGTGGGTAAGAAACAGATCAATATTTAAGTCCTTTTTTACTATAGATTTCCACTTACACTTTCAATTTCGTATTCTTTCACATTGTGAAAATGAAAGTGAAAGTGGAGATTTATAGTTAAAAAAAAAAAAAAAAAAAGGACTTAAATACTGATCTGCTTCTCACCCACACCTATCATATCACTTCAGAAGATATGGATTTAACCACTGGTGTCTTATGGATTACTTTTATGCTGCCTTTGTCTTTTTGGACTTTTAAAGTTTTAGTCACCATTCACTTCCATTGTAAGGACCAACTGAGCTGAGATACTCTTCTAAAAATTGTGTTCTGCAGAAGAAAGAAAGTCATACACATCTGGGATGGCAGGAGGGTGAGTAAAGAGAATTTTCATTTTTGGGTGAACTATACCTTTAATACATATTCCTGCTAAACCTAAACAGTACAGAGACCAAAACGACGTCCTTTCACTTTTTCACAAATTTAGAATCTAGCAATCTAGAATTTAAAAGATATGTGACAAAGGCAAAGCGCGGGTGATTTCCAGGGCATGATCATTTGTTGTATGTTGGCGATTCGTTGAACATCTGGTCCGAATGTGCATGTTCATTCAGTGCTGCTCGCAACCATTAAGACATCTCTCTACAATCTAATTTCTTTAAAACCTCTTTATTCAAAGGCTTAACTGTAATGGTTACTCTAAATGTTGACCGGTCAAAGGCCCTACTATAAAAAACCATTATGCTAGTAAAAGAGCAGACAGCATTATTAAAAACAAAAAGAGGCTGGAAAGACTACAGGTTAAAGACATTTAGATGTTAGTGAAGCTCACAGTTACATTAATGGAAGGACAAAAGCCTTCTTTCAGTCACAGTAGGAACATTTTCAGCTGAACTAGCAGTATTATCTCACGAAAAAGAAAAACCACATAACAAGACCAAGAACATTTAATGTTGTTCAACTTCAAACACCTTAAACAAGACACAAGAAATAGTATAAAGGAAGAAATGGAAAAACAAGTCAAACAACATACTGTACACTGAGAGGATCAACAGAAGCTGTACCTACCGCATTTTATAAATGAAGACTTAGTGCAATGACTTTTTACTAAAACACATATACAAATGACATGAATTCGATAATTTTGTGCAAAGTGTACCCAATATTTCCAAACTCTCCAAGCACATTCTTACGGCAGCATTTGTTGAATCACAGGCATATTCAACATTTTTGAGAACACTGAAAAGAAAATCCAATCCATAACCCCAAGCTTATAAACTACTAAAAAGGAACATCCTTGAATTTATATTGTATATAAATTGTACATTTGAGTTTTTAGGGAAAGAACACTGAACAGTTGTGATAAACTAATGTTCTAGAGTAGAAAAACTCTATCCGCTATGTTCGGAATTAAATACTAGCTTACTTACTGAATTCTGTGTAGCATATTGCGTATACCTGCCTAGTGCCAACAATGCTTTAAGTGAAACAGAACGCATTATTTAAAAAAATAAATGGTTCAAACCTCGTTTTCACACGACAATGTATTTTTTTTTTTTTTTGCATTTTTAATTCAGTTTGGTAAAACATCTGTCAGTTTTATCAAATAATAAGAAAATCACAGCTGTATCTCTGATTCATACAGTATTCAATTCAGAATTCTTTCTTTATGCACATATGCATACATATGGAAAATGTCCACTGTGCAGTGCACAGTATACAAACCACATAATGCAGGAATAGTATGAATGGCATGGTAGTGTGCTATTCCGAACATAGCCTGGGACATCTGACACTGCTTATACTTCCTGAGACAATGTAACTAAGGAAAACTAATGTGAAAAATGAGCCTTTAACTTGTGTGTATTGTTAAAACTCATTTATCCACCAATACACTGATAGGCAAAGCTTTTTTCAACTAGGTAAGGTGCGGTAAAGTTAAAACTTTGTAACAAGGAACATTAAAACAAAATGCACCTCTATTGCACAAAAAAGCTTAATTTATATAAAACTACAGCTTCAAAACAAAGCATACATAGGTCAGCTTTTAAAAAGAATTATATTATATACTTAAATAATAACATATGCCAAAGTATTGTTTGTTGTGATATTCAATGGATGATACGCTCCATGTATACATGTTGTGTTGTATAAAAAGGAATACGATCTGTTACTGGATAATGCTCTCTCTCTCTCAGATCAATGGTGTGAAGGTAAACCTTTCATTGATCTGGCAAGCATTCTGACAAGGAAATAAACAACTTATTTAACCAAAAGAAACACTGAAAACAAGCATAAGGTGCCCACAGAGCCAGTGAACAAAGCCACTGACGTTCAGCTTAACATAGTTATTTCATATCATGCCTGTAAAGGAGTAATGCATCACTAGCAAGACTTTCTTCACAGGATTTTATCTTCACAGGATAATAAATAAAGCTAACTGTAAAGGTGCACTCAAGAAGTTTTATTTATGTTTCAAAGGCTCTTCATCCCTGTGTGTTGTCAACCATACGTGTTTTTCAATGGCCATTGCTGCTACCAATATCTTTAAAATATGACTTATATGATATACTGTACATGTCACCTAAACTAATTTAACAATATAAATAAGAGATACTCTGTTGTGGAAATAACACTGAATTGCCTAACAAGTTGTGGAACACTGACATTTATTTGATACAACATTTACTCAAAATAAATATGAAATGATCATTTTTCTCTTGTGAGAGAACATTATTTGAATCACATTTGTTAAAAGTCCTATTCTTTTCTTAAAATGGAAAACTTTTAACAAGGAAAAAAGAAACTACTGAGTGCACCTTTCATTTTTCTTCAACTGTTGCATATCTATAGTTCAACCAAAAATGAAAACTCAACCTTGTTCGAAACTGTGCTGTTATTCATTTCGTGGAACACAAAAGGAGAACATTTTCACGCAATGACAGTTCAGTAACCACGGCTGCCATGCTCAAAAAATGACACAACCCCCCCCACCATAAAAGTAGTCCATGTGACGCAACATTCCTAGTCTAGTTCAGACATACGATAGCTTTGTGTGAGCAACAAGTCAAAATTAAGGTTGTTATTAGCAAACTCTTCCCCTCTGCCGAAGCTCTGAAATGTCATTAGTGAGCATATTCAGATTTGTATGGATGTGTGTGCGCACATGTGGAATATTTTGATGGTGTGTGTGTGTTTGTATTTTTGTCCTTTTTGGAGCTTAAAAGCTGTGGTCAATATGAGCTGTCTTTGTATAGAAAAGAGCTTCTAAAGATTCTTCAAAATGTCTCCTTTTGTGTTCCACGCAAGAAAAAGTTATACAGTCTTGGAATAACATGAGGATGAATTGTCATTTTTGGGTGAACTATTTCTCTAAGGTAAAACACTTTTTTTTAGTGTTTAGCAGCCAAATAAAACTGCTCACTTGCCCTTCAGTTTAACTGACAGGCAGGCAGACCAGGTAGAGGTATTTTAAGCTATATGAAGTACTGTTCACTTTATAAGGGTAAATAACAAGTGCATCACAGCAAAACAGCCCTAAACAAATGGCAGTACCACACAAAAACGTTATTGCTCCGAAGGTCTGTGCAGAATGCAGAAACTGTCACTGGGTTTGCTGGCACAAAAAAAATTAGTGCTGATATTTAAAAGCAAGATAAGTTCCATTGACAAGTGCAGTCCCAATCTATGACCACCAGGGGGAGTGTGTGTGTGTGCGTGTGTGTGTGTGTGAGTGGACAATGTACTGATGATCAAGAAGAAAGAGGACTTCTCTGCTGAAAGTGCTGGAAAAGGGGTAGGTTGCGAGAAGGGGAGAAGAGAGGCGTTGGGTTATTTGTAGAAAAAAAAAAAAAGATCAGGGGCTTTTTTCTTCTACCTTGTACCCAGGGACAGATTTGTGTTGGATGGTGCGAGGAGTGGCGTCTTTGTTTTGGGTGCCGGGTCGGTCTTTGCTCTTGACTTTGGATTGAATTCCAATGTCTTGGTTATCCCCATCCGAAGTGTTTCCAGATGAACTGTCCTGTAAAACATGAAATCTAAACTGACCCTGTTTACTTTCTCAATACAGGTTCCTGGTCTTATTGTGAATGATTCGGTAGAGCCAGTTATCACATTCTTCCTAATCGTTTATTAAAGCGCAGTAACTTACAGACAGTTCAAGATGTCAGGCAGACACAACATTATATTAGCTTACCGAGTAACCTTTTTTCTTGCTGTCTTCTCCTTTCCCCTCCTCTGCATCATCAGAATCGCCATCACTGTCCAGGGCAGGCAGCTCTGGGTCCAGGGGAGGCTCGTACAGAGCTGTGTTCATGGGCAAGTAGCGGAGCTCATTCGGAGAGTACCTGCAAACATACAGGATGAGCTCAGTTTAACAGAAATGTCCTCTGAGCATGCAGAACACTGGTCACATTTTAGGAGAATATTTCAGAGATACTGTATCAAATAAGTTCAAAGGATCAACATCATCAATAGATAAATCAGAAGCACAACAGGGTTTTGCAATATAGAAGGGATGATTCATGACATAACTTACCTTTTGTAATACTCTTGGAACTGCCCAGGGATGAGAGCAATTGGGTATGGACAAGTCTTGGTTTTTTCAGGAGGTAGAACTTTGTATTTTCCTTGGGGTACCTGGATAATCTACAAGTCAAAGAGAGAAAGAGAGATGTTAAGTGCACTAACAATGATAACTTAAGGTTAACAAGAAGTCTGTCAAGACAAAGTTTTAATGTTGGCCTGAAAAGTTCTGTTTGGAAGTTTACAAGAATTCAAAAGCTTACAGTGAAGGTTACATAGACCATATGAAGAGAAGTTTGAAAGGATGCTAGGCAGTTGTTATGGTGTTCTGGGTGGTTGCTAAGCAGTTGCTAGGGTGTTCTTAGGTGGTTGCTATGGGGTTCTATCGCTTGTTGCTCATCAGTTGATAGGGTGTTCCAGCTGGCTGCTATGGTGTTGCTAGGTGGTTGCTAGGGTGTTGCCAAACAGTTGATAAGGTACTCTGGATGATTGCTATGGCATTGCTATGTGGGGGCTGGGGTGTTACGGCTGGATGCAATGGCATTGCTAGTGTTTTGGGTGGTCGCTAGGAATTTTTTTTTAGGTGGTCGTTTTGGGGTTTTGGCTTGTTGATAGGGTGTTTTGGCAGGTTGCTAGGGTTTTGCCAATCAGTTGCTAGGGTGTTCTTGCTGGTTGCTATGGCCTTGCTAGCTGGAGTCTAGAGTGTTATAGCTGGTTGCTATGGCATTGCTAATGTGTTTTGGGTGGTTGCTATGGCATTTTAGGTGGTCACTATGACGTTTTGGCTTATTGATTGTTTTTTTTGTTTTTATTGTTTTGTTGGCAGGTTGCTAGGTTGTTGCCAAATCGGTTGCTAGGATGTTTTGGATGGCTGCTATGGCATTGCTAGGTGGAGGCTAGAGTGTTACAGCTAGTTGCTATGGCATTGCTAGTGTTTTGGGTGGTTGCTAGGGTATTTTAGGTGGTCACTATGACATTTAGGCTTGTTGACAGGGTGTTTTGGCAAGTTGCTAGGGTGTTGCCTATCAGTTGCTATGATGTTCTGGCTGGCTGCTATGGCATTGCAAGGTGGAGGCTAGAGTGTTACAGCTAGCTGCTATGGCATTGCTAGTGTTTTGGGTGGTTGCTAGGGCATTTTAGGTGGTCACTATGACGTTTAGGCTTGTTGACAGGGTGTTTTGGCAAGTTGCTAGGGTGTTGTCTATCAGTTGCTAGGATGTTCTGGCTGGCTGCTATGGCATTGCAAGGTGGAGGCTAGAGTATTACAGCTAGTTGCTATGGCATTGTTAGGTGGTCGCTATGACGTTTTGGCTTGTTGACAGGGTGTTGCCAATCAGTTGCTAGGTTGTTCTGGCTGGCTGCTTTGGTATTGCTAGGTGGAGGCTAGAGTGTTACAGCTGGTTGCTATTGCACTGCTAGGGTGTTTTGGGTGGTTGCTAATGCATTTTATGTGGTCGCTATGGGGTTTTGTCTTGTTGATAGGGTGTTTTGGCAGGTTGCTAGCGTGTTGCTAAACAGATGATAGGGTGTTCTGGCTGGTTGATATGATGATGCTAGGTGGTTGCTAGGGTGTTGCCAAACAATTGCTAAGGTACTCTGGATGGTTGCTATGGCACTGCTAGGTGGGGGCTGGGGTGTTGGGGCTGGGGTGTTACGGCTGGATGCTATGGCATTGCTAGGGTGTTCTGGGTGGTTGCTAAGGGCTTCTGGCTAGCTGATAGTGAAGGGGCTGGTTTTATCACTGTCTCTTTGACCTATTGAGGAGTTGAATACATTCTCTAGCAATTGTTTTAATCAAAAGGAAATCATGTGCATTTATTCAGGTTCTGATATAATTATGATTGTTAGAGACCAAATACACAAATGACCTGTAAGAGTTGACTGAGGGTCTGACTTATGTCAGGAATTCACTAACAGTGCTTGGTCATTTAGCCCGGCTGCAAAAGAACAGATTACAATACATGCCAGTTATAATTAATTCATTGATCATTGACCAATTTAAGCAAGACTTTATTGTGTTTGAGTTTTAGGTCATTAATGTACCACATGTATTTACTGACACAAATATTTTCTTAACATTTGTAACTAAAAGTATACTGTATTTCTGCCTAAATTTGTGCTGTTTGTGTTTAGACATATTGTTCTATTGTCATGTTTATTCCAGCTGGATAAGGCCTGTTTTCTAGTGAGGCCTGCCTCAACCTTGAAGGAAAGATAGCCCCTCTGTTTTGTTCTGCCTAATGTTGTCATTGCAGGAATTGTTTGGAGTTTTGAGAATCATGTGACTAACCCAAAGGAGCTGAGAACAACGGGTATCTAAAAGAAGATTTCTGACAAACCTGCAACCCTTACAACACTTGCTTACAATTTGTGCTGAAAGATAAACAATGACACAGCTCTGAATCATGGCATTATCGTAGTGGCACAGAACACTTGGTTTGTATGTTTTCTAGAATTATTTGTACATTTCTCTTATCAGAACTGATGATGTCAATACATTTGCATATACCTATAATTATAATTGTTTTGTAATCAAAGTTTGTTTGAGGCTAGATTCTTTTGCCTTTGGAAATGTGAAGAACTTTGTCTTTAGTGACTGAAATTCAATTTTGATTCCTGGGGCCAGTTACAACTTAGCCTAGTTGTGGCGTAAATGGGCACTAAGTCACAATTTACGCACTACTAAATATTTGAGCGTTGCACCATTACACTTAGGTAGAACGTAACCCTACGTATAAACTAAATATTTACGGAAGCCTCTGACCAGGCGTAACGGATGGAATAAGCAGACTGATATTTTATGACATCAATGAGCTCATGTTTTGCGTTATTTGGCATACATTATGATGTTGACATTTATGAGAGAGAGAGAGGGAAAAAAAGTACTTTTATGCGGCTCTTCAGCATGAAACTGATCTAACGGTGCAGTTTTCAGGATGCGTCGCCCGGTGTCAAGTTAACACATTCCAAATATATATAAGATAATAGAATTAATAAATGTCTGTTTTTCCAGCCTGTTGTGTTAGTATTTATTTATCACCCCACATTTATTTTAGATACAGTTCCTATATTTATCAAATCTACTTTTATTATGTATCATATTTTAATAGGGATTTAATTTATTACAGCTGACAGTTACATGAGCAAACAAGGTTTGAACATCAACTGTAACAAGATCAAATTGAAGTTCATGGATTTTTAACACTTCTGTGTACAAATTTGAAGGCTGCTTATTGAATAAATACGGGTAAATGTCATATTATGCGACTACGCATTACTTTACAGAGAGCTTACGACCTACTAGTTAAGTCTTGCCTTAAGAACAGGTGGTGCAACCAAATTAAGACCTGACTTATTACAAACTAACTAGTAGTTACTAAGCCCTTAGTGTGAACTTTACATCCTAACTTACGTGAGAACTTACACACAGCTGGTGCAACCCTACCCTGGTCTTCAGTATTAATAATTGTCTCTCTAATGGGTAAAGCTGTATTCCCCTACAATAGGGTGTTTTGATAGGTTGTTGGCGTGTAGCTAATCAGTTCATAGAGCATTCTGGCTGGTTGCTATGGCATTGCTAGGCAGTTGTTTGCTTGTTTTGGGTGGTTGCTACTCGCTAAGCTGTTGCTAGGGTATTCTAGGTGGTTGCTAGTGTGTTGTAGGATAGTTGCCAGGTGGCTGTGGGGTTTTCTGATTGGTTGATAAAGCATGGATGGGTGGTTGCTCGGGTGTTCTTGCTGATTGATTCATTGACAAATGTTTTACGTTAATTATTTTTTATATATAAAGTTAATAATCTTACATGTGTTTGAAGGTCAAAATAAGCCCTTCTCTCCTCCATCCGCTCTCGGTTGAAATTACTGTTGAATTCTGCAGCTTTTTTAGCTGCTTTCTTTATATACTCTGGCACTTTACTGGCCTCAACTTTTTGAGGATTCTGTTGCTGCATTTGCTGAAAAGGAAGGAGTAAGATCATTAACACTCAAAGACTTTCAGCTAAGTACTACCAACCCTAATCATTATTCCTGCATAAGAGGAAAGCACAGCCTTTAAAAAATATTTGTACTTGTTAAGATATCCTTTTTGATGCACACTAACATAAAATCAACCACTACATTAGATTTGACATTAGAAGTAATAAGTGTGTTTTCATTACTTACTGCACTAAGAGTGCTCACAGAGTATTCTTTAGCTATCCTCTGCCGCTCTCGCTCTTGGAGTATGACAGAGTACTCTGCATGTTTGGCTGGGTACTCCTTAATCATCAAATCAATGACCTCATCACTGCGCAGGGCAGTGAGACCTACAGAAGAGGGGGAGGGGTCTATATGGCATTCTTGCATTTCTCCTTTGAATGGACCGATACATTATTACTGAAATAATTACTGTACCAGTGTTGTCAAATAGTAATTGTATTATGTAACCTTTGCTGTTACACATGTTCAAGATGCAAAAGCTATAGAAGCAAGAAAGACTGAATAAATAAAAATTTTACCTAATGTACACTGTGTTTCTGTGATGACATTTTGCTCTCTCAGATAAAGTTTTTCTTTGTGAGACAGGTCTCTTCTTTCCAAATCTAGTGTGAAGAGGAAAATAAAAATATGCAAGGTACTTCAAATGTAGTAACATGTATTTAAGAAGATATCAAGGGACCACAATACAGGAATCCACTTTTTCAGGATCAATACTTACAATACAAAAAAAAAAAAAAAAAAAAATACATTTATCCAAATATGAGACATTTTCCAAACAGATAGTAATGGGTTTGTTCCGGTACCTGGATATTTCCGCTTGAATGAAGTGACTCCTAAATACTCGCTGACTTGCTCTTGTAACATATAATACTCTCCTGTATCATCCGCAGGCCATTTGTATTCTGTTAGATTTTCAGCAGGGAAGTATGTAGGTCTGTAATAAAATAACAAGGCTCAATACACAGTAACAGCATCACTGGTTTGAGAGTAATGGTCATGATAAAGAACAACTCTGTACAACAAGAACAGCTGTGGAAAATGCCACATTTAAGAGGACATCAAACTGTGAGAAGACTGTAACGTTTAGTGGTATTTCAATGGCCGATGCTGGCAACAAAAGCGCTTATAGGCTAATACATCAAAATTAAGGCAACTGAGATGTACACCTAGAGTATGCACTAAAATTAAAGGGATAGTTCACCCAAAAATTCAAAATTCTCTCATCATTTACTCACCCTCATGCCATGCAATAATATTTAAGTAATGTTTTACTCTAAATCTCCACTTTAACTTTCACTTTCAGATGTGAAAGTGAAAGTGGAGATTTAGAGTAAAAAAAGTACTTAAATTTTGGTCTGTTTCTCACCCACACCTATTAAATAGCTTCTGAAGATATGGATTTAAATACTGGAGTTGTATGGATTACTTTTATGTTTCCTTTATGTGATTTTTGGAGCTACAAAGGTCTGATCACCATTTGCTTGCATTGTATGGACCTACAGAGCTGAGATTTTCTTATAAAAATCTTAATTTGTGTTTTGCAAAAGAAAGAGAGTCGCACACATTTGGGATGGTACTAGGGTGAGTAAATGATGAGAGAATTTTCATTTTTGGGTGAACTATCCCTTTAACAGTGAAGTGTAATTTCTGAGCCACTAGTCTGACTGAGTCAGACAAAACAACACTGGTTCATCCAATGCTGTTGGTTTGGGGAGGAACTACCCATTTGTCCCACCAATGGAATATGGTGGAAGTGTTAGAAACTTGTTTTAAAAAGTCATTCTTTTGCATTAAATTATTTTTTTTTCCCTAATGGGTTAAATGTGCTCACCCCAGCTCATGGTTGGATGTGTCACAGCTCCTGGAACTGTCTCCTGAACCCATCCTGCGTCTCTTGGGGGCTTGACTTCCATCACTGGAGTTCTCCTCGATGTCATCCTTGAACATAAAAATGAATGAAGGTAGCTTAAGCCAACAGATCCTTTCTGGTATGAGAGTTAATGTATTTATGTGGGTTACCTTGATCTAATATCCATTACTTCATGCTGTCATGTCTTAATTAAATGTCAACTGATTTCCAAAACCACATAAAGAGGACATGTATTTTACGTTCATTTTCAGAAGCAACACTTCTCTGAATATCATCCATGTCTGCAACAAATGTCGTTGGCTACCTATGCTAGCAGGCTAATTGTAAATAAACAAAGGCGAATGTGGCGCGCGCGCACTTGTTATGGGCCTATAACAGCACAGTTATATAATTTATAGGCAAAGATGTTCTAACTGTGGTCTGTGCATCAATATCTAGCTATAAACACACACACAAACCTTCATGGACTGCGACCCAGGAGTTGCAGGATTGCTATCGCACTGTCTAGGGGACAGTACAGCTGCCATGTTGATGTTCATCCTGCTAATGAAAGAGTCACATTTCAACTGGAAACTGAGAATGAAAACAAGTGTTCCGCTCAAAACACAAAAGTTCTCTGATGCAACTAATTTACATTAGCATTTTATTACCAACACAACACTGAAACAAGATTATTCTGACGATATTCAGTTAATATTGTCATTTAATTTTACATCAGTGCTAGCAGATAAATAAACAATTGTGAACTTCTGCATTTATATATTTTTTTGAAGTAAAAAGTATTGCAGATGATTTTGAATGCTACACATTTTCTGAACAAGCAATGATCATGTAATATATATATATAAAAAAAAAAAAAAAAAACATATAAAGGACACTCAGGGCCGTAGCAAGGAATTCTGGGCCCCTTACCTATTAAAGAAATACAGTTTCAAATTTGTTTTGAGCCCCCTGTACCTTTGGGCCCCTAGAATCGTTACCACCTTTCACCCCACTAGCTACGGCCCTGAGGACACTAAACATACAACTCATAGCACTTTAAAGAGGGGCAACAAATAAAATACAGCTCATCTGACTGTTACTGTTTAGCTTACTGAAGTCAAACTTTGGTAACAACACAACAATAAGGCAAATATCCATCAAATTTGCCCCCTTTCATTATCAATCCAGATTTCACAATATTTCTACAATACTCCATGTAATATTATAGGTAATATAGAAATAAACATTCTTTGTGGCTGTATTCAATTGTGTACCTCAAGGATGAACCTTGTTACTATTTATGAATACAATGAAAAATAAACTATGATCAGTGGTTTCTATATTGTTAATACATTTTTAATGTAGCCTTATTTAACGAAACAGTATGCGTAACAAACATAAGAGAAGATAAAGTGATTAAAAAAAAGAATGATAGAAATAAGTATATGCATATGGGTATTGAGATTCAATTTTGTCGTGAATTTGAACAAAAATCTTTGAAATAAAACCTAAATAAGAAAGAGATTCAGTTCTCTACAGCAGTCCAGTGTCTTGTCTGATATGGCATTCCTTACACAATGTTTCCAGGAAGCCTACTGATAAAATGTATATCTGAACTGTACAAAATTGTGTATTCTCTTTTACCATCTACATTTCAGGATCAGAATCAGCTTTATTGCCAAGTATGCTTACACACACAAGGAATTTGTCATGGTGACAGAAACTTCCAGTGCAAAGAGAATGGAGCGTATATACATACATACAAACATATACATTTAAACATATATACATATAGTGACATAAAAAATAAATGATAACAGATAAAAAAAAAAGAGAAATATACAATAGAGCAATAATTTTGTTCAAATATTTTATGTACTGATTTACAGTTATGTGCAGGTGAGGTAATGTATTGAAGAAGAGGTAAGATATGTTTAAGAATATAAATTAAATAATGATATAAGTAGGAATGGATGGATTGAATATTGCACATGGTTGTATTGACCAAAGGAAAGTATTTGGGGGCAGTTTTAACTGTTCATGCGGTGGATGGCCTGAGGTTAAAAACTGTTCCTGTGCCTGGCTGTTCTCGTGCTCAGTGATCTGTAGCACCTGCCAGAGGGCAACAGTTCGAAAAGGAAGTGGGCAGGGTGACTGGGGTCCAGAGTGATTTTACCAGCCCTTTTTGTTACTCTGGATGTGTACAGCTCTAGCAGGATGAGTAGGGCAGCGCCAATAATCCTCTCAGCAGTCCGAATTGTCCTTTGTAGTCTTCTGATGTCCGATTTCATAGCTCAACCAAACCAGACCGTTATTGAAGCACAGAGGACAGACTCAATGACTGCTGAGTAGAACTGTATCAGCAGCGCCTGTGGCAGGTTGAACTTCCTCAGCTGGTGAAGGAAGTACAACCTCTGCTGGGCCTTTTTCACAATGGAGTCAATGTGGGTCTCCCAGTTCAGTTCCTGTGAGATGGTAGTGCCCAGGAACCTGAATGACTCCACTGCTGCCACAGTGCTGTTTAGAATGGTGAGTGGGGTCAGTGTTGGGGTGTTCCTCCTAAAGTCCACAATCATCTCCACCGTTTTGAGTGTGTTCAGCTCAAGGTTGTTTTGACTGCACCAGACAGCCAGCTGTTCAACCTCCCTTCTGTATGCAGACTCATCGTCATCTCGGATGTGGCCGATGACAGTAGTGTCATCTGCAAACTTCGGGAGCTTGACCGAGGGGTCCTTGGCATTGCAGTCATTTGTGTACAGGGATAAGAGTAGTGGGGAGAGCTCACATCCCTGGGGGGCACTAGTGCTGATTGTACATGTGCTGGAGGTGAATTTCCCCATTCTCACTAGCTGCTGCCTGTCTGTCAAAAAGCTGGTGATCCACTGACAGATAGAGCCGGGAACAGAGAACAGGGTTAATTTAGTCCGCAGGAGAGCGGGGTTGATGGTGTTAAATGCTGAACTGAAGTCAACAAATAGTATCCTTGCATAAGTCCTTGGTCTGTCTAGATGTTGAAGTATGTAATGCAGTCCTACACAGAGTGCATCATCCACAGGCCTGTTTACTCTATAAGCAAATAGAAGGGGATCCAGAAAGGGTTCAGTGATGTCCTGTGATTTATGAATCAAGAAAGAGGGATCACATTACCCCTATATTAGCATCTCTACACTGGCTTCCCATTAAATTCAGGGTCGATTTTAAACTTCTGCTTTTTGTTTCCAAGTCACTATCTGGTCTCGCGCCCAAATACATTCTCGTTCCTTACTCCCCCACCAGAGCACTCAGGTCTTCTCATCAACTTCTTTTGAATGTTCCTCGTTGTCCCTATACATGCAAGGGTGATCGTGCTTTCTCTGTGGTAGGTCCTAAACTCTGGAATAGTCTCCCTTACCATGTGAGGTCAGCTTCTTCAATAGCCATTTTTAAATCCTCTTTGAAAATGTATTTATTTTCTTTAGCATTTGAATAGGACTTTTAATATGATAAATTAAGTAAATACTTGATGCAGTTTTTAAATTGTATTCTTTTTATTTATTATTATTATTTCTTTTTTCTTTTGTCGTTGTATATTTTTGATTGATTGTAAAGCACATTTGGCTCAACTTCTGTAGTTTTTAAATGTGCTATATAAATAAAGATTGAATTGGCTTGAATGATGAATGAATTTATCTAAATAAAAACAACAAATTTAGAACATAACAACAAGGTTTGTCATACAATAATAAAATATTTGATCATTAACGCATATTTGACATGGATGTGTCACACCTGCACGCTCAGTCAAAGTTGTTTTCAAGGCAAGTCAGTCCACTCGGCGGCCATTTTTGGAACGCACCCAAGCAGCCATTACCAGTCATGCCAGTGCAGCTCCTATCGACTTGAATAGGGGAACACCGAAATCTCCAAAACGGCCGCTCAAGTCTACGATCAAAGAACATATTTCAAATCAGCAGTAAAATCTGACAACACTGGTATCATACATTTTGTGTCTTAACCTCAGATTAATCATTACGCTAAACATTTTACATGCGCGTTTTCGAGTTGACTGACAGGTGACGTCTGTATATGAAAGTTTATTGGCTCTTTTACCTGTAAGGCAGGACTTCGTTTTCTACATCCGCCATATTTGGCGTTCCAAATTCTCCGATTCATTTTAATACAAGTGCTCCGTCTCGGGGCTAAACTGTCTCTGGCTCAGTGTTAGTGTTGTCTGTAACAGGAAGTGAAACCCCGCTGCCGTCTCTGCTGCTGCTGCTGCTGAGTGGGTGAAGCACTTTATTCAGAAAGTTCGGCTGCCTCTGACGGCTCCGGGGCTTTGAAAAATGGACAGCCAAGGACGAAAAGTGGTGGTTTGTGATAACGGAACAGGGGTACGTCCGCAAATCTAACACCTGGCATTTGTTTTTGGCTCGCTTGGCTTTTTGCTTAAATTTAACGAGAGTGTAAGACAGATAGACAGACAGACAGATCCCGAACAGGAAGTGCTGAAAGCTTAGCGCAGCTCTCAGGAATGTATGACAGCTGTATTAAATGCATCCACTGTGGCCTCACTTGTTCTCCTCTGCCGCGAACTGTGTCTTATCGTTATTTTCCTTATATATATATATAACAATGTTAGCTTATTCAGTTGTCTGCATAGAAACTAGATACACAGTTCCTGCTAAATGTTGCATTATTTGGGGACATGACCTTGATTTCGTGTTGTATAGTTATATAAACATAGTGGCGCACTGATTCAGTCTCCACAAAGAAACATTTATCCTGTGGTTGTTGTATAACAGTACTAAGGGTTCAGTCCTGCAGCTAGCAGCGTTCATTTTAGCCTGCTAGCTTGCTCCGGTCATTACTACAATCATATATCATTTTAGATGGCTTTTTGGGTAAATATGGTTACAGTTAATCTGTTCTATTGTCATAAACACATGAATGCGACCTGTTATGTTGTCAAAACGCGGTTTTGCCCATTGCAGTCACTGAGTAATGATGTTAGTTACTTCCTTACCTCGCCATTAGAGTTAGTTGAGGGTGTGTCAGTTGAGTTTTTTACTTTCATAACTCATTCTACAGCATGAGTTTTATTATGTCATTATACATGATAAAATTGATGCCTAATATTATTTGCTCTAGGATTTGGGGGCGTATCGATGACGTAACGCCGGTTGTAACTCGCCCACTATCACGTTGATTGATTAAAGGAATATTCCGGGTTCAATACAAGTTAAGCTCATTCGACAGCATTTGTGGCATAATATTGATTACCACAAACATTACCTTCGACTCGTACCTCCTTTTTTTTTTTTTTTTAAGAAAAGGTTACAGTGAGGCACTTACAATGGAAGTGAATGGGAGTCAATTTTTGCAGGGTTTAAAATCAGAAATGTGACATTTAAATGAATTGGCTATAACTTTACACAGAAAAGGTTAGTAAGTGATTTTATCACAGTAAAGTCATGTTTACACACACATGTGTTTATGTGTTGTGGCTATACTTTTGAAAAGGTGAGTATTTTAACATAAAAAATTGGCCCCCATTCACTTCCATTGCAAGTGCCTCACTGTTGAGGTCTTCACAGGTCCACTTGGATCCGAAAACCCGAGCTTGGAAATTTTAAATAAATGTGCTTTTACCAAATGGACCCGAGAAGACCCCAATTCTTTTAAAATATGCCAACTTTCCATTATTCGTTTCGGGCGTTTCACAATATTTTATTATTTTAAAGAAATACATATGAAATAATTCTATGACAACATTATTATCCCCCTTGTTCTCTGTTCTCTGTCAATCCGCACTTCTATGTGTAATATCAAACCCTCCTGTATTCTAGTGTGTGCAGACTGTGCAGACGTTGCTGCCTTTTACATTCGGGTCCAGTCGGGTTCAAAAAAATTGCAGACAAGTCGAACTCGGGTCTAATTTTACCGGGTTTGCCTCGGGTCGGGATTTTCTTTTTAAAAAATTAATCTGTACGGGTCGGGTACAGATCTTAGGACCCAAGAAGGGAACCTTGATTTTTGCTTTATTTTGAGTCTAAATACATTTTTGTGGTAATCAACATTATGCCATAAATGCTGTCGATTGAGTTTAGCTTGTATTGAACCCGAAATATTCTTTTAAAGGTGCATAAAAAAAGTTATACTCCTAAAGAAATTAATTGTAATTTTGAAACATACATTATGTATAAAATCATGACTACTCGCATAGGATGAAGACTTAAGTCATATCAGGAACCATATAAAAGCTGTTTTATTCTACAAGGAGAGGGTCCGCTCACGGGGGTTAACATGTTATGATCACATGACCAGCTGAATATTACTTGTTAATCTCGTTAACCGTCATCTTTTATCTCATCACTTATGGATTAAATTAATCATGGCTGACTATGAATAGGGAATTTCTACAACTGACCTGTTTCAGTGACGTCACTTTTCCCCGCAGCCACCATATTTGTGACCATCATCGGGAGGAAACAATGGCGATGAATGGAAAAACACCCGAAAAACGATATCAAACATCAAAAATTGCTTTTGGTCCATGCCCAGTCCCAGGAAAGGTTCATGCAGGTCTGAAGACAATATTGCCAAATTTAACTTTCATGGACTTTCAGATATTTTATCTATTATTTATCTCTGTACGGCAGCTGGTCTAATGTGTGACCGGCGAGTACACACACCCACTGGGTACATCACCGTAAACTTCTCTCATTCAGAAGTTACAAATCTTTTGTGTTGTTTTCTGGTCAGATTTAGTCACAGTATTAAAAAATATCTGTGATGATCCCGTCTGTATGAATGTAGGAGCTTTTATCTCCTGAAGAAGGTTTGTGTCGCATCTCACAGCGCAGCACAATGAAGGTATATGGAAGATTGGTCACAAACATGGGGGCGCGGTTATACAGTGACATCACATGAAACAGGTCAGTAGCACCTGTATCTCAAAACGATTTTTGAATGATGCTGCATCCACACCACTAGGTGTCAGTGTAAGTACAAGATGGCATATTCAAATAATTACTGAGTGCACCTTTAAGTGAATTGGGATTGAATGGGAGAGTGGGGCTAATGTCTGGAAATAATTAATATGTTTCCTTGA
This sequence comes from Myxocyprinus asiaticus, assembly GCF_019703515.2. Lineage (NCBI taxonomy): Eukaryota > Metazoa > Chordata > Actinopteri > Cypriniformes > Catostomidae > Myxocyprinus > Myxocyprinus asiaticus. The sequence continues at coordinate 8,373,822 of NC_059366.1, forward strand.
TTAAGGAAAAAATATTTAGCCGTTTATTTTCAGTAGACCGGTTGTGCTCAAAAGTTTGCATACCCTGGCAGAAACTGTGAAATATTGGCATTGATTTTGAAAATATGACTGATCATGCAAAAAAACTGTCTTTTATTTAAGGATAGTGATCAAATGAAGCCATTTATTATCACATAGTTGTTTGACTCCTTTTTAAATCATAATGTCAACAGAAATCACCCAAATTGCCATGATCAATAGTTTACATACCCTTGAATGTTTGGCCTTGTTACAGACACACAAGGTGACACACACAGGTTTAAATGGCAATTAAAGGGTAATTTCCCACACCTGTGGCTTTTTAAATTGCAATTAGTGTCTGTGTATAAATAATCAATGAGTTTGTTAGCTCTCACGTGGATGCACTGAGCAGGCTAGATACTGAGCCATCGGGAGCAGAAAAGAACTGTCAAAAGACCTGCGTAACAAGGTAACAGAACTATATAAAGATGGAAAAGGATATAAAGATATCCAAAGCCTTGAAAATGCCAGTCAGTACTGTTCAATCACTTATTAAGAAGTGGAACATTTGGGGATCTCTTGATACCAAGCCAAGGTCAGGTAGACCAAGAAAGATTTCAGCCACAACTGCCAGAAGAATTGTTCGGGATACAAAGAAAAACCCACAGGTAACCTCAGGAGAAATACAGGCTGCTCTTGAAAAAGACGGTGTGGTTGTTTCAAGGAGCACAATATGACGATACTTGAACAAAAATGAGCTGCATGGTCGAGTTGACAGAAAGAAGCCTTTACTGCACCAATGCCACAAAAAAGCCCGGTTACAGTATGCCCGACAACACCTTGACACGCCTCAGCTTCTGGCACACTGTAATTTGGATTGACGAGACCAAAATAGAGCTTTATGGTCACAATCATTAGCCCTATGTTTGGAGTGGGGTCAACAAGGCCTATAGTGAAAAGAATACCATCCCCACTGTGAAGCATGGTGGTGGCTCACTGATGTTTTGGGGGTGTATGAGCTCTAAAGGCACGGGGAATCTTGTGAAAATTGATGGCAAGATGAATGCAGCATGTTATCAGAAAATACTGGCAGACAAATTGCATTCTTCTGCATGAAACCTGTGCATGGGACGCTCTTGGACTTTCCAGCACGACAGTGACCCTAAGCACAAGGCCAAGTTGACCCTCCAGTGGTTACAGCAGAAAAAGGTGAAGGTTCTGGAGTGGCCATCACAGTCTCCTGACCTTAATATCATCGAGCCACTCTGGGGAGATCTCAAACGTGCGGTTCATGCAAGACAACTAAAGACTTTGCATGGCCTGGAGGCATTTTGCCAAGACGAATGGGCAGCTATACCACCTGCAAGAATTTGGGGCCTCATAGACAACTATTACAAAAGACTACACGCTGTCATTGATGCTAAATGGGGCAATACACAGTATTAAGAACTAAGGGTATGCAGACTTTTGAACAGGGGTCATTTCATTTTATTCTTTGTTGCCATGATTTGTTTTATGATTGTGCCATTCTGTTATAACCTACAGTTGAATATGAATCCCATAAGAAATAAATGTGTTTTGCCTGCTCACTTATGTTTTCTGGTACATATATTAACAATTCTCCTAGGGTATGCAAACTTTTAAGCACAACTGTATAGTAAGTGGTTGGGTCAGGACAGCCAATGACACAGAAGTTGAGCCAAAAGGAAGTGAGGTCACTCATTAAAACCACAGCCAAAAACAGAAAGAGCATCTCTACACATCAGTTTACTAATAAATGATCCTGAAAGCCTTCAGTCTATTTTGGAAGTGTTATTGCTTTGAGAAAGAGTGATTTTATGCCAGCCAAATGTTGTTGTGAACAATTGACCATTTTATGTCTTAGAAAAAATTGTCAAGAGAATAGAAGAAGAATTATCGCTAAATGTCTTAAACTGTATCAGACATTCTCACTAGGGCATATACTTCTACAGAACACAAATGAAGATTTTTAGAAGAATATTTCAGTTCTGTAGGTCCATACAATGTAAGTGAATGGGTGCCAAATTTCTGATGCTCCAAAAAGCACATATAGCCATCATAAAAGTAATCCATATATCTCTAGTGGATTTATGAATGTCATCTGAAGCGAAACTCTGGTGTGTGTGTGTGTGTGTGTGTGTGTGTGTGTGTGTGTGTGTGTGTGTGTGTGTGTGTGTGTGTAAGAAATAGATCAATATTTTAAATGGTTTTTACTAAAAATGTTCGCTTCTGGCCAGCAATGGTTTGCACGTTGACGAGGGTGGAGTTCAAACTGCTTCTCGCATGACATAAGCGTGAAAGCCTCCTTTGCATAGATATTCATACGTAGATCCCTTGTTAGCAGCTGTTTCTATGGACTGCTGTACTTTTTCTACACAAAAGGAGTTTATGCAGTGGTCTGAGCAAGGAGCTCGGTCTGAGGCATCTCCTCCACTCACTCACTTGCATTCAAACTGATTAAAATACAGTGCTGTAAAAAAGTATTTTCCCCCTTCCTGATTTCTTCTATTTTTGTGTATTTTTCATTCTAAATGGTTTTAGATTTTCAAACGAGATATAACATAAAACAAATGCAACCACAAATGTTATCCAACGCCTATATCACCCATGTGAAAAACGAACTGCCCCCTTAAACTTAATAGCTGGTTGTACCACCTTTAGCAGCAACAACTGCAACCAAATGCTTCCGATAACTGGAGATCAGTCTTTTACAATGCTGTGGTGGAATTCTGGCCCACTCTTCTTTGCAGAACTGCTTTAGTTCAGTTGCATTGGAGGGTTTTCGAGCATGAACTGCCCATTTAAGTTCCTGCCACAGCATCTCAATCAGGTTCAAGTCAGGACATTGACTAGGCCACTCCAAAACTTCAATTTAGCTCCTTTTGAGCCATTCAGAGGTGGACTTAGTCCTATGCTTTGGGTCATTGTCTTGCTGCATAATCCAGGTGCGCTTGACTCACGGACTGATGACCGGACGTTCTTCTTTAGGATTTTCTGCTGAGAGCAGAATTCATGTTTCCCTCAATTATTGCAAGTCGCCCTGGCACTGAAGCAGCAAAGCATCCCCACACCATCACACTACCACCAGCATGCTTGACCGCTTTTTGTGGAATTCTGTGTTTGATTTACGCCAGATATAACGGGACCCCTGTCTTCCAAACAGTTCCACTTTCAGCTCATCAGTGCACAGCTGTAAAGAAGCCATTTGACCAAACAAACACTACTGTCAAAGTCCCTATCACAGGTCTTAAAGAGACAGTACCATTTTAGCACTTGTTCTACATATCCAAGTAAATACTTGTAAATAGTACAAATTAGTTATGTAAACAACAAACATGTAACAATATACTGTATATATGCAATGTAATATATGCAATTTCAGTACATCATATTTATTGATGTAATACATGGAATATGTTTTTAAATAAGCTAAAATGTGACCAAAATGATGAAAAACTAATGATAAAATAAAATTGTAAAATGTATATGTCCATAATTTAACAAGTTTGAAGGTCCCCTGAATAATGAATAACAGCATTAGCTGAAAGATAATTTATTTCATACTGTTTGTAAGCAAAATGGACATTATAACTGAAATGTACCCAAGTTAATTTAAATTCAAATCAAAATCTAATCATGATATCGTGATGTATCGCGATATATATCGAATTGTGACGTGTATCACAATACATATTGTATCATGAGGTGGCTGGCGATACCCAGGCCTACTTTTTTGTGACTTCTGGATGAGTTGTCACTGTGCTCTTGGGAGGAATTTTGGAAGGTCAGACACTTCTGGGACGGTTCACTACTGTGCCAAGTTTTCTCCATTTGGAGATATTGGCTCTCACTGTGGTTCTTTGGAGTCCCAGAGCCTTTGAAATAGCTTTGTAACCCTTCCCAGACTGATGCATTTCAATCACCTTTTTCCTCATCATTTCTGGAATTTCTTTCGACCTTGGCATAGTGTGCTACTGGGTGAGACCTTTTAGCCAAATTCATGCTGCTGAAAAAGTTGTATTTAGGTGTTGATTTGATTTAAATCAATCAAATACTTTTTCACACAGGCCCAGTTGGTATTGGATAACTTTTTTGCTTCAATAAATAACATTATCCTTTAAAAACTGTATTTTGTGTTTATTAGATTGCCTTTGTTTTATGTTAGATTTTGTTTGAATTTTTGAAACAATTTAGTATGAGATATACACAGAAGAAATCAGGGGTACTGTATATACACTCACGGAACACTTTATTAGGAACACTATGGTCCTTATAAAGTGCCCAATGTGGTCTTCTGCTGTTGTAGCCCATCCGCCTCAAGGTTCAACATGTTGTGCATTCCGAGATGTTATTCTGCTCACTACAATTGTACAGAGTGGTTATCTGAGTTACCGTAGCCTTTCTGTCAGCTCGAACCAGTCAGGCCATTCTCAATCTCAACATTTGCCTTCGAAACAACACCAATTTTCCTAGGTATACCTGGACAGTTTTTCGTGGTTGTTGGCAGATAGGATGTTTCCAAGCTGATAGATCAACAGTGATCAATCATGAAGTTGTGGTTAAAAAAAAACCCACACAAGACATTGGCTGGTTGTTCAGTACTTTTTAAGCTAATAGAGGATGAACATGGTAGTCTTTGTTTTTCTCTCTCTGGCATGTTTTTTCACTCTCTCTTTCATTCCTTTAGTTTGTCAAGTGTGGATATGGCGGATCCAACTTCCCAGAGCACATCTTCCCAGCACTGGTGGGCAGACCCATCATCCGATCCACGGCTAAAGTGGGCAACATTGAGATCAAGGTGAGGTCCAGATTGCTTATTGCTCATCTCCAGGGTCAAGAGTATTACTTTTAAAATTTATTTGACTACAGATAACAGAATACATACTGTAAAATGTCCTTTTTTAACGTATTCCGTTTAGCGATTACTCATCATCAGTAATATAATCTAAACACTTGGATTACTTCTTCAGCACTGGCAGATTTTTTCCACTTGGTTTTGATAATAATCAAGTTAATAATGTGCAAAAAATCTGCCAGTACAGTGAGACAAAATACACTTCTCTGACAAAGCCTAAATAAAGTTCTTCTTTTGGGGTCAGATCCACTTTTTCACTCATAACAGTGTGAAAGCGCTCTCTGTTTGCATGTATGAATGTGATGCATCATAAGAAAGTACTGTTCAAATGGTCCTCAGATCGCATCATTTATATGTATAAATGTTTTCCAACTGAAAAGACTACAAATTAAATGAAACATATGAGGATAAAATGCAAAGTAATCTCTTCAGTACTCAAAAAATCTTTTTGAAAGTAACTGTGTTCTGATACCGACTATTTAAATTGTAACGGTAGTGGAATACAATTACTTAAATATACTATTTTAAATATGTAACGCCGTTACAGGTATTCCATTACTCCCCAACCCTGCTCACCTCACACTCTTCTGTTTGCCTGGTCAAATAATCAGCGTGGACCTTGTGTCAGGTTGTAGGATTTTATGAATGACAAAAGACAATATATGGATGGATCACCCAAGCTAATATTTTCAACTTGAGCAGTTAGAGTTGATTCAAAGAAAGCTGCATTTCTCTCCTCTCCTTTGACCTGCTTTTTCATACTTGCACTCTTTCCCTCTTGTTCTTCACATGAAGTAGAATAGCAAAAAAATGGTAAGTGCAGTCCGGTGTGTGCTCTGTTTAACACTTATCGCCTGCTGAGGAGAGTGTGTTGCACCGTGCAGATTTCAACATGTCCATATAATGATCTTTGATTTCTTTTAATGCATTTTATTGATTTTCTCATCCATTACAATTAGGGCTGGACGATATAGCTAAAAAAGGTCTTTATCTTTATATTATTCCTGCATTTGACAATCTTCAATAATACATATCTCAATATTTATGTATTTGCTCTGGAATGGCTGTAAAGGGTGTTTTTCTTTTCAATCAAAAAATCTTTTTGACCACACAGCAATTGACTAAATGAACATAAGGAAGAATTATTTAATAATTTGTATTTATTTGCACCAATATACACATTAATACAGTAATAAAAAATGTATTATACATAAAAAAATGCTATGTAGGGACATTGTGAAATTTTTGAATCTAGTTGTGAATCTGTCCATTTAAACTGATTCACAGAAATGAATCGAATTTACCAAATCTAAGTGTTAGGTGTATTTTGCTAAGTGTAAATCAGAGATGCTAAAATCTGTTTTAACGCTACCACACGAGTCTTGAAGAAAGAGCTATTTAGGAAACTTATTAGCCAAATAAGTGCATTCAAATCTTTTTGATGTTCACGATATTGCTAAATTTTACATCGCCAGCAAAACCATTGCGAATGTGTCTTCAATATTGGATATATTGCCCAGAACTAGTTCTAATCTGTTTTATTTCATGTTCTGTTTGTGTGCGTTTGAGCTAAATAGCAGTGGTGAATGATTCAGAGTTTCTCTCTAACATTCAGGTTTTCTTACTTTTTTTGGTCTTGCTTAAAATTAGTTTTCTTTATCCCAATATTCACCACAGTGCATTGCACAGAGTAGATGGAAATCTTACACTCCGCTTTGTCTGCAGTTTTAAAGATACAAATGTCTTTCACAGAACATGGCAACTATTCAAAGCCACACTAGACATTATAGCTGAAGTTCCTCCTCCTCTGGTCCGAAATAGATTTTGCAGAAGTCGGCCTCAAGATGAAGGGAAATGTTGATGTCTTTGCACTTTGTGGAGCTGCCAGTCATCCTGTTTCTATTTGCTGAATGTCCTCTGGCCTTTAAAATAATGTTTGAGGAACAAAACAGAAAAGCAATGAGAGGCCCTAAATAGATCTGATGTGACATAAAGGATTCTGTTCAGTTGATATTGTTTCTCTAAATACGGTTACATGCCGAGTTGAATTTAAAATGTTTTCTTGATAGCCCTCTGCTTCCCTGTTCAGATAAATACGATTTTACTCAGTGCTGTACCCAGGAAGTTAGTCAGACAGATGAATTTTAAGGACAGTAGGGCTCCACTTAAAACACATGGCACTAGCAGACACATCCTGTACCAGTGCCAAAGTACACACAGTACTCATGCTCTCCTTTAAAATGCATACGGTCAACATCCAATGGCCTTGCTAAGGCAAGCTTACTTGGGTTTAGGGATTTTTTCAAAGCCCCTAATCCTGAGTATTAAACTTCAGAGAGGAACTTGTCCCACACCATTGTGCTACATACATAAACTATACCTTCAATTGTGTGGTTTGTTGAGGAGAGAGGTGCATGTTTACTCACTAAGCAGTCAGATTTACAAGTTTTTTGCCTGGCATAGGTAAAACTGGTGCAAAAATCCCATAGACTTACATTGAAGGAGGCATCCAAGCCATATGTAGAGACTAGAGATAGACCGATAATCGGTTTGACCGATATTTTATAACCGATTTTTCCAGTTAATCGGGTATTGCTTCTTCAAAATGGGGTTTACTGATAAGGTTGGACACAAAAAAACTTTACTTTTTAAATATTAATTAAGTGAGGGGCTTTGAACAAGTGTATATTGCAACTAAAACTAGTCAAATTAATTATTTTTAAACTGTGGGCAATATTAGTTTTATAAAGCAGTTTATCAGAGGATAGTGATAAATGATTTAGTAGTTAATATACCTAAATGCAGAAATAAAACAAGAATTAAAAATCTGTTATGCATATCGGTTATCGGACACGTAACCCTTGTGCACTTCTCATTTTAGACTCACACTTGTATTGTTTGCTGTCAGTTTTTTTTTTTTTTTTTTTTTTTTTAATGAAAGAAATGTAATAACACTTCAATAAAGTAAAAACACTAAAGTTATGCGTTTTTTGGGGGGATTTTATGCTACTTATCTACCTTTTAAATTTCTCAATTACAGCAATAATTTACATATGCAAATAAGCAAATTCATGTTTATTTCACTACAGTAAAAACCTACACTTATATAAGTTGAAACATTAAATATGAGAATGTGTCAAATATTGGGGTAAAAGAAGAACAATTACATGACTTGAAATCATGTCATGACAAAAATGTCCAGTAGATGGCTGCAGATGTGACACCCATTTATTTGTGTGTGTGTTCTGCATTGTGAATAAATTATTGATTTTTATTAAATAAAAAAAAAATGCTCTGTGTTATAGTCTCGCCCATTCATTTCCTATGGTCGGTCAAATTTGGCTGCGAACAACACAAGTTTCACTCTTTTTTTTTTTTTTGTATCACGCGGCCTAAACTCATCAAATCCAGCCCAATTATTTTGTGTTTTCAGATGGCAAATGTTGCCTCGAGCAACTCAGATAAAGTATACCATTTTTTATTGAAGAAACAAAATTGATTTCGTGCATATGGGTTAAACACAAAATAATCAGTATCGGATCGGTCATTAAAGACCAGAATGCCAGAGACTTGGTTGTGGACTCTTTTGACCTAAGCCATGAAACAACCACTTGATAGCAACCACATAGCAATGCCCTGGCAACCATCCACAACATTTTCTTGTGTCTTTTTTGGCCTGTGGCTTGTTACTAAACTTGTGTGTGAGGTTTGATCTGTGGTACAGGATGGTCAAGAGAAAAGCCTGTTTGAATGAAAATGACTAACACAGTTCCATGCATGGAAATCTGCATTTCTGTGCATGCTTGTTACAGTGAGCAACTGGCTTTTAGGAGTGTAGCATCTGTCTGTTTGTCCATCTCATCTCAGCGGCTGTGTTTACTGTGCTTGCACTCACCATGAGCCCTTAATGAAGGCCTCCTCGCCTCATACCGCAACTCCACACAGAATTTAGATGGGAAAAGTCCTGGGGCTGATCTTGTATGTGAGATTCAGAGATGTGAGATATCTACGGAGGCAGCTCACTAGGATACGGAACTGAGCATTTGTCACAATAGCGATTAGTGGAGATTGAATTTATAACCTTTGACTTGTGATTTGTCAGGATCTAATGGTGGGGGATGAGGCAAGTGAGCTGCGGTCAATGCTTGAGGTGAACTATCCCATGGAGAATGGCATCGTCAGGAACTGGGACGATATGAAGCACCTGTGGGATTACACCTTTGGTCCAGAGAAGCTCAACATTGACTCGCGTAACTGCAAGATACTTCTCACAGAACCTCCCATGAACCCCACCAAGAACCGCGAGAAGATCATTGAGGTGTGTCTGATTTGCATGTAATCATATCATTCAGGTAAACCTCATTAAATAATGTCCAGGTCATATTTCTAATTTCCAAATTAAAAATAATGAATTATATTTTGAAGGGAAAAAAAAGAAAACTTTTAAGACTAGGATTTTAAAAATGCTATTAGATTACAGAAATACAAGAATACAAGATTACATTATAATAGTATAATATTAGAGTTGTTATTATTATACAATGCTACAGTAAAAAAAAATTATGTAATACATTTTTTTTTAAAACCCGCATGTATCGGCATAACTATTATTATTTTTATTTTTTATTTATTTTTTAATCAGAATTTTAACCAGAATAAAAAATAATAATAAATAATAAAATAATGTAAAAAAAATTCTATTTTTATTATTGTTGATTATTTAAATATGCATAAATTAAAGTACAACAAATGCTTCCATAATGTATAAATACTTAACAATTTGAATAATATTTCATTAAAAAGTTCTAAAAAAAAAATCGGATTTTTTTCTTAGTATGATAATGAAAATGGTGTAGGCATGCTTAATAATGAAAATACTGACAAATTCAATTAAAAAGATCTTAATGGTCAAAAAAATAGGCTTCTTATTTTTTTTAATGCTTTTTTATCTTTTTATTATTTTTTTTATCTCGATTTGATATAACAACACAATGACAATGTATGACAGAAAATGTTGTTTGTTTTTTTAGAAAAATATTTGAACAAAATTATGATTTCTCATCAGAAAAAAGTTCGCTAATACACAATATAAATGCTCAAAGTTCAAATAATAAGAGTTTCTGATATACCATTCTTTATAAGAATAATCACAAACACTCAAAAATAGTTGGCTACATTCAGGTGCAGGACAAGCAAAATAACTGAACAGAACATATCCTGAAAAATATGATGGGTTGCAAACAAAGCTCCACTATAACATGGCTGTACTTGTTTCTATCCCTAGCCTAGCTCAGGGATATATTTTTTGCAAGGGGAAAAAAATTATATATACATTAGGAATGTCATAAAATATTGAAACATCGATTATTGATCCACGTGTTATTTTCTCGATACGCTTTTGAGGCATTGAGATATTTACATTAGCTGACTTTTAAATTAGAAGCTTTCCAATTCACTGACAGTTGACCTTCTGTTTAATGCAGTCCAGTGTTATAAGTTTGGGAGACCACAAGGGGGTGATATAACATTTACTGTGCTTAATACTGAACAAAATGAACAAAAGTGATGTTGATGAGTTTGCAAGTTAGTGTATGAAACTATGACGTTTATTACGATATTTCTCTGTATTTAGCCTTGAATAGGTTTTATTCAGGCTGTCAAACCATAAAAAGACATACTTATAACTGAAAAAAAAAACATTGTGTAGGCTATATGAAAGATGCATATACACAATTTTTCATCCAGTGATTGCTTGAGTAAATATTGATAATGATTTGGGTAGAATTTAATGGAAAAACATGCGAGTTGCAACTCTTAGTGCAGCAGAATTTTGAGCAGCCTCCAGAGTCATTGCTGGGTGCTGCCGACAGATGGCGAGGGGCAGCAACGGTGTGCTTACCTTCATAGAAAATAATTGTTTCGAATTTTAGAAAGTGCCATGTCCACCGTGTCCGGTGTGCGACCCCCCTTTAAAGGAATAGTTCACCCAAAAATGAAAATTCTCTCATCATTTACTCACCCTCATGCCATCCCAGATGTGTAAGACTTTCTTTCTTCTGAAGAACACAAATGAAGATTTTTAGAAGAATATCTCAGCTCTTTAGGTCCATACAATGCAAGTGAATGGTGACCAGAATGGTTCACTTGCTTTGCGAGGACCAGAAGAGATGAGCTATTCTTCTAAAAATCTTCATTTGTGTTCTTCAGAAGAAAGAAAGTCTTACACATCTGGGATGGTGAGTAAATTATGAGAGAATTTTCACTTTTGGGTGAACTATCTCTTTAAGTTACCCTGCTGCTCACAGTTTACCAAAATTGTGTTGAGAGTGAAAAATGCTGATAAAGATCGATAATCACCAGGAAAATGTTCTGATTATCAATGTGTGAAAAAGGACTCGATCCCAGCCCTAATACGTATGTATATATACTGTGTATACATACAGTATGTATTTAGTAATGATATGAGCTGTCACTGTTTAAAATAGTTTGTACAATTTACAAGTATTTACACTGACTTTACATTCATTTGTACAACAAGTGCTAAATGGTACATTCTTTTTAAGAATGGCGGCAGTTCAACAAGCATCTCAAGTGCTCCGGTTGAGTGCACATCAACGAGAGAGGAGTCGCACAATTTCCTTTTTGGATCTTTGCTATGTGTGATTGAAATGAATGTTTCTTTTAACTTTTTGATCAACAACTGACTGTAAAGAACAAAACGTATATATATATATATATATATATAAACACAAAACTTGTTGAAATTGGAGTGCTTGGATCTCATCTTTGATGGACACACTTTACACGGAAGAAATGCTCCCTTATAATTTTGAGCACTTTTTAACAAAAGGTGCTTCAAGGTCCTTGTGTTGTGTAAATAGTCTAGAAGAAAAAACAACAACAGAGAGATTTCGCTGTTTGACGGGTCATTTTATTTATGATCACATGAAAAAAATAAATAAAAATTTATCAATGTTGAAAATTTCAAAATATAACATTTTGCCTCAATATGGTCATTATTTATTTTGGTTTTCATTCTTACGAAATTCAGTATATTGTCCCTTCCTTATTTAATTTGTCTTATTCTAAAGTGAATTTGTCTTTGTTTGTATTTGTCCCATTGTCCTTTAGGTCATGTTTGAGACATACCAGTTTGCAGGTGTTTACATTGCCATACAGGCTGTGCTAACACTTTATGCTCAAGGTGAGTTACTCCAAACACTGTTTTGTCTTGTGCTTAGCATATTTGCCCAACACATTGATGAAACAGACATTCTATTGCACTTAATGTGTTCATACATACTAATTCTTGAGTGTGTGAATGTTTGTCTTTTGTGATACACTCAGGTCTTCTGACTGGAGTAGTGGTGGATTCGGGCGATGGTGTAACCCATATTTGTCCTGTGTATGAGGGCTTTTCTCTGCCCCATCTGACGAGGAGACTGGACATTGCAGGAAGAGACATTACACGCTATCTCATAAAGGTATGGAATATAGTGTGTGTGCAACACTCACTTTACATACCTGTGTCTTGGTTAAAAGCTTACTTAGCTTGCTTGTTGTATAAACCTTTAGCTCTTAAAGTACAGCTAGGGTGAATTTGGGAACTCTGGGACATATCTTTTTACTTGTGCTGTCTGTCGATAAAAATATTTAATCGCGATTAATCGCATGATTTTTCATAGTAAATCGCGATTAATCGCATGATTTTTCATAGTAAATCGCGATTAATCGCATGATTTTTCATAGTAAATCATGATTAATCACTCGAGTTAATTGCAATTAATTTTCAGATTTTGAAAGTGCTGAAATTTGACTGTATATCCTTCATTTCCTTTAAAAATGCATCTAGTTCCTTCTTTAAAAAAAAAAAAAAAACAATATGCAAGAGAAATTGTTTATTAAAATCTTCCAAAACAAGAATTTCACAGTATAAAGATAGAAATGCACTTAAATCGTACCAATTTAAGTAACAATAAACATTTACCAAAGTCTAGTTGGAAGGTTGACTGAAAGAACTAGTCCCCATAGGTTTACTGCAATTGCAATCGTGAAGTTGCATTCACATAATTCGCTCAAAAGGCCTTCCACAGGAGACCTCCTACAAGCTTGCCTACCACAGCGGTCTCTCATCAGTGCCATGTATTGTGTGTTTGTCTTTTAGGTGATAGTTAAGAGTTTACGTGCTCTCTGTGGTTATTAAATTCTGCCCAAAGGCGTGGTCACATTTAACCTTTGCACTGCAAAAATTCCATGGGCGAAGAAGGCATTGGCGGCTGTTGAGTGCATGTGAAACCAGCAAAAACGAACTGCCAGGCAGCCTCTTTTTAATACAGCACTTTTTACTCCGAGAGAGTGAAGTTAAAAAATAAAATTGTAGCTAAAATGATTTCCTTGTCCATTGTGAATATTTAGTGTTGCTGTGTTCGAAGCACCGCCCACACAGAGGTCACTGCCAAACCAAGCAACTTCTATTGGTCTCACAGCGAATTCACCTGTCAAAGTTCACCAAACTTGAAATCCACGAGGGGAAATTCTCCATGGAAAGTCCATTGCGCAAAAGTCACAATCGCGTGGATTCACATTGAAATGACTGTATTTTGCCTGCGGAATTTCACCGTGCGAAGTTAAATGTGACCTTGGCTTTTCAAAAGCCGCAAATTACTTTATTTTTGCCAAAAGTCCAATCAGGGTTTGTTTTGTTTAGAACACGGAGCTGAATGAAATGTCAGAACCTAATGTCAAATAGGTAAATGTGTTAATCACATAAATAAAAAGTAAAGGTGTTAAACATTTTAAACTAACCGCATGCATTAGTTTGTTAATTTCGACAGCTCTGCTTTTTACACTTTTTAACACTGCATTTTACTGCAGTTTTTATCCCAACACTTTAAACCAATGAATAAGATGCATACAATGCAATGGTGAGGTTATGAAGACTTGCTTTTAGAAATGAATGTAGTTGCTGACAAGTTGTTCACATGACCTTGTGTGCAACTAGATTATTATCCTGTAAACATAAGTCTCAGTCTCAAACCTATCAACCACCTATCAAATCTGATGGCTGATGCATATTGCATAACCAAAACAAGAAAGTTCTTTCTTGATCTGGCAAGCTGTGTGTTCTGATCGGCTGATTTACACAAAAAGACTGGTGCTTAGAGATTAAAAAAGATTAGTCCCACTTTACCCTTATTTACCCTATTATCGTGTTAAAGCAACTACCTTTTGTGTTATTCAGTCTCGCACTGTATTTTATGACTTAATGTCAGCCAAATGAGATCTCATGAGCATTTAAATGTTTTTGTTGCCATCACACAGCTGCTCTTGCTGCGAGGTTATGCCTTCAACCACTCGGCGGATTTCGAGACGGTGCGCATGATGAAGGAGAAGCTCTGCTACGTGGGCTACAACATCGAGCAGGAACAGAAGCTCGCTCTGGAGACCACAGTACTGGTGGAGTCCTACACGGTCCGTTTTATAGAATTTCATGAACCATTTTAATGCAAAGTTGCAGTCTGAAAAGGTGTTAACAGCCTGCTGGCTGGTGGTATCCTTCTTGCTGAAATTCAGACGTTACAATTCAAATGTTACGGTTTGTGATGCAGAAGTTTTCTGGCTGGAGTTTTTAGTATGTGGTTTCACAGATTTCCCGCTAGGATGCAAAAGTGTTCTACGTTTGCATGGTAATGTGATCTTCAGATTGGATTTAGCTGCAGGGAAATTCTTCAGTCTACACTTGGACATCCTGTGTGAGACGCCAGACATTGTTCCGTTCTGATTGGCTGCTGAATTTGTAATGGCCTCAAGGGGGCAGCGGTGAGGTTTAAGGGAAGGAGATAGTTTCTGACAAGTTGTTTACATTTTACCTGTTTTGTGTAAAGACAGTGTAACGTTTTAAAGTTCCTTAGGTATGGGGGTGACATTTTCCCTTTGCTTTCTTTTATAAACCTCTTTCTGATAAAAAAGGAAGGACTCAATAGAACAAGTTTTGAAACAGTGAAGGCAGTGTGGCGTTGCAGTTGCCTAACCAGCATGTAACATCATTTCCTGCGTGGCCACAATCCTTCCCCAGCTGAGAAGCTCTGCATATCCGACCTCTGGACACTTCTCAATGGGCCTTTTATATACTCCCACGCACCCTGTCGCCATTTTCTCATTAGTCATAACGTTTTTTTCGACTGTGGGTTACCCTTCAGACCTGAGACTTTGCTCAGTCCAGTTGAATGATCAAGGCCGATTTGAAACCGTGTTGCATGTGATAAGTGACCAGCCAAATGTTGACGAGGTGTGGGCGACAAGGTTTTATAATCAAGTTTTTTTTTCCAGTCGCCATTGGAGGCAGTGTAACGATGCAAATCAAAAATCACTTTGATGTACATACATTTGAACTTGGAGTTGGGCAATATAACAAAATTATTTTAATATTTTATTTTGACAATATTCAATATATACCTAAAATGAAAAGGAATTTGAGATATATTGTGTATACATATTTCACAAATGGAAAGTCAAAATATATCTCAAACTACTTAAGATATAATTAAATACTATGTATATAATATGTATTATATAAATATATAACATTAATAAAAATCTAATTAATTTGTGTAATATACAAATATAATAAATTAATAACTATAAAAATAATAAATAATACAAATAATAAAATATTTGTTTAATTTATATATTTATACTAATTTAATATATATTATAATAATATAATACAATATATAATAATACTATAATACTAGAGTAATACTATAATTACTATAATATAGTAAATAATAATAGGAATAATAATTAGAAGTATAATTACTTTTTTCAGTCAGAGGAGCTGTCATTGTGACCATTGTTGCCAATTAATGCAAGGAGTAAAATGTAATAAATCTAGTTAAAATAATCAAGGCATGTTTTTCATTTTTTACTAAATAAACTCAAGAAAGAATGATATTTCATTATTCATTTTATTTTCCTTATGCACCAATATAACAATACATTGTAATAAACAATAATATATTACTTTGTATATTTTTAATAAAACATAAAATATGAAAAATATCATGCAAGGGGACTTCCGTAAATATTTTTGAGTAATGATCCAAGTGAATCAGTTCTGAAACAGTATTGGAAAAAACAGTTTGAACTTATTCACTGAAATGAATCAAACTTACCAGCTTTAACACTATTTTTGCTTCTGAATTTATAATTAAAATATAACTTTATTCAACACTATTAAAATATCTGTCATAACACTGTCATACTCACAAGTTGAGACAAGGAGGGATCGCAAAACTATTCTAATGACACAGTCTTTAGGAAAGTTATGGCCAAGAAAAACCTTCATATAAAATATTTTTCCATAATCACAATTTTGCTTAATTTTATGTTGCCAGCAAAATCACCACCAATATATTGTTAATATTAGATAATATTACCCGTGGGCCTGGGTAGCTCAGTGGTAAAAGACGCTGGCTACCACCCCTGGGGTTCGCTAGTTCGCTATTTCGAATCCCAGGATGTGCTGAGTGACTCCAGCCAGGTCTCCTAAGCAACCCAATTGGTAACCTCCTCGTGGTCACTATAATGTGGTTCGTTCTCGGTGGGGTGCATGGTAAGTTGAGCGTGGATGCCGCAGTGGGTGGCGTGAAGCCTCCACACTCACTATGTCTCCTCAATGCGCTCAACAAGCTACGTGATAAGATGCGCGGGTTGACAGTCTCGGATGCGGAGGCAGCTGGGATTCATGCTCCGCCACCCGGATTGAGGCGAATCACTATGCGACCATGAGGACTTAAAGTGCATTGGGAATTGGGCATTCCAAATTGGGTGAAAAAAAAATGTATATATATATATATATATATATATATATATATATATATATATATATATATATATATATATATATATATATAAATATAAATATTACCCAATACAACTCCTTACATTTATGACTTGGCATTACGATTGATTAAGATACTTAAATCCATATGTTCTTGTGTTTAGCTGCCTGATGGCCGGGTTATTAAGGTAGGAGGTGAGCGGTTCGAAGCCCCTGAGGCTCTGTTCCAGCCTCACCTCATTAATGTGGAAGGGGTCGGAGTGGCTGAACTTCTCTTCAACACCATTCAAGCAGCAGATATCGACACAAGGTGAGATCAAATGGCACACCTACAGTACTGTCTTGAGTTGCTGTTAGGTCACCAAAAGTTCCATGTTATAGTATCCTTTCTCCTATATACACATTTATGCTATGTTTTACTAAGTTCTGCTTACTTTAAGGGATAGTTCACCCAAAAATGTTGCCATCATTTACTCACTCTCACATCTTTCAGACACGTAGACGATATATTGGTTTTACTCGATCTGTGCCGATAGTTGCTTTTTGGAACTATCGGTTATCGGCAACAGTCTATGCCGACAGTTGCATATATATATATACACACACACACACACACGCACACCGATCAGCCACAACATTAAAACCACCTGCCTAATATCGTGTAGATCCCCCTTGGGCCACCAGAACAGCTCTGACCCGTTGAGGCATGGACTCCACAAGACCTCTGAAGGTGTCCTGTGATATCTGGCACCAAGACGTTAGCAGCAGATCCTTTAAGTCCTGTTAGTAGCGAGGTGGGGCCTCCATGGATCAGACTTGTTGGTCCAGCACATCCCATAGATGCTCTATCGGATTGAGATCTGGGGAATTTGGAGGCCAAGTCAACACCTTGAACTCTTTGTCATGTTCTTCAAACCATTCCTGAACAATTTTTGCAGTATGGCAGCATTATCCTGCTTAAAGAGGCCACTGCCATCAGGGAATACCATTGCCATGAAGGGGTGTACATGGTCTGCAACAATTTTAGGTAGGTGGTACGTGTCAAAGTAACATCCATATGAATGCCAGGACCCAAGGTTTCCCAGCAGAACATTGCCCAGAGCATCACACTGCCTCCGCCGGCCTGCCTTCTTCCCATTGTGCATCCTGCTGCCATCTCTTCCCTGGTAAATGATGTACACGCATCCGGCCGTCCACATGATCTAAAAGAAAACGTGATTCATCAGACCAGGCCACCTTCTTCCGTTGCTCCATGGTCCAGTTCTGACGCTCATGTGCCCATTGTAGGTGCTTTCGGCAGTGGACAGGGGTCAGCATGGGCACTCTGACCAGTCTGTGACTACGCAGCCCCATACGCACCAAGCTGCGATGCACTGTATGTTCTAACACCTTTCTATCATGGCCAGCATTACGTTTTTCAGCAATTTGTGCTACAGTAGCTCTTCTGTGGGATCGGACCAGATGGGCTAGCCTTCGCTCCCCACACGCATCACTGAGCCTTGGGTGCCCATGACCCTGGTGCCGGTTCACCGGTTGTCCTCCTTTAGACCACTTTTGGTAGGTACTAACCACTAACCACTCCCCATCCAACCTCTCCAAGACCTGCCGTTTTGGAGAGGTTGGATGGGGACCGTTGGTGGACAGCCATTTTCAGGTCTCTCCAGAGATGTTCGATTGGGTTCAAGTCCAGGCTCTGGCTGAACCACTCAATGACATTCACAGAGTTGTCCCTAAGTCACTCTTGCATTGTCTTGGCTGTGTGCTTAGGGTCATTGTCCTGTTGGAAGGTGAACCTTCGGCCCAATCTGAGGTCCTGAGCGCTCTGGACCAGGTTTTCATTAAGGATATCTCTGTATTTTGCTGTGTTCAGATTTTCCTTCAACCCTGACCAGTCCCCCAGTCCCTGCTGCTGAAAAACACCCCCACAGCATGATGCTACCACCACCATGCTTCACTGTTGGGATGGTATTGCGCTGGTGATAAGCAGTGCCTGGTTTCCTCCAGACATGACGCTTGGAATTGAGGCCAAACAGTTCAACCTTAATTTCATCAGACCAGAGAATCTAGTTTCTCACAGTCTGAGAGTCCTTTAGGTGCTTTTTTGCAAATTCCAAGCGGCCTTTCATGTGTTTTGCACTGAGGAGAGGCTTCTGTCTGGCCACTCTGTCATAAAGCCCAGATCGGTGGAGTGTTGCAGTGATTGTTGTCCTCCTGCAAGTTTCTCCCATCTCCACACATGATCTCTGGAGCTCAACCAGTGTGACCATCGGGTTCTTGGTCACCAACAATTATGCCACGTTCTAAATCACTGAGATCACATTTTCCCCCATTTTGATGGTTGATGTGAACATTAACTGAAGCTTGTGACCCATATCTGCATGATTTTATGCACTTTACTGTTGCCACACAACTGGCTGACTGTTGGTGCCAGATGGGCTGGTTTGAGTATTTCTGTAACTACTGATCTCCTGTGATTTTCACACACAGCAGTCTCTAGAATTTACTAGAATGGTGCCAAAAACAACAAACATCCAGTAAGCGGCAGTTCTGTGGATGGAAACACCTTGTTGATGAGAGAGGTCAACAGAGAATGGCCAGACAAAGTCTACGGTAACTCAGATAAGTGCTCTGTACAATTGTGGTGAGAAGAATATCATCTCAGAATACTATTCTGGGATGCGAATTGGCGCTGTTTTGGCGGCTTGAGGGGGACCTGCACAATATTAGGCAGGTGGTTTTAATGTTGTGGCTGATCGGTGTATGTATTAGTGGTGGGAAATTTAACACGTTAATTTCTGCGATTTTAATAGTTTTTGTTTAACGTGTAAAAAAATTATTTACGCAGTTAATGCAGTATCCTTTGCGAGATTTGCGAAAGGTATCTCGAGTTGTTCCTGGCAGGCTGCTCAGCCCTACTGGCTCCATTTGGTTAGGAATAGGGTGGGGTCATGGCACCTGCTGCCTGTATGGAACAAACCCAGGCACCTTTGTACAATGGGTGAAACTTCACTAATGTTTTTCCCCACTTCCTGTGGCTAATTGGCATACATATTCAGGAGGTACACACTCCACACGGCTGCACATCCTAGCACAGAAACTAATTGAGTGGAGCAGTGAATGTTTTGTCACACGTGACGCATGTCCCGGGCATTATAAACATGGTAGCAGATTTAATGCATGGAGAATGGAGACTTTGTGTGAACCAGGCATAACAGGCAAGCTGCTGTATCTCTTCGCATCACCTGTAAATGTGCAACTACTGTCATCTGACCAGTTTCAAAAGCGGAACCGCGAAAGAGAGACACCGCGTGTGCGTGTGATAGTGTGGCCGTTCGGCAAGCTGCAGACAGGTATACTAGACTGAACAGCATCCAGAGAAAATAATAATTTTGAGATTTTAAACTTCAGCAAATTAAACTTCAGCCTTCAATATGTTTTGTATCTGTATATGTAGTGTCTAATAATGCACTGGCAATGTACAGTACACTTAACAGTACACATTTGGTCCTATTATTAAACAAAGTGCACTGGAAATGTCAGAGGATTTTGCTCTTTAATGCATTTTAATAACAGCATCATGCTTTCCTAACAGTGAGGAGCAATCTCACTGTAACAATAACCCTAAGCTGTCAGCATACCCACTGATTTTATGGCATGTATACAGATGCACTATATGGCCAAAAGTTTGTGGACACCATATGTGCTTGATGAATATTTGATTTCAAAACCTTAGGCATCAATTTCCCCCTTTGCTGTAATAACAGCTTCCACTCTTTTGGGAAGGCTTTGCACTATACTGTATGTAGTAACATGGCTGCAGGGATTTGCTTTCATTCAGACACAAGGCTATCAGTGAGGTCAGGAACTGTCTTTTATGTTTGTTGTAATGTATCATGTAATTTAATTGCGATTAATCATGATTAATTACGGAAAATTGTGCGATTTTAATTAGTTAAAAAAAAAAAAAGATAGATTCCAAGCTCTAATTTGTATTCCTCCGTGTTCCTCCTCCAGAACGTTCTACAGCTAGAATGATTTGGTTCTACAGTATAACAGCGGCCTCTAAGGCTGAAATAAAAACAATCACTGACACATCGTGGGGATCTAAATCATTCATAATTGACAATTTTCATCCATATTTTTATCCTAACCTCAATGCACTTTGTTATGCTGATTTGTTTATCAAGTGTTCTAAACTCAAGCAAGGGCATGCAAAGAAAAATGTGTGACTATGGAAACGTGCCCCATAAGCACATACAAATTCCTTAATCTGGTGAATATATAGGCCATAAAAGTTTATAGCAGGGGGGGAAATTATCAGTGAATAACAACTTCAATTTCAGCCTGTTCCTCATTATCTTATGGCTTTGGAATACAGCACTTGTCGCATGGACAACTTTTATGGTATTTTTATGGTGCTTTTGTGTCCTTTTTGGAGCTTGACAAATACGACATTCACTTTGCTTGTATGGAAAACAGAAGCTTGGACATTCTACAAAACATCTCTTTTTGTTTTCCACAGAGAAAAAGTTAGGCATATAGGTTTGGAACAACATGAAGGTGAATAAGTGATGTCAAAACGTTCATCTTCTGTGAATTAATCCTTTAAGTCATGGTTATTGTTACATTATGTGACACTAAAATATGCAAGCCATGCAATAAAATGAGTATGCAAGGAGAACACTGGGTTCTGTCATCTTGTCATTATGAGAACTTCACCCTTCACCCCTCCAACATGAATGAACCTCACTGTATGTTATTATCTCCTCTCTCTCTCTCCCTCAGGGCTGAGTTCTATAAACACATTGTTCTGTCGGGGGGATCAACCATGTATCCTGGACTGCCCTCTCGACTAGAGAGGGAACTTAAACAGTTGTATCTAGAGCGGGTACTGAAGGGTGATGTCGACAAGCTCTCGGTAAGTTTACCCACTCAATACACGTCTAAGTGTGCCAACCAACAAACACAAGCAGTCAAAAATAGCCCTTTTACTTCTGTGTATTAACAGCTGTACCGTAACTAATGTATTTGCCTCTCACATAAACAGCTGTCATCTCCGTGCGTGAAGCTGCTTTTAAAGGGGTCATATTAATCATTTTTATATTCCACTAATAAAGTACATTTTTTTGGTACAGAAAACAGTCAGAATTTAGCTTTTCATGACTATTTACGTTGCTGCATGTACAGCCTGCTTTACACTGTGACAGGTTCACAAAACAGTCCAAGCTGCCATGTGCCGTACAAATTGTTAATATCAGACTGAAAGGATCAGCAGCCTTATTTAAAGCGGCAGGTGCTACACAGCCAGAAACAGCACAAGATTTGGCTAATTTTCCCAGAGTTTACTTTTATTGTTAACCATTTTGGTGTTTGCGAATACTAGTATCTATCTGACTTCATCTATATAACTTCACGTGACTGGGCGAGGCAAGTTTCTGAACAGCCAATAGGTGTTATGTCATGTTATATCATGTGTTTATGTATTTCTGACTGCTTCAGAAAGTTGCTGAAGTACAGAACAAGCCATTTGTGTACTTTAATTTCAATTGAGCGCAACAGTCCTGTTCTGGAAGTAAAAATCCCATTCATTTTCTCCATAGGACAAGAGATTTTTAACCATAACTTAGAAATCTTTTAAAACAGACCTACCGTGAGCTCCGAGGTTGTTAATTGATGGTACATGCTTCTGTTAAAGCCATGAGTCTGCATTATTTTAACTTCATTTAAATAAAATAAAAAAATCATGTTTAATAGCAGAATTCCTGGAGAAGAACTACACTACCCATAATCCTTGAGATCCACCAATCAGAGATTATAATAGTACAAATTATATTTTTGTACTAAGGAGAAGATTTTGAGTTCTTAATCTCAAAAGATCAAGGAAAATTGATTCCTCATGATATGACCCATTTTCAAAGTGTCAGATGTGTAGCAGTGCCTCCTGTGCACCAGCAGGTGGGGCTGTATCACCTGCTCCTGTGCACACACTGATATACCGGTTGAGCAGTTCAGAAGCCCGGCTTACACACAGACTGCCCTGCTGGACTCCATCTCATTTTGAAGCTGGCCATTGGCCTGGAAAAGTATTTTGGGGAGCCTCAGAGCCGCCTGCATGTCAGTCCGCTATATATAGATCATCAATTACAGATGGCATGGCCGATACGGTCGAGCGGCTTGTCTGTCTGCTTGTCCCAAAACTGCATTTAAAGTGAATTAAAACCCATTGACTTTGTGAAAGCCTCCATGAGACCCCTTTGAGCCACCTGTTTATAGGCTGTTCAGATGAACACAGATTGGCTCCAGAAGAGTTCACATACATTGCACACCTCATTATTCTCCCATTTGGGTTTGCCGCTCCATTCACAACCGGACAGTGTGCTTTTGATATGTATTAAAGAGATCCATTCAAAATGTTTTCTGGTATGTGGGTCAGTGTCCATGCTGTTCCACTCCCCTGAAATTCTGGTCACTCTGTCTATTTAATACCCCCATAGAAATTCAAGATCCGGATCGAGGATCCTCCCCGGCGCAAGCACATGGTGTTCCTGGGTGGGGCCGTGCTGGCTGACATCATGAAAGACAAAGACAACTTCTGGCTCACGCGGGAAGAGTATCAGGAAAAAGGTGTACGTGTTTTGGAAAAGCTCGGAGTCACCGTCAGATAAACACGGATGCAGTTCCCATAAACCACAATGGCTCTAGCATCTGTCAATTGATCTATTTTACGTTACCCATATCTTGTCTTCAACCTCTTTTGCCAGTGACTCCTGTCGTCACAGATGCAGAGAAATGGGTTTGGATTGTGAAGTGTGTTGGGGAGGCTTTGTATTATCTATTTCAGTTTTTTTTGGTCCTCTGTCACTGCACTGATGTACAAGTTGCACAGAATTGTCGTCAGATGTCATTGCGGTTTCTAACAGCACTTGTGTAGCATTTAAAGGAATATTCTGGGTTCAATACAAGTTTAATCAACAGCATTTGTGGCATAATTTTGAATACCACAAAAATATTTTCAACTAGTCCCTCGTTTATATATATATATATATATATATATATATATATATATATATATATATATATATATATATATATATTAACGAGGTTACAATGAGGCACTTACAATGGAAGTGAATGGGACCAGTCCATAAATGGTAAAATACTTAATGTTTTAAATGTATAGCCACACGATGTGAACATTATACATGTTCAAATGATTTTCATGTGAAAAAAAAAGAGAAATCGCTTAAAGACAGTATCTGTGTAACGTTATATCCAATGTTGGGATTACGTTTTTTGTTGTCATTACAACAAAGTTGGAATATTAGATAATATCAGATATAACCATTCACTTCCATTGTAAGTGCCCTACTGTATCCACAATTTTTGCTTGTATTTTCTTTTTTTTTTTAAAGGAGGAACAAGTCAATTGCACAATTGCACTATATTGAAATATTCCTTTAAAAGAATCATTGATGACCTTAAAGGGATAGTTCACCCAAAAATAAAAGTTCTCTCATCATTTACTCACCTTCATGCCATCCCAGATGTGTGTGACTTCTGCAGAACACAAATGAAGATTTTTAGAAGAATATTTCAGCTCTGTGGGTCCATACAATGCAAGTGAATGGGTGCCAAACTTTTGATGTTCCAAAAAGCACAGAAAGGCATAAAAGTAATTCATAAAACTCCAGTGTTTTAATCCATATCTTCAGAAGTTATATTAGATGTGTGGGTGAGAAACAGATCAATATTCAAGTGCTTTTTTGCTTGAAATTCTTCTCCCTGCCAAGTATTGGGCGTATGCATGAAGAATGTGAATCACCATAAACTCATGTGAAAGTTATTTGTTTCTCACCCACACCTATCATATCACTTCTGAAGACATGGATTAAACCAATGGAGTCTTCTGGATTACTTTTATGCTGCTTTATGTGATTTTTGGAGCTTCAAAATTCTGGCACCCATTCACCATTGTATGGACCAAAAGAGCTGAGAAATTCTTCTAAATATCTTCATTTGTCAGACACATCTGGGATGGCATGAGGGTGAGTAAATGATGAGAGAATTTTCATTTTTGGGTGAACTATTCGTTTAAACAATATGTAACCAAAGTTTACAGGGGTGAATCTCACGAAACCAATATGTACAGGTCATATTTTCACCCCAAAAGAAAAAAGAAAAAAAGAAATTATATTTTGCATTAAGAAAATAAAGCTTATTTTAGGACCATTCATGTTTTTGCTTTGTGAAAATGAACCCATTCTCTTTATCACAATGTATCTGGATAAGTTACCTAGATTCTTTGTAGATTTAGAAGTTAGATAATGTATCTTTTTTTTTTTTTTTTTTTTTTTTTTTTTTTTTTTTTTTGCATTATGGGAATGTGGGTTAGGGAGGGAATGTTCCTGGTTCAATACAAGTTAAGCTCAGTCGACAGCATTTGTGGCATCATCCCTCGTTTGTATATATAAAAAAAGCAGTTACAGTAAGGCACTTACAACGGAAGTGAATGGGGGGCCAATCTATAAACATTAAAACACAAAAGAATAGCCACAAGACATAAACAATATTCTTGTTAACATGATTTTAGTGTGATAAGATAGCTTTCTAACCTTATCTATGTAGTTATTTCCGATATTAAAATTTTGACGTAATACTGTAACGTTAAGTTCCTGATTTTGTCACATTAAAAATCATACAAAATCATTGAAACGCAGATAGTGTTTATGTGGCTATACTTTTGAAACAGTGAGTATTTTAATGTTTACGGATTGGTCCCATTCACTTCCATTGCAAGCGCTTTACTGTGATTTTTGCTTTTTTAAATAAACAAGGGACGAGTCGATATAATTTTTTTGTGGCAATCAACATAATGCTGTCAACTTAGCTTAACTTGTATTACAAATTTTTATTTATTTTTGATTTGGGGCTAAAATCTGACCTAGACATGTTCTTGAAAGGTTTTATGAATTTCAAGTACAGTCTGTCTGTGCATATGTTTCTGAGACACCATAATATCACTTCTGTATTACTGCAAAGACTAGGCTATAAGCTGTATGAATGCAATCCTATTCATGACTGTGTACTGTATGTCAGTCCGGTGACAGAGGATCTAAATGCTTTATTGTCCGTGTGACATCTAAGGGCAGAAACAACATCTACCAACTTAACTGAGCAACCAAAAGTTATTACGGTTATTTTGATTCCAATGTGGTCATTGAGCTTTAGCCCTTCAGCTTCAGAGGAGAAAACCTTTTGCTTTTTTCTGTCTGTCTTTTCTGGCCTACTTTCCTGTCCAAGAGGGACAAAGTGTTTTTTAGTGTTTTGATAGATTGGACTGAGAGACTGTGAGATTTTTTTGGTAAGGTATTCAACAAGCTGGCCAGTCTTCTGTTAGATTGCTGTTGAAAATGGTAAACTTCAGCATTTGCAAATGAGATCTGAATTTGTATGATATATATATATATATATATATATATATATATATATATATATATATATATATATATATATATATATATATATATATATATATATATATATACACACACACACACACACACACACAGACACATACAGTACTGGGCAAAAGTTTTAGGCACTTGTGAAAAATGTTTCATAGTGAGGATGTCTTCAAACATAATGCCATAAATAGTTTTCATTTATCAATTAACATCATACAAAGTCCAGTAAACATAAAAAAAGCTAAATCAATATTTGTTGTGACAACCTCCACCTTCAAAACAGCACCAATTCTCCTAGGTACACCTATAAGCAGATAGGATATTCCAAGCTTCTTGGAGAACTTTCCATAGTTCTTCTATCTGTTTTGGCTGTTTCAATTGTTTCTGTCTCTTCATGTAATCCCAGACTGACTCGATGTTGAGATCCAGGCTCTGTGGGGGCCACACCATCTGTTGTAGGACTCTTATATTCTATTATATTCTATTTGCAAAAGGAACATTGGAAGTCTAAAATGTATATTTCCTATTGACACATTAAACCTAAAGATATAAATAACCATCTTAAGACAAATGCTTTTGTGAAACATCTTATGTGCCAAAAACTTTTGCACAATACTGAATATATATATATATATATAGCTTTCCATATGTAATAGTTGTGGTTGTTTTTTACTTTTTATTAATTCTTTTGCAGTGCTTTGTCTGGCATACAATAAAAGAATATGATTTTGCAGTTGAACAGTTGCTTTTATTTCAATACATGAATGATAAGGGATGCTCTTAGGTTTCACAGGTTAGAGACAGGTAAATCAGATATTTTATTATTTATTATTATTACAATTGATTGTTCATGGAAAGTATAATAAAACAATTATACATTTTTGTAAATTTTATATATATATATATACATACATACACACAGTAAGTGTTCTGTCTGCCTCTCATTGTCTCATGTATTTATTAGAGACACCACATGTCTGTCCAATGTTATTTTAAATATATTCTTATCCAGTGCCAAGCACAGTTAATTTAACTGGATCTTTTTCTTCCTTTTGTGGGGTGGGGTGGGGGATTCATAGCATAACTGCGTAATGCTGATTTAATAAAGAACATGATTTATATTTTTTGCTGTGATTTGTTCTTTTTATTTCAAATGCACATTGTGGTTTCATACTTAATTGTTTTCTTTATTCAAAAAGATGACAGTTTAAATGGTCTTCTGTATGGTCTTACATTTCTGATGATCACACATTTGCCTTAGCTGTCAATTATGTGCATGAGATTTAATTTCTCTATGGTGTAATGTCACATGGTCATAGGACTACCGGAGCAGGGCATCATAATGGTATTCTTATCTTGAAGTATGACTGAAATAGTGTAATTGTTGATCGTGATTACCAAGGCAGTTATCTATTGTCACGTATTCGGAGCTTACATGAGTGTACACCTTCCTGATGACTTTATGGCGTCTGAGATATACTTTGATAAGATTTACAGATTGGTTCTTATGGGCCAATAGTGAGAGCTGCCAGTAAAGTCACTGTATAGAGAGCATCTCTACGAAAAACACTGATGTAATGAAGAATGCTTTTAAGGCAGCCCTGATTTAAAGTGATCAATAAGGAATTTGGACTGTCACTGCTGAACATACTCCTCAGTTCTCAAAATACCTCTCTAGACCCTTGATCAAAGCACATCTAATCCTCGGCTTTCCCTCTAAGTCAGAAGTTAGACAGATAAGGACTCTGTGTTGGCCACCTTTGAACCTGATTACACTTTTTGGAGGAAGTGGCGCAGTAAAGTAGCACTTTAAAAGCTTTGTTGTCGTGTAATGGTAGACATCACTGCTCACATAAATTGGAACCAAAAATTAACAAGAAAAAAGATGCATTTTTTACACAAAATGTTTCACAGCTGTGCCAATACATGTGCATGGGATTGTCCCTTTAAATGAATAGAAAAACGTTTTGCAAAATAGCCAACTTGTTTCCGTTTTTTGTTATAACTTAATTATAACTATTTATACTTAATAATTGCAATTTACAAAGATTTCAACAGTTCACTGACACATATATCCATTAACCAAGAAACAAAGCAAGGGAATGTGATTTTTATACCATCTTGACCCCTCAGACTATATGAAAATGTAAAACTAATAAAAAAAAAAAATTAAAAAAACTTTTATAATGAACCAAGGGCATCCATATGTATTTACAAAAAGATATAGGCCTATAGATATTACATGTACAGTTGTAAAAAAAAATAAAAAATAAAATGTAAGTGAAAGGAAATAAACAACAATATAAAAATACATGTCAGCATTTCCAATTGCTAATCTTCTTATATATTACAATATATTATAATTAATCCTATATTATTTTATATATAGGCATAAATATATATGTGTGTGTGTGTACCTGAAGATTAGGAATAATAATATAAATAATACAAATAAAAAATACACAATAATATTATAGACTGTATATACAATGTAAAATAAAAATAACACTAAATAATTTAATAACAAAAATATGAAATATTACATATATAATACATATTATAATTACAGTCTTTAGCATACAAAATATCAGATATTGATTTATTTTTTATATTTAGTTCTAAAAACATTTAGACTTGCCCCAATAATTTGTTATGTTTATGAAATGTTTTCTAAATATCACAAGGTTCAAATTCACAGAAAGGACTTTGGAGTCAAAATAAGTGACTGTAACTCTGACGCTAATGCCACGAACTGTCTGAAAATTATAATAATAATAAAAAATATTCCCATTGTTTCTAGCTCCTCTTTATTCCAAATAAACAGTCCACATGAAGACATGTTGATATAGAGTGGCTGCCCCTCTGGTTTAAAAGGCACGTCGGCCTGCAGTGTGACGTCATCACTTCCGCCCTCTCTTCTCCCTCCCCCCGTGTGCTGCTGCTGCACTATAATCCAACATGGAGTAATCAGAGATGGGGCTCGTCGGGGCCACCCTCAGCAGCATCAGCGCATACTTCAACACAGGGATTTTTCGGAAATACATTGAAGCACTCCTTAATAGCCAAACTGTGGAAAATTAATCGGGGGATCTGTCGATCCATTGAAGTTGTTGTTTTTAACTCCAAGATCCTCCAACATCAGCAACTGGTAAGATCCAGTGGGGGGAAAAAAGAAACGAAAAAACTCATCAAGACGGAGGAGAAGAGAGGAGAGCGCAAAACAATCCAACACCGCACAAAAGAGCGACGGGAAGACACAGCTGCTGATCGAAATGTGAGGGATTATTTGGGAAAGAGTGGCATAAAAATGACGAACGAAAAGACAGCACCCGTTGTGGGATTTTATTGTAGGTGAAACGAGAAAAATGATTGAAGAAACACACCCAAACGAGTGAGTACCTGGAAAGAAAGCTCTTTTTTTTTTTTTTTTTTGTAGGATTTGTCTTTGGTGTGAACATGTGTTCTCACGTCAGACCTTTTAATTTGTGCTCGCGTCAGAAGATGGTGCTGAAAAAGTTTGCTGAAATGTTTCGTGTGTTGTCAGTGGGGGGGGGGGATCAGGCCCTCCACAGATAGTCTGAAGAAGGGAGGAAGATGAAGTGGGGGTGGATCGGAAATATTTTCTAAAGGGATTTGATGTTTTAAGGGCCCTTCCTTTGAAAACATTCCGATGTGTTTACGCCGACGAGCCCTTTGTTTGTTTGTCTCGTGAACAATTCCGTTGCTGAAATATTTTATGTCATAAAATATTTCATTTGCGACTAAATTATTTTTGGTTCAGGAAAGTCTGTTGCAGTGGTCGGGTATATCCGCCATTGGTTTGTTTGTTTTCTCTGGCGCTTTGAATCGGTCTCATTTGCATACAGCTCTTCATTCATAAAAACATCATTTGACTGTGTTGGCTCTGTGACAGTGCGTTATATGTTTGAGAAATATCGCCCATGGGCGTTTGCTGCTCGGGCTGTTTAGTGACATATATTGGCGTCAATTAGGCCTGTAAACAGCAGACTCGATATATTTATAATGTATCTGAATAATAGCACGTTTTGTAATAGCGCCAAAGGAAATGTGTAGGCTTTTTATGCGGTTTTAATGATTGTTGACCATCCTTATTAGGTTTATTCGCAGTCTCTTGTTTGCCATGTCTGAGAATGACTTCTTCGCTTTTATTTCCCATTTGCCTTCCGTGACAGAATTTCATAACTGCAGCCTGCACATGTGAACAAAAGTGGCCTCACGGATGAACTGGAGTCAGTCTGCCAGCGCTTGTCAAACGGAAGGGCAGAAGAGTTGTTGTTTGTGCTCATTCATAAAAGCTGTAACCTTCAGTGCGCTTCATTCATGACTGCAGTTATGGAGTCAAAGATCACCGCGACCGGCGATGTCGAAAATACAAGTTAAAAACGCTTGTGCTCACGCTTCTCAGTGTTTTTAAGCTCTTAAATACGTTCAAAACAAGTGCTACAGTAGAACATTTAAGACTAAATTTGATATCTAAAGTTGTTTAAATGTGTAATTACTAACTACGAAGTTATTCACGTAACTCTTGCAGGTTACCATGGTAGCCAGTCTCTTCAAAATGCAATAGTTCTAACAGTTTTTGTTAATAGTTTGTTAACAACAATGTTATTGCCTTTGTATCCTTCTCCGTTAAAAAATGACACCAATTCATATATATATATATATATATATATATATATATATATATATATATATATATATATATATATATATACTGTATATATACTGTATATTTACTGAATGTATATATATATATATATATATATATATATATGTGTGTGTGTGTGTGTGTGTGTGTATATATATATATATATATATATACAGTATAGATGTGTGTGTGTGTATATATATATATATATATATATATATATACACATGTCAATACTATATATATACTGAATGTATGTGTGTATATATATATATATATATATATATATATATATATATATATATATACACACACACACACACACACATCTATACTGTATATATAATGCATGTATGTATATACTAACTGCACTGATGTATTTATCGGCAAGTTATTGACAGGCATATCTTTCATAAGCATGAAAGCGCCTATATGGAAAAACAACTGGTTGATATATAGTAAAATGATTTAAATTTGTTGCACTGTGCAATGTTTATGATCTCTATTTTTTTTTTTTTTTTTTTTTGTTGCTTTGTAATATAAAGAAACACCTACCGAAACAAACCAAATCCGAAAAAGCTTGTTGAACATTTGTTATGTACTATAACAATATGTAAAATGTGAGTTCTGTTGTTTGGAACTGCAAAAACAGAAGTGCAAAACTTTACCCCTTCTATTTCTATTTCACTGTGGCTCCCCTGTCATGTGTTCAACAGATCCATTACTTGTTCAATGGAAATGATGTATTGTTAGAACAATAAAATAGCTTTTGTACCTCTTTGTAATTTTTTCAAAGCTTAATTCCTAAGCAAAACTGTGATCAAAGTGACAAAAATAGGTAAGTGACAAAATATCGGTATTGGCTTACAGTTTTTTTGTTAAAATCGGTATCAGCCAAAATTATCATATTATTTTTTAAATAATTTTTCATCATCATAGTGCATCCTTAGCAGTAACAGTAATTGTAACTATGGGATTTTGCAAACTATGATAACCACAGGCAAGGTCGTAGATTTGGCTTGAACATTGGGGGGTTGCAGTGTGAAGCATTTACAGGGGGGGGTTGTACTTGCTTGTTTTGATTATTTGGGGGGGGGGTTACCCCATATTTTAAGGACTACCAGGTTTAGGATTGTGCTAAGATAAATGTAATAAATCTTTAAAACAGACAAAATTCCAAGCAACAGACACACTCACATATACAAACACAGGCAGACCAGTCATGTCGATGGAATTGATCTTAGTAGTTTCACTCTGCCAGTAAATAGTACTGAAGACAACAATGCAAAATGACTTTCTGAAAAGGTCACCCCAACCATTCCCATTCCCTTGCCCTGTGCGGGAAGAATCGATTTCAGATCCTCATTTTCACTCTGACTCACAGGATCAGTCCACTCAGACTGTGTAAAATGCAATAAATAAAAGTGGTACTCTTTGTTCATGGCTAATTATATTGCAAAACTGGACCAATGGTAGTGGAGGACATTGATTTAAATTTTGAAAAACAATTTTTAACCTTCTACTTCAATGTAGCCCTTCCTATCTTTGCCCAGCGTGCCAGTCTCCAATCTAGTTGACATGCTCGCTAGATATACAGAAATAATTAACCTTAATGTCTTAAAATGATGAGTCCTCAATGTACAAGAGCAAGCTCAGCAGTTGTAGAGCCTTATGCCTCTCTTCCATTTAATTTGATTTAATATTGATAATGTTGGCCATTTAATTCTCTCTAAGAGGATATTGAGCATTATTTTGGACTGTATTGCTTTCCCTGGCCTTTGGTCTTGAAAAAAGGGCTTTACTAAAATCTACTTATGTTCTGAATGATTTATATTTCTTAAAGTTTAATAAAAGGAGGATCAGCTGTTAAGCTGCTATGACCAGAATTGTAGTTATATTTGTTTATTGATAATATGTTTTTTATTTGATCTGGATTTGTTTTTGATTGGTGTCTTTAGTAAAAAAAAAAAAAAAAACAGAGCTTTGTTTTGGGGACAAACTGTTGATTTTGTGTGATTCTTGATTTTTATTGTATCTATCTTTGGTCAGATACCATATACTGACATATTTTGTCTTGTGTTTGTTGTTGAAAATGACTAGCTCACAGTATTTTGCCACAAAAGTCCTGCAAAATTGTCCCTTTGAAACGGTTCCCTTTTAAGGGAATTATGATTTTCAAAATTATTATACTCAAATGTTTGAGTATTTTTGAATATTTACTTATTCAAATATATGATTAAGTTAGTTTAAGCATGAACTTGAAAATATTTAGTAAAGTCTACATTTGTACTCAATTCAGAAATGTATATATTAATGCTTTAGCTTAGAAGTATAAATAATTTATGATTGTTTGTTATCTTTACAAAGCGTCATCATGTATCAATCCTAAAGTAGAAAACCTTGTTATATTAATTTGCTAATTTAAGTACATTTCACATGTAAATAAAGAAAGTCAATTTTACTTCACTTTTTGAAGTTGATGTTCCCAGCATGCAATGGGCTTGAATAATGAATGAGCTTTGGTTTCACTGTTTGCAAGTTTAACTACACAGTTTTTATTGATGATTTTGTTGTTATGTTTGGTAACTTCTTGTTTTGTGAAGTCTGAGGTTAATTTTCATGATTAATAAAATGATCAGTTGATTGTTACCGTCATCATGTTTTGTGCACCAGGTGTTCAGGTCTACATGTAAAATTGATTTGAAACACAGTGCTAAGTATAGAATTTTTAATGGAAGCTAAAAAGAATAGTGTGGAAAAAGTTTCTTAGGTTTTTTTTGGTTTGTTTTTTGAGTAAATCCCACTCTATTTTTTTTCACGCTTGCATTATGTAACCAATGCATGAATATTGGAGCTGGAAACGTTGTACAGTACTTTAAACCTATAACAGCACAAGTGAGTTTTTACCCCCTAACATTCTAGTCAGCATATTGATCAACAACATAGTAACATATTTGAGGCAGTAGTCCAACTTTCTTAGAAAATACAATGTTTAGGCTAAATGTGGTGAACTAAATTGTAGCTTAAGTTTTATAGCCGCCGTTTAGCCATACAGATTTCCATTTTAGAGTTCAAGAACTGCTTTTCTTATTTCCCCATTGTCCGACGTCCTGTGCTTTTACAAATGTGTTTAACATCCTGTGGAAAAGTAACAAGGGCCAAATGCTTCCGCCCAACCTTCCAGGCTGTTCATTTTTTATTTGATTGTTTCCTTAAATGTTTTCTTGGTCAAGCCAAGTAGTAAAATGTCATGGTTTATTTGTGAAGGCCACTCTGCTGTTGTAAAGCGGCCTGTCCAAACACAACTCCCCGTCCTCAGGAGAATGGAAGCCTTGTCAACTTCTCACCCCTCCGTGGTCCTGCTGAGAAGGGAGCACAGATAACTCCTCTGTCACCGTCCAGACAGGAAGCCATTATCTACGCTTTATTGAACCTGTTGTTCTTTTTGCATTCTATACGCCCCTCTTGAAAAGCATTGCAGAACCAAACGAGGTCTTGTGAAATTCACTGCTCTCAGATGGAAATGTGCATGTGTCCACTGGAAGTCCAGTCTACTGCACAAGGTATTTTATTCAGTCTGCTTCCACAGCCCAGTGACCGGCCATCCGAAAATAAGCCGTGCGATAACAAGGAGAGTTTTGCCAATATGTTCCCAAGACAGTAGATAGATGGAGGCTGCCAAATATCTCTAAATCAGGATTGGAACTGAATTGAATATCAAATGTTACGGGAGAACTGGACATGAACAATAGCAGTGGTGTTACTTGCCACCATTATTTAGTGCTCTTTGTGTCCTTTATGGCCTTAAGGGTTGGTTTTCCCCCTTCTCAGATTGAGAATGTGGTTGATATGACACTATGGCTGAATGGCACTATTTCTGGAGAGTGCTGCATTGTAACACATACATTAAGGTGTAAAGGATTTTTTGTGTCTGCATTTATATATTTATTCCGAAAATTTGTAAAATATGCAATTCAAGAAATGATATCGCAGAGAGGACCCCTGTAGGCCCTCGTGACTGTTTGTCAAGGTCGACAAAACTCTTTAAAATATCAAATAATTTTATCTTTTTTGACTTGGCAATCTTAGTTTAGGTTGTCAAATGGAGTAACCTCAAGAAAACGTAATTATATTCATGAAGTTAAATGACAGTTGTATAAAATCACAATGGAAGTGAATGGGGCCAGTCCATAAATGTTAAAATGCACATTGTTTCAAAATTATAGACACATGGTATAAACATTATATGTGTTAACATGATTTTAGTGAGATAAAATAATTTACTAACCTTATCAGTGTAAAGTAATGTGCAATATAAAGAAAATACATTTTGTTACCTTGGCAATGCAAAGCCAGTTCTACCTGTAAGCGATTTTATCACACTAAAATTATTTTATCATATAGTATGTTTACGTCTTGTGACTATACTTTTTAAACATTGAGTATTTTAATGTTTATGGACTGGCCCCATTCACTTCCATTGTAAGTGCCTTACTGTAACCACAATTTTGTTTGTTTTTCTTTTTTTTTAATAAACAATGTTATGCCGCAAAAGCTGTCTGTTGAGCTCAACTTGCACTGAACCTGGAACATTCCTTTAAGAAACGGACACTCAAATGTATTCAGGGTGTAAGAAAAAAATGTCATTACTTTTGATTTGATGGTTATACTGCTTTACATCAAAAACATCTCTAGTTTTGATGGTAGAGTACATACTGGCAACCAACAATGCAGAGACTTGACTACCACCATTAATTTAATCGCTGTAAGTGTGAACAGGCTTTAAAAGCAATGGATGTCAAGATTTTTGTCAAAAATTACGTACATTTCGTGTTACCAAATCCTATCGAATGCCTTCCAAAGACTTGATGCACAAGTTTTATGGACTACTTTTATAATACTTTTGGTTGTTATTTTAAGCTTTAAAGTGAGGCACTATCCACTGCCAAAAGATAGGCTGAGAAATGAATGAGTCTCCTTTTGTGCTTCCTATAAGAAATAAAGTCATAGGGTTTTGGTTCTATGAGGGAGAGTTAATTATGACAGGATCTTTTTTGGGTGATCTGTTCCTTTAATCGTAATGCTAGAGTCTTGTTTTCCTCTTCCCTCTCATGTGTAGGTGGCTGTGAGATAGGCTGGGCAGGGTTAAAGAGAGCTTATCTAAGGAAGTAACAGTCTGCCTTTATCAGGTTTGGTGCAACTGTTTAACCCACCTGCCAAAAGGGGTGGAAACCACTCTGCCCCACATATTTGTATGATTATTTTCTTTTTTTATCGATTCACAGCCCTAATAAATACACTGGCGGCCAAAAGTTTGGAATAATGTACAGATTTTGCTCTTATGGAAAGAAATTGGTACTTTTATTCACCAAAGTGGCATTCAGCTGATCACAATGTATAGTCAGGACATTAATAACATGAAAAATTACTATTACAATTTGAAAAAAATTTAACTACTTCAACTACTTCAAAGGGTTCTCATCAAAAAATCCTCCGTGTGCAGCAATGACAGCTTTGCAGATCCTTGGCATTCTAGCTGTCAGTTTGTCCAGATACTCAGGTGACATTTCACCCCACACTTCCTGTAGCACTTGCCATAGATGTGGCTGTCTTGTCGGGCACTTCTCACACACCTTACAGTCTAGCTGATCCCACAAAATCTCAATGGGG
The DNA here is from genome assembly GCF_019703515.2 of Myxocyprinus asiaticus. Taxonomy (NCBI): domain Eukaryota; kingdom Metazoa; phylum Chordata; class Actinopteri; order Cypriniformes; family Catostomidae; genus Myxocyprinus; species Myxocyprinus asiaticus. The sequence continues at coordinate 8,410,343 of NC_059366.1, forward strand.
TTAAGATCCATAACACTCTTTTCCAATTATCTGTTGTCCAATGTCTGTGTTTCTTTGCCCACTCTAACCTTTTCTTTTTGTTTTCTGTTTCAAAAGTGGCTTTTTCTTTGCAATTCTTCCCATAAGGCCTGCACCCCTGAGTCTTCTCTTTACTGTTGTACATGAAACTGGTGTTGAGCAGGTTAGAATTCAATGAAGCTGTCAGCTGAGGACATGTGAGTCGTCTATTTCTCAAACTAGAGACTCTGATGTACTTATCCTCTTGTTTAGTTGTACATCTGGCCTTCCACATCTCTTTCTGTCCTTGTTAGAGCCAGTTGTCCCTTTGTCTTTGAAGACTGTAGTGTACACCTTTGTATGAAATCTTAAGTCTTTTGGCCTACATTGTATAGCCTACATTCCTCAAAACAATGATTGACTGATGAGTTTCAAGAGAAAGCTGTAACTCTAGAAGATGTGCAAGTTAATTTGCTCTATCGCTCTCTCACGTGTAGCTGTCAGCAGCGCGTTGAGCGTTTATGGAGTTTAGTTTGAGCACATGCAGTGAGGAAATGCTTTGTCTGATAGTTACTGAACTTAAGATGTTACATATGTATAAACGTTTCTAAACCTGTTAATTCAACATGCAAATGGCGTTATACTGCGTCTCTGTTAGCGAGCGACACGATAAAACTATCGCTTCTGTTAATAATTAACAAAGCTGTTAACATTGCAAGCGTGACGTTGGAGCGATCTGTAGTTTTGACGCTTTTCATATCTTGGCTCTCCATCATTAGTCATAATGCAACACATTTGACAAGAAAGGCAGAAATGGCAAAAATGCTTTGTGTACCAGCTGCATGATGAAGTGAGACACTTAAACACCTGTTATGTCTCTCATCTCCATCTCTCCATCCAGAGTCAGAAATTAACGGGGGCTCTGGGCAAAAAATGCCCCCGCATTTTTGTTTTATTGATAACATCTGATAGCCTATAGGCCTACTTCCTAATGCATACATTGTGATCTTCATTGGAATTTTCACTGAACATAATTTGTTTCGTGTTGTCCATTGTGCAGGATCTGTGGCGGATGCTCGCGCCATCAATGCGCACAACGGGTACTCGCTTCTCATGCTCTGCAGCAGTTCGGTGTCGTGCTCACGTGCTAAATTATGTGACCGTTCGGTCCTTTTGTTCAAAATACTAATATACTCTCCTAGCAGCAACACTGTCATCAAATCAAATATTGCCCCTTGATGAAAAAGTTGATTTCTGTCCCTGGTTCCATCTGACCTATACAGTAATTGAGAAAAGTAGTTCCCCGTGAGATTTAGTTGAGTTTGTTGTAAAAATTGTTGGACGTTTCAGTGTTACGAGTTTTATTCCCACCCAAAGTGTGTCGGAATTCCAATATGAGCTATGTTGGGGGAATTCCCCCTCATTTTCAGAAATTAATTTCAGGCCCAATTAACTTATGGTACATGATACATTACAACAAACATTAAAAAATAATCATAAATATATTTACTTTATACTTTGTTACATCTTTTTGCAGATATTAATTATTAATTATTATTGCAGAGTTAATAGACACATTATAACATTAATCTTTGATACAAGTATTATTATACATGCCATAAAATCAGAGATAATGTTGTAATTACAATTTGGGCAAAATCCTCTGGCATTTTCCAGTGGACTTTTTTAAATAATAGGATCAAATGGGCAGATTCAATTCATATTAAACTTTATTAGCAAGAGAAACTTAAGTGTACATTGCCAATGTATTATTAGACACTATACATACAGATATAAAACATATTGAATGCTGAAGTTTTAAAATCTCTAAATTATTATTTTCTCTGGCTGGCGCTCAGTCTCTACATGTATATCAAACTGCAGCTTGCTGAACAGCCACGTTCTTCTTAGTCTCTGTTGTGCACATGCTGGGTCTCTCTTGGGTTGTTTTGCTTTTGACACTGGTTCACATGAAAGTATAAGTGAAAATTTTTGGGCTTGTATCTCTCGCACGCCTGGTTCACCGCTTGTGGGTGAAGTCTTCATTCTATGTACATTAAATCCACTCCTGTGTTTATTATGCCCGGGACATGCCTCGTGCATAATAAATGACATGCACAAATGTACATTGTACAAAAGTGACTGGGTTGGTTCCTGGCAGGCAGCAGATGCCCTAACCCCACCCCCCCACCCTAATCTGAGCCAGTAAGGCTGAGTAGCCTCTCAGGAACAACTCTGGGCATCTTTCTCCTATCGCGTGAAGTTTCAGGGGAAAAAAATTGATATATATATATATATATATATATATATATATATATATATATATATATACACACACAGTATACTCTCACCGGCCGCTTTATTAGGTACACCTGTACATCTACTTATTCATGCGATTATCTAATCAGCCAATCGTGTGGCAGCAGTGTAATGTATAAAATCATGCAGATATAGGTCAGGAGCTTTAGTTAATGTTCACATCAACCATCAGAATGGGGAAAATTTGGATCTCAGTGATTTGGATTGTGGCATGATTGTTGGCGCCAGACGTGCTGGTTTGAGTATTTCTGTAACTGTTGATCTCTAGAGTGTATAGAAAATGGTTCCAAAAACAAAAAACAACCAATGAGTGGCAGTTCTGTGGACGGAAACACCTTGTTGATGAGAGAGGTCAACGGAGAATGGCCAGACTTGTTCGAGCTGACAGAAAGGCTACGGTAACTCAGATAACCACTCTGTACAATTGTAGTGAGCAGAATAGCATCTCAGAATGCACAACATGTTGAACCTGTTCTAAGCTAACAGTAGTGGTACCTGGAGGGGTCCTCTTCTGCTGTAGCCCATCCACCTCAATGTTCGACGTGTTGTACATTCACAAATGCTTTTCTGCATAGCACTGTTGTAATGCGTTTTCATTTGGGTTACTGTCACCTTCCTGTCAGCTTGGACCAGTCTGGCCATTCTACTCTGACCTCTGCCATTAACAAACCTAGAGACTGTTGTGCGTGAAAATCCCAGGAGATCAACAGTTACAGAAATACTCAAACCAGCCCATCTGGCACCAACAATCATGCCACAGTCCAAATCACTGAGATCACATTTTTTCCCCATTCTGATGGTTGATGTGAACATTAACTGAAGCTCCTGACCCCTATCTGCATGATTTTATACATTACACTGCTGCCACACGACTGGCTGATTAGATATCCACATGAATAAGTAGGTGTACAAGTGTACCTAATAACACATGGTACTGCATGTTTTATATTAATGCTACATGATTATGGATTTCTTGGCAACTGTACACAGCCTGCAGGGAAATGAACTATATTACTTGGTGAAATAATAGTTCATTTCATGTGACTTTAGAACAGTAGTATCTTTTATCTTTTAGCTGTTGCCGCAGTTGGATTAAAGTAATAAGCCAAGAGAGATAATGCGTTACAGTAATTTTACCAGGGTTAAGAGGGTTGGAGGCACTCCGCTGTGCCTAAAAACACCCCTTTACCCCTGATGAAATCACAGTAACGCACTGCCTCAACTGGCTTTTTGCTTTGCTGAAAATAATATTTGTGTAAACTTATTAACTGTTGCTTTTGACCCTTCTATATTTTTTGAGTTGGCAAATTGTTTTCATGGGACTGAGATATTGATAAAAAAAAAAGAGCCCAGCTCACTTTAGCCGATACAGTGAGTGGTTGCATCCCAGCCCCCAGACTTCACGTGTTTGCCCTAAAGAGATAGAGAGGGGTGAGTCCTCTAATGGCTGCACTGAGTGTTGCAACACTCATGTGATAAATGTCATGTGTTCACATGTCTACTGAATATCCACTGCACAACTGGACTGAAGAGTGAGGACATCCTGTCTTCCGGTCCAGAGTGAGCTCTTGTAGAACTATGATGCAGTTTGGTGCCTTCTAGTTTTTTTTCTTTTTTTTTTCCTTTGCTGTTCTCTCTAAAATGTCTAAATATTTAGGTCGGTTCAACAGACAGTAACTTGATTTTTGCATCAAGCGCTCAAGCAAAAATCAGAATATCTTTCAAAGATTTGATGCCACTAATGTGGAAAACTTCAGTGAAAAAAAAAACAGTTATTGCTTCTTTAAATGTGTACCTAAACATCTTTTTTCACAAGAGGTCACTTTAGACACATTTGAGATGCATGTTAAAACCAGGTGTAAATGATAAATGACCGCATGTGATCGGATCACCTGAGATTCACTTGCTTGCACAGACACATTGAAAGGCTGTTGGTATTAAAGGTGCTTTATAAGCATTTGTTGCCATTTTAGTTAACTCGTATGACTTTTCTTTCTTCTGCAGAACACAAACGAAGATATTTTAAAGAATGTATTTGTCCATGTAATGCAAGTTCATGGGGTCCAAAACGATCAAGCTCAATAAAGGACAGAAATACATCGTGAAAGTAATTTCATACAACTGTAGTGGTTTTTTAATACATTTTATGTATATGTTATTTAGTATATTAAAATATGTAACATTTCAGCATTATATTGGCCTATCCGCCACCCTGCTTTCTGGATATCAGCATCGGCATTGGCCATTAAAAAACCCAGGTCGACTACCAATAGAAAGCAAGTTATTATCACTTTTAATAAAAGAGCCACAGTGACTGGCTACAACTTCCATTCGCATTTTCAATTTACACAAGAAGTGATAGTTTGTTTTCACATGGGATGTAAAAGCAGCTTTATTCATAAATTGTTTTCAGAAAATTGTGATATTCAGATTTTTCAATAAATTAAATTTGCAACTTGGATTAAAACCTAGCTACTGATGGGGATGAAAGTGGAAGTGGAAGTTGATGGTTTAAGATGCTAAACTTGTGACAGGGGCATGGCCAGAAAGGTGGCACGGGGTGGCAGCTGCCACCCTAAAATTGAGCTTTTCCACCCCACTTGCCACCCCAACTCGAACCCTGCTCGAATAGAGGAGACAGTGCGCACCGGCTTACACATGCACAATTGCTTCCCATTTAGCACTCAAGTGATCTTTAGGAAGAGCTCTCCTGTTCACACTCATGATTGATGGTTAAGATGTAGGTGTTTACATAGCGTATAAGCTCCAAGTAAGCTCTCAGCGTGCGTGTGGGTTTGTTGTTTGATGTAGATCAAACTAACCTACGGTAACTAACTGTACTGGTTCATTTTTGGTTGTGCTCACACCCTGTGCATGTGTGGGTGTTGTTGGTCATAGCTTTAGCTGGAGGTGTAGGCGAAGTGGAGCTTACAGTGGTTGGAGATTATGCTCTCTGCACGTTACACTGCAAGAGAGCCACAAAAGCAAGGAAAGTGAGGGAGATTGCGGTGCTGTCGGCCGCCGACTTAAGGCAGAAATGGCTGCTTGTGGATGACTCATCCTCCTGCACCCTGAATGTTTGTCAAAGCGACTGAATCATACGTTGTGTGAAGAGGAGGCTGGAGCTTTCTCTATGCTTTCTCACCCAGCCTGGACGGCAAACGGGGCTGCAGACCTGCCAGTGCTGGTGGCACAGTCCGGACTCCGGCCTTGTGAGCTCGCCCGGGATACGGTCACCCGGGATACGAAGAGATGACGGACGACAGCCGGTAAGCCCGGTCAAGGCAGGTTCTTCTGGATTGTTTTGATTTTTAAGTGCCTTGTGCTTTCTTTCTCTGCCTCTGTCTGTGTCTCAATGATGCAGAATCTACAGCCTGTTGTTTCTTCATATGGCAAAGATTGGCGGTGGTGGCGTAAAATTAGCTAGTGTGTGTAATGAAAACATCATGCCATAGTCTGTCATAGGCTGAAAAAGAATATTTTATAAGATCACAGGGAAACAGACATCTAAGTATCAGATTAGCACCAGATGTTGGCTTTTGAATGTTAAAGCAATAAGCAGGCCCAGTCAGAATCTGCTGACATTTTTTCACATTTTCCGTGCCGATTTCGGCAGAAATTCTGTGGAATTGTGTGGAATGTAGGCTACTTGGCTAAAAGGGGAAAATGTGTTAAATTGAGCTGAGTGTATTTCACGCTTATTGGTAGGGCTGGGCGATATGGCCAAAAATATTATCACTAAATCTTTTATCATATCGTTCGAAATCAATATTTATCACAATATACATTTTGATACCATTAATGCAGGAGGAAATGTATTCCACATGTATGTTAAACCTCAAGAATGAATTAAAGGTGCATTCAGTAACTTTTTGTTTGTGTCAACTTGGACTTACAGTGACACCTAGTGGTGTGGATGCAGCATCATTCAGACACAATAGTTTTGTAGAAAGTCACTATTCACAAACAGCCATGATTAATTTAATCCAAGTGAAAGTGTCCAATAACAAGACGGTTACTGAGATTAAGCGAGTAGTATTCAGCTGGTCATGTGATTCTAAAATGGTAGCCCCCATGAGGGCGCCCCTGCCTCATGCAGAATAAAAGAGCTTTTATAAGGTTACTGATATGACTAGAGTCCTCGTCTCATCTGAGCGGTCATGATTTTATACATCGGTTTTAAAATTACAAATAATTTGTTTAGGAGTAAAACTTTTTTAATGGGGAAAAAATTAATGAGCGCACCTTTAAGCATAACTTGTTTGTTTACAAGAAAACTACACAGGTTAAGCTACCTTTTCATTTAAAAGTCAAGAAGTATACTCCGTTTGGGATCTAATCCTACATAAGATGTGTGATCTCTTTACAATGACATTTTGCAGACTTCAGCAGACGTTTGACTCCACTGAAAGACTTTATTGTGACACTCCACACTACAGCCCTGTAGGTGGCGTAATGCACCTTAAACTGGTTTGCCAACTGCCAATAAACATCACATGAAGACAAAATACTTCTTAAGAGGGGCAGTGGCCCCCCATCCCCCTCCTTAGGTCATGACTAACAGCAGTTCCTACAGCTTTGTAAATGGATAAGTAGGTTCTTCAATATTTTCAGTAAATATTGTGTAAAATAAGTATTTTTGTACATCTCATTTGCCATCATTAAATTGTAGGCTTTTACTGTATATATCGGAATTACAGTGTCAAGAAAAAGTATTTGAACGCTTTGAAATTATCTGGTTTTCTGCATTAATTAGTCATCAAATGTGATCTCATCTTCATCAAAGGCACAAGTATAGACAAACACAATGTGCTTAAGCTAACAACACACCAACAACTGTAATCTTCCATGTCTTAATTGAGTACATCCCATTAAGCATACACAGTGCTGTGGAAAATGTAAGTGAACACGGTCTTAATAACTGGCCGATAGCTGCGGATTAGTCCTGCACAACATTCAGAAGTCATTTTGGACCATTCTTTCTTAGAGAACTGCTTCAGCTCAGCCATATTCTTAGGATGTCTAGTGTGAATTGCTCTCTTGAGGTCATTCCACAGCATTTCTATTGGGTTAAGGTCTGGGATCTGACTGGGCCACTCCAAAAGGTGGATTTCCTTTTTTGAAGCCATTCTGTAGAGGATCTAACTCAGTGTTTATGGTCATTGTCCTGCTGCATCACCCAACTTCTACTGAGCTTCAGCTGGCGCACAGCCACCCTGACATAGGAATCATTTTTCCCTCTATGATGGCAAGGGTTCCAGGCATCAAAGCAGCAAAGTAGCCTCAAATCATGATGCTACCTCCACCATACTTAACTGTGGGGATTATGTTTTCTTGTTGATATACGGTGCCCTTTTTTACACCATGTAGTGCTGCGTGTTCTTTAAATCGTGTCCATTTATAGACAATTTGTCTAACTGTGGACAAATTAATATCTAAGCTCTTTGAGATAACTTTGTAGCCCTTTCCAGCTTTATGCAAAGCAAAAATTCTTGTGGGATCTCTTTTTTGTGAGGCGTGGTCCACATCTTGTGAATAGCAAACTCAAAATGTTTGAGTGCTTTTTACAAGTTATTATATTAATTAATTGGATGCCAGATTTGCCAACTCCTGATTCTAATTAGCTTTTGTTGACATCATTAGCCTAGGGGTTCATATACTTTTTCCAAGCCACACTGTGAACGTTTGAATGATGTATTCAGTATGTACAAGAACAATACAATAATTTGTTTGTTATTAGTTAAAACAGATTGTATTTGTTCATTATTGTAACAGATGAAGATCAAAAAAGATTTTAATACAAATTTATTCATAAATGCAGGTAGTGTAATTCCAAAGGGTTCACATACTTGCCCTGTATATCAGCCATTGGCCTCCTTCTTTATAAATATCTGTATTGCATTTATTCCATGTAACAAGTACTGTCAAATAGCAGCTCACTTATTCTATTTGTTTTCACGTTTTAAGAAGTTGACTTTTATCTGAGAAACTTTGCTAATTGCCACAGTCCTTTGTGGTAGCCATGCTCTCACACAGACACAAAAACTGTACAATTAAATACACACAGTGTTTTGTGGATCCCCTTTTTATGTTTAAAGTGAAAATTTTAACTGAACTACTTTACAATGACTAACAAGAGATAACAGAACATAAGGTAGTCTTTTAAGATGGAAAGGAGTGGTCTGAGTAATAAACATTCTCTGAGGTATGGCACCGTTTTATTTGCTAGGGTGGACACCAAAAAGATAATCTGATATGAGCAAATCTGTGCAAATTCCTGACCAACACATTGCAAGCATGTTGTCCTGTTGGACATACTTAAAGGAATAGTTCACCCAAAATTATTATTTCTTTTCATCATTTACTCACCCTCATGCCATCCCAGATATGTATGACTTTCTTCATTCTGGGTTAATCCAGAAAGATTATCAAGTGCCTTGGAGTACCAGGTAAATACCATGGTAAATGAATATGGCAATCATTCAGTACCATGGTGTATCATATATTAAAGCAAAATGATATTATCATCTGATTCCATCACAGTATCATGGTACTTCCACAGTACTTTTTTATAAGGGTTCTAGCTTCCATCTTTGTTGCTGAAATAAGCTAAAACCATTTGCTTAATATTTGTTGGTGTAGCTGTTTAGATTTAAATGGACATTTTTGGGGAATAATGTTTCTAGTATCTCACAGTGACCTCGACCATCCAGGCTATATTTGCCCTGACAGGAGAAGATTGCGGATTTAATTAATTTGGAGCCATGCTGTTATAATTCCCTAAAGTTTTCCATAGTTGATCTCATTGATTCTCTGGGAAGAGGTGGCGACGTATCATTTAAAGCTATGAGAACGTGGACAATTCCACATTGTACGGAAACCATTGTGCCCTATTGTAACAGCATTGCCCCTGATTGTAATCAAATAGACTAAACTATGGTGAGACAAATCCGTCACTCTCTGCTGACTTAAGCCCAGTTCCTCCACAGCCTGCCAACCAGCATGTACGGCAAAAACAAAAAAAAACAAAAAAAAAAAAAACCCACAGGGATTCTGCAAAACCTTTTGTCAATTTTACTTCTGTAAACTGGAACTTTCAGACCATCATCATTAAAGAGCAAGTGAGTATTTTCGCTTGCTGTGGGCAACCAAAGAGACTCTATGGTTGTCTGTGGCCTTTATATGGGCTAATATGGTTAGCTTGAGAATTTATCAGTACTTGCTGTAATGTGTTCTGTAAAGGTTAAAGGTCATTTGCAGAGGTTTTATTTTGGTCAGTGCACACCTGCATTTAAAAAACCGATGAGTCAAGTTGGTCAGAAAAAACCTGGGGAATAACACTTCAAAACAAAGGCTCTGCCCCAAAAGCTATTTAGCTACAGCATTTTGATACATCATAGGTGCCCTCTTGAACATATAGGTTGCCTTCTGATTCCTGTTTTGGCCAACTTTTAAAGCAGTTCGCTTGTACCCTGTGTGCAGAAGGCAATCCCAAAAATGCATTGTGACAAGCTTTGAGAAAATTGGACTATTTTACCAAATATTTGTGTATTGCATTGTTAGCTTAACAACATGCTAACACCTAACTCTACTGAAATCAAGAGTTTCTTGTACCGGTTCTCGAGGGAACATGCAAGGACACATGAACAAGCTTCTCCCATGAACGTGTATATGAGAGCTCTGCGGAAGTGAAGCTTTTTGGTGAATAACTGATTTTTTTCTTTGTTCCTCACCCAAAATATGTACTGTATTATTTTTTAATTAAATGGCATATGATGCAAAACATTACTGATTTGCTTATCATTTTCAATATTTAAATTTTTAAATAAGCCTACCCGAAACCTTAAATCTAAACCTAACTGATAGTGTCCTAAACAGCAAATGTGACATGAAAAACGCAGTTGGTGAAGCAACCACATCATTTTGTGGTGCCTCTATGCAGGGCTTGACTTTAAATTTTTGGCTCACCGGCTACTGTGGCTAGTGGTGATCAAAAGTCACTAGCCATTCAGCATTTTCACTAGCCAGAGTCTCCTGCCCCACAAAAGTGATAAAGGTAACTGGAGACTGTAATTGCATGCATTTGTTTGGATATTTTATTTGAACAAGAATGATATGAGTTTAGTAGGTTGCAAACCTAGTGATTTAATGACCTTAAGTGATTTGTAATAATAAAGCCATAACCACAGGTGGCACCATGAATGGCTCCTCATTACCATTATTAAGCTAATGTAGATAGTCTTTCTAGAAAAAAATAACCGATAGTGTATGTTATGAGAAAATCCAATAGCCGGAACACAATTCGAATCTTTACCAAAACTTTCACAGTGTCACATATGGGAAGCATATTTAGTGCTTGTAAATAGCAGGAGACTAGATGAATACAATTAAATTTGTTTCAATTTGGCGGGTGTTAATGTCAAGACCTGCTTCTACGACTTCTTTGGTTCAAGTGTTGACTCGTATCCTGGTCATTTCCATCACAAGTGCAACACTCTATTAGATAAGCTACTGCGCAATTTGACCAAACTTCAAGCTTGTTTTCTACAAGCAGTGGCGATTGCCATAATGTCTCAGCCTCAGAAGGCAAGACCACTGATATTGCTCACAAAAGTTAGTAAAACCTAATCTGATAATTGGGTTCTTGGCCAGAATAAGTACATTTTTGCTGTTTAGTCAAAGGTCAGGCTACATGAGTAAACTTTATGTCGTATTCCCCGCATTTGAATAGAAAGATGCAGTTAAATGGATCTGGTTGTGTTTAGGTTGAGCGTCACCTGTACCATGCTCAGCGAGTTGTTTCTTGGCTGCTTTTGGTGGGGTGTGATGTTGGCCTGAGCCCACTGCCACACAGATGGGAGAGAGGCTGTACCGAGACACCTTCCAGCATGCGATGGCAACAAACAGAGGGAGTCGTGGCTTTCGACGCCTTCGTGCATTCTGTTGTGTGTGTGTACATGCTCCATGAATGAGGTGAACTGACTTAGACAGCATGTTGTTTTTGAAGTATTAAACCATTTGTGTTATTTTCAGGGTTCCTGCAATCATGGAAATCCTGGAAATATCAGGGAATTTCAGTTATTTTTAGACCTGGAAAATTAATGGAAATTAGTAAAGTCTTAAAAAGAAATGGACATTTCGTTAGTAACTATAATGCCTTCTAGTTTTGCTCAGCTCTTAAATATTTTATCGCCTGGATATTGCTCCACCGATTGATAGCACTTTCATTTGTAAAGTATGTAATTCACTGGATTATCCAAACATAGGCATTGCCAAATTATTTTTATGTAACATAAACATTTTGTGATCTGTACCATGATATAAAAAAATACTCATACCACGCTCTCTTTTTTTTTTTTTTTTCACCCAATTTGGTGTGCTTTTAAGTCCTTGTGGTCGCTTAGTGATACGCCTCAATCCGGGTGGTGGAGGACGAATCCCAGCTGCCTCCGCGTCTGAGACCGCCAACCCATGCATCTTATCACGTAGCTTGTTGAGCGCGTTGCCACGGAGACATAGCGCGTGTGGAGGCTTCACGCCATCCACCGCGGCATCCACACTCAACTCACCACGCGCCCCACCGTGAACGAGCCACATTATAGCTACCACGAGGAGGTTACCCCATGTGACTCTACCCTCCCTAGCAACCGGGCCAATTTGGTTGCTTAGGAGACCTGGCTGGAGTCACTCAGCACGCCCTGGGATTCGAACTAGCAAACTCCAGGGGTGGTAGCCAGTGTCTCATACCACACTCTTGAACTTTCACTGTTGCCAGTTTTACTGGTTCCTCACTTGTTCAAATTACACAAAAAAATCATGTGATCAGGTGAACTTAAATTAAGTTGTTTTAATGCATTCATGCTTTACTTAATCTATTTGTGTTGGGACAACTTGAATATTTATTGTTTGGTTAACTGAAACAAGGCAGGGGATTTCTAATTACCAGCATGCTTTGCATGGCACTCGATAGTGAGAGAATCTTTAGTGAGAGAAAAGTGAGAGAAATAGAGTCTTTGTGCAAGATGAATGTAAAGGGGGAGACTTGTTGTAGTGTTTAATGTTTGTTGTGTTGAGATTTAGAAGACTTTCTGTTATGTTGGAGTTTTGGGGGTTTACCATCATGGTAAAACGTGAAGCTTGAGTTTAGCTTGAGGAAAGTTTTATGTTGAAAACGCTCCATATTGCTGTACTCATTGAGCATTTGCTAAGATAATCATAGCATAGTGTTTTCCCATTAGCATACCTTTAGCATGCTAGCATTCACTTTACTAGCTAATCATTGAAAGAGATTCATTTGAATTATTTATCATGTATAATTTAGTTGGAGTATTTAAATTGAGATTACATAGTGGTTAATTTAGTAAAACTCATTTTAAACACGTGGAACCACTCATGATTGAATCAAGTTCAGCCAAAGAGTTGTTTTTTTGTGTGTTATATAACCCCTAGTACTTTATATATGCAAAGTCCTCTCCAATAGGACTTTCTATAAAATGAAAATAAATTTTAACCCAGTAGTGTATGCCATAGTATGAAAAGGTCATACAAACGTCATGAAAATTCATTGGTCAGAAAGAGTGGGAACCTTGTGTATGGCTTGTGATATTTTGTTCAATATACTCTTAGCATTGCTTTGACCCCTCTGTATATCTAAAGAATATGCAAAGCAAAGATGTCTGTGCTTCTGAGGGCAAATAAAGTGTTGAATGACTTACGTAAAAATGATGGTCTTGCGTTTAAAGGAAGGGCCAATGAGATAAGAAACAGGAAGGAAAAGTGACATCACACAGGAAAGAACAGCTAATTTTAATCAGACGCTGCCTCTGTTGCACTCTTTGTCTGCGGTAAGATATTATTAAAATAGAATTTTATAAAAAAATTTTTTTTTTTTTTTATTGTACTAATTTTATGTACTTTTAAATAACAAGTGTGGAAACATTGAGGTTGACAATCAGTCATGTATGGACTAAGATTCTGAGTTTACCCTTGTACTCTGTCGTGCCCTTTTGCACTGCGAGTAAACATGCAATCTTTTAGTCTGTACAAGGGAGAAGATGAGGAAAAAGAGCTTGCTTTTTTTTTTTTTTTTTTAAAGTTCCACATCACAGATGGATGGAATGACTCACTCTCTCTCTCTCACACACACAGACATAAACACTCACACATACTTCAGTGACATTCTCACTCGCCTCTCTGTGTTTAAGATCCAGGTTTTATCATCCATCCTCATAGATCTGCCCTCATTCATTGCGATGCAGTGCTGAGAGATAATATCGGTGATATTAACATTGGTTTAATAAAGAATATCAGTTTGCATTAGTGATAGATCGATACCCAGGTCGTTTGTTTGGCTGATATTTGACATTTTGTGACTATCGGCATCGGCTGATAATTGTGCAAAATTGGTGGATGAACAGTTCCTGTGAATAAATAAAAAACATTTTTTTTTTTGAATTTGAGTAATATGTGTTGATGTATAAATGTAGCTATATATTTATAATAGTGTATGTATATGACGCATGTCAATGTGAATGTCATCGTTGAAATTTTAATTGAGAAATTCAGACAATGTGTTTTAATTCAAGGGTGTTCAACTCATATGATTATTAGAATGACTGTTTGAGTGATTTTAGGTTTTGTGAGATTCACCATAATATACTGTAAATCTCTGTTAGAATGGCCTTCGGCTGCCCTGCCTCAGCCACTAGTTAGTCTTCGTGGTTAATAATGCTTCAGTTTTTTTGATTGGACAGAAATTTCCATGCATTCGTTCAGGTCTGTTCCCACCTTTTGCTCCTTAGTGTGTCCTCTTGTAAAATCGACCTCTCCCCTAGACACCCAATGGGACGAGTGGTGTGAATCGCACCGACAGCTGCAGCTTAGAGAGGAATCACAGCCCTCCGTTTGCTCAATTATGAAAAACACCTAGTTTTATTAGGAGTTACATTTGATTTGATTTTAATTAGCTGATGATATTGAATGACTCTGGTATAGAGAGAATCCCCTGGCCTGGCCCTGTTAGTGTAAGTACATTAGACAGTGCTGCTCTCACAGGATTTCCTCACTTATTAACTCTAATCCCACAGACACCATTTCTGTATTTCTTTCCACAGGAGGAGCCACATCTATGTTGGCCTAGAGCCAGTCACTGCGTGTAATAATTACAAATACTTGTTCTTATGGCTGCTATGGCCTATGTTATGATTTCATGTTTTATAGATGCTGTTGTATTTTCTCTCAATAATTGATGTCAAACCATCAAAGTGACCACTTAATTTTATTGCTCAAAGGTTCTCAGTTAAGAAGTTCATATTTTGAGTTTGAGATCTCTTCTGAAATTCTAGAGGAGACACATATCACTGGGGGTCTTTTTCTCAGGAGAACAATCTGAAACTTAAAGAGACAGTTCACCCAGAAATTAAAATTATGTTGTTATTCACTCACACTCATGTTTTTCCAAACCCATTTGACTTTCTTTATTCTGTGAAACACAAAAGGAAATGTTCAACACAACAGAAGTAGATACTGATTTTACTGGAAGCTCCAAAAAGCAGCATCAAAGTACCATAAAAATAGTAGTCCATACATCATGTGTGCTATATTCCAGGTCTTCTGAAGCCATGTGATAGGAGCAACCCAAAATTTCATTTGTTATGATGATAATTTGCCCCCGAGCTCTCATTTCCGTATGCGTGTCATCATTTCAGTGTGTTGACATGTCACATCAGGTTTGATGTCCGTTATGCCAAATACCGTTTGTTCTCATGTGTCACATTATCATTGAACAGCGACTTAAATTATGTTTGGCTTTGGAAAGATATGGCTTCTGAAAAAAATCTAAAAGCTATCTGATGGCTTTGTAAAGCTATCGTAAAACTAAAATTTGCTTAATAAAGCTATCGCTATCGTAAATCTATTGCATGCTTCGTAAAGCTGTCGTATGGCTTTTGAAAACTATCGCATGGTTTCACAAAGATATCGTATGGCTATCAGGAAGCTATCTTATGGCTTCGTAAAGCTATCATATGGCTATTGTAAAGCTATCATTTGACTTATTAAAGCTATTGCATGGCTTGGAAAAGCTATTCATGGCTTTGTTAAGCTTTCATATGATTATTATAATGGCAGGGGCGCAACTACCTATTTCCGAGCGGGTATGCAAAACCAAAAATTTTGCGCCCCATGTATCTTTAGAGCGGGGTTGTGGGGGGGGGGCGGTTGAGAGTCTGGTCTTATGCGTCTCTTTTGACTAAATCTTTTTGGATTTCAAGCTGAGTGTCTCTGGTTTCATGACTGCATACATCAGTCATTACAGTATGTCAATGTGTTTCTGCATGATAATAAAATGCAAAAAGTATAAGAACAATAAAAATGCCTACTGTTTCTGCCAATTTTACTTGCATTTAATCTTAGTGCACAGCAAACATGTCATATAGAGCTGGATTCTCCATTATTTTAATGGAGCACCTGTTTTAACTGAGCTGCTTGATATCAGACACACTGAAGTTCCGTGATGTCTGTACATGAGTGTTTGCGCTTTTCAAATTTTCCAGCCAGGCGGTTATTTCCTTTTCAAGCCGCACATAACTGGCAAAGTTTAAAAATCATGTTTTATCGCAGCAGTTGATTGACAGGTAGAATTTTCACACTAGAACTCCTGATTCAAAATACTCACGCTTGAGTCATAAATCTATTAGCCTATATATAATATGTATCGTATATGCCATTATAATGGATGCTACACCCCTGATTGTAGCTTCATTATTTATGAAATGTAAAGAAGTATGACGGATAAAAAAAAAAAGACCATAATGGAAATTTTTCAACAGTCTGTCAGAGTAACAGATAAAGATTTTTTCTAGTGCAACCTCTGGCCGGGGCCCCAGTTTACATGGCGCCCCTATGCGTTGCGTACCTCTGCATAATAATGCTATCGTATGGCTATCGTAAAGCTATTGTATGGCTTCATAAAGCGGTAGAATGCTATGCTAAAGCTATATGATTTGGTAAAGCAATCGCATAGCTACGTAAAGCTATCGTATTGCTATCATAAAGCTATCATATGGGTTTGTAAAGCTATCATATGACCATCGTAAAGCTATCGCATGGCTTGCTTAAGCTAACATATGGGTTGGTAAAAATATTGTATGGCTAATATAAACCAATTTTATGCCTTCGTAAAGCTATCGTTTTTTTATTGTAAAGCTATTGCATGGCTTGGTAAAGCTAGTGCATGGTTTCGTAAACCCTTACAAAAATCGAGAGTTCTGGCAAAATTGTTGCAAACTTGCTGTAAATTTGCTACTCTTTATTTTTATATGCAAATGAGCTTTGCGGCAAGCTCTTCATTGCCGCCAAAGGTTTGCTGCAGGTTCATCACTCTCAAACTAGCAAACATTTGCAGCGAAGTCTTAGTGTGTGTGTGCGTGTGTGTGTTTGTTCACATGTACATGAGGCCCTTTCCTTCCTCTGGCTCAGTGTATTGATTTAGTCACTCTGGTCTTAAGACGTGCCCTCACCTCCTCGCCCGTCCGCTCGCTCTCTCTTTCTCTCTCTCTCTCTCTCTCTGGTTAATTATTGAAGACGCCAGCTCAGGTTACCATATAAGGCTGACTCTTGGCTTTCACAGCATTATAAGGGGAAGAACAGGGGACAAGACTCACTCAGCTGTTTGCATTGCCAAGTTGAGTTCATTTGAAAGTAAACCAGGCTCAGGCCTAGGACTAGTGAAAATGCCTCAAGGGAAGACTTGAAATTCATTTTCTGTTCACTTTTTTGTCATCTGGTCATGTTTAAAATTTACGCTGTGAATATTGTGAGTTTTTTACTGCTTTTTGTGACATCATTGCAGCAAGTGATCATTTTGTTAAGCTGCAGATGAATGAAAATGAATCCAAATGGATTTGGAATGGATTTTGTTGGGTAAATTGGAAAAAAAGAGAGAGAGAGAGTGAGAGAGAGAGAGAGAAATTGCCTACAAATGGTTTTACAATACTTGATATACTTGAGTGTGTTTTTTCCAGTAAAAGGAACTTTAATACCAAACAGGTTGCCTGTTGTTTAATGTAAGAACTAAAAAGAACATGATTAAGGCAGATTTTCCCACACTTTTTTTCACCAAATAAACAAAAGAAAATTATTTATATTTATATTTGCACCAATATACTAATACATACTAATAAAAAACAATTTGTTACATATATTGTTACTAAAATACTTTAATATATGAAAAATGCCATGGGACCAATGGTGTGAGCTTGGGGCGGGACTATCTTTTAAGTTTGACCAATGAAAGACGGTAGGAGTGTTCGGGAAACCAGTTTGAACACAGTCGTTATTTCAACAATTCTCTTTGGTGCCCAAATTACACACTTCACCTTTTAATCAGATGATATTAAAGCATTTTTCCTTAAACTCTAAACCTCACGTGCAAGTCGCTTACAAAAAATTTGCATGTGAAAATTATCTGTGGCGAGTTTGCAGTGAACTCTATTGTTGTTAAGGTAATTTTATATTGCCCAGCCCTAATTTGGAGTTTGCCCCAGTCTCAACCCATCTCTTTCTTTCTCTTTCTTCCTCTCAGTGACAGTTACATTGTGCGCGTCAAAGCGGTGGTCATGACCCGAGATGACTCCAGTGGAGGTTGGCTGGCACAGGAAGGCGGAGGCCTCAGCAGGGTGGGCGTCTGTAAGGTGATGCCTGCTGAGCTGACCGGCTGCAGCGACTTCCTCATCCAGGGCGAGCGCCTCAGAGACAAGCAGGTGTGGTACCAGAATTCACAGTATTCCTCTCCATGGGGTGATTTACAGCCTGAGGAGTTTTGCATGCTAAGTTCTTTTCCAAGACAAATCGGGTTGCAAATCCATTTGTAATGTGATTTGCTAGATTTTCCCTGGCAGTGCTACAAAAGACTGTGAGCTCCGACTCTAAAATGTCCGTTTTCCTTGGCTGGCAGGTGATCTTGGAATGTTTTGTGAGGAAGGATCTGATCTACACCAAGGCCACACCCACATTTCACCACTGGAAGGTCGACAACAAAAAATGTGGCCTGACGTTCCAGAGCCCCGCAGATGCCCGTGCCTTTGACAGAGGTGTGCGGAAAGCCTTGGAGGACATAACAGAGGGTGAGAGCTTTTGAAAACACCACCTTAGAATTGGCCTAAATGCCTGTATCTGGGCTTTGAAAATTAAGCAGTTATTTCTCACCCAAATGACACTCCAAACCCGTGTTACTTTTTTTTCTTCTGTGGAAAAGAAATCTTCACACAAGATTTTTCCATATATCGAAAGTTATAATGTGACATGCTGTTAAGCTCCATAAAGGACAAAAAAATACCATAAAACCACAGTAAAAGTAGCCAATTTGACTCTACATGCACTATATTCCAAGTACGATCACTTTGTGTGATTAACGGAACGAAACTTAAGGAAACAGGTTCAATTTGGTCCTGTTCAATACAAATAAATCTCAGTAGACAACATATGTGGCATAATGTTGATTACCACAAAAAGATATTATGACTCGTCCCTCCTTTTCTTTAAAAAAAGCAAATATCGGGGTTCCAGTGAGGCACTCACAATGGAAGTGAATGGAGCCATTTTTTCAGCATTAAAATACTCACTTTTTCAAAAATATAGCCACAAGACATAATCAATATGCATGTAAATATGATTTTAGTGTGATAAAATTGCTAACTAACCTTTTTTGTGTAAAGTTATAGCCAATTGTACAACTTCATTGCCATGACGATGTAATGTCAACAAACCCTAAAATGACTGTTAAAATTACGATTTAAACAACTTTACAGCTCAAATAATACAGGAGTTTTAACAGAAGAATTAATGCAAGTGCTTTTATAAAATTATAAGCTTCACATTTCTGTGTTTAAACCCTCTAAAAATTTGCCTCATACACTTCCATTGCAAGTACCTCACTGTAACCTCGATTTTTGCCTTTTTTTAAAGATAAGGAGGGACGAGTCGAAATTATTTTTTGTGGTAATTAACATTATGCCACAAATGCTGTTGATTGAGCTTAACTTGTATTGAACCCGGAACACTCCTTTAAGTCATTCACTCTCAAATCAAATCATTGATCAACTCCTGATCGCAGCGCCCAAATCAAATATGGCGACTACGGCGCATACTGGATGTTAGTAACATCAAACAACAATGGCTCTTTTCTTTTTCTGTATTTGGGGTTTGGAGTCACTATTCACTTTCATCATATGGCAAAAAGTCATCTACTACACATCGGTAAACGCTCGACTGTTCCAACTTTTTTGGAGCGTGTTGCAATCATCTGATTTGAAATGAGTGTATATTCTCAAAAAATATACATTTAAATTCACAAGGACATACATCAAATAATGCTTTGTTGTAGTGTTTTCAGTGTAGCACAGGGTGAATCGAATTTACAAATCACTCCTTTTTGTTTTTATTAGAATTTTCCATACTCTCCCAACTTTTTCGAAATTAGGGTTGTAGAAAGAAAGATGCCGAAAATGTGTATACGTTGCACAGTATAGATATACTATATAGTGCAGAAATGGTAAAAGTAGTAGCAGTGGCAGTGTGCTATTCCGAACATAACCTTTTAGATTCAGTGTTGTCATTTCATTCTTTTGTCTATGAAAGTTGGTCAGGAAGTATAACTTTATGTATATAGCTCCTTATAAAATAGTGTTTACAAAGGGCAAAAATCATATCAAAACATACAAATGTTGTATACATACAGTAAAAGTAAAATAAGAGAATAAATTACATAATTAGACAAAATGCACAAAACACATAGAATAGTGCACAAACCCATTAAGGATTGAAGAGAATTAAATTGTTGGGAGTTTAATTAAATTAAATTTGTCTTTTTAGAAAGACAAATACGTATTCTCCTTGACAAGTACACTGCTCTGATGGCCCACAATCTTAAGTGAGTTACAAGGCTGTGAATGAACTATAACTAAAGGTATAAAAGGGTAAATAGGTTGTATATTAACGATGAGAATGTCATGAAAACAGGCTCCGCGATGCACTCTGGAGTATCTGGCTTGAGTTGTCAGTCTGCAGGATCTTGTGACCAACCTCAATCAGGAGCACTAACCGTCAGAATATGTGAAGGTCTGTCGAGTCACGTCTCCTGTTTCTGTGTGCTTTATTTTAGGTTCCACAACTTCCTCATCAACGCTCCAGAATGAAGCTGAACTTGGAGACGATGATGTGTTCACAGTAAGAGAGAATCATTTAATCCACCTCATATTATCCAACTTACAAATGAGTGAATATCACAAAAACATTGCATTCAAAATAAAAATAGAAATATATTTTACATAAAGAAATTAAGCCTATTTTTAGTAACCTTATGATTTAGTGCATTGTCACCCTATTTTCCCCAAATTCTCATTACTGTAATGCAACTACAATGTTTTATGTTTGAGTTTGTTTGTAATTCCCATTATTTACAGTGGTAATTCTCATAGTGCAATACACAAATTTTTACTGTAACACAATGTATTTTTTGTTTGTTTAAATCAGCACAGACGCAGTGCAGAAAGTCCTGCAATAATGCATAACTATTTTATAATTTAAATAGTATATCAGTATTTGTGTCACACTAATGCAAATTAGATTTTTTCAGCATTGGGGAAATTGTATTTGCCATGAAAATAGTCAAAATGCAAAATGCAAAAAAAAAACATATATATATACACACACACTACTGGTCAAAAGTTTTGAAACACTTGGCTGAAATTTTCTCTTGATCTTAAAAATCTTTTGATCTGGAGGCGTATGCTTAAATGTTTGAAATTAGATTTGTAGACAAAAATATAATTGTGCCACCATATTCATTTATTTCATTATAAAACTAAAATGTAATAATAAAAAAAAAAAGTTTGGACCAAATAATAAAGAAAAGCAGCCAATAAGTGCCCAACATAGATGGGAACTCCTTCAATACTGTTTAAAAAGCATCCCAGGGTGATACCTCAAGAAGTTGGTTGAGAAAATGTCAAGAGTACATTTCTGCAAATTCTAGGTAAAGGGTGACTACTCTGAAGATGCTAAAATATAACACAGTTTTGATTTATTTTGGATTTTGTTTAGTCACAACATAATTCCCATAGTTCCATTTATGTTATTCCATAGTTTTGATGACTTTACTATTATTCTAAATTGTGAAAGAAATTATAATATAGAATGAGTGTTTCAAAACTTTTGACCGGTAGTGTGTGTATATATATATATAAATGATTAATGGTCCCGGAAATAGGCCTCATTTTTTAAGCAAAATATAATTTCTTATAAAGCCTAATTCTTTTGATTTTGGGTTGAATTAAGACCCGGGCATGTTCTTGAGATGTTACTTCAGATTCACCCCTACTTATTTGTAATGATTATTGTTTTAAACTATATGTGCACTGAAGGCATGTATATTTTGTAAGTAATGTTTAGTAACTTCCTCTCCCCTTCCTTTCCGCTTTCATGTCTGTGGGTTTTGTTTGAGTGAAGCGTCCCAGAAAGGCCTTGTGATATTTTTAGCCGAGACTGTTGTGGAAGAGATGGGCCTTTGTTTTCTGAAGATGGTGGATGTGATAGCAGGCTGGTTTCCTGTGGCGATTTCTGAGCAGACTATACCGCTGCTTGGCTTTTGCCCACTCACTGTTCTTTTGTCACAGGAGAGCAGGAGCAGCAGGCAGGGTCAGGAGATGACTTCCTGTTCTCCCTAGTAAAACTATCATTAGCAGCTGCTTCCTAGCTAACTGCCATCCTGATTTACTGCCGCCCTGGGTGAAGGAGGGGGGCATACACAGGGGAAGCCTCACGGCTCGTCTTTCATTCGCTGACTGTCTCGCTTTCAGGCCAAAAAGGTAGACTGCTAAGATAAGGACCTCGAGCTCTAAAGGAAACTTAATCCAGCACTTCTTTCCGTCCTGGAATTTATGCCCTTCTAGTGCTGTTGGGTGTGTCCCTGCAATAGGGAAACAGAATGAAGTTTTAGATTTACTATTAAGCAGGGTTGGGCAAAATTCAGAATTTAAAGGTTAAGCGTGTTATTTTTTTCTGTGTTAAAATGCTTATGCATATTCCAAGTTATCATGGAGAGGCAACTAACCTCTCAAGAAGCAAGTAATTTGTAGGTCTGAAAAGTGTAAAGTCTGTGGCTTTAAGTAGCTATAAGAACATTGCTTTGTTTGTTTGAGCATTCGGACTTGCCCGACACAGCAACATTGGCTCAACCAAAGGTGTGAGTTTGGGTCGGGACTGTTTGTTTGTGGACCAATGGCAGATAGGGAGAGTGTTTAAAAGTTAAAAATCATTATTTTTGCTATTTCTTTTGGCAGCACAGAAATTACACACTTTAAATACGCTCCCTTTGAATTCATGAGTTGGAATTTTAATTAAGTTGGCCACTCCCCACAGAATGCTGAATTTGAATTGGAGTGACAGGAAAAATTTTGTACATTTTTGCAAAATTTTGCAATACAAAGAAATTCAACAGTCACACAACAGAGGAATTTAATTAGTCCAACACAAGATTTGTTAGAGCATTCTGGGAAATGAAGTATTCTTCTAGCATGGAGAAAGTTCATATTTATACTGTATATACTAGATAGACGGATGGACGGATGGACAGACAGACAGATAGATACAGTTGAATTCAGAAGTTTAACCACTCCACAGATTTAATATTAGCAAACTATAGTTTTGGCAAGTCATTTAGGACATCTACTTTGTGCATGACACAGGTAATTTTTCCAACAATTGTTTACAGACAGATTGTTTCACTTTTAATTGACTATATCACAATTCCAGTGGGTCAGAACTTTACATACACTAAGTTAACTGTGCTTTTAAGCAGCTTGGAAAAGTCCACAAAATGATGTCAAGACTTTAGACAATTAGCCAATTAGCTTCTGATAGGAGTACTGAATTGGAGGTGTACCTGTGGAGGTATTTTAAGGCCTACTTTCAAACTGCGTGCCTCTTTGCTTGACATCATGGGAAAATCAAAAGAAATCAGCCAAGACCTCAGAAAAACATTTGTGGACCTCCACAAGTCTGGTTCATCCTTGGGAGCAATTTCCAAACACCTGAAGGTACCACGTTCATCTGTACAAACAATAGTATGAAATTATTAACACCATGGGATCACACAGCCATCAAACTGCTCAGGAAGGAGATGTATTCTGTATCCTAGAGATGAATGTACTTTGGAGCGAAAAGTGCAAATCAATCCCAGAGCAACAGCAAAAGATCCTTGTGAAGATGCTGGAGGAAACAGGTAGACAGGTATCTATATCCACAGTAAAACAAGTCCTATATCGACATAACCTGAAAGGCTGCTCAGCAAGGAAGAAGCCACAGCTCCAAAACCACCATAAAAAAGCCAGACTACAGTTTGCAAGTACACATGGGGAAAAAGATCTTTCTTTTTGGAGAAATGTCCTCTGGTCAAATGAAACAAAAATTGAACTGTTTGGCCATAATGACCATCGTTATGTTTGGAGTAAAAAGGGTGAGGCTTGTAAGCCGAAAAACACCATCCCAGCATCATGTTGTGGGGGTGCATTGCGGCAAGAGGAACTGGTGCACTTCACAAAATAGATGGCATCATGAGGAAGGAAAATGATGTGGATATATTGAAGCAAAATCTCAAGACATCAACCAGGAAGTTAAAGCTTGGTCGCAAATGGGTCTTCCAAATATACAATGACCCCAAGCATACCTCCAAAGTTGTGGCAAAATGGCTTAAGGACAACAAAGTCAAAGTATTGGAGTGGCCATCACAAAGCCCTGACCTCAGTCCGAAAGAAAATTTGTGGGCAGATCTAAAAAAAGCATGTGCGTGCAAGGAGGCCTACAAACCTGACTCAGTTACACCAGTTCTGTCTGGAAGAATGGGCCAAAATTCCAGCAACGTATTGTGAGAAGCTTGTGGAAGGCTACCCAAAACATTTGACCAAAGTTAAACAATTTAAAGGCAATGCTACCACATACTAACAAAGTGTATGTAAACTTCTGACCCACTGGGAATGTGATGAAAGAAATAAAAACTGAAATAAATCATTCTCTCTACTATTATTCTTACATTTCACATTCTTAAAATAAAGTAGTGATCCTAACTGACCTAAGACAGGGAATGTTTTCTATGATTAAATATCAGGAATTGTGAAAAACTGAGTTTAAATGTATTTGGCTAATGTGTATGTAAACTTTTGTCTTCAACTGTAGATAGACAGATAGATAGATAGTATATTATTTTATTAATATAAACTTATTTCTATAAATTTCTCTTAATTCTATTAACTTCTCTTTCTATTTTTATTCATTTCTAATTCAGATTTTAATTCTGCATCCTGTTTGTTACATCAATTCAAATTCAGGCACTGAATGTGTCTCAGACACACTTGGAAGCGAGTGGACACACACACTTCCACGTGAGACTGGTGGTACAGTTGTTGGGCCGGTTCCTGGTGTTGATGACCTTTCCATATATTGCCGTGTGAGGCAAGTGGCCACAGACAGCAGAAATGTGGGTCTGGATTTACAGCTCAGGGTGATTATGTCTAGGGTGCTGTTCCTCTGTTGGGATGTACATTCCTCCTGATGTTTCCTTGTGAACTAACCTATACTTAACCTCAGCTCATTTTAGCTCATTCAGATCAGGGAAAGGACTTGCTCTTGGGCGTTTAGCAGGGTGTGTCTTTCATGCGCTGAGAGAGGACTGGTTTTGGGGAGGTTGTGCTCACAACACCTTGATCTTGAATTGTTCAGAAATGACATTTCCTGGAAAAGAAAGGATTTGGGACATGGATATGACAAAACAGCTTGGGGAGTCCTAAAGTGGAATGGATTTTTTGATTTCACAGACATTTCTTGCTTTGGCTTCACCCTGTTTTCACCCTCATTTCGCTTTCTTTTCATGTTGCATTGTCAGTCTTAGGCAGTCTTTCGGGTATAAATCAATGGGTAACACGTTACAAGAAATCAAATTAGTAATTAAAGCATACTTCCATTGTTACGTGCTGTTCACACTGGACATATGTATGTGTTAAAAACAGAAGGTTCATGTAATTCCCCATATCACATACAAAATATAAACACTCAGAACACTTGTCCATATGTAAATATACTTATCCTGCTCCAAATTAAATTGGCACTTATTTTACTTTGATTCTAAAGATGAGCTATTTTTAACGGCACAATATCTTAAAAATGCAAATTTGATGTGAGACAGAAAAATTGTGAGATATGCCGTAATGGACACAGATGTTTGTCTAGCTGGTTGTGCTCACGAAAGACGTTCATCTCAATGTGATCACACGGGAAGTCGGCATGTTGTTTCCGAGAGTTCCAGTACCCTAGGATCAGCCACACTATGCAGACTCAGTGACAAACTTCATCTCCCATCAGACATTTTTGCACCGGCTCAAGTGTGTTTGATTTCCCTTGTGGCACGACCAGAAACGGGAGACCCGGGTTTGGATCCCATGTTAAAACCTGGAAGTAATCGCGTTCACACAATCAGTGATGAACATGAATCGGAGATTGCATTTT
Organism: Myxocyprinus asiaticus; assembly: GCF_019703515.2. Classification (NCBI taxonomy): domain Eukaryota; kingdom Metazoa; phylum Chordata; class Actinopteri; order Cypriniformes; family Catostomidae; genus Myxocyprinus; species Myxocyprinus asiaticus. The sequence continues at coordinate 8,436,215 of NC_059366.1, forward strand.
TCCCTCTAATATAAAATGTTTACTCTACTGATTGTTTGGTTTAGGTATGGGGTTGGGGTTTGGTATTCCTCTTCACTGTATTACATAACCTGGTCTCATGAAATTTCCGTGAACATTGCAAAGTTTTTACAAAACTGAAACTACGTTCTTCATTCCACGTTTGGCTGCAGTTTTAAAGCGAAATGTCCAGCGGAGGGTGCCAAAACCGAGCGAAATGAGGTTGTAATCAGACAAGGTTTTTAAGGTGAATTTTAGATGGAGGTTTTAATGAGTAAAACGTACCTCTCTGACCTAAAACTGTACACTATACCTAACTGATAGTGTCCGGAAAGATAAATGAGAGTTTAACAAAACAGACATCCTTACCCTTAATCAACACCTAATCCTAACCGATAGTGTTTTAAAATGCAAATTTGAAAAAACTGAAGCAACCATTTAATTCCTTTTCGCTTCTGTGCTACATTCAATTTTGTGCACACTCAAAGTCCAATGCACTTTTTTCAGGTGATAACCGTTTAAACAGGTGAGCTACCAAGCAAGCTAACAATATAGACATAAGTGTGAATATGTAGGTGGGTCTGTAGTACAAGTGTTAAAATGTATTGTTTTTAAATCCTGCATTAAAGTAAAAGTGTTTTGATATCATATCATAGTGGGGGTTGAGTAATAGAGTGGAAAATAAATTTTTCATAATGTCATAATCATTTTACTTGTGATTTGTGTGACAATAAATAAAATACAGTTGTTGTAGCACCTCTGGTGTTCATTTCACCAGGAAACTGCAGCAAAATGTAGAAAGCAGCACATAAAAATGTATGTAGAGTAACGTTCATTCAATGAGACCAGGCTTGTATTACAGCCTGTACAGCTGAAAATAACTCACTTCACAACTTGCTTTTGGCACCCCTCCGTTTTCAAGTTTTTGACATTTCACCCGAAAAATGGATCTCACACATGCCCATACGCCCGAAAACACTTATGGCTTTGGCCACTGGGGGCAGTGTTTCGATTTTTCAGTTAAGCACACCTATTTTAGCTACAGAAAAGTCACTTTCACTGTGAGATGAGTCTGTTCGTCTAGCTGCTTGTGCTCATGAAGAAATGGTGTGATGTGCCGTAATGGTCAGAGACGACCCTCTAGTGCAACAATAAAAAACTCACACATGGAATGTAAAAGTGTGTCTGTATGAATGGGCCCTTAAGTATGTTATGTAATTTAATTACTTTTAGAAAAAACAATGTTAAATAGCACTTAACTTTTAAATTTACACCTTAATGTCTGTTACATTTTCAAACAAGTAACATGGGTTACTTTTCTAAATATTTATTTTATTTACTGACAAACACAATTGAAAGCATGTTCCTTCCCCATAATTTATTCTCATAGGTTTATGCATTGTGCGACACATTATGTCTACACTGCAAGCAACTCTGATGTAACAATTCTAGATGGCTGGCATCATAATCAATGAACATGATTGCAAAGTTTAGCAATCAGCACAACGTCTGCAGGGGTAAAGTAATTGCATGGAAACTATGTTGGGGTGATAAACACTTCCATGTCAAGAGCAAAACGTTATATTTCGACGATGTGACAATTTGTTAGTAAGTAGTTATTGGAAGTGACACGTTATTTTAAAAGAATGTTGGGCAACACTGGTCGGAGGGCTATACACTTGCTAGATCACTCACTACATTGAGCTGACAGGCAGAACAGTGGATTCAGCACCCAGTGAGTCATCAACACTCTTCAGCAGAGCAGCAGTCTCTAGCCCCCTGATCTACTGCGCTTCCGCCCTCTAGCATAATTCTGACATAACTCCATCATTGTAACGTCACCGACCGTGACACAAGCAGTGTTTTCTGATACGATCTAAAAATGTCATAATGGCTATGATGAGTCATCAGTTGCAAAGCAAAATTAGTAATTTTGTTTTGAATTTGATACTGGCGAGTATCGGTGTACTCATAGTTTTGCATACAGAGAGAGACTGGTCAAATTAGCTTGGCATCATTGACTTTCTTTTTAGCTTATTATCAAAGAGTTTAAAGGGATAGTTTACCTAAAATTGTATGTTTTGTCATTTCGACCCAAACCGTTACCCTCTTCTTTCATCCATGAAACACAAAAGGAGATGTTAAGCAGAATGTCTGTGCTGTTGTTTTTCTAGTAGAGTAAGGTACTCTAGTTTCAGACTATTTGGGTTGTGTGGTGTGTGTGATGATAGAAATATACTGTATAAATAATAATAATAATAAAAAAAAAAAAACTTCCTGTACAGCAGTTGAGCAGGATAAGGCTTTGCTGTATAGAGAGCTCACAGCTAGGGCCCTGGAGGATGCTCAAAGGAAGTGGGATGTGAAAGACTAACAGTTCTGGGAAGAGGGGGAAAAAATAAGGTGGAAAGTATCAATGCTCCTTTATGCTAGTAGTAGAGTACCTTTATTCCTTTATCCTCTCTGGTCCTTAGCAGTACTGGGCATCTGTGTGTGGACTATGTGTATGTAAAGTCTCACAGCACTGGAAAAGCTGCCAGTGCCCTTCCACCCTCTGGGCTTCCTGCTTCATATGCAAGGTGGCAAATTACAGGCAATTTTACTTGGCACATTTTTCACTCTCTGGATTGTCTTATTGAGGAATTGTAAAGATTGAAAGCACCATAAAAACCTTGTTGTGAATGGTGTGGGATCCTTTGGAGAATAGAAAACTTTCTTCACAAAGCAACCCTTCAAAGGTAGCATCTAGCATGCAGGTAGCCATGCACACACTGACCACACTCGTATGTGAACGGCAGGCATTAGGTTAAGATCAAATCTGATTGCTTGCGGTGGACCTGAACAGCAGGAAAGCTTTGACGGACAGCTGTAAAGGAAGAAATGCTGAAACCTACAAAACTAACCTTTAAAGTCACAACTTGTCAAGCATGCAGCCCTTCAGATGTTCTTCTGACAGGCAGAGCAACTATCAGAAGAGTTTGCCCTTAAAAGTTAAGCTACACACAGTTCAAATGAAAATGTAAAACTTGTTAGTGATGCTTGATAAGTATAGATACATAAAGGCTTGCCAACTTTTTGCCACATGAATATGGGGCACAATTTCTAGAGCTTCATTTACAGGAGAGTAGGGCTTTTTAGCCATGATGTCAATTTGTAGGTCAACTCGGAAGGGTAATTCGAAATGAATTAGGAATCAGGAATTTCCTATGGGTTTTTAGAATAGGGATTTTCTAATTACAAGAAAAATAAGATTTGTGTTGAAAATTAATTGAAGAGACTTTTACGTTTTGTTCTAGAACATAAATTAAACAGTCATGTCTAAATTGTGGACTTTGAAGCCGTTGTCTTTTAAAAATGCATTTTGCTAACCTGTCGCTAAAAAAGGACTATAAGTGTCGTCCATTTTATAAAGCACACAGCTCCCATGCAGATGATAGTTGTAGTCCTTAATTAACATTGTGATAGCAAAATGTGTTTAAAAAAAACACACACAATAGCTTCAAAATTAGCGTTAGATGTATGACTGTGTGTAATTTATGAGCAAAATGTGAAAGTCTCTTGTAGTATTTTTAACACTACAGGCCTTGTTTTACTCATCCCAGATAGCACATGTACGTGTCCGAGATGTCTGTTTTAGAGCTTTTCACCTGGAAAGCATCACATTCTAAATAACATCTGCTAAACATCTTAAAATGATCATATTTACAAACATTCTTAATCATAAACATCTTATTGACATCCAAGAGGAAGTGTCTTTTAGAAGTATTGCAGATGAGCAAATAAATAAATAAATCTTCCAGATGTAAACATACATCAAATAGACATCTAGGTGATGTAAGTGTGCTATCAGGTATACCTTTATATCTAAAACTGCCATTATAAAAACCCAAAAGAAATTCCTGAGGGAACCCATGGCTTGAAAATTCGAATCGTCTTGCAGGTTTTTGGACTACTATCTGAACAGCTCTATAGGCATCCTGTATGGGAGGTCTTCAATTCGGCCAAAATGCAGAACGTCTTGGCTAATACGGGACAGTTGGCAACCCTATTGCTAAGGTTTGCCTAATCTCATATTTAGAGTTAGGGATTTAACAAATAGAGGTCGACCAATATATCGATTTTGCCGATTAATCGACACTAATAACAGATTTCTGGAACTATCGGTTATCGGCAAAAATCCACAACGATAGTTTTTCCCCATTGCGTCCGGTGCTGGAATGGCTGGGAAGGGTCTGAGAGTGGCCTCTAGAGGTGAAATAAAAACGATCACTTCACTGATGCCTTGTGGTGTTTGTTTTGACACTCTGCATGGAGCGGAACATCAAAAATCAAAACATCAACAACGAAAAGGTATGTATACAGTACACTACAGTATACGTTGTCATATCATTATAAAGTAATTTATATTTAGCAGTTTATATCCAGCTGGTCACGTTTATCCATTCGTTAGCCAGCTAAGTTGCATATTTAAAGCTAGTGATGTGAGAAAGCAAATTAATATCTTCATGCAGCCGAGAGAAACGTATAAACAAATCAGAAACGCATCTGATTTCAATTAAATTTTTTTATCCTCACTGTAATACGATGACTTAAGATCGCTCCCATTCTTGCGCTAAAAAAGGCTAGACACAGCGCAACAAATACAGTTTAACAGAAAGCAGGTGTCTCAGTATGCTTTTAAAGTTATTTTTAATTAGACACATCATCTAAAAAAACAGCGCTCCTGCATGAGACACTGAATAAACAAAAACAAAGGGAAACAAAGAAGTTTGTCTAGCGCATAGAAAAACAAATGGATGGTTGCAAAAGTGTTCGGTGTGAACAGCCCCTTTCAGTTGGTGCAGGTCTTTGGCCATTGTGTCTTGCTCTCTTATAAATGTTTCTCAGATTAAGCAATGAGTTGTTTAAATGCTTTATCAGGAAAGATGTTCAACTTGGAAATGTTTGTCTTGAGATTTTTGCATTCGGTTCCAGACTGTTGTGTTCCGCTTATTGAACAGCCCCTGGCCTGGGCTTATAGTCTGAGCCGCTTCACCACCGAGTTCAGCCGAATACCACTGCTGTCTGTGAATATTGCTACTTTACATACTGTAATGAATAAAAAACAATGTGGTATTTTGCTGTTATTATGAAGTTTAAGTCTGGAGTAGTAGGAATCAGTGCAAGTGTAACACTATGTGAACTGTATATTGAAGCATTTTACCCCCTCATTTTACATTTGACTTAACATTTGAGAATATGGACCGACTAAAACTTTTTTATGTATTTATTTTATGCACATTAGTTGAAAATGAAATGCTCTTTTTTTAACAGCCAGGATAGGAATTGTCTATCTATGCAATAATATAACAGTGCTGAATGGTTTATGTATTTATTGCTCCCTCCTGTGGACTAAGGAAACAACGTCAATTTAAAAATCAGCTGACTTTAAAATTCGAATATTAGTTCATATATATTTATATATTTATTTCATATAAAAAAGTACAATACATTTTCATGGTTCAGTCAGCTCTGTTTATTTTTGTAATAAAATTCAGCACTATTTTACTTTGAGTGTTATATTTTTCATTCAGTTTCAATTTTAAAAATTATCGGTTGATTAATCGGTTATCAGCAAGTACTGCCCAACTTAGTTATCGGTAAAATCCACTATCAGTCGACCTCTATTAACAAACCCTTAGTGTTAACTTTGATGTGTAAAGGCCTGAGTATACTTCAGTTATCACTCCACACACAGTATGCTTGACCCAAATTTCGTCATCAGCACAGTCCGTGCGGCCTGACCGTTCACGGCCCAGATTTTCTCGACTCTGCGGACGCGTCCTCATCTGTGCGCATTGTCAGCGCATTTGCCGGCCATTGAACTGTAATAAAAGAGTATCACAAAGCAGCTGTAGTGGGCATGCATCAAACGCATTCGTATTCGCTCGCGGTCAGAAGAGTATACTCAGAAAGGCAACACGGGCGGCCGGGCACAATCCGATCCGGAATGCAGAAAAGTGTACACGGGCTTTAACTCCTCCCACATAATTTGTGCAAAGGACATAAATGAAACCTCAAATTGTGCGGCTTGTTGTGGAGGGGTGTGCTATAACTTTTCTAAGCAATTGGACAAATTTTCATCTGGTGGATGATAACATGCTAATCGACTTACATTGAAGGAGGTATCTGAGCCGTATCTAGGGACCAGAATCTCATAGAGACTTGGGGATGGGCTATTTAACTTGGGCCAGTGAGCAGCCACCCAGAACATCCTAGTAACCACTTTACAACCTCCAGGTAACCACCCCAAAAAAAACCAGAACCCATATAGTAAGGCCCTGTCAACCATCCTGAACACCCTTGTACAGAGTTTTGTATGGATATGCACAACTCATTTTCTTAACAAAATGTAACAATTTCGTTTTCTTCAATGCTGTTTCAATTTAAAGGTAGAAGGGGAACATGCCTACTTTTTGCCAACTGTGGAAAAGTGTTTGGACATTTAAAGTCTGTGCTATATCTCAGTGTCACTGGCTATGCAGTACCTAGTCCTTACAATATGCTCACTGATGCCTCCATTATTGTTTCTGACCTCTATACTTAGTTTTGGTCTGTCTACAAGCCACTGTTTTTATTTTTTGTGCATTTTGGTTTGGTCCTCTCTCAGCAGGTCCCATGAGGCCACATTAAGCTGTGTCCGGTTAGAGCCGGTTTATTGCGCAGACGTTCTGGCTGGCCCGGTTTGGATTGGTCTGGTGTTTTCGTGCCACAGGGTGGCCAGCCTGAGTCTCAAACTTAATGAAGGGGGGCCATCTGTAAAATTACCCAAAAGAATAAAGTTGCCCAAAGCTCTCTCTCTTCCCCTCACCCTCATTATCTCTCAACCCTCCCCCACTGTGCCACTGATTGCACATCATTAATGAGCAGGCATTGGCTTTGCTGCTGAGAAGGTATGCCTTTGAATCAGAGTTGGGCCACATGTGCCTTTGAACTCTCTTGTTATCTCTGCTACGCCACACACTTTAGAGCTTTTCGATAAGACTGATTTTTGGTGGGGGTTAGCGATTTAATTTGGTGTGCCATGTCTTGCTCTTAAACGCTTTGTTCCAAAACTTAGTGAGCTGCCTCTGTAGGTAACATTTTAATCATAGATAACTTCTGACATAAAGGCTGTTCCAAAAATTATACAGCCTAATTATGCTGCACTATAAAATAAAGCAGTATAAAGTACCCTAAAATAGTGCTGGGTATTGAAACAGATTTCCTGATTTGGAAACACCAGTTCTCTTTTCGATTCAATTACACTTTTGATTAGATTGAATTTGGATTCATTTTGGTGTAATTCAGCTATAAGGTCCATTCAATCTGGGTACATTACAAAAACTATATATAAAATGTTATTTTATCATTAGTTTTTCATCATATAGGCTACATTTTAGGTTTAAAAATGTTCAAATTTCATGTATTCCATCAATAAATATGATGCCTTGAAATTGCTAATATGTTAAAATGTCAGATTTCACCAGAGAGTGAAATCTGGAAATTTATCAGCCATACATTTTTAGTTGCATAGTGTGAAATTTGGTCACATATTCGATTTACTCTTATTGTAAAAATAAATGTATTTCATTGAATACCAAAATGTATAAAGAACAGTTTGTTTAATCTAACTACAAATGGACTAACTTACACAAAATTTGTTTATCTATTTTATGCTTATCTGAGTATGGTTAAAGTCTTTCTAGCAAGTGACTCCACTCTCAGCCATTCTGGAGGTTATTTCCAGTCATGCCAGTGCAGCTCCTATCTACTTGAATGGAGAAAGACCAAAAACAGTTGGTCAAGATTACGATCAAAGAACATTTTTCAAATCAACAATCAAATCTGACAATACCGGTATCATACATTTTTATTCTTTACCTCATATTACGCAAAAAAAGCCATTTTCCTCGCTTGTATAGCTAATGCGCTTGCACGTTTCAGAGTTGATTGACAGCTGATGTCTGTATCTAAAAGGTGATTGGCTGGGACTTCCTTTCTACAGCCGTTGACCGTTGGGCACTCAGAGCTCCTTGGTTGAGCTTTCTAATTTCGCCCATTCATTTTAATAGAAGTGGCCCATCTCTGCTAAATAATCTCTGGTATGGTGTTGTTAGCTTAGCAACATGCTAACACTAAACTCAAACACTGGAATCAATTGTGAGTCAAGTCTACAGTACGGAGCACTATTTGTGTGGTGTTCAGTGTTGCTGCCAATGTAGAGCATTCCAAATCTGTCACTTATGGGATTCCATCTCGGCTAGAATGCTGCCTTTGTAGGCAGTAAACTGCGAGGTAGCTCACAAGGTAGTTTTTTCCCCCTCCAAGTCTGTATCATACTGCTGGAGTACTTTCATCCAGTGTTTTAGGCCTGCAGTGTAAACATCTGAAAGGGTCTGTGTTTTTAATTATCTCCAGAAGTCCAGCCCCAGCTATCCTCCTAAACATATTTTTAAATCATGTCAGCTCAGGCTCTTGGCAGGCCTTTGAGGAACGCCTGTATTATTTTTGGCCATCACTATTGAGGTTTTTGTAGGAACATGAAGGGGAAACGAAGGCCTGGGCATGCTACACAGAGAGAGTGAGAGAGAGCTTGGGCCAGAGTGCAGGGCACGGCCAAGCACCGGAGGCTTCTGTTCCTCTTGCACAGCTGGAGTCCAGCCTCAAACATGGAAAAACAGGAAAAAGTATTTTTGAGTGGCATCGCACTATCCGATCCCAGTGACCAAGTGGCTGTGGTGTCTGTGTAAGACCCGATAAATTGACTTGATGAGTGCAGTTTTTTTCTTCCTGTATTGACCAAGGAGGTCTTTAATACCTGGGAAGAGCTATCTGTTAGCATTCTCTTTAATCTCAATGGAAGTTGCTCGACTGGTGCATGCAGCTAATCTCCTGAGCCGTAAATGGCATGGGACTAATCACTCTGGAGCCACATGGAAATGATGTCCTGACAACGCTGATTAGCTAATGGCACCACAAGAATGCATAACGCACACAAGGTCCCAGGCTTCACTAGTGACTATCCTGCTGGTGCATTAGCTTTGAATAGGCAGTAGTATATGTATAGGTATCGCTGGGGGCTAACTGGCTAATGCAAACCAGCCTCGACCCTTTAAGGACAAAGTATACTTCAGTATTACGTGTGTCGGCACAACTATTTTTTTTTCGTCAGCACAGTATTTACGGATGTGTTCTGTCCCTATTTTTGATGAGTTTGCGCATCGTCTGCAAATATATCAAACTTGTCCAAATGGGCTTGTAGTCAAAAGAGTTTACTTCGAAAGGCTAGAGTGAATATGGAATATGGGGTGTGCAATTCCATGCAGCTATATTCCAACAGTGGAAGACTGGAAGATCTTATAGCAGCAAAGAGTGGGATTAATCCCTACGATTTTGAAATTAAGTGTTGCTAGTGCCATGCTCTACAAGTTGAGCTACAGGAATGCAAAACTCCTTTTAATTTTAATTTTATAGGATCTTTAACTAACACTTACAGCTTCATTTTATTTGTTCCTGCTGCTATTCGTGCCAACAGGCTACTTTTAATAATATGTAAACACACATTCTTCTGATCGCATGTATCTTTTTAAGCTGAGATTGAGTGTGTTTGCGCTCACACTGCACCTGGCAGGTGGTTGTTGAAGGCATCCGGTTCAGCCAGAGGAAGGATCACGTCCAGACTCTCAGCCACTAATCATTTCCCTTCCGCCCAGCCTGTCTGTCTGTCATTCTGTCCTTCGGTTCAATCCACCTACACAGGCAGCTGGCTGTCTGCACCATTCTTATGTTTTGTGTCTACCGACTACGCCAACATTTTCGATGAAGCTCAGCTGGACAGTGAAAGCTTAAATTCTGCGTTTGTGTTTATATCCTGGATGTCATTGGAAGTTGCACTCCAACCTGGCTATGATAGAGTACAGCCACATTCCTTTTCCTTCTGCTGAACTATTCTTGCCTAGTCTCTCATAGGCAGACTTTAAAAGTGGTCTTATCATACAGTTGTTTAAGTACTCTTTTTTTTGAGCTAACAGCAGTCCCAATTTGGGCCACATCCATACTAATCCATTTTCATTTAAAAACTCAGTTTTCAGTAACCCAACATCATTGTTTTCAGCATGCGGCAATGGAGAGTGTTTGCGAAACTTTCTGTTTTCAGTGGAGGAAAACACTTTTCTACTGTGGGTGAGAGGCTGAAATGTAGCAAAATGTATATGTTATCGAACGCAAACATATTAGTGTGGATGTGGCCTTAGTACTTCATATTCCACCAGTGGCTCCCCCAGCTGAGTCTAGATTTTCTCCGAAGGTTTTTCGTTTCCCTACTAACAAGTATATATATATATATATATTTTTTTTGTTTTTTTTTTTTCATTTATTCCTTGTCATAGATGCCTTTGGCCATTGAGGCATGATTTTCAATGAGATTTTTAAATGAAGCTGTTCAATAGAGACTTGATTTATATCTACCCCTAAATTTCAAGAAAAAAGCAAACCACAGTTGGTCATGTTATATGCTCCTTCCCATCTAAAGTGGTATTTTTGGCAAAAAATAAGCTTCAATTTGGACCAGACTTTATACCAAAAGTTAAAGCATGGATATTATGTTATCAGATATCTTTAAATACTATTTACTTAAGCATTTTATGGAATGTACTTATGTACATACATGTTTTTTTATTCTACTTACATTAACCTAACCCCTAACCTAAACCTAACACTACCTCAACCCTTACCCTAAACCCTAGCACTAACCTTACCCCTACTCCTAAACCTTCACATACCTCAACCTCAAATGTGAATCTTTTGAGAATTTTGCTGAACAACATGTAGTTACACAATAAGTACTTTGTATTGTATGAATTTTAATGTTAGTACATAGAAGTTAAAGACACCTAATATAAAGTGGGACCATATTATCATTAATGAAAGGTACATAGTCTATTGCTTGATTCACTTAAATATGTTTTTGTACTCATATAATTTAACATCACTTTTTTTATCTTGACCTCAAACTCTTGACCAGTGAGGTGTTCTGCAGTCCTGTCTGTAGTGAAGTTATGGACCAGAGCAGTTGGTTTGTGTGTGATGGCCAATATCCCAGCATGCTGGAATCATTTTGAGTTCCTCTAATAACAGGGAGACTTCAGAGGTTTTTTACAAATCCTGTGGCCTGAGTGATTTTTTTGTTTAATTGCACACTGAAGTTGAGCCACGTTACGTTGGACTGAGTGCTCTGACGTCTATATGTGTGTAAAGTGTGCTTATGTGCAGTATATGGTTGTCTGTGTGTGGTGTATTATGTATAGCCATGAATCAATGCCAGTTGCGCATGAGGTCATGGAAAACTACTTTTACTCTGCAAAACACCTGCCTGCGATTGTGGTGTCATCTTGACTTTTTCTCAAAAGACTGACCTCAATTTCCTGGACAGTACATGTACTGATTTACACTCTTGTTTTTCTCATGATGTGTCTGTATTCCGGGAGATTTATGGCTCTTCATTTGCAGTTGTCTCTGGGACTTTTGAGGGTATTCTTTTTCTGCATATTCAGCGTCTATCTGTGTCTCTGTTCTACAGGCCACCACTGACAGCTCCTCAAACTCATCTCAGAAGAAGGAACATGCCGCAAAGCTAGTGGCCACCTCCACTTTCTACGAACCTCACCCACATCGCTGCATCCTGCAGTGTCAGCCGCCTGAGCGCTACAATCTAGAACAGGTATGTGAAATAATTATAAAACCTCAAGTGAGTATTTGCATTTCTTTGACAAGTTGTGTTTCCAGAGCAAGCTTTCAGTAAACCAGGAATCTTTTAGGGCATACAGAATAATATCTCATTAGGGCCCAAGCACTGAAAGTGCAGAGGCCCTGTTGTTCTTCTAAGGATTATTAGGGCCCAAGCACTGAAATTGTGGAGGCCCTATTGTTCTTCTAAGGATTGTTATTATTAGGGCCCAAGCACTGAAAGTGCGGAGCATGTAAGACATATAACGGCCTCTGTAGCACCTCCATTTTCACCTACAGTCACCAAAATTGGTACATATATAGTTCTCATCAAGCTGGACAACTTTCGTAATTATAGTTATTAGCTCTGCCCAGCAGGAAGTCGACCATTTTGGATTTTTTGAATATTCCAGTGTCTGAGCTTTTAAATACTCCTAGGGGTTACATGAGACTGTCACCACATTTAGACAATATTATGCCAAGACACTGAAAATGCTAAACTGTGAACAGATTTTTAATATATCGAACAGTGTTGCCATGGCGAGGCATTAAATTAATGGCAAACAATGGGAAACACAAATTATATTTACCTAAATTGCTTCAAAATTGTTTAGAATAATGTAAAATGCCAAATGCACGTGTTTTCCGAAAGCCACCGGGTGTGTTTGGGCCCGTCATCGCTGCTTGTTGATCTCAAAACTTTTGGCCACACAAGTGGCGTGATGCAATACAAAACATACCATTTATAATACCAAAAAAACCTTGGCCAACCGACAGTGAGAAACAATAATGTGAAAGTAATTAACGTGTTGCTATCCATAAAAAGCTATTTAATTTGGTACTTTTATTAGGAGTGGCCAGTAACGGGTCGTTCACACAGGGCAAGTTCTTGTGTCCATCTGCACTGGTTTTATTTCGTGCTAGATGGACATCTAGAAGCGTCTCGTTATTGTTTTTTTTTTATTATTGTTTTTGTGGCATCTCACAAAATGAGTGCCACGTTTTAAAAACAGTTAAAAACAGTTCAACCCTTACAAATGCATCTCAAGGCATCTGTGTTTTTGACCATTCCATTGTCCTCCACTTCTAAAATTAAAATTCCCCAACACTGTATAGGCTACTAGTATTTTAGTTTGCTGTAGACCTTTGTTAGGGTTGGAGCCATATTTAGGTTTTTGCAATTGAAAATAGGGCTGTGAGGTATAGTCATGCAATCCGTTCAATGGATTGTACAATCTAATTGTTCTAAATCACGTTTTACTACCCCAAAACATGTTTTCTGGAGTTTTTTTGTCAACTGGATATCTTTTGGCATGACATTTTTATGGTTTTGTCAGTAACAGTAAAAATTATCTACAGTACATGTGGATGTTAAACAATACAACCCATTGAACAGACTCTACATCTACACAAGCCACTCCTGCTTCACTTTTGCTCATATTTTCCCATTGTCTCCTAGAAGTTCTCCAGGAATCCCTTCCCCTTTGAGGATGAGGAGATAGTCCGAATCAACCCCCGAGAGCGCTGGCTGATCACAGGCTATGAAGACTACCGCTATGCTGCCGTGCCAGACAAGTTCATCCAGCCAGATGACTCGGACTTGTACGTTCACATCGCTAAGAACGAACCCCTAAAGCACGACTACAACTACCCCTACATGCCCAGCTCAGACTTCAGCCAGTGTGACCTCAAGAGCCACTGCGGGGCCAGCGAGGGCGTCGTGGTGGCCACCCAGCCACGCTCCTTCAAGCTCAAGGGCAAGCGAAGGAAAGAGGACGGTGAGCGATCGCGCTGCGTCTACTGCAGGGACATGTTCAACCACGAGGAGAACCGGCGCGGCCAGTGCCATGATGCCCCAGACCCCATTAGAACCTGCATCCACCGGGTCAGCTTTATGTGGTGCGCTGACAGCATGCTCTACCACTGCATGTCCGATCCGGAAGGTGACTACTCTGACCCATGCTCTTGCGACACCACTGAGGAACGTTTCTGCTTGCGCTGGACAGCTCTGCTGGGTCTGTCGGTGTTGGCACCCTGTTTGTGCTGCTACCCGCCGCTGCACCTGTGCCACCGCTGCGCCGTGGCCTGCGGCTGCTGTGGAGGAAAGCACAAGGCCGTTGTTTGAGCCCCTCCCCTGCCCTCCTCCCAAACAAATCCTAAACCCGCCCCTCACAACGCTAGCACTGAGGAGGGCAGGAGCGCAAGAAACAGACGTGGGTGGCTCATTCGAGATTTTACACAGTAAAAAATTAATTTCTTTATCAGAATGTACTTGTTTCCAGTAGAAATATCTAGACATCCTTAAAACAAGAACACATTTACTTGAGAATCAACACTGCATAAGATGTAGACATAAGACTTGAGTTTATATTTCTTATCCCATGTGCAATTTATTTGTCTTGTTTTAAACATAAATCTAACAAAATGTTATAAAATGTATTAAAGTTTATTCTCAAAACAAGAAAAGACAATTTCCCAATGGGGTAAGAAAACAAATCTTAATTCAAGATCTTAAAAAACAAAATCTTATTTTCACAATTTTTACTGGAGGCTCAGATATTTTAGTGGAACAAGACAAAACACTGATTAAGAAAATAATTTTTGCAGTGTACTGTCTTTTACTTTGGTCTGTTCTGGTTCCAGAAAAGAAACTTGGTGCATTTAACTGGCTTGAAAAACTTTTCCTTCCCTTTTGTTTTGTTTTTATAAATATGAATGTGTGTGTGTGTGTGTGTGTGTGTGTGTGTGTGTGTGTGTGTTCTTTTCTCCCCCTTTTATGTTGGATGTTTCTCTCAGTTCCTCATGAAAGAAATTGCTCTTTTTGTCAGGTGGCTCTTGGAGCCTTCATGTCATGCATTACTTATGCAGGTACTTTATATTTTTTACACTGATTTTACTGTTTCAAGAACTTGAATCACTTGTTATTTTAAAGTTGCGTGTGTTTGATTTCAGCATCCATTGTTTTGATTTTGTTGTTCATTCACCGTGGCCAGCAAAGGGAGAAATGAGCTGTTTACTCTTCCAAAACAGGTCTATAGATGAGCCGGCATTTATATCCCAAGCCCTTTAACCATTCAGAACAATAACATTGAGTTTAGCTTGATACACTAAACCTGTAGTTGGGTGGACTGTAGGTTTGAATGACAGAGTTGATTTGTAGTGTGTTTGTGGGCGAGAGTGTGTGGATGCCTGCGTGTGTGTTGTAAATGATAACATTGTATCACAGCATAGTATTGTCATTATTATATTTAAGCCAAATTTACATAAGCTGCATTGAGAGTGTATGTACATACTGTATACTCATATGTATATGTTTAAAATCGAATTATTGTAGTCACCTTCAGCAGCCACATCTGCGCTACAAGCAATGGACTTCTTCCTTGTAGTTGACTTGTTTTGATGTGAGGGTGACTTTTAAGTTCAAGCACACAGTATTTGATATCCAAAGAGGATTTTTGTCATATTTATGTTCGCAGTCAATTGAATCACCAGCCAAAGGGAGAAAAAAATAGAGAGAAATTGTTGGACCGTGGACAAAGAAGCACAGCAACCGAGCCCACACAGCTTACACGGCAAAAAAAAGAGTTTCTTAAACAGTTTTTTTGTCTTGTTGCCAAGTAAAAATATCGAAATATTCTTAAAACAAGATTCATTTTTACATTTTAAGTAAAATTGTACGAGATAACTAGAATTGTTTTCAGTCCTAGCCAGTGTTGGGTAAGTTACTCAGAAAATTACAGATTACTAATTACTTCTCTAAAATTGTAATCAGACTACTTTCACTTACTTAATAGTAAAAGTAATCACATTACTTTTAAGTTACTTTCTAAAACAACAAATTCAAATAATGTCTGTATTATGATGTCTATTCATGCTTTTCAGCTGTCACAGAAGCGCAACATCTGAACATAATTTATGTTTTAAATGGATTTCACACAAAATATTATTTAGCAATATGTGTAAACAAAGTAATGTACTGTAAAATAATTAACTTAATTGAAAGTAAGTAACTGTAAACTGATTATAGGAATTTAAAATGTAATGTGTTACACTACTTTTTGATTTACAGATTAAGCATTAGATTACAGTAACTAATTACTACGCATAACTAATTACTACGCATACTACGTCAGATCTCCCTTACTGACAGATGGCTCATATACCTTATTGGTAATTTTTTTATTATTGTTAATTTAAGCATAAATGTCACAACATTTTGTTAGAGTTATGCTTAAAACAAGAAATAATTGTCAATGGTGTACGAAACATAATGCATATGAAGATTATATTTTTTTATATATAGGATATATAAGGCAAAAATACTGATTAAGAAATCATTTTTGCAGTGTATTTGATTTCACATATTCTAAGGAGGGAAAACACTAAACCTCTATCTTTTTCCCTTACCGACAGATGGCTCATAATTTGTCTTTATGGTCTTTAGAAGAAAAAGAAGGAATTGTTGTCACAAAGATGTTTCCAGCTTCAGTCCTTCTTTGCGAAGGAAAAAAGACATAACACAAAAATAAGCTTGATTTCAAGGTGCTTTAAAGAGGAAAGTTTGCCAAACCGATCTCCAGTTTCTTCATTACAATAATGTTACTTAAAGCCTTAATTTTGTCTCACGAGAACAAGTTTTTGCGAGGACAGTAAAACGAATCAGTGCAGTTGCTCAGTGAAGAGAATATAATAAATAAATATTTTTCTATCATAGTAAAAAAAAAACTAATAACACCCCAGTATACTGTATAAGCCTTTGTGTTGAATATAAAAGTGCTCCAGTTATAATGGAAGTAAAATGGCATGGTACAATCGGTGAGGCCTCGATCACCTCTCCCATCCCTGTGAAGATATTCATGGTTATCGTTTCACTTTCCCGGATAGAGGTTTATGCTTTGTCTGAATAAATCATCGACTGACAAAGCATTACTCTGCATAGATATTAAAACTGGATGTGAGCAGTCAACAAATGTACAGTATGTGTGCGTCACATGCTTGTTCATGTTATATAAATGTTCAGCATGAAATCAGCCTCAAAATCACGTTCTCCTAAGAAGTGTTCTCAAATTGCAGTTTAGCTACTCTTAAAAATAAAGGTTCTTGAATGGTTCTTTGAAGCATCTTAGGTTCAGCAAATAACCGTTTCTTAACAAGAAACATAGGGTTTTTGGTTAGAGGTTTTTTTTTTTTTTTTTTTTTGGAGATCAAAAAAGTTCTGCAGATCATTGGTTGTAGGTATCCTCTTTTAAAGTCAACATAAAATCAAAATTGACCCTGTTTGCTTTCTTAATACACGTTCCTGGTCTTATTGTGCACGATTCATCAGTGTACAATATTAAAAAAGAATAATAATAACAAAAAAGTATAATTTTTTATCAAAGTGTCCTCCATTTCCTCAGTTTAAAATTACTACAACTATATTTCTAGGTTTAAATAAAAAATAAAAAAGATTTTGTTATGTAGTCTCACATTTTTGCACCACAATAGAAATGTGCTATGGCATTTTAAAAAACCTTTTGGAACCTTTATTTTTAACAGTGTAGGGGTGATAATATGTGCTTTAATTAGTGTGTAGGTGTCTTATGGGGAACGAGTAGAAGCCCCCTGTCGGTTCACTGGAATCCTCTCATTAATAGGTGGTGGAGAGGAACGCAGGGGTCCATGCAAACATCCGCAGTGAGGTGTCAGATGTCCTTTGTTCACCACGTGTCCTTTCTGTATCTCAGTCTGTCAGCATCTGCAATACTGACATCATCCAAGCTTAGAGAAGAGCTGAATTTTACTTTTCTATCTGTGGTAATGGAAAGTTAACCAAAAGCATTCTGCGTGAACATCTGTCCTGGTGTGACGTTTGGCTACTACACACATTTACCTGTTAAAAAGTGCCTGAAGCATATTGTTAATCGATCTCCTTGTATACTAAAAAAAAAAAAAAAAAAAAAAGATAAAAATGAAATAAACCCTATTGTATTGATTAGTTTTGTTTTTTACAATCAAAATTTTTACCTCTGTAAAAAGCAAAAAAGTCTATATCAAGTGTATGATGTAAATTTTTATTTCTATTTTTTTTAATCGTTTCTAACATGTATGATCAATGTAGCTCTTGCTTTTAAGAAAAGATGGAATGAAAAGAAAGTACTTTGTAAATACCTGTTGATCATATCAGAACTTCATTGTGGCCTGGCCACCATGGTGTAGTTCTACATGTTTGTTCTAGGTCCCAATAAAAAAGAAAGAAACCAGTTACTGGTCCTACATTCATGCTGTTTGCCAAGTTAAAAGGATCAAGATTTTGTCATAATTTATTCACCCTCCTGGGGCGTAACTGCAGGGGGGGGAAGCCGCCCTAGAGCCCGGGGTGAGAGGGGGCCTGCAACGGTCGACCAAAAACAACCTAAAAATGACCGTGGGCCTGAGGGGTGATGAAAAAGACAGATTCTTTGCACTGGGGTACGCAAGATTCAAGTTACGCCACTGTCACCCTCATACTGTAGCGACCACTTATTTTTTCTTTTCTCTGTGAAAAACATAAAATGAGATATTAGGCAGAATGTCTGAGCTGCTGTTTTACATACAATGAAAGTGAATAGAGACTGGGGCTGTCAAGCTCAATAAACCACATAAAAGTATCATATCTTGAGCCCATACAACTCATTTGCTATATTCCAAGTCTTTTTAAGCTGTACGATAGCTTTGTGCGAGGAACAGACCAACAAGTCATTTATTGATGATCTTCCCCTGTGTCGTAGCTCTCAAATCTAAATTGCGGTTGTGTGTTTGTTTGTTTTTTAACTTGTGAGAACCAATATTGTTTGAGAGCCAATGATGCTTTTGCGTTAATAATAAACGTGGTGCAACCCTTCTGAAAGTGCCATTTTTTACAGAACACAAGTGTAAATGTGATTTGAGAGCTTCGGTATAGCAAAGATTATCAGTAAATATGAGCTTAAATTGTGGTCAGTTTCTCCCATGAAGCTACTGTATGGCTTCAAAAGACTTGTAATACTGTATATCACGCAAGTCATGTGGACTACTTCTATGATACTTTTATGGCGCTTTTTTTTTTTTTTTTTTTTGTTTTTTGGAGCTTGGCATTAAAAACCATCACCCACTTTCCTTAAAAAGAGAAATTTTCTTTTTTTGGTGAAGTATACTGCCTTTAAAGGTGCAGTATGTAAGATTCAGAAACACTTGTTATTAATGACACCTGTGGCCGTTAAGTGAACTGCAGCAAGCTACATGTTGCTTGCGCTCCACACTCCATAGGGACGCGAGCGAGCATCGGCCAAAACAATGACGTAACGTACAAAGAGACTGAACGTGACTCACTGGCATCATGCTGACAGATGAGGTAGCATAATTAAAATTACACAGTTATGATTGTTTTACTACAAACTTTGAGACTAAACTAAAACTACTTATCAGCTAACATAGCATACTGATACACACATACAGCTACATACACACATACAGCTACATACTACTGAACTACACCAGACAGTGTACTGTTGCGCTGCACTGTTATGTTGCACTATTGTATGTTTTTTATGTCATATGTTGTACTACGATCAAGAAACCAGCGTATTTGCTTAAATTTATCCTGTATACCTGACTTTTAGTATAAAGAGAAGATCGTTGAAATTATTTGAAAGTTACGAAGCAAGATAGCTTGCAGTTCATCAGCGTTACCAGGCAAGATCAAGTTAGCTAAAATGACACAGATCAATACTTATGGCACTATATTTCACATGTTTTGCAGTTATGTAAGCTTACCTGTCCAATAAGAAGAACGCCAATTCAGGGTCGGTCTTGATCCCCAAAACCGAACGAAGGTCCCTCCAGAATCAAATGCCCTGCCGATGTTCACTCTAGTTTTCGCTAGACCACGATCAAGTTTCCGCTTAGCCAGACTGGGTTCAGTAGATAAATGTTTTTTTTTTTTTTTGGCTTACTCTGAATTTGTGTAGGAGTCGGTGTTGTGCTGGGAGCCGGACGTTTGCTGGATTCAATCTCTAAGATAACGTTACCTAGTGTTGCAGAGTGTTTGTTGACATGGAAGAGAAGCTGTTACTGAGGCAAGGCTCTGGGGAGTGCACATAAATGTCTTTGGATTTTCCCGGCAAAACCGACCCGCTCCCTTCGCATGAAAATCAGTCTACAGGCTTTAATAGGCAACCTAGGAAGTCTGGGAAGGGATTTTTTTAAGTTGCGTTACAAACCGTTCACACATTGGCAAATATTACATGAGAATTGTTACATACTGCACCTTTAAAAGCCAAATTACAGTAACTACGCTACTGAAAATGGCTTAAAAATATTTTATTGTCCAGCCAAATGTAGATAATAAAACAGTCACACTCCATTGCCTTTGAAACTGAGCATAGTTAAGCCAAACCCATCTGTCACAGAACAGATCATAGTCTGAGAGACAAGAATTTGGTAATGTGTTTTGCTTTTGCAGGGCTGTATAGCATTTAGAGGAAAATTCAAGATTTCCATTTAATTTAGACTTTGGCCTCTCATTTATCCTGTTGAATCATGCACACAGTGACAGTTTGGTGTCTTTTAGCCATTAGATCACCCATACAAACTGGTCAATGGCCAACAGTAAGCTGTAAACAATCAAAATTGAAGAAAAACACACTCCCAATTGTGATGCTCTCAGCCAAGCTCCTAATGTTTTTAGCCAGACAACGTGATTGCAGAGCTTGCATCTGGATGCAGAAGTCTTTGAACCCCTTCTGTGCAGCTTCAACATGTGAAAGCCATACAGTACATTAAGCTGTTTCGACTAGGATGTTTCTGAAAAAAGCATGTGGACGATTATCTGGCAAGAGAAGAGGGTGGGGGGAGGAATGTCCCCAAAGGCTTGGCCTGCTATGCTGCTTGGTGACTGCGAATAGCATCAACGTCCACATGTGCAAACATTTAAGACGTATTTTCTCGTAATGAGGTCACTTTTTTCTTCTTGCTTTGAAAGAAAGGAAGCGATTCCTTTCCTCTGCCAAGGGCCCTTTTGCATGAAGCCTTTGGAATTCAGATTTAGATCTGCGGCCCCCCAAAATTTTCTTTATAACATCGTTTAAGAAAGAATTTGCGATAAAAAAAAAGAAGAAAACGTTTGAGCCAGTTCACAAGCTAACGCTGGGTTATCCCAAAATGAAAATTCTGTCATCATTTATTAACCCTCATGTCATTTAAAAAACCTTTCAAACTTTCTTTCTTGTATGGAACTCTAATTGTGCATTTTTGAAGAATGTCCTTTCTGCTCTTTTCCACATAATGGAAGTGAATGGTGACCATTGGCTGTCAAGCTTTTTAATGACTACAAACGTACCAGATATTGTCATAGCAGTGTTGGGTGTAATGTGATTATAAGTAATTATTTACTGTAAGTACTTTTTTTAGTAAAACAAAGTAGTGTAACGCATTACATTTTAAATTCTTGTAATCAGATTACAGTTTCTGACTTTCAGTTAAGATAATTACTTTTAAGTGCATTGTTTGGAATACACATTTCAAAAATAATGTTATTTATGTAAAATACATTTAATATATGAATTTATATGAATTTATATGTTCATGTACGCACATATGTTTGCATTTCTGTGACAGCTGTAGGGTGTGCAACAACGAACAAGAAGGAAATATAGACATTTTTACTTCGCTGAGCAGAAAAACAAAAACATTGCTGTGAAAAGTGCCTTAAAATGTAACTTAAAAGTGGCCTGATGCCATTTTTTTGAGAGTGAGTACGAGTATCGATACTTCCTTGAATTCCATATAAAATGTTTGTTTTAATTGTAATATCAGAATGGTTTCTAAATATATTAATTCATTAAAACCTTTATCAAATGACAATAGAACAATTTATTTTCAACATAATATTGTATTATTATGTTCCCAGTATTCACTTTGCAAAATTACAGCAAAATGTGTAATGAAGCTCGTAATTTTGTTTTGCAGAAATGTTGCCACGGTAACTTAATATTCATGAGATCAGGCTGTGCTTTTCTGGTCATTTTGGAGCTAGACAGATAGGACATTCCTTAGAATCTAACCTTTTCTATTTGACAGAAGAAGAAAAAGACATACGGGTTTGGAGTGACATGGGATTGAGTAAATATTGAAAGAATTTTCATTTTGGGTTTAATTATTCCTTTGAGATACTGTCGACCTCAAAACCACAGCAATCTGCCATCCTGTTTTTCTCAAAGCACAAAGCTGTTTGAAGAAGAACGTGGCCAGAGTTCTTGCTTTGGCCGCTGGTTTCCTGTCTGGAAACTGCTTCTGCTCTTTTCCTGTTTGCTTGTTTGGGCTTGTTTCTTCACCTGTTGTTTGTCTCCTGCTGTATGTGTTGTTTTTAGAGTCATACAAGCGCAGATACAGCCATTCTTGTCCGGCCTCATCAGGCAGGCACGGACAACTTCCTTACGGCAGGTGTGGGGAATGTCAGGCCTTAGGGCCGTATAAGGCCCGCGAGGCCATTTGAGAAATAATTTGAAAAGCAAAAAAATGACCTTGATTCAATTAACTGTGAAAAATTTAGATAATGATTAAAAATAATTTTAAATGATAACAATGCAAAATATTGTTTAATAGACAGACCTTTTAGTGTTTCTTTCTTGGTGCGTGAGCATGTAACGGAATGCGTACGTTAATTTCAACCAACATTCAGAAATTGCAAGGAATTGTATTGCCCGCGAGTAATTTCGTAAATACTCCAAAAAAGGTTCCCCACCCCTGCCTTACAGGGCGAATCTCACAAAACATGTCCACATCACATTTCAAGTTAATTTTAGGATCATTACGATTTTGTGCATTGTGATACTTTTTGCATTGTGACAATTAAGCATATTTGCCCTCCAATCCCCTCTCAGAACCATAATGCGACCGAGCCGGATATTTATGATTTTTTATATTTTATATAATTCTAACTAGACCATCATTACTGCTATACATTATTATTTTTTATTACAAGAAAAAAAAAAAAAAGAAATTGTTCTTTTTTTTTTTTTTAAACAAACAGATTTAAACTTTTTGTTATATGAAGGTCACATTAAAACTATACTGGATTTTTTTTTCAGGTCTTTATCATTTATTTTTGTTACTTTTAAAAAACTTTTAAGTATAGATTTTACTTTTAATATTAAACTATGAAAATCCATTATAAAAATACGAATCATTACATGTTTACAACTATACAACTAACTATAATAATCTAAACAAGGGGTGAAATAAACATTTCAGTGTTTATTGTGTGAAAATTATTTCTATCAATTTTTCAGGTTTTAGTGGCGTCATTTACACCACATCAATCAATGTTGCCCCCATTTTTATTTTTCCAAATTTTGAGCATTTGTTGAACAATTTACAAAAGTGTCAGTGAACAGCATACTTGAGATAAAATATGAGACAAGTGATGTTTAAAAACAAAGAAAATGTAAATATCACTTGTGAGCATAATATTTTATTGAGCGTCATTTCCAATCAAGCTGTGCAAAATTAAATTCCAATCAAATTATGCAAAATAATATTATTTAACTGTGTGTTTTTAGGATATATAAAATGTTAGCTATCACCCATATATACTGCACCCATAGATATTGCATTATAATAAAGAACTGGGAGTGTAAATGTGCTTAATTGTTATGAAAATAACAACACAGTGCATAATATATTAATGATATTAATTTATATAAACCGAAATAATGTGTCTTTGCCCATCATTAATGAGACTGAATGTAATATTTCCCTACTTTGACGTCTGCACCGTATCTCTAATGTTTGCTGTCACTCACGAAAGCCCTCAGCCCTTGCTTGTGTTGACTTTTATTTGTGTCTGGATTTTCTTTGGACAGAACAGTGTGGTACACACGTACCAGGATTTTATTGTGAGTAGATAACTGCTTTGAGCCTTTACATCCTCTGACTGGACAGGGAGGGGCGACCGCTTTTCCATTCTGGCTGACTAAGAAAAGACCATAGTGGCTATTGTCTCTGCCGCGGTCTGCCTCACTAATCAAGCCTATTGCTGTTTGTCAGTGAGGGAAACTGTGGATTTTTAACTCTTCCTCTGTCTTATTCTTGTCCTTGTGTCTGTGGCCATTTCAAACAAAACCTTAGGTTAATGTTTTCTAAGGCAAGCATCACTATTAGCTTCTAATGTTCATACTTGAAGGGAGAGTTAGGCAGAATGTTGGGGGGACTGACAGCCTCAGTCACCATTCATTTTACTTTATATGGAGAAAAAGATGCAATGAAAGTAGGGACCGGAGCCATATGGGGATGAGAATGTCTTAGTAGTGCATATAGCACCCACAACACCCTAGCATCATGGCAGCAAGTTTTGTAGGAGCAAGCACCACTACATAAACTTCTTCAGAAAATGAAAAAATAAAATTATAATGCGGAGCCTGTCACAAAATAAGGTTACTTTGTGGCGAATATGTTTTGTTTCAATGTGTTGAACTGCAACAATAGGTTTGGAATTGTTTACTGAGGTCTGTCTTCAGCCTGTTGACATGGACAGGAAATCAGACGTTTCAGTCCAAAGGGAGAAAATCTGGACTCCATGTGATCACATAAAGAGATAGTTCTCCCAAAAATGAAAATTCTGTCATCATTGTCAACCCTTGTGTGGTTACAAACCTGTATGACTTTCTTTCTTACATGGAAAACAAAAATACACCATTAAGTTAATGGTGACTGAGTCTAACATTCTGCCTAACATTCTTTGAGTTCCATGCAAGACATGCCAATCATGTGGATTTGGAACAACAAGAGGGTGAGAAAATAATGACAGAATTTTCACTTTTGGGTGAACTATCCCTTTAATAAGTTGTTAATCTGTCAGCGGGAGACGTTGGGACTCCCTGCTGAGTTAATGTCTTAAAAAAAAAATCTTATTTTTTCTGTAATCTGTCATGGGGCGGGCTCTTGTGTTCTTGTCAAGTGACCAATGAGCTTCTTCTTTAACTGAAGAACTGATAAGATGTCAAGCTGATCTGAAAGCTTTCATCTGTGATCGCACTCCACTGCAACACATCATCACAAAAGCTGACTGTAATCCAAAGTGATTCTGTCACCAAGCGTTTTTCCTGCCTTTTTTCCTACTCTAAAATGACATTAAAAAGTGGAGCCACTACAGTCTGTTTATGTTGAACATAATTTCTTACTCTTACTGAAAGCTGCATATGGACATATGAGTTCTTCGGCAAGCCTCGAGGGAATTAATACACAATCATGCACTTTCTCAAGGTAAAGTTACTCCATGAATCACATCCTACAGGTGTTTTCACACCTGGCTCGTTTGCAGCATTTGTTTCGGAACCTGGTGTGTTTTCTCCCTTGGTTCGGTTCATATAGGCTTGTATGAACACGGCAAACACACTCGGATCCGCACCAAAACAGTCGGTCCGAGACCACATGGACAGAGAATAAATCTGTAGGTCAGCTCATCACTGTAATCCATCATCAAAACACGGATATAGCCTTTTAGCCACTATATAAGTTGATCTTCACAATCGCTTCTCTCTTTTGGATACTCTTTTGGATACTCTTGTACTTTGGATACAAAAACTCTTTTTGTGTGTTTGTTTGTGTAAAAGTGTGCAGGCACGAGAGAGAGAGAGAGAGAGAGAGAGAGAGAGAGAGAGAGAGAGAGAGAGAGAGAGAGAGATATTTCCTTGTGAAAGTGAACTAAACCATGAAGAAAATGCAACATTGTAACTATTTTAGCCCCAATTTCAGAACAAATCAAGCAAGCTACAGGTCTGAAAACACCCTAAATCACTCTATTACAATTGTTTGTGCTCACATGGAACTCCTGTTGTTATTTCAGCGAGCTCAATGTGATGTGAAACCAAAGAGAGAGAGAGAGATGCAGTGAGTTGGTATGTTTGTCACCCCTCCACCATTTTGTATCTGCAAGTGTGTCATACCTCCGACTGTACAGAGCGAGATCTCATGAAAAAGTCTGCATGTGTGACACCCTCAGCCAAAATCGAGTTGTTTGGAGTCTGCTAGTGTGACGCTGGCTTTAAACAAATATAGGTTCATTACAAGTTAAAAAAAGCAAAAATCAAGGTTGCAGTGAGGCACTTACAACGGAAGTGAATGGGGACAACTTTTTGAGGGTTTAAAGGCAGAAATGTGAAGCTTTCAATTTATAAAGCACATTCATTCTTTTGTTAAAACTTATGTACTATTTGAGCTGTAAAGTTGTTTAAAGCATAATTTTTATGGTCGGTTTAGGGTTTTAGGGTTTACAGCGCTATGTCGTCATGGCAACAATGTTGTAAAATTGGCTATAACTTTACACAGAAAAAGTGAGTGATTTTTATCACACTGAAATAATGTTAAGACATTGTTCTTGTGGGCATACTTTTGAAACAATATATTAATGTTTACGGATTGACCCCATTCACTTCCATTGTAAGTGCCTCACCATAACCTGAATTTTTGCTTTTTTTAAAGAAAAGGAGGGATAAGTTGAAATTATTATTATTTTTTTTCTTTTTGTGGTAACTGACATTATGCCACATACGCTGACGATTGAGCTTAATTTGTATTGAACCCAGAAAATTATTTTAAAGGAGTAATATAATATGATTCATATAATAGATTTTAATTGTTACATTTTTTTTTCACAAAGGCCTCTTACAATGTAAATAAAGTGTTTGTTCCAAAAAGTTATAATTTTGTATTTTATAACTATTTCCACCTTCTGTCTCAAAAAACATAATGGGCAAACAGGCTTTATTTAACTTGCCTAAAAATGATGATAAAATGCCCCAACGTTTTTGTTCTGCCAAGGTGTTTGGTGATATTTTTGTTCGTGCACATCCTTGAAATCCTTGACCTTGGAGAACTCGGCAAGTCGAAGAGCGTTAACTTTAATTTGTTAAAAATAATTTTGGCTGTGGTTTGGACATGACGTTCTTTATTTATTTATTTTGTTATTTCATAATCATAGGCGTGTTCACTTAGTTTGTTTTAGTTCGTCCAGGAGAAAAAATTTCAGCTTCTCCCATAGTCTAGGCTTAAGCGCCCACTTTGAAGTGAGATACAGCACTTGCTGCTGCTGGATTCAATATATTTTTTAACTGTCCCATCCTTCAGTATCAACCTCTTTGCAACGCCTGTTTAACAGTGACTAATTTCTGATCACCCAATAGGTGCTTTTGACGTGTGAAGTTTTAATAAATGTCTTTGTGTCTCAAAAGATCAAGGAAAATTTGTTTCTTCATGATATGACCTTGAAACTAAAGCAAAACATAACTGCAACACGTTCTTTACTTATGGATGTGCTTTTCAGGTCAATCATTTTGAGTGAAGCAAATCAAGAAAGTAGATACAGTCTGCCACTGAATCTTCCTTTTCCTTGTTGCTCTCTCCCACACAGTCCCTAGAATGAATGATATCATGTTTGGGCTCAAGAAGAAACTAGCAACCAAACTGAATCTGTGAGCTTGCTCTCTATTTGCTATGATGTGTGTGTGTGTGTGTGTGTGTGTGTGTGTGTGTGTGTGTGCTCATGTACGGGTTCCACTCCCTCCCACCAAAGATCCGCTGTGTCTTCCAGCCCAAACCAGGGAATGATTATTAAAACAAAAATAATTGTTATAGAGACCAAACTCTGAGACCATCAAAGGGCTGCATTTGATTCGATTTGGGCTTTGCGAGAGACTCTGGGCTTTTGTGGATTTGACAGAACTTATTGGAGCCTAATTTAAACCGGCCCCAGTGTGTCTGCCTGCCTCCCTTTGTTTACATGGCTGAAATCTGAAACAAATGTGAACATGATACTCCCTGTCCTTTGCACAGCTTCATGCAGCCTCTCTTGCACAGTTAGAAGTGTGTGTGTGTGTGTGTTTACATGTAAATAATTTGTCTCTTTTTGATTGCAGTACTTGCTCATCAGTGTCTACAAAAATACTCTTCACAAGTGTCATGTATGACAGCTCATAATGCTTATTCTACATACAGGACCTATAACCAAGCTAAAACCACCCCTACTGATCTTTTTCTTTGTAAGGAAAAGTGTTTGAGAACCAAAATGTCATTCTAGAATTATAATATGGCAATATTGTATTCTAGAATGTAAATGTTTCTATATGCCATTCTAGAGAAAACCCATTTGTCATTCTAGAATTATAATATGGCAATATATTTATTCTAGAATTGTAATATGCTTATGTGCCATTCTAGAGTTCTATATCTACTTTCTTGATTTCTTGATGTTTCCTCTCTGAACATGCCACACAACTTCTTGTTCAGTCACTTGTCATAACTAGACTGGACTACTGTAACGCTCTCATTGCAGGCCTCCCTGCAAGTGCAGTTATATCCCTGCAAATGATCCAGAATGCAGCAGCACGTCTGGTCTTTAATGAACCAAAGAGAGCGCATGTTACACCACTCCTTGTCTCTCTCCACTGGCTGCCGGTTGGTGCATGAATCAAATTCAAGGCTCTTATGCTGGCATACAGAACAGTCACTGGGTCTGCTCCAGCATACCTAAAATCATTTCTGCAGAGCTATGTTCCCACCAGAAGCCTGCGGTCAGCTAAGGAATGTCCCCTTGTTGTACCAACACAAATAGGCACCAAAACACTTTCCCGGACTTTCGGTTTCATCGTACCACGTTAGTGGTATGAACTTCCCAACTCCATCCGTGAAGCCGACTCAATTTCTGTCTTCAGAAAATGGCTAAAAACACATATTTTCCATGAACACTTAACCAGTCACTAAAAAAATACAAAATAATTCTTGTTGCACTTTAATATCTGTCTTGAATACTACTATTCTGATGCTAGTGAATCTATGTAATACAGCACTTTTCATACCACTGTCTACTTAAGACAGTTCGCTTATAATGTATTCCTTATAATGTATTTTAAGTGGATAAAAGCATCTGCCAAATGAATGAATGTAGAGAGAACCAATATGTCGTTCTAAAATTATAATATGCCAGTATGTCTTTCTAGAGAAAAAGAAAATGGTCAATATGCTAATATATTTTTTTTTGAATTAAAATATGGCAATTTGTCATTCTAGAGAGAACCAATATGTTATTCTAGAATTATATGTCAGTGTGTCATTCTAAAGAGAACCAATATGTCATTCTAGAATTATAATATGTCAATATGTCATTCTATATTGAACCAATATGTCATTTTAATATGCAAGTATGTCATTCTAGAATTATAATGTCAGTATGTACAGTAATTCTAGAGAGAACCAATTTGTCATAATAGGATATTAGTACATAGCTCTCTGGAATACTTGATTCTAATCCAGCGGTCAGATATTGCTCTGTAACAACCGCACATCTGGGGATTAACACGCATTAGACCGCTCATCTGGGTTCAGCGAGCCATCTCTCATGCTTCTCGGATCAATGTGCGATCTCTACAAGTAATAATTTCAACTCAAATCAATGTTTCATGTGCATTTATTAATTTATTAGGCAAATAGTCGTGTAATAGGCTGAATAAAGAGCAGTCAGACAGCTGTTTTTACAAATTAAACACAAACAGAACACAGACGCAGCTTGATTCCAGCTGTTCCGTTATTTCTTTCTTCTCACATAATTACATAATTGTAGTGCAAATCAATGTTTCATGTCCATTTATTTATTATTTGGCAAGTAGTCTTGTGATTGGCTGAACATTGAGAAGTCAGATGGTAATTTTTACAAATGAAACATCAACAGAACTCTGACGCAAACTAGAGGTTGATTTCAGCTGTTCAGTGGTTACATTCTTCTCAAATTACATACTTTCAGTGCAAATCAATATTTTATGTCCATGTATTTATTTATTTGGTTAGGAGCCGTGTAAAAAGCTGGATAATGTACAGTCAGCCGGTTGTATCGCAAAATAAACACCCTGTCGTGGTTTATTGTGTGATAACAACCGGCTGACTGTACATTATCCCTTACATAATTGTGGAGGCGAGGACGTGGTCGTTCGTCTGGGGAGAGAGGAAGTGGTAAGGGTTTTCACCTGAGATGAATTGCTGGTAATTGCTGTTTCTTTGTTCACAGTGAGAGACCAGGGAAATAAAAGGGGCCAGACCTCAGAGTGAGGGAGAGAGAGCCCAGCTGAAGCTTCGAGTGTGTTGGCAGCTGCCAGTCCCAATATGTAGAGCATTTAAGTGTTTATATGAAGCTTTACCATTACGCAATAAAGCGGATGTGTTTGTGTGAAGAATAAACTTACCTTTGAGTTGGATTCGCCGTCTCCTGCTTCCTCATATCTCGAACCTGTTACAATAATATGCCAGTATGTCATTTTAAAGAGAATCAATGTGTCATTCTAGAATTTTAATATCAATATGTAATTCTAGAGAGAACCAATATGTCATTCTAGAATTATAATATGTTAATATGTCATTATAAAATTATAATATGCCAATACGTAATTCTAGAGAGAACAAGTATGTCATTTGATGATTATAGTATGCCAATATATCATTCTAGATGTATAATATTTCAATATGTAATTCTAGAGAAAACCAATATGTCATTGTAGAATTTGAATATGCCAATGTGTCTTTCTAAAAAAGAACCAATATGTCATTCTAGATTTATAATACGCCAATATGTCATTCTAGAATTTTAATATACTAAACTCAGCAAAAAAAGAAACGTCCTCTCACTTTCAACTGCTTTTATTTTCAGCAAACTTAACATGTGTAAATATGAACATAAAAAGATTCAACAACTAAGACATAAACTGAACAAATTTCACAGACGTGTGACTAACAGAAATGGAATAATGTGTCCCTGAACAAAGGGGGGGGTCCAAATCAAAAGTAACAGTCAGTATCTAGTGTGGCCACCAGCTGCATTAAGTACTGCAGTGCATCTCCTCCTCATGCACTGCACCAGATTTGCCAGTTCTTGCTGTGAGATGTTACCCCACTCTTCCACCAAGGCACTTGCAAGTTCCCGGACATTTCTGGGGGGAATGGCCCTAGCGCTCACCCTCCGATCCAACAGGTCCCAGACGTGCTCAATGGGATTGAGATCCGGGCTCTTCGCTGGCCATGGCAGAACACTGACATTCCTTTCTTGCAGGAAATCACGCACAGAACGAGCAGTATGGCTGGTGGCACTGTCATGTTGGAGGGTCATGACAGGATGAGCCTGCAGGAAGGGTACCACATTAGGGAGGAGGATGTCTTCCCTGTAACGCACAGCGTTTGATTGCCTGCAATGACAACAAGCTCAGTCCGATGATGCTGTGACACACCACACCAGACCATGACGGACCCTCCACCTCCAAATCGATCCCGCTCCAGAGTACAGGCCTCGGTGTAATGCTCATTCTTCGACGATAAACGTGAGTCCGACCATCACCCCTGGTGACACAAAACCGCGACTCGTTGGTGAAGAGCACTTTTTGCCAGTCCTGTCTGGTCCAGCGAAGGTGGGTTTGTGCCCATAGGTGACGTTGTTGCCGGTGATGTCTGGTAAGGACCTGCCTTACAACAGGCTTACAAGCCCTCAGTCCGGCCTCTCTCAGCCTACTGAGGACAGTCTGAGCACTGATGGAGGGATTGTGCATTCCTGGTGTAACTCGGGCAGTTGTTGTTGCCATCCTGTACCTGTCCCGCAGGTGTGATATTCGGATGTACCGACCCTGTGTAGGTGACACGTGGTCTGCCACTGTGAGGACGATCAGCTGTACTTCCTGTCTCCCTGTAGCGCTGTCTTAGGCGTCTCACAGTACGGACATTGCAATTTATTGCCCTGGCCACATCTGCAGTCCTCATGCCTCCATGCAGCATGCCTAAGGCACGTTCACGCAGATGAGCAGGGACCCTGAGCATCTTTCTTTTGGTGTTTTTCAGAATCAGTAGAAAGGTCTCTTTAGTGTTCTAAGTTTTTATAACCGTGGCCTTAATTGCCTACCGTCTGTAAGCTGTTAGTGTCTTAATGACCGTTCCACAGGTGCATGTTCATTAATTGTTTATAGTTCATTGAACAAGCATGGAAAACATTGTTTAAATCCTTTACAATAAAGAACTGTAAAGTTATTTGGATTTTTACAAAATTATCTTTAAAATACAGTGTCCTGAAAAGGGGACATTTCTTTTTTTGCTGAGTTTAATTTATTATACTAGAAAGAACCAATATGTAATTCTAGAATCATATGTCAACATGTAATTCTTGAGAGAACAAATATATCATTCTAAAATTGTAATATGCCAATATGTCATTCTAGAATTTTCTATTCCCTATTAAAGAATTGCACAAAATCTGTCAAGAACATATCCAGTTCATATTTCACCCAAAATCAAAAGAAATAAATAAGAAATTATATTTTGCTTTAAGAAAATGAAGCCTATTTCTATACTCATAACCGTAAAGCAAAAACTCTAATTGTCCTTACAGTAATGTGAAGAAAAAAAGAACAACAACCAACCAAAAAAACAAAACAAAAAAACTGTGATATATTATTCAAATTGAAAAGTATTTGTGCATTATGGTAGTATCTTTTATACTGCCTTTATTTTTTGCTGGTTTTAATTAGCACATTGTCTTACAGTAATTGATTTTACTGTTAAACAGCAATTGAATGGCATTATATTAAAAGCTTTCCCTTCGCTGTAGCTCATAAAGTAATAATTCCCCCAAAAATGAAAATTCTGTCATAATTTAATTACCCTAATGTTGTTTCAAAACATATGACTTTCTTTCTTATGCAGAATACAATAGAAAATAATTAAATGACCATTGCGTTGGCTACATTTTAAGTAATAAAAGTACAAATAGACTCACTTTGACATTTAATGAAGAGCCCAAAATTGTCACTAAACTAGTCAATGCAACTTCAAGTCTTGTCAGTCTAACCAAGTATTCTTAAGTCACACAATAATTTTGTATGATGAACAAATAATAATTGAATCCATAACATTTGGTTACGAGATATGTCCATTTCTTATCTATAGCAGTAATAAGATTTTCAGTGAATAGTCCCTTAAAATTTGGTCTGCTTCTCACACAAGCTATTATATGGCTTCCGCAGACTTGGAATATAGAGCACAAGTTGTATTGAGTACTTTTAATCTTGTTTTTTTTATGTATTACCTTTTTGAGCTTGATAGGCATGCCACTATAAATTTCGATATTCCACAAAACATAAAATAAATAAATAAATAGCATACAAGTTTAGAATGACATGAGGGTGATCTCATAATGACAGAATCTTCATTTTGCATGAACTGTTCATCTAAATACTGTAAATGTGTGAGGAAGTGTTACTGCCCCTTCTGTCCAACAGGAAGTTCTCTGTGCTAGGCTTGGACAAGTTTACACCCCATGTGTTCCTGGTATGAAGACAGGCATGCTCATGCAGGATAGGCATTGTGTGACAGAAGATCATAAATCAATCTTCTCCTTCTCTATCTTTATTCTAAGCACGGAAACTGTGTCTCTTCCTCTGACGGTTCCTCTCTGCCAAGCCACATTTACATTTCCTTATTCTTTGTCCATCTGCCTTTGTTTTCTTTTTCACAAACTGCCTCCTCTCCACCCCCCCATCCCCCCCACCCCCCTTTTTTTTCTTTTTCTTCTTTCTTCTTTTTTCTTTTTCTTCTTTCTTCTTTTTTCTTTTTTCTTTTTTCTTCCAGGGGTCTTTTCTGTTTTTGTTCTGAAAATGACTTCCTTCCTTCCTTTACAAGCAGACCCCCCCAGAGGCCGGGGGGAGGTGTGTTTAAGTCTGGTATGTAATTACGGCCCCCTCTCTCCCTCTCATCTCAAACTTCATGGAGATCCAATGAGGTCCACATTGTTTCTTGTGATCATGAGAAACACACATTTCACAAAAGTCCAAAATTTTGGCTGGCAGCGTACTTGTGACACCAGAGCATCATAATGTTTACCATTTTCATTATATTCCATCAGTTTTAGATTTGATGCTAGATTCTGTGTTCTGGCATAGTTCCTCTGTCCATAACACATTCTGTTTTAAATTCTCTCTCTCTCTCTCTCTCTATGTACAGTGGTGGCCAAGAATATTGGCACCCTTGGTAAATATGAGCAAGGAAGGCTGTGAAAAATAAGTCTTTATTGTTTATCCTTTTGATCTTTTATTCAAAAAATGTACAAAAATATATCATCTAATGAATATCAAACAATTGCAAACATAAGTTTTATCAAAAAACAAATATTTTTGTCAAAAATATGTGTTGCACAATTATTGGCACCCCTAGAAATTCTTATGAGTAAAATATATCTGAAGTATATTCCCACTGATATTGAAAAAATGTGATTAAGAACATGAAATTGTTCAGCCATGACTTCCTGTTTCAGAGGGGGTATGCATATGAAGTAACACACAAGCCAAATTCCCTTAATCATCAATCACATTGGGTAAGACCAAAGAATAAAGTTATGATGTGCGGCAAAATGTTGTTGAGCTTCACAAAGTGGAAAATGGCTTTAAGAAAATAGTTAAAGAATTGAAAATGCCCATTTCCACCATCAGGGCAATAATTAAGAAGTTCCAATCAACTAGAGATGTTAAGAATCGACCTGGGAGAGGACGCGTGTCTATATTGTCTCCAAACACAGTGAGGAGGATGGTTCGAGTGGCCAAAAATTCTCCAAGGAAATTAGTTGGGTGTTGGGGTCAGAAAGTCTCCAAAACTACAATCAGATGTCACCTACATCACAACAATTTGTTTGGGAGGGTTTCAAGAAAAAAGCCTCTGTTCTCATCCAACAACAAACTCAAGCGTCTTCAGTTTGCCAGACACTACTGGAACTTCAAATGGGACCGGGTTCTATGGTCAGATAAAACAAAAATAGAGCTTTTTGGCAACAAACACCAGAGATGGGTTTGGTGCACACAGAGAGGTAGCAATATGGAAGTAACTCATGGCCACGGTTAAATATGGTGGTAGATCTTTAACGTTGTGGGGCTTTTTTTATGCCAAAGGTCCTGGACATCTTGTTCAGATACATGGCATCATGGACTCTATCAAATACCAACAGATAAAAAATCAAAACCTGGCTGCCTCTGCCAGAAAGCTTAAAATGGGCTGTGGTTGGATCTTCCAGAAGGACAATGATCCAAAACAAACATCAAAATCAACACAAAAATGGTTCACTGACCACAATATCAAGGTTCTGCCATGGCCATCCCAGTCTCCTGACCTGAACCCCATAGAAAAATTGTAGGGTGAACTGAAAAGGAGAGTCCACCATGTGGACCTCGGAATTTGAAGGATCTGGAGAGATTCTGTATGGAGGATTGGTCTCAGATCTCTTGCCATGTGTTCTCCAACCTCATTATGCATTATAGGAAAAGACTCAGAGCTGTTATCTTGACAAAGGGAGGTTGGACAAAGTATTGAATAAAAGGGTGCCAATAATTGTGCCACACATATGTGTTTTTTGATAAAACTTGTGTTGTGTTTGCAATTGTTTGATATACATTAGAGGATATATATTTGTGAATATTTTGAATGAAAGTTCAAAAGGATAAACAATAAAGACTTATTTTTCACAGCTGCCTTTGCTCATATTTACCAAGGGTGACAATATTTTTGGCCACCACTGTATGTATGTATGTATAAAACAGCTAACTTTTGCAGGAGTGTAAAACTGTCCTCATGCAGTGCGAAAAAGTCTGTTTTGAAAGTTTTGTGTTTGTCATGAGACAAGGCATGCAGACAGCAGAAAGGTGTCCTTGGGCAGGGTGTTCGGCCTCTGCTGTTGCTCAGGGGATCAGGGCAATATCTGTGTGGAATTCCATACAGTTCCCCTGTGATTGCCACATCAAAGACTGGAGTGCCTCAGCTGCAATAATGAGCTGCACTCCAGCCTCAACTCATTGCACAATGAACTGATGCACACACATTTACAATTGTTATTTCCCAAACTATTCCACAAATTCTACATCTGAGATTTAATCCTATGTGGGGTAGTACTTTC
Organism: Myxocyprinus asiaticus; assembly: GCF_019703515.2. NCBI lineage: Eukaryota > Metazoa > Chordata > Actinopteri > Cypriniformes > Catostomidae > Myxocyprinus > Myxocyprinus asiaticus. The sequence goes on from NC_059366.1 coordinate 8,471,910, forward strand.
CCCCACAGAGTTTGGACTGATGAAATATAAAATCCGCTTGGCATTGGAGTAAAACATTTAATCTCACATGTCCAAAGAACAAAACAAACAAACAAACAAACAAAAAAACAGACAGGTCATATTTTACCAACAAATCAAGAGAAAGAAAGAACCATTAAGACTATTCAGACAATTTTTGTATATTTTTCATTGTTATCTGGTTTTTATAATATTCTTTCTTTCTTTCTTTTGCAGATGAAAATCCTCATGTGATAATAAATGTCCTCATATTTTCACATTATGATCATATTTCACATATATACAGTATATATATATATAAAATAGAAGTATTTACTGTATAGTAAAAATATGTTGGCATAATTAATCTGAAGTAATCTTTTATTATTATTGCTTTTATTTATTATTAAGCATAGAAACAATTGTGATTTTAAATATTGTTACTATATATATATATATATATATATATAAAGAGAGGACCCCTTTAGACCCTCATTACTGGATGTAAAGTTTTTAGATTATATCAGATATTCTGACATTTTAATGAAAAGGCATATTTTGTTAGGGTCATGTAGAGGTACCCCTGAGAAAACGTCTTGATATTCATGACTCAAACATTCATGATATTTGTAAAAAAAAAAAAAAAAAAAAAACTTGAAAATTTTGATTTTTGTTTTGTATTATTACAGTAATGATTAAGTTGTAAGTTGTAAATCATGTGTATTCATGGTGCAAGGAAAGTCTTTTTTTAATACCTTTTACTAGTTACACTACTTCCCATTTTTATAGTTATTTAATCAATTTGAATTAAACCATTAAAGCAGCAGACATTTTTATTACCTTGGATAACCTTATTTATCAGTATATATGTGCTGTATGTGTATATGTTTTGCATTAGAAAGTGGAGCCTATTTAGGGACCATTAAGATGTATTTTGCATCGTGACATTATATATATATATATATATAATTCAGTTCAGTTACAGTTACAATAGTCTAACAATTTTATATATCAGTACAACAAATACTACCATGATGCATAAATACTTTTCAAATACAGAATTAGAATAAGAGTTTTTTTATTATTATTATGATACCGAGAATTAGGGAGAAATTGGCTTAATTGCAGCGGAAATAATATCAAAATGCAACATTTGACCTGAACATGTTTTTGAAGTGTGTCTTGAGATTTTTCTAGTTAATTTAGTGTTTGAGTTAATACGTGTCCTTTAGCGCCACCCAGCGGTACACTTTTGTGATTGCGACAAACAAACACGGACAAAGATTTAATTCCACAAAACACTAATTTGACCAAAAGGAATTAACTATCAAATATTGACTGCAATAATAACAATTGCATAGTCATACAAAATAAAATTCTGTTTGTAATTGTTGCTATTGTCAACATATGAACTGTTTTCCCTTTGCTTTTATCTCTAATGTCTAAATATGTGGACATATATTTATGTCCCCCATTTGAAACCACATGTGATATTCTAAAAAACTGTTAGGGACAAAATGTCATGCTTAATCAGAGCAGAGTTTGCAGAATAATAAATAAAAAATAAAATAAAATAAAAAAACAGTGGCGCTGGTTAAACGAAACCACATTCATTTGGAATGAGTGCTGAAATGACACTGAGGCTGTTGTCATTTGAGGACTCATGGATAGCCATGTGTCTAATGTATAATTACAGTCTAAAGCTGCCCACGGGACACTGAAGAGTGACTGGAAATATGTCGTTTGACTGGTCCCATGGCAACAGTCGGGTCAAAGAGGACATTGTTTTGTTTTTGTTTAGGCTGTCTGAAGGAAAAAAAGAAGAGAAATACCAGGAGACATAGCATGTTATCACATGAAGGAAGACTCCTTTACACAAGTGTAATGAGCACTAACCTTTTGACTTTTCTAATGCACCCCTGTGGGGCTGTTTTTGAAATACTGTTGAAAGTTGCAAGGGTGTTTCTTTCCTTCTTAAAGCACCACACAAGTATTTGATTGTTTGTGAAATCCAGCAAAAATGTACATTTCCCCAAAACTTTCAGTAGAGTTAAGCTATTAAAGGGATAGTTCAACCCCCCAAATTATTAGTTTTTCTTCATAATTTGCTCGCCATCATGTTGTTCCAACTTCCAAACCTATTTGACTTTCCTTTTCCACTGAACTCAAAAGGGGTTTGTTGAAGGGGCCTGGGTAGTTCAGCGAGTAAAGACGCTGACTACCACTCCTGGAGTCGTGAGTTCGAATCCAGGGCGTGCTGAGTGACTCCAGCCAGGTCTCCTAAGCAACCAAATCGGCCCAGTTGTTAGGGAGGGTAGAGTCACATGGGTTAACCTCTTTGTGGTCGCTATAATGTGGTTCGCTCTCGGTGCGGCACATGGTGAGTTGTGCGTGGATGCCGCGAGGAATAGCGTGAAGTCTTCACATGCACTATGTCTCCATGATAACGCACTCAACAAGCCACGTGATAAGATGCATGGGTTGACGTTCTCAGACACGGAGGCAACTGAGATTCGTCCTCCGCCACCCGGATTGAGGCGAGTCACTACGTCACCACATGAGGACTTAGAGCGCATTGGGAATTGGGCACAAAATATGTGATGATCATTCAAGTCTATTGAGGGCAGTTCTAACTATTCAGTAATATTAATAAGTACTACTATTGATATTATTGCTTTGATATGTGCTCTTATTTGAGATATTTGAGACTTATTTCCACTGAAAACCCTAATATGTTGACTCAAGTAAACTCGTTTCCTCAATTTAATCGAGTACTGGTGTCTCCAATACTTGTGTAGTTAAGTTCATTTAACCTGGTGTTCACATAGCGGGAACTTAACTTTTTAAGTTAAGCTAAGTAGAAGTTGACTTAACTCAGATTTGATATTTAAATATTGTCATTTGCTTACTTTTTTAATTGAAATAACTCAAATTTAGGTCACACCACACACACAATAACACAGCTAAAAGAAAGAAGACTAACTGATTCTAGGTCAGTCATTAAATAAACTTAATTTTCCACAGAAGTGCATACAAACCTGCACTTCAGTTGCACATTTTGAGTTATTAAAACTTAACAAGTTTTAACAAGTTGTTACAAACCCCCATATTGTGATTGCAGCATTCTTACTTCTTGTATTAAACCAAATATTATGATCAGAAATTTCTCAATGTAAATATTTATGTGGTATATGTATGTATGCATGTTTCTAATATACCAAAAAATTAGAAGGATACAGAAATCTGATATATGGCCATACATATAAAATATATGTACATTTTCACATTCCACTAGTATTAGTGAAAATGTATGCTATATATACACACTATAAAAACAGCCATTTTTGCGGCATTCTAAAATATTGCATATACTGCAGTATGCAACTTTTTTTTATCCTATTAGTGAAAACCATATATAAACATGCATTTTATATACATGTTTTGCACATATTGCCACATATCAGGTTTCTGTAATGGAGATTTGTTGTAGTCTGTGATTCATAAAGTACAAATGCAAAAACGTTACAATTGTCTGCCCTAATGCAGTTTAAAATAATTTGTATTCTTGATGCTCCCAATATATATATATATATATATATATATATATATATATATATATATATATATATATTTATTTTTTTTTTTTTTTTTTTTTGGCTCATAACAAAGATGTCACCCTGACCGCACTCAAATGTTTGTGACAATTACAAGGTGCTGCTCTCAGGCGTGGAGGAGAGCTCAAATTCAGTGAGCATAAATTGCCCCTCATGATCTTCAGTGTGTTTATAGAGCTGGCGGGAACTGGCAGAGGAGGTGTGGAAATTCAATTTAGAACCCCAGTGCTTGAGATTCATGTACTGGAAAAGATGGAGGCAAGAGGAAACTTGACCTTGTTTACAGCTGGCTGCAGCTAATCTGCCAGTAAATAAAGGTCAATCTGATTTATTTATTAAGTTTTTACTCACTGCTGATCTGTGTGATTAATGACACCAGGCTTTAGCAGGCCTTTCAGGCATGGCATTGATTCACTTGTTTCATAGGCTGAATTTCTCCATTTATAAACCGCGAAAAGTTGCTTTTTTTGATCAAGTATGATACAATCAGGTACGGTAAGGATTTTGCTGTCATATATTCAAACAGAGCACCCAGATCTCAAATTATTTCAATAAAAGCAGCAATTCATTTAGCTGTTCATTTACGCTGCAGTACTAAAAGTTGTCCAACAGGGGGAGACAGAGTCTAAGCCACAATAACAATTCCGAAGACTAAAAATCTTCTCGCAACGCTTTAGTTTCATTCAGACATGTAAAAGTGTTGTTTCAAAGCTTCTCTTTAAAGCGAATTTTACCAATAATGTGAATTCAACAAGGTACAAATTACGAATTCTCAGTTACCTTGCTTCGTTTGCTTGAAGACACCAGTTTTATTGACATCTTTCGAATCAGAATCAGAATGAGCTTTATTGCCAAGTGTGCTCACATACACAAGAAAAAATAAATAAAATAAAAAACAAGCAAGTGCACACAGAACATTACAGTGAGACACAGAATATAAAACAAGGTAAAAATATGAATAGACATACAAATAATAGGACATATAACAGAATGGCATATGCACATGTGCAAGTGGTAATTTATGTGCAAGTTAGGGGTATGTACAGTTATTGAATTAAATATGAGTAAATTGACATATGTACATGACATATTTATACATTATTGCACAAGTCTGTTTACCTGCCAGGTTTCAAGCAGTACATAATGACATTTTATATACATTGACAAAATGTTATCACTGTATATATATATATATATATATATATATATATATTTTATCAAGTATATCCACAATAATAATAATACAACAGACAGAAAATCAGTCTATCAGAATCAGAATGAGCTTTATTTCCAAGTATGCTTACACATACAAGGAATTTGTCTTGGTGACAGAAGCTTCCAGTGCACAAACAATACAACAACAAGACAGAGATAATAATAATAATAATACAAAAATGAATACAAATAAAAAGCGAATAGAAAATTTAAGTATATATAGAAATACACAATAAGACTACTGTTCATGAGATGGATAGCCTGATAAAAAAACTGTTCCTGTGACTGACGGTTCTGGTGCTCAGAGCTGTCCAGAAGGCAACAGTTCAAAAAGGTAGTGGGCAGGGTGAGTGGGGTCCAGAGTGATTTTTCCAGCCTTTTTCCTCACTCTGGAAGTGTATAGTGTATGGGGGGGGGGGGGGGGGCAACCAATAATCCTCTCAGCAGTCCGAACTGTCCTTTGTAGTCTTCTGATGTCTGATTTCGTAGCTGAACCAAACCAGAGAGTTATTGAAGTGCAGAGGACAGACTCAATGACTGCTGAGTAGAACTGTATCAGCAGCGCCTGTGGCAGGTTGAACTTCCTCAACTGGCGAAGGTCTAAAAATATAACAAAGAAAACTAATAATAATAAAAATAATAAACTAATAAATAAAATAAACGAAAATAATACTTTTACGTTTATCTTTCGTGATTCATTTCGGAGACTAAATAAGGATCTCCTTTCAAAAATCGAGAGTTCATGGGCAAATTTCCCACTGATCATTTTCACATGCAAATGGCAAACTTGTGGCAAATTGTCCATTTGCAGTGAATAACAAGCTCTTTTGCATGTAAAAATAATGAGTGGCAAATCTGTGGCAAGTTTGCGGCTAGTTTGTCAGAACTCTAGATTTTTTTGTAAGGCGATACAAGTTCATTAAAAAAGCTTAGAACTTGGAATAGATTTCAGCAGTTTTCTAGACCAACCACAGGGCGGCGCCATGATGATTCTGGTTGCTGCTGAACTGTTTCCTGGTTCTGGTCTCCATAAAAAGCAAAGTAAAAACTACAGAAATGAGTGATTCAGATGGAGAATAACCCAGAACAACAACCATTGTAAGTGTAAGTTGAAGTAAAAATGAGTTAAGGCTCAACTTGTGCAGTTGAGGGCTGTCATGACAACTCAAAGTAGTTAATGATATGGTTACTAACTCAAAATACCATCATCACGACTCCTCTGTAAAGTATCTGCAGTATGGAGCCACATATTTATTTGGTAATTTTTACAAATGTAATATGCTCAACATCACATTATCTGCTAAAATGATATGTTAGTGCGCCACGTGACCAATCATGACGTGCCATGTGTCAACATGCGGCAGCTGAGGGGAACATTTTCAGGTAATATCGATTCACATGTCAGTGTATTTCTCATGCAAAGCTATCATATAGCTTCTGAAGACTTGGACATATAATGAATAAGTCATATGTACTATTTTCATATTACTTTTATAGTAGTTTTTCATCCTTTTTCAAACTTGGCATCCTCAGTCCCCATTCACTTTCATAGTATGGATAAGAGCAGCCAGGACATTCTCCCTAACATCTTATTTTGTTACTATGTGGAAATAATGTAATTCAAGTTGGGAATGACATGACAGTGAGTGAATGATGATTTTTCATTTTTCGCTGAACTGTTCTCTGTCTCTTTAACCAACCAAGGAGAGTCCTAGAATAAACTATTGTATTAATCGTGACTTCAAAGCATTCTCCATCTCCTCAGAGAGTTTTTGTTAAGCCTGTGGCTATATGACAAGTTGTTGTTTTCAATGAAATATGATGCAAGTGATTTATACAATAGTTGAAGACATTGGCCTTCACAATTTTGCATTATCCAAGATACTCAGCTTAAACATCCCCTTAACCTCTAATAAATTCACTTTGGCTCATGGGAATGTGGTGGCCTACAGTTATTCTGATGATTGATGGCATCAGTGTGGTGATATGAACATAGCGATGTCACAAGCACATTTGAGGAATGTTGTTTAGCGTGGCTTTGTAGTTCTCAGAGCAGAGAGAATATGAGAGATTCCTGGAAGGAACACGACTGAAGTGACTGTGCACTGAGGTCAACAGGTTTATTCCGTTTAATTCTGATAGTGATACTATCATTCATGATACAATTCAGCAGTTCTCAATGCTGGTTCTGTGGAACCTCAGAACTGTTTTGGAATTCTCCTTTTTATGACACACCCAGTTCAGCCCCACATCTGAAAATGCCTACTGTGAGCCGGGCAGGTCTTTTTTCTTTTTTCTGTTGGTAGCATTAGCAAGACATTTGTTCCTTATGGTTAAATTGTGGGTCAATGACAAATCGCCCCTTTTTTTGTCTAAGTCTATTAAGTTATTCAAGAATACAAAAAATGCAATTCACACAAAACAAATACTTAAATATGCCTCTTCTACAATGAACATGTTTCAATTAATTTTATTAATATTTGAGAGAATTGTTCTCCAAATTAAAGTCATGTGGTGTAAACAACATGTAGGTTGTCATTTTGTTGTCACTTGACAAGGAAATAAATACATAAATAAATCTAAAAATTATAAATGAAACAGAGGACCCCTTTAGACCCTCCTGACTGTGTGCAAAAATTATTGAAATAAATAAAAATCTACAAATATTTTGATAGTTCTATGAAAAGGCATATTTTGTTTAGGTCATATAGAGTAACCCTGAGAAAACATCTTGATATGCTTGACTTAAAAATGAATTATATTTTTTAAAAAATATAGATTTTTATCTTAACAAATTGTTTTAAAAACTTTCTGAAATTAACGATTAATTTGTGTACTCTAGGGATGTGTGGAACGACTAATTTCACTGACGTTTAAACGAAAATTTTGGAGTCGACTACTCTAAAAAGAAACTCACCTAGAAAACTGTCAAAAAAATTGTGTTTATGCAACCCATTTAAAATACTTAATCTATTCCAAATCGGATGCTAAATTCCTCTGAAAAGGGGCATTTATCTGCACATGGCCATCCTTAGGGCGGTACAGCTGGTGCAACTGGGCCGCGAACATTACCGACGAGGACAGGAACGCTCTCCACCAAAGCCCCCCTTCTGAAGAGAAGGGGCCCAGCGCATTCGACATCGCCATAGGCCCCGCCCTTTACTAGTGACAGCCCTGTATCTGCGACGTGCCTGCCTTGCATTATCATCATTGTACATTGAATATAGAACATGACATGCATTCACCTTTAGCGAATACAGTTTTATTTATTGTAAAACAACTGAATGAATAGTGCAGGACCAATAGAGTAACACTAATAGCCTGTTCTAAACTGAATTCTCCAAGTAAAAGTTACTTAACATATTAAAACAGTCAGGACATTGTTTTTTGTTTTTTTTGAATTTCATCCCTTTTCTCCCCAATTTGGAATGCCCAACTGAATAGTTAGAACTGCCCTCAATAGACTTGAATGGTCATCACATATTTTGTGCCCAATTCCCAATGCACTCTAAGTCCTCGTGGTGGCGTAGTGACTCGCCTCAATTGGGGTGGCTGAGGACGAATCTCAGTTGCCTCCGCGTCTGAGACTGTCAGTCCGCGCATCTTATCACGTGGCTTGTTGAGCGCGCTACCACGGAGACATAGCACATGTGGAGGCTTCATGCTATTCTCCACGGCATCCACGCACAACTCACCACGCGCCCCACCGACAGCGAGAACCACATTATAGCGACCACGAGGAGGTTACCCCATGTGACTCTACCCTCCCTAACAACCGGGCCAATTTGGTTGCTTAGGAGACCTGGCTGGAGTCACTCAGCACGTCCTGGATTCGAACTTGCGACTCCACTGGTGGTAGTCAGCATCTATACTCGCTGAGCTACCCAGGCCCCCAGTCAGGACATTGTTGAAAATAATAAACAGGCAAGCCAAATCTACAAGAGAAAAAAAAAAGCGCTGAAATGTTGCACGTTTTTCACGACGTACACACTAGAAATGTCCTCATAAACCACATTTATAGCATAATACCCTTGTAATTACCAGTTTGTAATCTAAACAAATGTCCTTGTAAACCACCCAAACCTGCCTACACACACACACACACACACACACACACACGTTTTTTTTTTTTCGTAGTTGTTCAACTGCACAATGTTGATTTGACAATTCAGACAATGTATTTGCTGTGCAATAATATACAGTAAGGTTTTTTTTTTTTTTGTGCAGTATGGTTGTAATGTTGCAGAATATAAACCATGATTATGTTTTTTTTTTCAGACTAATTAAATTTATAAGTAATATGAGTATCATCTTATTTTAAGAACTGTAAATCCTTACAGTAAAGCTAAAGATTTACTGTATATCTATTGTACGTGTGTAGTACCACAACTCACAAATAGGTGGCCCTATCTCCAGTTAAAATGTGCAAAATGTATTCAGTGTGAAAACGTAGGTAAGCCTATGCCAATTTTCATGTTCATAATTGATAGATAAGTGTGCTGTAAATTTACTGAAAATCTATTGAACTCTATATGTGTAATTTTTGACCCAAACATCACAGGTGTCATTATTTTTAAACATAACAGAAGGGTTAAGTATTGTTCATTGTTAGTTCATGTTAAGTAAAGTAGTTAATATGAAACAAATATAACCATATTGTAAAGTGTCACCCATTACAGTATACAAAATAAAAATAAGAACTACAGTATGTGTAAATGTTTATCTAGTGCAACAAAATCGATGAAAACCATTGGCAAAAATATGTGCAAAAGTGATTAAAAGGTAAAACATCAATGAAAATCAGGTAGCTATAGGACTGTGAGAAAAAATACTGTATAAATAAAATGACATCATTTAAATAGGGCCTTTAAACACAACACCTAGAAAAATATACAAAAATAAAGAAATATACATAAATTTAAAGTATAAACGCATACCTCTTAGAGAGCAGATTTTGTAGATAGGATAGTTTGGTTATTTTGCAGATTTTCACTTTGTGTGAGATTTATTTTTGCATCTTTATGTCGGCAGTGCCTGAATTCCTTCCCCAGATTATTCTTGACAAAACCTGACAAGCCCTGTGCTTTGACAAGTGCCATTTCTGCCATCCGTTAAACAAAGTAAGCCTCAAAGACTCAAACAGCTACAAAACAATATTTTTCATGACTTGTTTTTTGCATTACTGTCAGGCGTGAGCATTATTCGGAAAGCTGTGCGAAAAGATAAGATTCGAAAAGTTAGTTCTTCTACTAATGATGAATTGAATCAGGTGTGTTAAATAAGGGACACAACCAAAATGTGAAGTGCTGTGGTACTCCAAGGCTGAAAACCACTGATTTAATTCATATAACTGTGGGAATGGAACTATCTGTGATTATAAGTAACTACTATCTTAGATCAACATGAAAACACGGGGAAGGTGGCATGTTGTTTCAGAGAGATCCAGTATGCTAAGATCAGTTACATTATGCTGACTCACTGACAAGCGGCATCTCCCATGAGACATTTTTACATCAGCTCCACCAAGTTGACCTTCTCTTGTGGCAAAGTTTACGTCAGCAGCGTGGGAGACCCGGTTCGGATCCCACGTTGAAACTAGGAAGTAATGGCACTGACATAATCAGTGACGATCTAACATTACATTTTAACTCCACTGATGGTTAGGTTAAGTTTTGTGGTTTGAGTTGGGGGGTACAGTTTAGTACCTCTTCACTATGTTAAAGCTGTCCATCTGAAAACAACTCGTTTTGGAGCTCACCTGCCCATACGCACAACAAAACGTACTGCTTCAGCCACTGGGGGCAGTGTTTCGCATTTCGGATTTTCAACCTACTGTTTCCGATTTCACTGTGATATCAGTCCGCTTAGATTAGAGATAATAGTAAGCAGCTCTGTTAGAAATGGAATACTACCAAATTGTAAACACTATATCTGTAGTATATAATATGCATGGTGTGCACAGTATGCATATTTTCTGAATGCATACAATACCTTATACATTTGTGCAAGCTGTTGTCATTCCATTTCCAGCATGAGGAATGAACAGGAAGTTATTAAGATTAATAACATAACATATCTTTCTTGACAAATTATTTGAATGGAATACCAACAAGTTCAGTTAGACATTTTTACACAAAATTGTATTAGAAATGCAAAATAACTGCATTGCATGCTTGATTCAGTCTGGCAATGCGGTCATGTGACAACAATGGACTACAGTTGCATTCTACTGTTTGAAATGTTCATTTGTTGTTTCGCCTATTTATACTATACTATTTAATAATAATAATAATAATAATAATAATAATAATAATAATAAAAATGACAGTATGCAGTAAGTAGTACTCTAGTGTTCCATTTTGAACATAGCTAGTGTTTCTGTTTTTATGTGCTGTAATGAATCAAGTTGTGGACTTTACAAATAAAAGATGTTATTTGGGGTCTGCAAGAACAGATTTGAATGAAAGGTTTGTAATTTTCTTTGTAAGGCACTTTATGAGATACTCTGGGTGTTAGTCTTCACTACTAGTTTTCATTCTCATTTGTGTTTACTTGATATGTTTGTTGTGTAAATGATTATAAAAGAACTGCATAGACTTGCCCTTATTAAAGATGCATACTGCTCATTCAACTGTATACTGTGAAAGGGCAAACGTATAAGCTACTTGCTAAAGGCGAAACATATACCTACACAGTGGGCACTTAATGTTAATTAGCAGCTTGTTACTGACTGTAATGCTTCATTAAGCTAAAATGAAAATTCTCTCATCATTTACTCACCATCATGCCATCCCAGATGTGTATCACTTCCTTTCTTCTGCAGAACACATATGAAGATTTTTAGAAGAACATTTCAGCTCTGTAGGTCCATCCAATGCAAGTGAATGGTGACCAAAACTAAATTTGAATCTCCAGAAATCACAAAGTTAGCATAAAAGTAATCCATAAGACCCCAGTGGTTAAATCCATATCTTCAAAAGCGATATGATAGGTGTGGGTGAGACACAGATCAATATTTAAGTCCTTTTTAACTATCAATCTCTGCTTTTACTTTCACTTCCACATTCTTCTTCTTTTGTTTTTTGCCGATTGCATTATTCATGCATATCGCCACCTACTGCTCGGGGCTGGTTAAAGGTGGAGATTCATAGTGGAATAGGACTTAAATATTGTTCTGAATGTCTTATTTAAAATACTATAACTATACACTTATAACCTAAAGGTTATGAAGTAGCTCAAAATAAGTTTGCAGAAAAGACCAGCTTGATTTTCCATGCTGGTCTAGGCTGGTTTATGCTAGTTTGGTACTGGTAAACCAGCATAGTCATTTACTTGGCAGATACTAATGCAGGTGAATAGTGACTCTGGTCTGTCAAGCTTGAAAAAAGAAAGGAGACAATAAAAGTATTCGATACAGAGTAATCATTATGACCCAGGCGCTTTATTACAAATCTTCTGAAGTCATACAGTCACTTTGTGTGATAAACAGAATGAAATTTAAGTTGTTTTTCACTCTCAAATCAAATGCGACAGATGTAATCCATACGACTCGAGAGGTTTAATCCATGTCTTCTGAAGTCATATGATCAGTTTTGGGTGAGAAACAAGCCAAAAGTGCACCAAGCGCAAGGAAGTGTGAATGAGCTTCTCTCATGAACCCAACAAGGATACTGCAGGTTTATTGTGAAAATGACAGGGTTGCACGATTCTGACAAAAATCATCGTTGTCAATCATTTCCCTTAAAATTGTAATTGAGATTATTTATTTTTGTTGTGATAAAAGGAATTTACATTAAAATACTTATTTTGTGTTGGAGAACTGCATCTGATATTCTGCATTCTTTATTTAGGCTATACATCTAAACAAGCTGAGAACTGTGTTCATTAATTAATTTATTTGCATAAAAAACTAAATTGTTATTCAAATTTTGAAATAATTATACAGAAAGTGAGCATTGCAACAATACTAAAATATTAGGTTGTTGTTACTGATATGCCGATAGACTAATTTAAATGTCTCTGATTTGTCATTGCACACAACGGACAAAAAACAAACATTGTAAATATGTTATTGACACTTTTTACCATTAGTAAATTGCTCCAGCTGTAATTGTAATCTCGATAATTTTTTTTTGATTAATAGAAAAGGAGTTACATTTTGGTCTGTTCTCACCCAAAACCGATTGTATCACTTCAGAAGACATGGATTAAACCACTCGAGTTGTATGGACTGCTTTTATGCTGCTTTTTTGGACCCCACTGACTTGCATTGTATGGAGAAATATGCATCACATATCCTTTAAAATAGCTTCGTTTGAAGAAAGAAATTCATACTAGTTTGAGAAATGCAGCTGTCATTAATATCACACCTCATTGGTTCTTCCAACATGATGTCATGTTGATATTATTATTTTACAGTAAATATAATTAATATATCCGCGATATTTGATTTACCGTGTTTATTAATAATTTCATTTCATTTGTTAGTGAATAATGACTTAAAATTAATTCTGTTCATCGTTCAGAAAAAAAGGAAGTCGTTTGGGTTTGAAGCTACTACGTTGAGAAAATAATGACATAATTTTCATTTTATGGTGAAATATTCCTTAAAGAAGCCTGGTGGGGACCCCAACATACCAGTATCCCATGCTGGGTACCAGTATCCAAAACATACAACCCTTCAAGGGCCCTTCTCTTTGCACATTCTCATGCTCTTTAAATGATCAACAAATCCACCTGCAGCACCACCAGAATTAAGCCAAAGACACTGGACCGTTTGGCAAAGAATCCACTGTAACAATGTTCTTCCCCTTAAGATCCTATTTAGAGGTGGGTTTATGAGGATTAAAGGGTATTTCTCTAGTTTTTATCTAGTATTTGAGCACTTGATCACAGAGGCGTGCCCTAATCCAAACATCAATGCGGCCCCATCAGAGCAATGGCTCAAAGCTGCCAAGTGACAATGAACCACAAGTTTGTTTGGGGCCGCTTGTATGTGTGCTATTAATGTTGCAGGCTGCTCGCTTTGATAGCTCTTGTCAAATATCTAATCTGATAAAAATTGCACTCTGAAGTAACCGCCGCATCAGTGGAGATTACACTAGGAGCTTTTTGTTTTGTTTTGTGAAGATTAGGTTAGCATGGTAGAACATGAATAGGTTTGCTTAAATGTATTAGTCAGAGTTGATTTATTGTGTGGGATTATAAATTGTGGCTTGTAGATAAGGCTTTCAGTTTGTGACATGATTAATGGTAATGCCATATACTCCAAGTGTCAGATCTGATAAGATAGAACGACCACAAGCAAACGTCTAAAACAGGATTATGACAAGACTGTGTAAAGGTTCAGCAGTATGCCTTAAAAGTATTACTGAGGCAGCATGTGTGCTTGGTATTAAAGAAAGAAATATAGATTTATTTATTTATTTATTTATTTATTTTGTGTTAAAAACTTATGTTCAACAACATAATTAGTTGTGGCCAACATGACAGGCATGTGAATCTATGTATGACAAAGAGCAGATGCTGGTAAACTTCCTGTGGGAGAGGAGTTTCATTCGTTGTTTGGTGTGTGTCGCAGGGGTCAGGGTTGTTTAGGGTTTGACCTGGACACAGAGTCAGTCCTTGGACTATTAAAAAAAAAAAAAAAAAAAGATAAAGAAAAAAAATCTGCAAAATAAGAATCGCAAAGTACCACACATTTATTACTGACTGTAAGCAGGCAAAAATTAGGTTGGCAGGGCATATGTCAGCGATTTGTTGAATATTCACAATATACAGTGGGGTCAAGAAAATCTTTTTTTCACTTAAACCTTGAAACATGAAAAGCCTTAGGATTTTGGAAAAAAAAAAATTAAGAAAAGTTGTGGTGTAAAATGAAAAATAAATATTTAAGATTCTGCATTATTTCTAGGTCACTAGTAAAATGTAGGCAAATTTGTAGCATTTACCACGTCGAGATACATATTGTTTATCGTCAAAAAGGTAAAGAAATATCAAAATATAGTTTAAGCAAAATCCAGATTGATTGTACGGCAAATTCGGTGAAGGTAGGTCGAAAGTTCTTCAGCTAAAATCGGTCTGCGCTTAATGAATTTAAATCTGCTGCCCCTAGTGGCTGAAGCTGGAAGTGTTGATGAACGTATAGGCATGTGTGAGCTCCAGTTTCCGGGTGAAATGTCCACAGGATGGTGCCAAAAGAGAGTTGTATTTTTGGTTGTAAATGTAATACAGTCAATAGGAATGCATATTTTATTAACTCTTCACATTTACATAAACTAGAGGTCTGCACGGGCATTAAGTTGCAACCTGTACCCTAGACTGTGTAACCCGACCAACCAATACCATCAAATTTTTAGCCCAACCCAAACACAAAATTGCTCACTCTCTTTATAATTTCTTCTCCTAACTTTCTTTCCTCCAAACAAGTAAATTTGTTGCAATAGGATATATTTTATTTAAGCATTGTAGGCAACATTCTTAACAGTAGGTAACTTTAAACATATACTGTATATACAGAGTTTTATCAAGCAGCCCCTATGCACACCAGAGCAAAAAGGGAATAAAATAAGGGCTTACTGTAGTGATGAAACTTGCAGGGTGAAAAACAATTGTGAGTCTTGGATTCATGTGTACAGTCACAAGAATTCCTCTTTGCAACCTTCTGAACCTCAGCAGAATATTGAATCTTTGTGACACCTGTGCTAAAAAAAAAGCTAGACACAGTGCAACGAATTAAACAGAACGCGGGTGTCTCTGAATGTGTTTTTGAAAAACAAAAACAAATCAAAGTTCTTTTTAACTTGACACCAAGTCTAAAAATGCGGCGTTCCAAAAATACAACCTCCAAATCACAGTCACCATTCTTTATGTGAACGTGATTATTTCCTGGTTCCCACATCACCAGAACATGTGTCTCAGAGGTTTCTCTCGCAACACGCTGTCAATAGCTCTAGATGGAGAGGTGATCATGGTTGAATTGATGCAAAAATGTCTGAAGGGGGATAGCGCTTGTCAGTTATCCTGCAGAATGGGGTTGATTTCAGGTTACATGAACTTTCGAAAGCAACGTCGATTTTTTTTAGTGGGATCGCCAAGATATGGTTAATGTTGTCTAGAAAACATCTTTCAGACTATGTGTGTTCTGTTTTTCAGTCACATGGGGCTTATTCATTGTAATTTTCAGTGAAAGAAGTGTTTTCTCATGAAGAAAAAGAGGAGTGACAGTCTTTTTCTGGGTTCTTGGGAAATCTCTGTCAAATACACAAGGTTACACAGGGTTGGGCTATGGAGACGGGGGCTGTCCCAAGAGTTAATTAGTGTACTGCTGTAGTCTGATGGGGGTTGTGATAAGTGGGCAGGTCAGGAGCAGGGTCAGTATTGTTTAGTCTGTACGCTGCTACCCCAACAGGAGAGGAGGCACCAACTTTCCGTTTCTAAATGTCCTAGATTTATGTACAGGACTTCCAGTCTGTGAGATCACACGGTCTCAGGCTCCAGGACCTCTGAGTGTCCCTTATATCTCAGTATCTGAACACACACACATACAGACCGCACACACATGTATGCACAAACACACTCACATACACAGGCTTTCTTATACAAGGGTCAGTTACTTAAAAGTTTTTTTTTTTTTTTTTTTTTGTCTGGATCTATTAAATTATTGTTATTGTTAATTATTGTTACCAGGGGTGTCAATCTTAATTTCAGCCATGGCTACATCAGCGTTTTGTGTGCCCTAAAATGGCCGGCCGAATTTAGTTACTCATTAAGTGCCTCTACTTCAGACTGTTATTGATTTTATTAATAGCTTCAGCTCTGAAAAAAGAATTCAAAATACATACAATATATACACATGTTCAATATAGAGGGCTGCAGACTAACATTCGAGAGCAGTGGCACTGGTCCCACCAAGTTCTACAGAAGATTGCACCAGCACCTGATTTGGTAGCACCGATGCAATTACCAGTAATATTGCATATTTTGTGCAATGAAATGCACATTTGACAGTAAAGCAGTGATTTTGAGGTTGGGATGCAGTTATAAATTTACTGATATTAACAACCGTAACATCTGGAAGGAATATACTAATATTCTGACAGTGTGACTGAAGGCGCGGTCATATTTACCTTTGCACAGCGAAATCGCGAACATGCATTTTGCGTGATAGACTTCTGGTGCGGAAGAATTTCCTCCCGTGGATTTGGCGTGTAAGCAATGTGTTTTGCTGTGCAGTGTGTGTTTGACCGGCCAACATTAATTGCGTATAAATTATGTTAATATGTCGCTTCTGAGTATAAGTGGCAGGACCTTGCAGATGATGAAAAAAAAGATCCCCAACGGTACTACTTTTACTGTAAAAATGCATTTAGTTCCTTCTTGGGAAAAAAAAAAAAAAAACATTATGTAACAATAAAAAATTTTCTTAATATTTTTCAAACAAAGCCAACCAGAGTATAAAGATAGAAATGCAATAAAAAATAGCACCAATTCAAGTATCATTACATTTTTTGCAAAGTCTAATTGTGAGGTTAACTAACTGAAAGAACTAGCCACCATAGGTTGTGTATTTGTTGCAATGCACATTAAATCTCTTCAATCCTCCACAATATTAATCAGCTGGCATGCTGTGGCCATCCACTTTGCCAGCGCTAGCATCAAGTGCAGCTTAAAGTTTGAACTCCACATGAAAAGCACTGCAAAGAACAGAATGGCATACTACCCGTACTACTCTCACTGCTTCTGTCATATCTATGTAAGGCAGAAATAGTTAGAGTAGAATGGTAATATGCCATTTTGAAAAAACGGCCAACATCTTGTTCTGCTTTTAGTGCTGGCACTGCCCACGTAATAATACTTCATCCAAATTGTCCGGTAGACATTAGCTGACACTTCGAAACATCAGAGACAATTAGTAATGTTTTGTTCGTGATTCTTTCTCGTTCACTGACGTCTCTCCCTTTCAAAGACAATGAGCTCTAGTTTGAAGCGTGAGACTGTTTTGGTGGCTTTTCATGCTTGTATAGACTGACTATAGCATGAGCCAATAGCATTCATGTGCAGGCTGTGAAGGAGCATATTATTGGTTTGACCCGCTGAACGAATACACCCCTTCAATGAACTAGTACCAGTTGGTAATTTGAGTCTGAATGAGATTAGAGGTGTCATTCATGAACGAAATGAACGACTCACTCACTCAGTCATCTGGTTCGTGAATGAGGGTCGATTGAACGAGAGGAGGTGTGTCATTCGTTTCAGTTTGGCATGTGAGTTAATCGTGTTCAACAAGGAGAGACAGGTGTAAAATGCACTTAAGACAAGTTTATAGGTATACACAAAATATAATCCCCAATTAATGAATGTGTAAAAACGACTGAAGACGTACAGTTAAAAGAACATGAAATGCTTATGAAAATGTTGTGGTTTGATGCACAGTAAGATATGATTAGGCTTTTCTAGAACTTTGTCTCTGTCTTGGTAAAAATGTAGCTCAGCATTTGACAAAATATAGGGAAAATATGACCTGCTATTTGTGGTGAAAACCGCTATGGTGTTTAAACTCTATTTTTAAGTGTCTTCGTACATTTGTAGACAATTCCATTTGTATAGCTTTTAAAGACTGTCTATAGCGCGAGCCAGTAGATATCAAGAGTGGGCTGTGAAGGAGCATATCATTGGTTTGACCCACTGAACGAATACACCCGTTCAACAAACTAGTCGGTCATGTCGTTCGCATATCAGTTATACAAAGGCTGCAGATTACTTTATTTTTAAGTTCCATCTTGGTTTTGTTTTGTAAGCAGTCCTTTCTCCATAAGCCCCTGGGCTTGAATAATTTAAGCTTGTTTATTTGGTCAGAAGGAAATAATGTGGCCATTTAATGATGGAGCGCATTGTTATACTGTCACATTTAAATGTGTTTTTGTTCATGTTTTGTGTTCGTGTCTTTTATTTTGAAAGATTAGTTCCTTGTTCCTGTTTCCTCTTTCTGGTCATGTGATATCCTGTTTCCCCTCCATGTTCATGTGTCTTGTTCTCATTGGTTTATTGTCTTGTTAACCCGTTATCAGTCTTGTCGTGTCATTGGTTCATGTTTTAGTAATCTTTTTATCATGTTCTTTTTCTCGTCATTGGTTGTCTGTCATGTGGTTAACCATGTCCATGTGTTTAAGCCCTCATGTTTGCCATTGTCTTTGGTTGAGTATTGTTGGTATAACATTGAGTCAAGTCAAGTCTTTATATTCTGTTTTGTTTTCTTTGGATTTACGTGTTACGTTTGGATACCAGCACTTTGTAAATAAAACTGCACTTGGGTTCTCACATCATCATCGTTCTCGTCCGTTCCTGTGTTCAGCCTGTCCTGCCTGCTCTGTAACGTTACAGAATACTCGACCTCAACATTAACCCAGCAGTTGCACTCCTGCGTCTCTGCCAGGGGAATAGTTCCCTAGAGGATTTTGTGGTGGACTTTTGTGATTTGGCCAACGAGGTAAACTTTAATGATGTTGCTTTGATGGACATTTTCCGTTTTGGACTAGAAGAGCCTATCAAGTCTTGTTTGCCTCAAGGCCAATGGACTTTGGTGGAGTTGATTGATTATGCTTTGCTGCTGAGTGGATCCAACTTCTCTGTAGGAACGGAGTATGCCAGCACTCCTACAGTTGCCACCATGCCAGAGTCCACCTCTACATCGGAGTCCATTGTCATAGCGTCCATGCCTGCCACGTTCCACGAGCCAGCGCCCACGCCTGCCACATTCCACGAGCCAGTTCTTGAAGCCTCGTCCACCGCAGAGCCAGCGTTGCAAGCCTCGTCTGTCCCAGAACCAGCGTTGCAAGCCTCATAAATAAATAAATAAATACAAATAAAACAGAGAGCACCCCTTTAGACCCTCATGACTGCATGCACAGTTTTTGTCGCCCTCTGAGGTGTTATTCACCTCTAGGCCACCAGAGGCCCTCAGTGAACTGCTTATGATAATTTTGCATCTGCCTATTGAGCTAATTATTTCCACCTGTTCTTTGTTTCATTGGTTGAATTTATACTGTACATTGCCATTTGTATGTCTCTTTTCTAGTCTTTCTCGTGTGTGTTATCTGGAAAGTAAGCATTACTGTTGTTTGGACTATTGGCCCTGAATTATTGCTTATTGGCTTGGACTGAGTTTTGACTGTTCTCAGGACTCTACTTTTTGAGAATTCATGGATTACTTTTTTGACCAGTCAATAAACTAAGAGACTTGCAGTCTGCCTAAGTTTGTTTTCTCTGCACTCGGTTTTACCACAAGCCTACTGAATGGTCTAGTGGTATCATGTTGCTATCTCATATCAGAAATTCTAGTTCCCAGCCCTGACAGTAGAACCCAGCAGAGAACCTTCCTGAATCAATTGAGTTGAATTCTACTGAGAATCCTCCTGCGCCATAGCCTTCGGACCTTATCTGTGTTGTCCTCCGCAAGCGATGGAACTACTATAGAGCGTCATGAGTAAGTACTTGTGAGACAGGAGGTAATGGTGGAGAGACATGAACAGATGCTGGGAGAAATCCTACAGGCCTTGCAGTCTTTATCTACATCTGCCCAAACACCTCCCCCTGCTACACCTCCAGCACCCAAACCCTCCAGTCCTGCAGTGACTCTTGGTCCTGAACCACGTCTACCTGACCCAGTGCACACTTACCTTTGATCTGCAGCCCTCTGCCTTCCCCACTGATCATTCCCAGGTGGCCTATGTCATCACTCTTCTTACTGGTAAAGCCTTGGATTGGGCCATGGCACTCTCTGAAAAAAAGAGTCCTATTTGTTCTTCCTTTTATGTTTTCTCTGATGAGTTAAGACGTGTCTTTGATCAGTCAGCCAGTGGGTGCAAGGTGGCCAATCTGTTAATAGTTCCTAGAGTATCAAAATCCACAAAAGGAGGTAGATCCTTTTCCTGTTTGACTCCTAAACTATGGAATAGTCTCCCTAACAATGTTCGGGACGCAGACACACTCACTTGGTCTAGTCTAGACTATAGACTCCTTTATTTAGCCTGGCATACACCTAATTTATCCATCAAATCACAATTAGGCTGCTTTAGTTAGGTCAGCCAGAACCAGAAACATTTATCATAATCTATAATTCTGCAATAAATTGAATGGCATCTATGCTAATATTATTCTATTTGTTTCCCTGTCTCAACCTCGGCCAGATCCAGATCCAGCTCTGGTCCTGCTTGGAGTCAGATTCCACTGCTGCGTGTCGCTGAGTGATGATGACTAAATCCAGCCAGACATCACTTCAGTCTATTACAATGGACTTCAGAGGATGAACTGATGCCAACTCCAACCCTAAAACATGAGATTCTTCATATGCCACTGCCTGAACCTTGGATTTAGGATAGACCTCACCGAAATGACCTGTCGGTTAAATTGTGATGCATGTCACTGATCTCTGCCTGCATCACCATGGTCTAATGATGGATTACACTCTTAAAATGGAATACTATCAATTAATTGCTATCAATTATTTGGCAAATAACAAAGGACAATGCATCTGTGAACTTCTGCTCTTAATCCAGGATGGACTTCAAAGAAATTAGTCATTAATCTTAAAGTTCATACAAAATCTTTGTTTAAACACTGGCCCTTAACACTTACTTAGTTTACAAATTTTAAACTACAACTTGTACTGCACACAAATAACTAATATTGGCATTATATTCATGCTGTTTAGCCAGAGGGGAACTGGCCCCCACAGTGAGTCTGGTTTCTCCCAAGGTTATTTTTTCTCCATTAACCAACATCTTATGCAGTTTTGTGTTTCTTGCCACAGTCACCTCCGGCTTGCTCACTGGGGTTCTAAATACAATATTATTTACAAAACAATGATGACTCTAAGACTTTAGAGATATTACAGTTTCATTTTCTGTTAATGCATGATTTTCTGTAAAGCTGCTTTGAAATTATGTGTGTTGTTGACTTGACCATGCCTTTCTGTTAGTCCTTGATGGTAGGCCTCTGGGTGATGGTCATGTTTGCCAGATGAATGCTCCAGTTTGGATGATTGTTAATAAACATCAGGAGGACTTTTCATCTGATTCACTCACCCGAGTTCCCTGGGGTCCTTGGTTTCCTCTGGTTGTCTTAATATAATACTTAATATTGACTGAGCTTCCTGCTCCATTTTGGAGTGGGGTTCTGCCTCTTGTCTCCTCTCGAGTCCCGTGCCTGAGTTTTCCGAGTCCCCCAAGTAATCCCAGTCTTTTGAATCTCCTGAGTTGTCCCGAGTACCCCTTGAATGCCTGGACCTGAGAATGGTGTTCAGGAAGAACAACCCCCAACCCCCCCCCCCCCCCAACCAGCCTTATGACTGTTGGATTTATCTGCTGCCAGGTACTAGCCTGCTTAGAGGAAGTATATTCTCCCTGTCCACCTGTGAACATGCAGCCATGAACAGGTACATTAACGAAGCCCTGGCCTCTGGTCTCATCTGGCCATCCTCTTCTCCTGCAGTTGGTGGCTTCATTTTTGTGGCTAAAAAAGATATTCAACATGTGTGTTCGGTCCTTCAGCATCTCCTCCAGAACTATCTCTACGTAAAGCCAGAAAAATGCGAGTTTCAAGTACCAGAAGTTTAATTCCTGGGTTTCATCATAAAGGAGAGCAACATCCAAATAAACCCCTTTTATCGTAGATTAATTCAGAACTTCAGCTCTGTGGCTGCTCCTATGTCTGCCCTTACCAAAAAAGGCAACAACCCATTTGTATGGACGTCTAAGGCAGAGAAAGCTTTTGTGGTTCCAAAGCATTGCTTCACCACTGCATCCATCCTGAGTTTGCCCGACCCCACCCTCCCATTCATTGTGGAGGTTGATGCTTCAGATCTGGGAGTCGGGGCCATGTTGTCACAGAGGACTGCTGATGATAAGCTCCATCCATGCACCTTCTTATGCAAGATGAGTGGTGATATCAGATATCGAGAGCTGCTTGCGGTGAATCTTGCTCTTGAAGAATGGAGGCACTGGCTGGAGGGGGCACAACATCCCTTCTTGGTTTGGACAGACCATAAAAACTTGGCATACATCCAACAGGCTTAGCATTTAAATTCTTGACAGGCTGTTGGGTTACCAACCACCCTTGTTTCCTGAACAGGAGGAGGAGGCCAGTGTTCCCTTTGCCCAGGCATTTGTGAGACACTGCAGATGTACCTGGATGAGAGCCCGACAAGCCCTACATCTAGCTTTTCAGAGGTACCAGAACCAGGCCAATCGTCAACGCAGGTCAGCGCCTTCATTCAGACCTGGATAAAGAGTTTGGCATACTACCAAGAACCCTCCTCTGTGACTGGAGAGTCGCAAGCTTGCAACAATTTTTTTTGGCCCTTTCAAGGTGGGTTGGAGGGTCAATTCAGTGGCCTACATGCTCCAGCTTCCCCATTCCATGAGAATGAATCCCACCTTTCTTGTTTCCCAGCTTCAGCCAGTCTTCATGATTCACCACCTTGTGGATTCCCGCCGGATTCTTTGAACGCAAGCCTGTCAAAGCATACTCCATTTGACGGTGCGCGCATACACAGGGTTGGCGCATGCACGCTACAAGAGATTAAGAATATTAGTGGTGGTCAGTAGGGCTGTTGTATACGTATAAATATTTGTGGTATATTGCAGAGGAATTTGTGATATGATTTTAGTGCATCCATTTGTACATTTTATAAAGATGCAGAGAGCAGATAATACTAGGCACACTTCTGCTATGTGCCCTACAGCTTGTTAGCTATTTCCATTATTGCATGACTGTCAAATATTCTGCAACAGGTTTTCATTGCTAAAATTGTCTAAAAGGGTTCTCTCTAGCACGCAAATTCAGCTTGGCACACTATACTCTTCAATTGGTTCTATAAATTTGGCCATTTCTTCATTTTTGGAAACTTGCAACTCTTAATCTACACTTAAGGTGACGTTTTCCTAACCTTAAGAAATACTTGGCAGTTAAGGGGCTTTATGCAATACTTAATGGTTTTTAAGGGTGTACTTAAGTAAAAAATAAATACTTAAGTTAAAACATAAGGGATTGTGACGTTTTACCCGTAAAAACCGTTAAGTAACACTTAAGGTTATTTTCTACAACACCCTTAAGTTTAAGGGAAACTTTAGGGTGATCTTAAGGGAACATTACACTTAAGGTGCTTTATGCAACCGGGCACTGGGTTCTAGACCTAGCCCTGACAGTTTTTAATAAATATCAGATATTTTTAAATTTTTATAAAAAGGCAAATTTTTTCACATCAGATGGAGTACCCTTAAGCAACCTTAATGAAGGTTAATACATAAGTTAAAATAGTTTTTTTAAATTTAATAATCAAGTTGTGTACAGTCACATGTATTTAAGGTATAAATACTTTTTTTTGCAGAAATATTCTACAGACATGAATAATACCACAAATTGAGACATTTTTTGAGGAGATTTTCACCTGGCAGAAAATTATACCGTTGAAATAATCCCATACAAAACTTAAATCGAAGGAGAGACCCGAGCCACTTCTTGAAAACAGAATATCACAGAGACTTGAGTTAGGGATACTTTGGCCAGTAAGCAACCCCACAGAACCTCCTAGCAATTTCGTAACAATTTCTCAAAACACCTTAGCAATATAGCAGTCTGTTTCAGAAGAAACGATGCTATTTTCTTTCAACAGGGGAATTAATTATTAAGGATAACTTATAAACCTTAAAAACAGATCTATCATGATCTCAAAGGTTGATAATCGAAACCATTAGTCCGCATTATTTTTACTTAATTAAAAAAATAATAATAATGTTTTAATAGTGGAATTCCGCAAGAAGAACTACATTACCATTGATCAAGCAGAGAAAAAGCCACCAATTTAGAGAATCGCAGCAAACAAACTGCGCCAAAAGAGCTCTGCAGCGACCACCCACTTTATGATACACTGTGAATGATGCTCAGAAAATTTAAATGTCTAGTTACTTAATTCAGTGTTGAGTGTTTGGTGAGTGATTGAGAGCACACAGTTGGGAACAGTGAAAAAAATCTAAGTTAACATTATTTAAATTCTTAAATCACCCATATCTATCTGCTAAAAGGTTCAACTGACAGTCCGATTTAATAATACATCTTAATACGATTATTTGATCATTAATATAAGATATAGCCTGTAGAGTTTAATCAGCTCTTGTGGGCAGCAGAAATTAAAGAGCAATCAAGCGCTACTCATACAATGATCTTGACTGTGTACCTCGCTGATGCTTTACTTTCTATGAAAACAATGAAAAGTTTGAAATGATGCAGTGTTTAGAATTATGTGAATTATCTGTAGTTATAATCTTAAATTTCAGATTCTTCCATGCAGCTCCAATTTAGGTAACTTGGTTAAATGTTATTTTTCAGGTCCAGGAGGAATTAATCAGTGGTTTCATCTTGTGGGTTAATCCCTATGATTTTAGTAAAAAAAAAAAAAAAAAAAAAAAAAAGAATTGGGCCCCTTTAAAGCAATACTCCAGCTGGACCATACAAGAAAAATGTGGCTTGTGTTTCAAAACAGTCAAAAACTTCACATTCTAATGCTTGTTTAATATTATATCTTATTATAGTTATTTTTCAAATGTGTTGTGGTCAGATGCTAAATATGAAATCACATAATGTTGGCTTAGCTTTTTTGTGTTCGATTTGAAAAGAGGACCCAAAATGAGTTTCAAACCTCTGCTGCTTCTGTTAGTTTCTCAGGTCAAATGAAACACTCAGTCCACTGAGCAAACGGTTCACTGAATCAAACAGTTAATTCTCAGTGGAGGTGATAAATGAGAGGGTAGTGCTACACTTGATAAGAGTAAATTCAAATGGAAACTTTCTTTTTAAAAATTGTTAGCATTTAGTCAATATGCCTTACTTTCCCATTTTCAATTTTCCTAACTGTACTCACACTTGAGTTACAAAAAATGGACCCAATTTATATTAGGTGTCTTTAACTACTATGTACTTAAGCATTTGATACAATGTACTTATATTTGTGTTGTTGCATTATACATACATTTATAGCACTTGCATTTTATTACATCTGTAGTTACACTGTTAACCTTAACCCCTAACCCTAAACCTAACCCTTCTCCTAAACCTACCCGTACCTCAACCTCAGTAGCAGCAAATGCGGAACTTGTGAGAATATTGCAGAATAACATGTAGTTACACAATAAATACATTGTATTGTATGTTTTAATGTTAGTATTTAGTAGTTAAAGACACCTTAATATAAAGTGGGACCCAAAAAATTTATCCTAAAATATCTTTTTAACATTTTAACGAGTTGTTGACCAACATACATAGGTTTTTAATGGCGGATCCCGATATTTAGAGAGTGGGTTAGCTGCTTGCTAATGTAACAATGAGAGCCATGAAAATTACTTGATGGTGAAGACATTTTTGCAAATAGATATTACGTGGTTAATTACACATACAGTCAGGGGCGTAGTTTCCAGGGGGATAGGGGAGGTAACCCCCCCCCCCCCAGTAATCGAAACAAGCAAGTACAACTCCCCAAATTTTCAAGCCAAATCTACGCCCTTGCACACAGTGGCAGTTCGGAGGTGAAATGTCCACTGTGTGGCACTAAAAGCTAGTTAACTTCTCCCCCAAACAGATGATCTTTTTAAGGTTAATGCTCTATCTAGTTTTAAATCAACAAAACCTACCTCCCTTTGCATCCTTTGCATCACAAGTGCAACTTTGTATCAGTTGAGCTACTCCACAATTTGTTTGTGCACTAACAAGCTTGTAAATGTAGTTGGTTGTATAATGCAAGTATTAAAATGTACTGTATCACCTTACAAGTCATGCACTTAAAGGCCCTGATTTACTAAGATACCAAATAACAGGTACTAATTTGCTTGTGTAAAATTTCAAATTACACATGTGCACCGTAGGTGTTTTGCATGTGATTTACTAAGAAAAAATGTGCAAATAACTACACATGCAAATTTTTGGACACTACCTTTTGAGTGTGGGACTTGCACCAAATGCGCACTGACTGACAATGTGGCATTCACTAACATTTTATTTTTATTCAATATGGGATTTATTAATATAAATATGTTTATTTTATAGGATTATATGATATCATCATAAAATCCCTGCTATTTAACAAGTGTAATAGTAGTTGATGACAATACCCAGGACACTCTTTTATAGAAATGTTACAGAGCGAAATGGGGTGAATTCATAATTCATAAAGAAGAAAATGATGTACAGTACATGTTAAGCCATCGCACCACTCATGTATACTAAAACGAAATCTGAATTTAAACCGCAACTATCTTCACCATAGCAAAGCTAGCTGCGATCAAGAGAGACACAGGAAGCTGCATGGGAAAGAGTCAGGCACTTACTGCTTGTTTCATGTGATCAAAACGACACCTGTTAGGTGTACCCGTGTGTATCGGCCCGTTTCGAGTACTGGAAAGACTCGACACTTAAAATATTTTGTAATATTTCATTTTGCCAAAATGAAAATCATTTTGCTAATATGTAGGAATGTATGATTCTATGAAGTAACATGATTCTACGAGACCAGGTTGAATGTTGATATATACAGTATAGGCCTATATATACACACTTTGCTGAATTGCTGAATTTTCATTATTTTAAAACCCTTTCATCTAAAGGCTTATTCTGGGATGCTTAAAATTAGTGTTGTAGACAAATGTAAATTGAGACGATAAATTAATTTCTCAAACATTTAAGAGGCTGGGGTGGCGTAGTGGGCTAAAGCACATAACTGGTAATCAGAAGGTTGCTGTTCAATCCCCACAGCCATCACCATTGTGTCCTTGAGCAAGGCACTTAACTCCAGGTTAACTCCAGGGGGATTGTCCCTGTAATAAGTGCACTGTTAGTCACTTTGGATAAAAGCATCTGCCAAATGCATAAATGTAAAACGAGTCAGTCAGTCAAATGTTTTTTGAAAAATATAAAAAAAGGACATCAAATACCGAGGACATATGACTATGTATATAAAGTCTGGCATCAACTCACAATCTTTGTCTAAAAGTAAAAAGGCAAAATTTAGATTTTTTGTTGAAAAATACTAAAATAATTTTCAGAAGTACCTTTAAATGCCCTTTTTAGACTTAATTTTACATACACTCACTGAGCACTTTATTAGGAACACCCATACGCCTACTTATTCATGCGATTATCTAAACATCCAATCGTATGGCAGCAGTGCAGTGCATAAACTTATGCAAATACGGGTCAGGAGTTTCAGTTAATGTTCACATCAACCATCAGAATGGGTTAAAATGTGATCTCAGTGATTTCGACCGTGGCATGATTGTTGGTGCCAGATGGGCTGGTTTGAGTATTTCTGTAAGTATAACTGCTGATCTCCTGGGATTTTCACACACAACAGTCTCTAGAGTTTACTCAGAATGGTGAAAAAACAAAAAATATCCAGTGAGCGGCAGTTCTGCGGACAGAAACACCTTGTTGATGAAAGAGGTAGACGGAGAATGGCCAGACTGGTTCGAGCTGACAGAAAGGCTACAGTAACTCAGATAACCACTATGTACAATTTTAGTGAGCAGAATATCATCTCAGAAAGTACATGTCGAACCTTGAGGCGGATGGGCCACAACAGCAGAAGACCATGTCGGATTCAACTTCTTCACAAAAACTGGACAGTTGAAGACTGTAAAAACATAGCCTAGTCTGAAGAATCTCGATTTCTGCTGAGGCACACAGATGGTAGGGTCAGAATTTGTCGCCAACAGCATTAATCCATGGATCCAACCTGCCTTGTGTCAACAGTCCAGGCTGGTGCTGGTGGTGTAATGGTGTGGGGAATGTTTTCTTGGCACACTTTGGGCCCGTTAATAACAATCAATCATCGCTTGAATGCCACAGCCTATTTGAGTATTGTTGCTGATCATGTGCATCCCTTCATAGCCACAATTTACCCATCTTCTAATAGCTACTTCCAACATGACAAAGCTCTATGTCGCAAAGCAAAAGTCGTCCAAACTGGTTTCATGAACATGATAATGAGTTTACTGTTCTTCAGTGGCCTTCCTAGCAGGGGCGGATTATGACTAGCAAGGACCCCGGGGCCAAATTTCTTTTAGGGCACCCCGGTCCAATTATCTTTTAAAGTTGAGATCTACACAATAAATTTTAGATATAAAGATATACATTATAATTTTCTAACTCATCTGAATGATTTCTATTTCTATTTCCTTCAAAGACTTTACCCTCCATTGTGAGAGCTTTGAAGGGCTAAAAGTTGTGGGGCTCAAAAATAGTGGTCATTTGGTCATTTTTTGGGAAATTCTGTTTAGAACGACCCTACAACTTGCCTACCATTATTATTCTTCCATTGAAAAGCCCTGCTAAGGCATCATGTAAGCCTTTTCAAAGTGTCCAAAAATCCCCTAGACTACATTACATTGACAGAATATTTAAATGAGCTACGAGTCTGTTTTGGAATGTTCATAATTTCAAAATTCAGTTGTCAGAACTTACACACACAAGCCCTTTAAAGGTGCTGTAAGCGATTTTAGCATTCTGAAGCTTTCATGTGATTGAGCTTTTGAATTAGCCATGCCCCCTCATTCCTAAACCCCACCCTTCAAAGATAATTTTGAGACCAAAACCGAGCAAAAGAGCAGCATTGCTTGTTCCTGTGGCTGTCAAATTCAACAGTGGCACAATAGCACCCTCAACTGACAAACATTATGAATCATAGCCTCAATGATTCACTTCAAATACAACACTTTGAGAACGAGCAAAATGATTGACAGGTGAAAAGCATCAATGTTCACGGCCTGCAGACACATTTTTGTTTGCTGATTACAAAGTCTACAACTGTCACAGAGACCGGTGAGATATCTCAGGACACTTATTTCATTAATATCTTCAAGGGAGTAGGAATTTGTTTTGCATAACTTTCCATGAAAAAATCACTTACAGCACAACAAGATTGTGTCCAGCATTCATGGGAAATCCTTCAATTCTGTTAAAAAATAATCTCAGGATGCACCTCATGAAGTTGGTTGAGAGAATGTCCACAGTCAAATTAAATGTGGCTACTTTGAATTTTTGTTTTGATTTTAGTTTTTATTTGTTCATAATTTTTTTTCCACTACATAATATCATAATATCATTTGTGGGTTTTTTTTTATTATAGTTTTGATGACTGTACTATTACTTATATATATATATATATATATATATATATATATATATATATATATATATATATATAAAAAATGTAAATATGTTTACATATAAAAATTTACATTTTACATATAAAAAATGTACAGTTTAATGTTTACAGCATTTATTAATGATTTACATATTTAACATCTTTACAGTACACAAAAATACTTAAAATCTTTAATCAAAGTATTTACTCAATTAATACACAATATTAACCAAAGGTTTGATCAAAAATGGCTAAAACGGCCTTGCTGATAATTCTGTCTATCACTTTTAATAGCCTTTCGGGCTCTGGTACAATATGTGTGTGTAACATGTAAAGGATGGGCAAGGAGGAAGCAGGAAATGGCTGTACAGTCAACATAAAGTTTAAAGAAATAAATGAACTTAAAACAACAGAAAACATAAAGGAATGCAGACACACATGCAGGGCGGCCGCGTGCATCTCTCTCTCGAACTGGCGCCTCTGGCTCACCTTTGTCTCGCTCTCCCGCCTGATCAGGTGATTCAGTGCTGGCCGTGCACCATCATGGTCACATTCCTCCCCCGCCTGGGGGAGAGACGAAGAGAGACATGGGGAGAGGGAAAGGGCGAACAAGAGGCTCAAAGAGAGAGAGAGAGGAGAGAGAGAGAGGGAAAACTTGCTTGCCGGTTCCCGGACAGGCTGTCGCCCGGTCCTCAACCGCTCCTCCACCCTCTGGCGGATGACAGCTCACTCCTCCCCCGACGGACATCAGCGAGCCCTCCAACCTCTGGTATGAGCAAGGAGGAGGCAGGAAATGGCTGAACAGTCAACATA
Organism: Myxocyprinus asiaticus; assembly: GCF_019703515.2. Lineage (NCBI taxonomy): Eukaryota > Metazoa > Chordata > Actinopteri > Cypriniformes > Catostomidae > Myxocyprinus > Myxocyprinus asiaticus. The sequence goes on from NC_059366.1 coordinate 8,502,738, forward strand.
AAGATTAATGATATACAGTAAATTAACTTAAAACAACATAAAACATAAAGGAACACAGACACACATGCAGCGCAGCCGCGTGCGTCTCTCTCTCGAACTGGTGCCTCCGGCTCCCCTTTATCTTATTCTCTCGCTGATCAGCTGATTCAGCACCGGCCGTGCACCATCACGGCCCGGCCACGCTCTCCTCCTCGTCACAATGTGGAAAAGTAATTTTGGCAGATTTACGATTATATGAGTATTTTCCTCTTATATGAACCCTTCTTTCTCACTACATCAGTATAAAGACCAAATGGCTAGCAATGGCTTGCTTGCTAAATAGAAACAACTGCTGCATATGCTGTACAGAATAAATACAAGTAGACTGATTTGACTTTGTGAGTTAATTATATTTTTTTGTTTGCAAACAATATCTGAACACATGAGGGATTAGTAGCAAAAAATAATACAAATAAAAACTTTTCTGTAAAATTTAATTGAGTAATTTTTTTTTATGTAATAAAGTAAAAAAAAAAAAATCTTAATATTTTAGGTTTTATTAATGTAATTTTGTTAAACAATGCACAATTCAATTTGATGAAATTTTATGAAATTGAAATCTTAAAAATAGGCAAAACATTTTTTTAGTGTAATAACTATGCTTTAAAAACAGATTATTGGAGTGATACTGTTAAAAATCATGATGTGCATGCAAACAATGCATATTTAGACAGCTGTCACTTTCACACATACAGTACAGCATTTTCCGGAAAAAAAAACAAAAAATTTTTTTTTAGAGGTCATGTGTGAACAAGACCAGTTGGGAAAAATTATAAGTTTTGATGCTATGTGTGAACAAAGCTATAAGATTAACAGTTTGAGCACGTACCAGGTCAGGACATGCTGATGTAAGAAGACTGCTTTGGGCCAGTCACAAAGTTATAAGGGAAATGCAGTTATTCTGTGCTTTTTAAGCGTAAACATTACCGTGCTTTTCGGCCTTTGGATTAGGGACAGTAGCGGCTTGTGACCACAATAAAAGGTGAGGCAGAGGTTGCAATGAGCGGTACAGGTTATATATAACCACAATTTTATTTTATTTTTTTACATTATTCAACTCGTTCAACTAATTTTTCATAACATAATGAATAACATAACTATCTACAAGCCATTTCCACATTTCCACAGTACAAATGTTTTTATGTTTAATAATAATAAATCATAATAAAAATCATTTTTAATCACAGTACATTTCAAGTAGTAAATAGGTTTGCAGTAGAAATGTTTAAAATCATATACACCTACGCTACTGTTCCCTTACAAAATAAGAACAAAAAAGTAAATATGGGAAACATAACATTTTATTCAGTGTACACAGAGCTAAGGCTTTTTGACATACAATTTTGACATATAAAACATACAATGTCTTATCACTTAACCTTGTCTTTTGATTTCCAAACTATGTTTGGCTTGTCACTACCAAGTTGTTTGATGGCCAATTTGTCTGAATTTGCAATAGTAACATTGTTACACACACATCCGCAGTCTGTCACATTGCTGGCGTGCACTAATCCTAAAGTTATCTTTGCTTTGGCTCTACGTTTATGGGCAGATTAATTTCTGCCCCAAAGCATCTCAGTGAAGGCTTGTTGCAGTACCATATTTGACCACAGATTTCCATTGGGAAAAAAATGAGGGGCGCTGTGGAGTTCGGGAAGGCAGCAGATTCTCTGCCCCAGATGCCTGTATATCTATATCAAACACAGTGTAAAAGAAGTTTTGACTTAGAATACAAACTTATACTAGGCTTGCTTTTAAATACATATGTCAGCATTTTGGACACATTTATGGGTTAACAAATTACATTATTTGCAGTTTGTAGTCAGAGGTGGGTAGTAATGCGTTTCATTTACTCCGTTACATTTACTTGAGTTACTTTTTGGAAAAAATTTACTTTTAGAGTAGGTTTAAAATTGGGTACTTTTTACTCTCACTCAAGTAAATTTCTAATGAAATGTTTGCACTTTTCCTTCATTACAATGGGCGGTGTTCCTGTTGTTACATTATTGGGTTTCATTTTAATTAATGTGTATTTTATTGAGAGACACATCTGAGCGCGCTGTCACAGACTGTCACTCAAGCCGAGTCCATCACTGGTGCAGCATCAAGCTCTTCTAACTAAGTGAAACACTTTCTTCACTCCGCACAGTGAAAAAAGAATAGTTTCATCATGCAATGCCTTCATTTATCACCAAGACAAGCGGATATTTCAAGATTAAAATTGCAGCTCCAACTTAAGGCAGCACTCTGAGGTAAGTTGTGGCTCTAATGCAAATGCGGGCTTTTCTGTGACATGGTGATGGTCATTTTCAGGGTGATTCTGTAACTGGGCTCTTATGACGTCAGTTTTTAAGTGTACATTTTTTAATCTGCAGCAATATATCAGTGTGCTTTGTCCCACATCCTGCATGTCATGAGCAGTATTTATGCAATTAACCCGCACCCTCGCAGGTGTACTGGAAACTATCGCAGCTACTTCGGGTGGATAATTATATAAATCCATGTATACATCCACGTAAATTGTAAATGCCTTTTGCTCTACCGATCACGTTATTGACAACTGGAACGCGAACAGACAGCATTTCTGTGCGTGGTGCCCTTCGCAGGCTGCGCACTCTGTATTTAGGGAGTGGCGGTACTACTGTATTGAACTAATGATCTAAAGTCTTTTGACACTGAAAACTGAAGTAACAACTAAAATCTATGAAACAGGTGACGCCATGCAAGAAGCAGATGTGTGAGTGACTAACTCTGCGCACTTTGCTAGTTTTTAATCATTTTCATGTTATAATCCGGTGAAATTCGATACACCCAGTTACATATTTGCTTTTTGAGGTAAACATGGCAAAGAAGTCAAAATCCTCAGACTCTGGAGACATTTAAAGACACTTAAGTGTTCAAGCTGAGGCCTCTGACGGGACTGCGAGCCGGGGACTCGATTTGGAAGGCAGGTCGGGAGAAGAAATTCAGTGTCAACTGTCCAACATCTCGGTGATGCTGACAAAGGTTGTTGCTGACTTGGAGGATCTTGCTGTAATACGTCAATCGATTATGGCGATGGAACAAAATTCTCTGAGCCGGTCACAATAGTAGCAGATATTGAGAAATGGATCGATTATCTGGAGTCATCGGAAAGGGAATTATCCGCTAATCCGCCTGCGTCCAAAACAGACTTGGAACACATTTTGGAAAAACTGGAATATTTCGAAAATATGAGCCAAAGGAATAACATATGGATTGTTGGAATTCCTGAACATGAACAAGAAATTCCTTGAGGAGCTCTTCCCGAGTCTGCTCGACATAACAGGCCATAAACTGGAAATCGAGCGAGCTCACAGAGACCTGGCTCGCAGATCTGCTCTGCACTGTTTTTGGGAGTAGCACGCACCCCCCTAGAGCGGCAGATACTCTGGAAGTGGTGATTGCTGCTTTTGGGAAGGGTCATGAGGCATCAGTGTATTACTCCTTGCTAATTCAGTGTCTGGGAGACAAAGCTTTAAATTCTCTCAAAAGATTATGGGAGGAAGATTTAAATTTGTTATTGGAGGAGGGAGTGTGGGCTAGGATTTAAAAATTGTCAAGTCTGCATCTAGAGATGCAAGGGTTCACCTTGGACCCCTTCTAAATTGTATAGGCTTGGTCTTAAGGACACACCCATCTGCTGGCGATGCCATTCAGAAGATGGGGTCACCACCCATGTTTTTTGGGGGTGTTGTAAGATCCAAGAATTTTGGCTGAAGGTAAAAAGTTTTGTGTGTGATGTGTTGGGCACTCGGGTCTCGTTCTGCCCCAGACTCTGTATTTTGGGAGATGGGGAGGTCATAAGTAATCCATAAGACTCCAGTGGTTAAATCCATATCTTTGGAAGTGATATGATAGGTGTGGATGAGAAACAGATCACTTTCACATTCTTCTTCTTGTGCTTTTGGTGATTCACATTCTTCTCTGCATATAGCCCCCTGCTGGGCTGGGAGAAGAACTTCTAGCAAAAAATGACTTAAATATTGATCTGTTTCTCACCTACACCTATCATATCACTTCTGAAGGTATGAATTTAACCACTGGAGTTGTATGGATTACTTTTACGGTGCCTGCATTTGCTTTTTGGAGCATAAAAATGTTGGCACCCATTCACTTGCATTGTACTGACCTACAGAGCTGAAATACTCTTCTAAAAATCTTAATTTGTGTTCTGCGGAAGAAAAGAAGTCATACACATCTGGGATGGCATGAGGGTGAGTAAATGATGAGAGAATTTTCATTTTTGGGTGAACTTAACCCTTTCAAAATTGTAAATGGTCTGCACTTATATAGTGATTTTTTTTAACCTTATTGGTTTTCAAAGTGCAAAATTTAATTTCAGAGCAATTCTGTAGAGTGTATAGTTTTATTGGGCATGTATCATAGGATAAGTTGTTAATTTACTTGTTCATGTGAAAGGCACCTGCATGTTGGCGAATAATGCCTTTATTATGTCTGGTGGGATGGTGAACCTATAGTGTAATTATAACACATCTGTGATGTTAAAGGCAACTTCATATTTCCCTGTAGAGTTCAGTGTGATTAACTCAAACACTCGCCTGTTTGATATTCAAGCAACAAATTAAGGAGGAGCAGATATTCTGTTTTTTATCACCTGCCCCGAGCTCCAACGAGCTGAATACATAAAACATCTTGTTCCCTGGTGTCAGCACAATCAGATGCTAAATAAAGTGCCACTCTCTGTTTGTGTGTGCCATTTTAATTATCCAAACTGGGTGAATTAGTGGTCCCATTAAGTGAAATAAACAGCCATGTTTGTCAAGGCAAAATTTCCCCTGAGAAGTGTGGAAAGAGAGCAAATTAGCTCAGGAAATTCAAAATATCAACACATTGTCTTGGAGGTGAATCAAGAGTAGATCTCTTGATGATTCTTAGGAAAAAAGAAACCTCAAATCAATAGGGCATCAGTACCCAAAGGAGCATTTTACTGCTCAGAGGTAACTATTTCATAGCTCAATAGACCTTATGAATCTCTTAGTTATTGTATGTGTAAATGCAAGGATTAACTTTGTCTCAGATGTTTAATCTAAAATAAAAACGAGATAATTGTTGACATACAGTAAGAGCTAATGCGAATGGCATAGCTCTGATAATTGGGTCTTGAAAGAATTTGTTGAGGAATGTTTGAGTTCATGCTGAAATCTCTGACTTTTGAGTGCACACTTTTTGGTGTTTTGACAAATCTGTGCAATTTTTTTTTAAAGATGAAACTCTAGGAGACACTTTTGAGATTATTAGGTAAATATCTGTGAAGCAGCAGACTTCACAGACTTACCATTGCACGGCAAAGCATTCATGAATATAGTACTAATTTCTCTTGTAATAAACAAAGAAATAGATATCCTGCGATGGTACAAAACTTATATAGATATTAAATAATCATAAAAATATAATTTATGGAAGTGCAAAAAAAAAAAAAAAAAAAAAAAGGAAAAGAATAAAAAGAAAACTGACATTATTACATACCTAGGGTCTCTAATGACCCTATACACATTTGGTACTTAAGCAAATCAAATGTATTTATTTATTTTTTGTGTTTGTGTTATTTGTATGAGAAAAATTGGCAAATACTAAAGTGTGGGCCCAAAAATAGATGAGGTACAGGGGGTGGAATGAAGTCCCGGGTCACTAAAGACCTGAGATATTCGTTTAAGGGTTAAAAGTATGAAAGGCATGTTTTACTCAATTTGTTTTTCTTTAAATAAAAATGGGTGGAAATTATATTTAATAATTTGTATTAATATACAAAAATACAGGGGGCCTGGGTAGCTCAGCAAGCAAAGATGCTGACTACCACACCTGGAGTCACAAATTTGAATCCAGGGCGTGCTGAGTGACTCCAGTCAGGCTTCCTAAGCAACCAGTTGGCCCGGTGGGTAGAGTCACATTGGGTTAACCTCCTCATGGTCGCTATAATGTGGTTCTCACTCTTGGTGGGGCACGTGGTGAGTTGTGCGTGGATGCCGTGGAGAATAGCATGAGCCTCCACATGCGCTATGTCTCCATGGTAACGTGCTGAACAAGCCACGTGATAAGATGTGCAGATTGACTGTCTCAGACGTGGAGGCAGCTGAGATTTGTCCTCCGCCACCTGGATTGAGGTGAGTCACTACGCCACCACAAGGACTTAGAGCGCATTGGGAATTGGGCATGCCAAATTGGGGAGAAAAGGGGAGAGAGAGAAAAAAAAAACCTTCCAGTATATACAAAAATACATTGTAATGCACAACAATATTACCTATATATATTTTCCTAACACATTTTAACATACAGTATGACAAACAACACTTAGGGACTTCTGTGAACATTTTTTGAGTATAACGCAAATTAAGTTGAATTAATTTAATATCAGTGGACCCTTTGAACTGATTCACAGAAATGAATCGAGCTTACCTATTTTGCTACTGAAGTTTAAACCAGAGACATCAATAAAACATACTCTCATACTCGCAAGATTGCAAGACAAGGAAACTATGTAATTACACAGTTCTTTTAAGAAACTTAGTGCATGGCCAAATAAAAAACACATATTCACAATGTTGCTTAATTTTATACTGATTGTCTATTTGCACCCTGGTGTAAATAGCATCTGCCACACAGTGCAGCTGTGTAGCACCCCAGTAGTCTGGTGGAACCACAGAAATATATGACAAACTAAACATTAGGTGTCACGGCAGTGCCGTGTGGTGTAGAGATGATGTATGAATGAGTAGTGGTTTGAATCCGCATTTTATCACATTCTTTTCCCCATCTGATTTCCTGTTTCCCCTGTTAATATTTCCTTTAATACTACTTAAAATAATAATTAAAAATGAATATAAATTTTGATTTTATCGCAGTGATTTGGGCACGGTGAATGTTGGGGAGTGCAGAAAAGGGTTTGTCGATTGCACTTGTTCCTGACCCCTCGGCATCGCTTGTGTGTAGATTGCATCACTGTATAGTAATATGGGAGCAACCATGTTTTTTTTTGGCAGAAACCATAGTTTTAATGCAATTAACCATGGTGTTAGTACAGTAATATGGTGGTATTATAGGAACCATAGTTAAATTTGTGGTTACTGTAAAATTTACAGAAAAGACCATGGTGAAACTATGGTTACTGTAGTTAAAACCAAGGTTATTTTTTCTAAGGTAAGGTTAGGTTTAGGGGTAGGGGTTAATTTAGTGTGTCTGTGGGACTCTAAATTAGCACAATAAACACACTGCAGTGATGCCCAAATTGTTAGTATTTAAATATGGGTGCAAATAATATCTGACATTATTTGCACTGTGGTGTGAATAGCATATACCATTATTTGCACCAGGGTGCAAATAGCATTGGCCAATTTTATATCACCAACAAAATCATTGTGAATATATTGTTAATATTCTGTATATCACCCAGGGCTACCAGAAATTACCTCAGGTTTTCATATTGGGTGGAGTATGATGTACTGTAAAACCATAAGGCAATCTCAGGCATGTCAACTCTTAAGGAGAGAGAAGAGGTTCAAAAGATGACAGGAAAAATATAAACACACACACAGTGTCCTTTCATCAGTACGTTTAAATTTCAGACTGATCCTCTCAAGCATCTACGCACTGATATGGCCTGCTCAGGCTGCAGGAAAATCAGCTTTCTAGCAAAGATTTGCCTCTCTTTTCCAAAAGTAGCATTCAGCAAAATCCTTTACATAAAAAATGCTACGCTCTTAGACCCTAGATAGACTACATTCCAGTCCTTCATTACTGCCAAGCACATCCTTATCCAAGCACACGTCTCCCACAAAATAGGCACAGGTTCTGTCCCCCGCTTTCTCTCGCTCTCTCTCTTTCTTGAGCTTTACCAAGCGCTGCTGTGTGTGGCTGAATCTGAATCTTCTTTGGGACAGTCTCTCATGTTATATTCACATATCTGAATAGTTTACGCTTTATTGGCAAAGCACATACTAATGAGATTTCTCCCTGGCAGGGATACACTTCTGTCTGGCAGCTCAGCACTTCCCCCTCAGACTGCACACAACTGGAAGACTGAGACAGGAAACAGGAAAAGATCCCTGTCTGCTGCTACACAATTCATTGCTGTATTGCCTTTACCTAGTTTTGCATCCTTTCCTTAAAGCTCAAGTGTGTAGCGGTCCTGAATCACATGCCTACATTACAGACAGAATAAAGGGTGCAATGCCAGGAAAATCTGTGGTTGAGTTTGAGGAGTGGAGTGTGTGGGAAAGTGTTGGGAAAGCTGCTTGGAAGCTATTCATTGCACTTATTCTACTATAAATCTGCTATAAATTCTACAGAATTTATTTGGCACAAAAACAATGAAAATCTCAATTAAGGGGTTATCTACATGACTCGTGTCAGTGTTGCTGATTACATTGAGATTTATGGAGCAAAGCGCCAGCTACAGCGATGCCCCCAGCACGGCATTGCTCTTCTGTCAAGGGTTGTAATGTGCCGCTCAAAGTTCAGCTTTTAACCGTTCCAAGGGTCAGCCAATGATGACCAGGCAATTTACTTATGTGCAAAGTGATTTTTGTACACTTTTTTTTCCACTAATGATTAGAGTACAAAGCAACAAAAAATATTTAAAAACTGACAAAATACATGAAGAGATATTGAATGTCTTATAATTTCTTTTTCCTAAATATTTACCTTAATGGTTCGGATCATCAATAGACCATTATTGAACTATTTTAAATTCACCAAGAAAATCCAAAGTAATGCAATACTTCTGATTAGAATTAGAAGTGTTCCATTTTCATGACTTATGAATATGATGTACACCATACTGTCAAACATACAGTCCAAACATGGTACAGATCGGAAAGGATTTGAGTAAAATACAACAAATATTATTTCACTAAAGAACCAAGTACAGTATATATCCAAGAAAAGCCCAGAGAAAAGCAGCCTGGTCTCATGAAATTTATATAAACATGTTAACATTTTTGCAATTCAAAATCTACATGCAGTTTTCCAGTGAAATGTCCAGCTGGGGGCGCCAAAAGCGAGTAAAATTGTGTCGTATATTCAGATGAGGTTTTAAGGTGAATTTTAGATGGATGTTTTTAAAACATACCTCCCTAACCTAAAAATTTTGCCTGAACCTAACCAATAGTGTTTTAAAATATAAACGAGACATTTAAAAAAGACAACCTTACCAAATCAAAGCCTAAACTTAACCATTAGTGTTTTAAAATATACAGTATATGAAACATTAAAAAGACATCCTCACCTTATCAATGCCTAAATCTAACCATTAGTGTTTTAAGTGATCTTAAAATAATCTTAGAGAAAATGGGATGCTACCTTATATTTTTTAATCATCCTGGAGGATGATCTATGGGAGTGGTTCTCAAACTTTTTTGATGAATGCCCCCTACTTCATTCCCTTACAACAAAACAAAACAACACAAAACAAAACACAAAACTCAGTATTTGTGTTATTTGCTTAATTTGCTCAATGCAACTTCGATGCATTGCATAATTTTAAAGTTTTGTAAATAAATTCAGCAGGCTTATGCGCCATGAATGTGAGACCAAACCTTGTGTTTCTTTAATTCAGGCAGATGGAGGGCTATATCTGGGGAATATAAAATGAAAATGCGAAGACAGAAACTAATAATAAAAGTGACATTGTTAATATATTTTACATTTGCCTTACAAAATTGTAATTCATTCATTAATTGTTTATTTTGATAGTTTTAACAGTGGTATTTGTAACAAGACCATAATAAACACATGGAAGCATGGATCGTCTTCACTACCATGGTTAGAAGAAACATGATTTCTATAAAACAAACTATGACATTTTTGTAATTATAAACAATAGACCTACTCTAAACACATGTAAAAACAATAAATACAAAATATAAATATTTATAAGTTGTAACAAAAATGTATTATACTATATGCCCTCACTCCCCTAATGTAGCATATGACAAATTTAATAGAGTAGTGATATGATAATATTTATTATCAATCTATTTCTGCCTAAAGTACAGTTAGTGTTACTATAGTAATTTCAAAGGTGGTGATGTAGAATTCTGTGCCAAATTCAAATGGTTTGCACTTCTCACACCTTGCTTCTCACTGATTCTTGCAAAGCTGCGAGTTTAAGAGCTCGAGCTTTAAGAGCTTTACACTCACGCTGAAAAACGGTGTTTGACACTGTCATTGAGCGGGGCACTGACAGACGGACACGAGTCATGTGGAAGCCTCTTTAAGGTGACATTAAACAATTAGGGTGACAACATTAAATTATACATAGATAGAACATAAACTTATTCTAAATACAACTAATCAAACTAGAAAATTCCTATTTTATTGTCACAACTCGATGTTGTGTCGATGTAGTGACACTAGGGGTCACTCTTGGGAGCCCGAAACACCTCTGATCTTTGAAAAAAGGCCAATGAGAATTGGCAAGTGGAATTTGCATGCCACTCCCCCGGATATACGGGTATAAAAGGAGCTGGTATGCAACAGTGCACTGAATACAATACCTCTAGAAAAACTCACCTCGCTAAAGACTGCTGGATTTGATGGTGCATTTCAGCAGCTTCTCCCCCTCTGTGCCTGTGCAGTGCAGAGAACACCCCTGGGAGCTTCGGCAGAGCAAAAAAAGAGTATATTCTGAAAAGAGTATATTTTCCATTCATAAAAGAGTGGCACACATGGAACATCTTTTTAAAGATGCCCTTCCGTTTGTGTGTTATTCCTGGTTGCGGTCGCTATCTCTCCACTTCCGATGGCACTGCCCACACGGAGACATCATTTGTGGATGGATCATGTCCTCATTGCGAGAACATGACCATGGCAACGTTGCGGTCGCAGCTTGCATTCGTAAGAAAGCAAGCCACCCCAGCGGCTCCCCGCCTCGGTCCTTCTACCTACGGGTATGAGGCCGTGCTGGTTAGCACTGGGGGTGATTTGGGGACCTCAATGGGACCACCTCCACCGGGTATCCCCCCACGGACCTCCCATTCCCCAGCACGCTCGCTTGCCCTGACGAGATCGCCGGCTCGTCTCAGGGCGGGTTCGACATCTCGTTTGGCGCCCCGGAAGATGATGAGTTATCGAGCACAGCATCAGAGAGCGGGCTCATCCCGTCTGATGCTGAGGCTTTGGCTGGGCTTCCTCCTTCGGGAACGGTCGCCCAATCTCAGGCTGACGCGGAAATAACGGACATGCATTCCCGGGCGGCCACGAGCGTCGGGCTAGAGTGGAACCCTTCACTTTTCCCTGAACCCTCATGGCTTGACAATTGGTTCCTGGGCTCGGAAGAAAGGAAGGACCTTCTTTCTCAGGGACGGGGCACCTTCTGGCACTCGCGACCAGACCTCTGGAATCTCCACGTCTGGCCCTTGGACGGGACACGGAGGAATTAAGTGGCCTACCGCCCGCGGTGATAGACATGATCACTCAGGCTAGGGCTCCCTCTACGAGGTGCCTGTATGCCTTGAAGTGGCGTCTGTTCGCTAAGTGGTATTCTTCCCGATGGGAAGACCCCCAGAGATGCACAGTCAGATCGGTGCTTTCCTTCCTGCAGGAGAAGTTGGAGGGGCAGCTGTCCCCCTCCACCTTGAAGGTGTATGTAGCCTCTATTTCAGATCATCACGATGCAGTAGATGGTAAGTACTTGGGGAAGCACGACTTGATCATCAGGTTCCTGAGAGGTGCTAGGAGGTTGAACCCCTCTAGACCGCGCCTCGTTCCCCCGTGGGACCTTTCTGTAGTCCTTCGGGGTCTACAGGGAGCTCCCTTTGAGCCCTTGGAGTCAGCTGAGCTTAAGGCACTCTCTTTCAAGACTGCCCTCCTGACTGCGCTCACTTCCATCAAAAAGGTAGAGGACCTGCAAGCGTTCTCTGTCAGCGAATCGTGCCTGGAATTCGTTCCGGGTTACTCTCGTGTGATCCTGAGACCCTGACTGGGCTATGTACCCAAGGTTCCCACGACCCCTTTTAGGGATCAGGTGGTGAACCTGCAAGCACTGCCCCAGGAGGAGGCAGACCCAGCCTTGGCGTTGCTGTGTCCGGTGCGAGCTTAACGCATCTATTTGTATCGCACGCAGAGTTTTAGATGCTCTGAGCAGCTCTTTGTCTGCTTTGGTGTCAATGACCCAGTGGGCGATCCTCTGTTTGGAGACAGTGCTTCCTTTCCGCTGTCCACCATCGCTATGGCATATCAAGCTCAGGACGTGCCACCCCCTGCGGGGTTACGAGCCCACTCTACCAGGAGTGTGGCGGCCTCCTGGGCCCTGGCCAGTGGCGCCTCTTTGGCAGACATCTGCAGAGCAGTGGGCTGGGCAACACCCAACACATTTGTGAGGTTCTACAATCTCCGGGTTGAGTCGTTTCGTCCCGTGTAGTGGCGGGCACAAGCAGGTAAGTTCCGGGAGAGCTGGCCAGGTGTACCGCTTGCGCATAGCGCCTTTCCCCTCCCTTGAGGTGAAGATGTGCACTCTTGACTCCCAGTCATGTTCACAGACTGTGATCCCTGGATGAATTTCCTCAGCCCTGTGGCAATCGAGTTTGTTGAGAAACTCGCTGCCGGCTCAGTAAGTGCACTGGTAAGGTCCTGTATTGAGGTAGGTGCTCCGCATGCGGTGGTTCCCAATAGGTAACCCCGTGTGTTGTATCTTCCGTAAAATCGTTTCCCTCTTGGTAAACTACGTCTTTCTTGAGCAGAGGGCCCATAGTCTTACATTAAAGAAAAGACATTAAACCATATCTAGGGAGTAGAGTATAATTGAGACTTGGGGCGGGCTCTTTTAACCTTTGGCCAGTTACCAACCACCCTGAACATCCTAGCTTCCGCCTAGTAACAACGTAGCAACCACCCTAATCACCCTAGTAACCTGATAGCAATGCACTAATTTTTAACCTCAGCAACTGCATTTCAATACCCTGGCAACAACCCACCACACCATAGCATCGTGGGAGTGAGGTTTGCAATCACATTTCCTTCAGAAAATATAAAAATCTAGTTATTGTTTATTTATTTAGAATATTTCTGTCTATTTTACAGAATACTGTTGAAAAAAGGCAAACTGTAGTAACTATGCCTACACTGAAATTGAGAAAAATGGCTTCAAAGCTACTTGGTTTTGAAGTCACTATAATTTTTACACTCCATTTTTCTCTGAATCTAAGCATAGTCGAACCAAACCCTTCTGTTTTAACATAATTTGTAATTACTGCGTTTTGCCATTGTATGACACTATAGCTACACTGTCCACATATATTTTAGCCATGTAGTGGTTGAAAATATTCTTCAAATGGCTTCCAGCTGTAGTTTGACTGTAGTTTGTAGTTTGTCTGATACAATTGTGTTTTAAATGTGGCCTAAAATGGTGTAGCACTCCCCTAATGAGATTCCTGCTTCTTCTTATTGTCCCTGGCATTCCCTCGATCATTGGCACAGATACTCATGATATCATGCCATGCCTGGCATGAATTATTAGCTCATGTCACTTTCTATTCCTGTCACACTGTCTAAAGTGCTGTGGCCAACATGTCAAAAAAGATCCCTCTCCCTGTAGTTTGATCATGATGACACAATCATTTGCTCGAGGAGACAAGCGGCTTAAAGAGCCAGTTGCCGCAGTGACATGTCTCTGTCAGAGGTCGTGACCCTCACTCAGAGTTATGGTCCTGTGGGTAAATAAAGGCCTGGCCCTCCTGCTGTGCTGTTTCCTGTCACTGTAATGTTAGTCGAGTCATCCCATGGTGTGTATTGCCCCCAGTGTAGTGCTCTGATGGCTCAAAATGTAATATTTGCATACTGTACCACTTTGCATACATTCTATTTTTTTATAGACTATAATTTATTATATATTCATTTTGTTATAAACTGTATATTCATGATATAATTTGCTGTTCTATTTTTTCATTCTTTTGTTTTTGTTATTAATTAATAAAACAAAAATACCTTGAAAATATGATTGAATTTCTTTTTTTAAATGATTAAGATTCTGAAAGGTGTATTCAAGGTATAAAGAAAATATTTATTTATTTAGTTAGTTATTTGCATGAAATAGTTACATCACTTTAAATTTTTATAGTCATTCAAAAAAAAATTTGTTGAAAAATGTATAAATGTTTTAAAAAAATATATGACATCATATTTGTTTTGTTTACATTTACGATCTGAGTTAATCTTAGTGTTTATTTCTTCATCTTATCATGTGGCTTGTTGAGCACATTACTGAGGAGATGTAGTGCATGTGGAGGCTTCACGCTATTCTCGCTTGAGCCACACATTATAGTGACCACAAGGAGGTTACCCCATGTGACTCTACCCTCCCTAGCAACTGGGTCAATTTGGTTGCTTAGGAGACCTGACTGGAGTCACTCAGCACGCCCTGGATTTGAACTCTTGACTCCAGGGGTGGTAGTCAGCGTATTTACTTGCTGAGCTACCCAGGCACCCCAGGACCCAGTTTAGCTGCTTCGGAAGGGTAATGACTTTGAATGTGTGTGAATAAATTAATTTTGTTCTCTCCTAGGGCTGGGCGATATGCAAGAAATATGTTCACAGTATTTTTTATAAAAAATATAATTATAATCACACTATCCATATACATCGTCAACCCCCCGGCATAGGGATCGGTGAATATTCTTGCTTTAGTGATTTTGCATTGTAAATTAAATTCATTTATTTAAAAAATGAAAAACTTAAATCAAAGACATTTCTAAATTCAAATTGCACTTCAAATGAAACGAAAAAGCAATTAAAATAACGAAGTGGTCAAAAAAATCTATAAATAATAATACAAAAATCATATATAACCATGTGGCAGCGGGGGCGTGGTCAAATGTCCATCTGGAGAGAGAGAAAGCAGTAAGGGAGCTTGAACCTGAGCTAGATTATGTGTAACACCTGTCTCTAATTCCAGTGAGCATGGGGAGAGCGGCATATAAGCAGCCACGCCACCAGCAGAGGAGAGAGAGAGTTTGGCACAAGGAAGGCCACGGTGCTCCTGAAGCTGTTACGTTCGTCTGTTGTATTTGTGAAGCTGATGTGTTTAAATAACCATGTGCCTATGAAAGCTGATGTGTTGAAGTAACTATGTGCCTGTGAAGCTGATGAGTTTGTGAAGTTGTAAATCACTGAATTGGCCGATTAAAAGTCTTACCTGAGCCTGGAAAACCCGCTTCCCTGTGTTCTCCTTCCCTTCTGCTGTGAAGTTGTTACACTGGTGCCGAAACCCGGGAGATCTGAAGTACACCCCATGGAGTCCTCGCAGTTGGCCTAGATCCTCAAGTCCCTCGCCAGCCTACACCAGTCGCACCAACAATCCCTGCTAGAGCTGCGTCAAGACCAAGGCCGCCGTTTTTTGGAGATCCTACGAGCTCAAGCAGAGGACCAGCATGCGATCCGGAGCCTCATCAGCCAGGAGAGAGCCCCGGCCACAACCCCGGACAACCACAGCCCCCTGCCCCCACCCACCCTTCTAAAGATGGGGGCGGAAGATGACCCGGAAGCCTTCCTTGACTTGTTCGAGAGGACCGCCGAGATCTGGAGCTGGCCGCGAGATCAGTGGGTGGCCCGGCTCCTCCCGTTGCTGTCCGGGGAAGCCCAGCTTGCGGCACAACAACTGCCGGCGGCTAACCTCATGGCCTACGAAGACCTGAAGAAATCCATCCTGCAGTGGGTTGGTTGTAGCCCAGAGCAGTGCCGGCAGCTCTTCCGATCCATGAAGCTGGAGAAGTCCAACCGACTGTTTGCTTTTACCCAACGACTCCGAGACGCGTGGCTGCTGGCGGGGGATTGCAACGTCGCGGGAGTTGTCGACCAGGTGGTACTGGAGCAGCTAATCCATCGACTGCCAAGAGGAACAGCAAAGTGGGTCCAGTGCCACCACCCGGCGCCAACAGGCGTTCATGCAGGTTAAAGCCGCACTTTGCGGGGGGCCGCTTTTACATTCACCTGATTTCTCTCTCACTTTTGTCTTGCAGATGGACGCTTCAGAGAGAGGGCTGGGGGCTGTACTCTCACAGGTGGTAGAGGGGGAGGAGCGCCCGGTGCTGTACATTAGCCGCAAGCTCTCACTGAGGGAGACTAAGTACAGCACCGTAGAGAAGGAGTGTCTTGCCATCAAGTGGGCGGTCCTCACACTCTGTTACTACCTGTTGGGGTGGGCCTTCACCCTCTGCTCGGATCACGCCCCACTCCAATGGCTCCACCGCATGAAGGATACTAACGCGCGGATCACCCGTTGGTATCTGGCTCTTCAGCCATTTAAGTTCAAGATGGTCCACAGACCGGAAGTGCAGATGGCTGTCGTCGACTTCCTTTCCAGAAATGGGGGGGGGAGTGGTAGACAGGCCGGATGTCTCCATGGCCTGAGTCGGGCGGTGGGGATATGTGGCAGCGGGGGTGTGGTCAAGCGTCCGTCTGGAGAGAGAGAGAAAGCGGTAAGGGCGCTTGCACCTGAGCTAGATTATGTGTAACACCTGTCTCTAATTCCAGTGAGCATGGGGAGAGCGGCATATAAGCAGCCACGCCACCCACAGAGGAGAGAGGGAGAGTTTGGCACAAGGAAGGCCACGGTGCTCCTGAAGCTGTTACATTCGTTCTGTTGTATTTTTGAAGCTGATGTGTTTAAGTAACTACGTGCCTGTGAAGCTGATGAGTTTGTGAAGTTGTAAAGCACTGAAGTGGCCGATTAAAAGTCTTACCTGAGCCTGGAAAACCCGCTTCCCTATGTTCTCCTTCCCTTCTGCTGTGAAGTTGTTACAAACCACCTTTCCATTTACCATCATGCAAGTATCTGTCTATGACAACAGGCGGAAAATTACTAATACAAATTAAGATCTGAAAACAATTATAAATGTAAACATAATAATTATAATGTTGATAATAATTACAGAAATATAAATCATGGTTCGAAGTGAACGTGTTTTTGTATTATTCTATGATTTAATCACAGATGTATAGGCAGGGTTAGGGAGTAACGAAATACATGTAACAGGAATACATATTTAAAATACAAATTATAAATAACTGTATTCCACTTACAATACAGTTACATTCAAAAAGTATTTTGATTACTGAAGAGATTACTTTGCATTTTATTGTCATTTGTTTCATTTAATATTTAGTTCTTTCAGATGGAAAACATTCATAAATGATGCGATCCAAAGTGCATTTGAACAGCGGTGAAACATTTTCTTATGATGTGTTACATTAATATGAGCAGATAAAGAAGTAAGTTTGAAGTAAGTTTGGAGCAGAAGAAACAGAAATAAACCTTGTGTAAATTGTCAGCTTTATGCTAAGCTAAAATGCTATTTCTAGCCATTTTAAATGCACGTTACCAGGCACGATCATATTTTTTTATCAAGAAAATTCACATTAGATTATAATTCATTTTTTTCTAGTAAGACCTTTGATATTAGGGCAAAAATCATATTCTTGATAATAATTTTTGTATTGTTTTCCTGTAAAAATATCTAAAAATCCTTAAAACAAGATCAGTTTGATTTATCTTGTTTTAGAAGCAACACTGCATTATATATTTAGGTTTTTCAGAGAATGTATTTTTAACATGAGTATTTTGTCTTACAGTACTGGCAGAGTTTTTATAGTCAAAACAAGTTAAAAAATCTACCAGTGCTGAAGAAGAAATCCAAAGTATTTAGAATACATTACTGACCTTGAGTAATCTAACGGAATACGTTACAAATTACATTTTACAGCATGTATTCTGTAATTGCAGTGGAATACATTTCAAAAGTAATCCTCCCAACCCTGTGTATAGGCTATATATATAGTGACCCTGCAGATTTCGGGGAACAAATCATACTGCTCTGAGGAAATAAAGTGAACTGAACTCAGAGCACCTCCTGAGCTGAGATGTCTGAGGTCATTTGCAGCATTCTCATACACTGATCAGCCACAACATTAAAACCACCTGCCTAATATTGTGTAGGTCCCCCTCATGCTGTCAAAACAGCGCCAACCCGCATCTCAGAATAGCATTCTAAGATGCTCTTCTACTCACCACAGTTGTACAGAGTGGATATCTGAGTTACTGTAGACTTTGTCAGTTTGAACCAGTCTGGCCATTCTCTGTTGACCTCTCTTATCAACAAGGTGTTTCCATCCACAGAACTGCCCCTCACTGGAACCTTTTTTTTTTTGGCACCATTCTAGTGTAAATTCTACAGACTTGTGTGTGAAAATCCCTGGAGATCAGCAGTTACAGAAATACTCAAACCAGCCCGTCTGGCACCAACAATCATCCATGTGATTATTTAATAAGCCAATCATGTGGCAGCAATGCAGTGCATACAGTCATTCAGATATGGGTCAGGAAGTTCACGTCAACCATCAGAATGGGTAAAAAATGTGATCTCAGTGATTTGGACCATGGCATGATTGTTGGTGCCAGACGAGCTGGTTTGAGTATTTCTATGAGAATAATATCATCTCAGAATGCTGTTCTGAGATGCTGGTTAGCGCTGTTTTGGCGGCACAAGGAGGACCTACACAAAATTAGACAGGTGGTTTTAATGTTGTGGCTGATCAGTGTTGACGATACTATTCTTGCCAAAAAATTTCAGAAAATTGAAACAAAGAAAGAGTGAGAACCCTTTACATACGCTTGTGGAGACTGCACACCTCCGAACAAACAGCTTGTCAGACATGCGAATAGATGGCTTTTCTGTGATTAAAAATATATTAAAGTGCATTTCAAGCACGTGTCTGTGTGTCTAACAGCATTTCTTGTGTCATTCTGAATCCGAGATGTCTTACAGTTACCCACCACGCACATTATATTCACTACCTGCAATTAAATGTCTTATGTCAGTGCGCATACTTTGCTGCCTGTGTAATTTGATACGTTGGTAAAGAACATCTGGCTTTCAATGCGTTATTTAGGATAATTTATCATGGGTCGCAAACTATTCATTAGGTAACTATTCTTTTTTTAAGGCTATTCTATTCGTTAGGCTATTGTATTAATATTGGAAGTTCCATTCATAATGTTTCCCCCTTTTACCCGATATAAAATTTCACACAGGTGTTGTCCCTTGTACAGAGTAAAACCGGTAACACCGTACACCGTGGCAACCCTGTTACTATTGTTTTTTTGTTTTTGTTTTTTTTTCTGTGAATGAATGTTTTTTTTTTCTTTGTTTTTTTTGTTTTTTTCTTACATCTTTATCTCTTTCTCTTTGTGTGGGTGAATGTTGCATGATGGGTTCATGACTAATGAACCGGTTATGTTACAGGTTATGATGAGAATTTCTCAAGTGCAGTTTTATGTTCATGATTGTTATGAAACTATGTTGCAAAATCTTTCAATGGAGTTTATGTCTACTAATGGATTAATTATGTAACTAATTTTTTAGCGCAAATGTATTTAGTTTTTCAAAAATACATTAAGTATGCAGTTCATACAGACAATTACATAAATACACCTCTTCTGTGATGAACTTGTTTTAGAGTTAAAACAAATGTAGATATTTTTGTAGGGCTTAATGTCTATGTGATGGGGTAAGGTGGGCAAAGAGGAGGCGGGAACCGGATGTAAACGTAACTTTTAATATCATAAGTGAACTCAAAGCAACATAAAACAAACATAAACACACACAGCGCGGCCACGTGTGTGTCTCTCTCTCTCCTTCTCTCTGTGTGCTCGGCCCGTTTTTATCTCCCCCGTCTCTCACTGTCAACACAGAAACAGTAATTAGCAGCAGTTCATTTCAGGTGGAACTCCTTATCGCTTTCTCTCTCCCCAGACAGGTGATCAACCACACCGTCACCTCCACAGTCTCTATTAATCCATAAATCTCTCCATAAAACCATAAATCGAGATTTTAATAAAATATTAAAAATTATATATATATATATATATATATATATATATATATATATATATATATATTATTTGAAAAATGTTGTCTAATTAAAGTCAGTGTAGTGTTACTAACATGTACAGTAGGAAGCCTTTTTTTGTCATGTGACAAGAAAACTGTAAAACATCTTGGTTATTAATGTAAACTTGGTTCCCTGATAGGAGGGAAAGACTCACTTTGTCAGTACCTGACGCAATAGGAACTTCTCCCAGGAGTGACAATCTCTGAAGCCTGTATAGAATCAAGCCAATCTATGGACAGATGGCGCTTGACGCTCCGCCACTAATGTGTGCATCATCGCGGGCATATAATACAGAGCACAGTGCAGTTTTGTCAGGAATATTCTGCTGATGGAAGGAGCCATCTCAGTCCCTAAACAGCGAGGAAACAGTAGTGCAGCAAATCTACGCAGCATCTTGTTCCCTCCTATCAGGGAACTGAGGTTACATTTGTAACCAAAACGTTCCTTTTCAAGTCGGTCTCTTGACGCTGTTATGGGAATCATATACCATAATGCTGTGCTACTGATATAATGCACCACAATCATTTCACACAAGCTAATCAGGGCCTTTTAGCTCCCCTCAAGAATTTACTGACTAGAGGGTGTTTGCCTAGTGACAACTCACCCTAAAGGACACGTCCTTGAATTGACCCACCACTGGAGAGCAGAAGTTGCAGTGGCCATCAAATCCAACATCCGCTCAAGCACACGCAGTGCCAAAGCTACTCCTGGCTTGAACCTTGTAAAGCACTGAAGGGTAGACTGAACGTAGGTGCTGGACTGGTGAGCCATCATAGTCCGTAACTCGTGGGAGGAGTTCCCATAGTGTCAGCTAGTGCTGAGAATCATAGGATAAATTGTCACTGGCTTAGGCCCTACGTCTCTCCTCTTCTCCCTCTGAAGCTCCCTCACCTGTTCAGTTTGCCCAATCTGTGCCCCGCTCTCAGCTTGCTGGGATTTGTCATGTGTCGAAAGAATGACTTGAAAGGCAACAGGAAATTATATCACAGAGAAGACCCCTGTAGGCCTTCATTACTTTGTGTCAAGCTCAGTAAGTCTCTACAAAATATCAGATAATTTATTAAATAAATATAATATACTGTACTGTGACAAATTATGACATAAATTATAACATGGCAAGGTTAGTTCAGGTTGTCCAGGGGATGAACCCCAGCAAAACATTTTGTTGTTGTTGTTTTGACAATAATGATTAACATTCACATGGGTTCAAGGTGTAGGGAATATGTTTTACTACTTTTTGCTTGGTTCTCCACTTGATATTTTTAGAGTATTTGTTGATTTTCTTTTTTGTTTTGAAAATGGCATAAACGTATGAAACTGTGATGAATACAAAGATTACATTTCTAAGCACTTAGCACATTCTAAAGTAAATTTTTTAAAAATATTTCCCATTTGTACTTTTAGGACATCCTTGTTTGTCATTGATCTTAATACTGACACTTTTATCATGGACAGGTGCCAGATGAACTTTTTAAAATTCAGCAGACAGCGTTTCTGTAGAATAAGCTGTGTCATTAATACTGTAGGATAGATGTCATGACTGTATTCACCTTTGGTTCAACTAGAAGCATCAAAGACTGATTTATTTTATGGGTTACCACTGTAAAGCCCAAGGAATTTTACCTGCACCCATGGATGACGTTGGGGAATTCATTGTTCCCTGCCGGTGGTGGGGTTGGACAGGGATCAGGGGCATGAACGGAATGTTTCTGTGTCAGTCCTGCAGGGTACATTTACACAGACATGTTGGGTTTTATGGTCACTGCAACTTATGCCAAAACATTTTTTATATATATATATATATATATATTATGAACAGGGCCCCCAAATCTATTTAGATACTTTAATAGATGTTATTGCATTAGAGAAATGATCAAACATTTATTATAAAGACACTTTTCAAGCAAAACATTTCACAAAAAGTAGTTGATCATGTTTTAAGTAATAAAGCAATAGCTAAACCATTCAAACTAAAGACAACAAATTATTTGGACACTTTCTGCTTGTCAAATATTAGTATAAAATGTCCATTGTTACCATGATGAATGACAACTTTGATTACTAAATTTGACCTTAGAAAAAAAGCTTAGAAAATCAAATCAAATCAAATCACTTTTATTGCACACAACCATATACACAAGTGCAATAGTGTGTGAAATTCTTGGGTGCAGTTCCGAGCAACATAGCAGTCGTGACAGTGATGAGACATATACCAATCTACAATAAACATCAAATTTACACAACACAATTTAAAATCTAATATACACATAATTACACACAACACAATATACAAATAATAACATACAATGTACATTATACAATACACACAATATAGAATAAACATTATACAATAAAAAAATAGTATATATAGTATATATAAAATGTACAGTAGGTTGTATTGTACTGTATTGACATTCAGGCTGTCGGTTGATAGTCAGTTGCCAGTATATTGCTAAGAGAATATAATTTATGGCAGTCCAGTGTGAGATAATAAGATTAATAAAGTGCAGTGCTGGCACTGCACGCGTCTGGCAGTTCGCAGGGCTTTGCGGTTGTAGGCAGTGCTATTGCCGTACCAGGCGGAGATGCAGCCAGTCAGGATGCTCTCTACAGTGCTGGTGTAGAACCGTGTGAGGATGTGGTGGTTCATTCCAAACTTCCTCAGCCGTCTCAGGAAGAAGAGGCGCTGATGAGCCTTCTTCACAATGGCCTCAGGGTGGACAGACCATGTGAGTTCCTCAGTGATGTGGACACCCAGGAACTTGAAGCTGCTGACTCTCTCCACTGGTGCTCCATTTTTGGTGATGGGGCTGTGTTCTCTTTCTCTTCTCCTGAAGTCCACCACAAGCTCCTTTGTCTTACTGATGTTGAGGGAGAGGTTGTGCTCCTGACACCAGCATGTCAGAGTGTGCACCTCCTCTCTGTAGGCTGTTTCATCATTGTCAGTGATCAGACCTACCACCATCGTATCATCAGCAAACTTAATGATGGCACTGGAGCTATGTGTTGCCACACAGTCATGTGTGTACAGGGAATACAGGAGTGGGCTAAGAACACAGCCCTGCGGGGCTCCAGTGTTGAGGGTCAGTGATGAGCAGATGTTACTGCCCATTCTAACCACCTGGCATCTGCTTGACAGGAAGTCCAGGATTCAGCTGCACAGCGAGCTGTTTAAGCCCAGAGCCCGGAGTTTCTCATCAAGCTTGGAGGGCACTATGGTGTTGAATGCTGAGCTGTAGTCTACAAACAGCATTCTCACATAAGTGTTCCTTTTTTCCAGGTGGGAGAGAGCAGTGTGTATTGTAGATGCAATGGCATCATCAGTGGAGCGGTTGTTGCGGTAAGCAAACTGCAATGGGTCCAGTGATGGAGGCAGCACAGAGCAGATGTAATCTCTGATTAGTCTCTCAAAGCATTTGCTGATGATGGGGGTCAGAGCAACAGGATGCCAGTCATTTAAGCAAGTGATTTTGGATTGCTTAGGTACAGGCACAATTGTGGACGTTTTAAAGCATGTGGGGACTACAGACAAAGAGAGGGAAAGATTGAAAATGTCCGTAAAAACACCAGCCAGTTGGTTCGCGCATGCTCTGATGACGCGGCCCGGAATGCCGTCTGGACCCGCGGCTTTACGGATATTCACCCGTCGGAAGGATCGGGTTACATCTGCTACGGAGACGGAAAGTGAACTAACTTCTGTAGGTTCGGCTGTGAGAGCTCTCTCTGCGAGGGTGGTGTTATTTCCCTCGAACCGTGCATAAAAAGTATTTAGCTCATCCGGGAGAGAGTCAGCGGTGTTCACGGCGGAGTTTTTATTCCCTTTAAAGTCCATGATGATATTAATTCCCTGACACATGCTTCTAGAGTTGGTGGTGTTAAACTGTCCTTCAATCTTGTGGGACAGTTTAAAAGTTAAGCTTGTTCTGAGAAAAGGTCTTATTTGTTTGCATATGTCACTTGGTTTTATATTTTGATACCTAATGCAATGATATTCATACATTTAAGTGTCCAAATATGTTTTAGGGATCTTGAATAAGCTGGTAGGGAAAGCTATATATTTCCTGAGGGCAGGGCTGCCGAAAAGGGGGGACAACTGGACCTTTTGTCCCGGCTTGAGGGCGGCCCCACAGAAAGGCTATTCCATATTGTAGAGTGCATCTAAACGTGTTCAGCGGGAGATGTGGATATAACCACAGAGACAGTGCGCAACAGCGAAAGCCGGCAGGTTAGCACACGTTGATGGTTTGTAACTAACGCTGATGATTAGTAACTATCACAATGCTCAACAAGGGATAAACAATACCCTCAGGCAGGGCTGCAGTAAGAAATTCTTGGGCCCACTACAAAATGTCATCAGCATTTGTTTTCCCCTTGTTTATCATTGTTATAGCGATAGTTACTAATGTAACCTGCCATATTAATGAAAGATCAGGTGTTACTTCCCGAATACAGAAAGTTCTATCATATCTTTTATCATCTGCTTTTGATACTCAATACTTTATGCTTAAGATATCTTAAAAAAATGTGGTTCAAGCACATATTACACAAGATTAAAAAAAAAAGTTTAATAATTTTCCTAATACAAAAAACATGCACAATCCCTAATAATGGTCTATGATCCATGCTGGTCTTTATACCTGTTTTAAACCACTGGAGGGCAGTATCAACCTTAAAGTAAGGCAGGAATAAATGCTCTCAGTGCAGGAGTGAATGTGCTGTACTGCAGTCTGTTCTGTCCAGTGTGCAACTGGTCTTTCAGTATGTCAGAAGAGGCTGATTTGGAGAAAAGGGCATTCTTTAAGATGGGTCAAAACCCATACAGAAGGTTGGCCGTGACATGCGAGTCCCACATTAGACCAGATATTTTGACAATAGGAGGAACTATCTTTGTGATGTTGAGTCACATGGGTGAAACTCTTGATACCTGTCAAGAAAATGTCCTGGGCTAAATTTCACTGCCAAATCCAAAATGAATTAAATAAATAAATAAAATAAAAATAAATAAATTTTGCTTAAAGGAAATATAGCCTATTTTTGGGACCATAATTTTATTTGATTTTTTTCCTCATATATATATATATATATATATATATATATATATATATATATATATATATATATAATAAACATTAATACATAAAATTAAATGCATTATATTATTGTGGCAGATGAGTAAAGCATTGATAAGGCAATACATAAAGTGGATTTAGAAGGCAATATATTGTGTATTTCCATATAATAGATCATACTGTAAGTCCATCATTGGCCTAGAGTCCACAGCAATCCATTTTATAATTGAATTAATCAATCTGTCTGAGACAGACTTATAATAAGGGCTTTTGTAAGGACGCGCCGATGTACACGTGTCAGACGGACGCTTTTAGAACATCTCATTTTGGTTGCGTTGCATCATAAACACAGTGTACTGTGTCAAGTTAAACATAGTTTGAAACTTAGAAAAACATGTCTTGAGATCCCTGCCCTCCATTTAGCTGTGTTTGAATGCAAGAATTAGTCCTCATCTTGTGATGTCGCTAGTGTCAAGCAAGCCTGAGTGTGTTTTGTTGTCTGTGCAGCTGGAGTTTCGCTTACTGCCCCCTGCTGAAAACAGTGGGTACTTTAAACTTGAATTGCTCCGATGGTCCTTATTACAATCTGGGGACATGATTAATTGCATTAACGTTTTTAATGCATTATTTTGTATATCATTAATTGTACTGAATTAATGTGTAAAAAACAACAGCTTTATAGTTTAAATGTGTTTCATGAAAATAATGTCTTATTGGTCCTAAAATAGGCTTTGATTTCTTTAAGCACAATATATTTGTTTCTTTTTCAATTACAGTTCATTTATTTACTTATTTATTAATTTTCTTTCCTTATGATTTTGGGATGAAATGTGACCTGGACATGTTTTTGTGAGATTCAACCAAACAGGAAAGTGTTTTTAAAAGTGGATTTATTACGGGATATCATGCATATTGTACAAATTAAATTAGGGAAACAAATCCTCATTGTTTATGAAATCTGAAATTATATGTACTAACACTCCTCTTTATCATCTTTTCCAGTGGTCAATAACTTATTAACTCAAATATCTAATTAACTCAAAATAATTTGTAATGTAATTTCCTGAATGCTAGTCTATCAATGCTTTGCATTTGCACCTTTGAAGTGTAGTATTGTCCACACTAAAAATCAATGATGCACATTTCAAAGAAGACAGGTTTATTTTTATTACACAATGGTGTGTGTGTGTGTGTGTGTGCCTCACGAAGACCCTTATAAAGGCTTGCTACAGCTGCTTGAGATTAGAAGATGGCAAGGTGTGTTACATTAGGCATAAATGCATGAATAAAATATGAATTTGTCTTTGTGCTTACAGCCTAAGGGTCATTATCATCTCCATGAGCAGCATCAGCTTCGTGCCAGACCATGCCATATGTTGTCATCTAAATACCTTTTATTTGAACAATGTTTTTGAGAGGCAATTAAATACACGCTTTGTTCCAAAATTTAGTGAGCTGCCTACATACAGTATGTAGTACTGTCTTCTACTGTTTGGCCTACTTTACAAGTATCCTTCACAGAGAAGGAGAAATTATGATTATAAATATAGCTTATATACCAAAAAGTATCTAGGTTATTAACAAATAAGGTTGTCTGAGGTGATAAAAATAAGATATATTTTTAAAAAATCTATTTTAAACCACATGTGTCAAGCTTGTAGAAATATAATCTTTTTGTCCATGTTGGTTCAATCATGTTGTGATGTTCAATCATATTGTGATTGAAAATTTTCTTATGGTTACCACATAGACATGTTTGACTATAAGCCTCAGAAAAAATTTAAAATATCAAAATTTTGAACTCAGAGAAAACATGTTCATAATAGTAGAGGTGTATTAAGTAACTTGTGTGAATTGCACACAATTGCACAAGTATTTTTGAATATTGTAGCCTAACTAAAAAAAAAAAAAAAAAAAAAAAAATGAGTTTCACATCATTCACCCTTATACAAAATAGACCTTTTTTACCAATATTTGTGTGCTAAGTATTTTTATGCTTAGTAAAGAATTACGTTGTTAGCTTAGCAACATGCTAACAACAAAGTCTACTGAAGTAAACTGTGTAGTGATGCACAGAGTTGCTGCCTATGCAGAGTATTCCAAATCCATCACTTATGAGGTTCCATTTCTGTGTTTCAGCAAGGCAGCTCACTAGGTTTTTGGATTTATAAACTGATTTATGAAGTAACGTAAAGATATTGTCGAGATATGAAGCTTGCATCGGGCAACTTACATATAATAATTATCCAAAGAGTAGTCCCTCTGTGTTTATGTTACCTGAATGACTATTATTGGTGCATTCACCAGCTCTTATGTCTTAGATTTGCCTCAGTGCTCAGGTTTAATAATAGGCAGTGTTTGTTGAGGCAAGCTTCACTATAATGTTCCTCATATGTCTGAGCTAAAACTTCGTTGTTAAACTCATCCTGCGTCGTTTGTGGTAGAGTTATGAACGATACTGCAAACTGTGTGGCTTCAGACCAATCTCACATTGAAATCGGAAAGAGTAGGTCAACTTTTCTTTAGCTAAAATCAGTCTGTGCTTACCAAAATGCAAAACATTGCCCCCAGTGGCAAAGGCAGTAAGTGTTTTTGGGCGTATGGGCACCTGCAAGCTCAAATTTCTGGGTGTACTGTCCACGGAGTTGTGAAGCGTGTTGTTTTCAGCTGTAATAGACTTGGCTGTAATATAGTAAAAGGAATGGATATTTTGTAAACTGTACCCCCAACCCAAACCTCAAACCTAACCATCAGTGGAGTAAAAATGTAATGTTAGAGGGGAAAATGCAACCTCCGAATCGCGCTCATCACTGATAATGCGGATGTAATTACTTTCTGATTTCAACACGGAATCTGAACATGAGTCTCTCACGCTGCTGACACAATGTGGTTCTGGTAGCACCACAGGGAAAGCTAAACATGCTGGAGCCGGATCAACACAAACATGTCTGAGATGCCACATGTCAATGAGTCGGCATAATGTGTCAAATCCTAGGGTACCGGCACTCCCGGAAACAACATGTTGACTTCCCGTGTGATTGTTGTGTTGAGGAGAAGTGTAGTATTACTTTTTTAACCCTTCTATTGTCTTTAGAAACTGCTCCCTCCTTTTGATCTTCTGGTCATTTTTGACCTGCATTAAAAACCATTTAAAATGCATAAATTCTTGATTAGTGTACAACGGCTCAAAAAACCCCCTTTACAAAAATCTGTTTTGTTGTGGTCCCAAAGTGTATAAGGATAGGGGGAAAAAATATTACATTATGAATATTAATGGAGTAACATGATTTAAAAAAAAAAAAAAAAAAAATGTAATAACTTGGCAAACACTGGCGAAGTATGTCTCAATTTACATTTATTTTAATCATTTTGGGCATTTTATATTATCTCAACTATGTACAAAATGACTATACACAGAAAATCAACAGTGTAGATTTTAGAGTTACAACTGCAGTACATGCCTATTTCACCAATTAATCTCTTTTGCCTTTTCCAGCAGTCAAAATGGGCCCACTTTGCGCATCCATTGCAACAAATCTATGCTTTCCCGCTAATGTCAAACAATTTGTTTAAGTGTTACAGGGGTTTGGGAAAGTTCTGTAACAGTTATTTTTGCCATCTAATGTTTTCGGAAAAAAAACAAAACAAAACTAAAAACATCCAACAGGTCTTTTACCATTTATTCCCATTGTACCCTTTTGTATAAAATCCAGATAGAAAATTTATTTACTACATATTACCTGTTAAAAACCATGAAAGTATTCTCTTTGTGTGTCAAATCTGATACATAAATGTGCACAACATTTGGTTCTGGTACCAAAAACAATGCAGTATTTATATCATATTTTTTAGGCAATATAAGAGTTAAGCTATCAGAATTGCTGTGTAATTTTTGACAAAATGCAATGAAACAGGCAATAAATAAATAATCCCATAGATTTACATTGATGGAGAGATCCAAGCCATATACAGTATATGGATCAGAATATCATAGCGACTTTTGGGGGCCTTTTTTTTTTTTAACTTGGCCAAACAAGTAATCACACAGAAACCCATAGTAACGACCTGGCAACCACCTAAAACACCCAAACATCCTGGTGGTAAATTTTGCACAGTCAAGCACCACTCATGTTGTCTTAAGAAAATGTAAAAATCAAGTTTCTGTGTAATGCTGAACCTTAAAAATAAACACCAGAAGCATTTGAGAGGGATTGGCAATGCTATTTCCCAGAATGCAGCTGTTATTCTCCACCTTGTAGGAGAATGCTAGCAATTCGGAGGTGGTGTCTTCGCCCGTGTGGTTGTCTGTTTTTCAAGTGCACTGGAATGCACTGATCAGGCCAAAAGCAAAGCCCCTATAATGACAAATTAACGCCTCATAGACTATTTAAAATACCTTTATTTTATTTGATGACAGCAGAAGTGTTTAAGTTTGTCACAGTGCATCAAGATTAAAATCCCCCACTATGTTAGTCTCGTCTCCTTTTCTGAGTCTGAATAATTGAACATGCTTCAGGTTGTGTAATGCTGCAGGTCAGGTTCGGCTGCCTCTTATGCTGAAGCTCCGGGTGCCATCAGACAAGGCCTGTGTCTCAAGCTTCAGTCATGACTGAATGAAGAGAAAAGGCAAAGTTCTACTGCTGTTTGTCTTACTAATGTGCATGCTGGATGTGGACTGCCAGCTTTTTCTGCCCTGACAAAACATGGGAACAGGCAGCATGGTTGGAGGGGATATTTATTTATTCATTTCCCTGCGGCTCTGTGGTTTTGGGAGATGCAGCTACACTTGGCCAGATCCCTCTTCCCTGACCCATTCTCGCCATGCTCAGAGGACTCCTGCCAAATCCTTCAGATCATAGCTTCACACACTCATACATGCATGCAAACCACCTCCTCCCATTAATAGCACACTATTCATTTCATCACTTCAATCTGTTGCTGCATGCAATTCATGGTTTGTTTTGATGTCTCACTAACATTTAAATCTTCACTTGCAAACCTCAGTGACATTATAGGCAGATGGTCTTGTCTCTTGCCAATGGTGAGAATATGGAATAGTCACTATTACATATTACATATCGTCCGATTGCGATTATTTAATCTGAATGTGATTATTTGAGATATACAAATACAATCACTGTGCACTTAAAATTCAACACGTTATAAATTATATATTGCCATCCAAACTGGGGAATTTTAAGCTCATATTGCCATTACATTTCTGCATTCACTTTATTTTTATATTCCTGTAATTCCAAATATATACACTGGTAGCCAGAAGTTTGGAATAATGTACAGATTTTGCTCTTATAGAAAGAAACTGGTACTTTTATTCACCAAAGTGGCATTCAACTGATCATAATGTATAGTCAGGATATTAATAATGTGAAAAACGATTATAATTTGAACCAAATATTCAGAACTTCTTAAACAACTTCAAAGAGTTCTCATAAAAAAATCCTCCACATGCAGCAATGACAGCTTTGCAGATCCTTGGCAGTTTGTCCACATACTCAGGTAACATTTCACCCCACACTTCCTGTAGCACTTGCCATAGATGTGGCTGTCTTGTCGGGCACTTCTCACACTTCTTACAGTCTAGCTGATCCCACAAAAACTCAATGGGGTTAAGATCCATAACACTCTTTTCCAGTTATCTGTTGTCCAATGTCTGTGTTTCTTTGCCCACTCTAACCTTTTCTTTGTTTTACTGTTTCAAAAGTGGCTTTTTCTTTGCAATTCTTCCCATAAAGCCTGCACCCCTGAGCCTTCTCTTTACTGTTGTACAAGAAACTGGTGTTGAGCGGGTATAATTCAATGAAGCTGTTGGCTGAGGTGTCTATTTCTCAAACTAGAGACTCTGATGTACTTATCCTCTTGTTTAGTTGTACATCTGGCCTTCCACATCTCGTTCTGTCGTTGTTAAAGCCAGTTGTCCTTTGTCTTTGAAGACTGTAATGTACACCTTTGTATGAAATCTTCAGTTTTTTTTGGCAGTTTCAAGCATTGTATAGCCTTCATTCCTCAAAACAATGATTGATTGATGGGTTTCTAGAGAAAGCTGTTTCTTTTTTGCCATTTTTGACCTAATATTGACCTTAAGACATGCCAGTCTATTGCATACTGTGGCAACTCAGAAACAAACACAAAGACAATGTTAAATTTCAGTGATATTATGGCAAGTGATTTTCTAGTACCAAATTAGCAATTTAGCATGATTACTCAAGGATAAGGTGTTGGAGTGATGGCTGCTGGAAATGGGGCCTGTCTAGATTTGATCAAAATTACTTTTTTTCAAATAGTGATGGTGCTGTTACCTATCTGTCACTCATTCAACGTTGTGTCGATGTAGTGACACTAGGGGTCACTCTTGGGAGCCCCAGACACCTCTGCTTTTTTGAAAAAAGTGTCCAGTTTGCATGCCACTCCCCCGGACATACGGGTATAAAAGGAGCTGGTATGCAACCACTCATTCAGATTTTCTCTTCGGAGACAAGCGGTTCTATTCATTGAAGCTGAATTCATCCGCGAAGTTCATTCACCTCATCTGCTGGATTCTACGGCGCATTTCAGCGGCTTCTCCCCCTCTGCACCCATGGAGTGCAGAGAACGCCCCTGGGCGCTTCAACAGAAACAATAAAAAGAGAATATTCTAAAAAGATTATATTTTCTTTCTAAAAGAGCGGCACACATGGAACGTCTTTTTAAAGATGCCTTTCCATTTGTGTGTTATTCCTGGTTGCGGTCGATATCTCTCCGCTTCTGACGACCACGATCGCTGTCTTACGTGTCTGGGCACTGCCCACGCAGAGACATCATTCGTGGATGAATCATGTCCTCATTGCGAGAACATGACCATGGCAACGTTGCGGTCGCAGCTTGCTTTCGTAAGCAAAACCTACGGGTTTGAGGCTGCGTTGGTTAGCACTGGGGGCCATTTGGGGACATGAATGGGACCACCTCTGCCGGGTATCCCCCCAAGGACCTCCCATTCCCCAGCACGCTCGCTTGCCCCGATCGGGCTCTCGCACAAGACCGGCGGATTGTCTCAGTGTGAGTTCGACTTCTCGTTCGGAGCTCTGAAAGACGATGAGTTATCGAGCGCAGCATTGGAGAGCGGGCTCATCCTGTCTGACGCAGAGGCTTCGGCTGGGCTTCCTCCTTCGGGAACGGTCGCCCAGACTCACGCCGACGTGGAAATGATGGACATACTTTCCCAGGCAGCCGCGAGCATCGGGCTAGAGTGGAACCCTCCACTCTCCCCTGAACCCTCGTGGCTCGACGATTGGTTCCTGGGCACGGGGCGCCGCCCATGGCCACGCCCTGCCCCCGTTCCTTTCTTCCTGGAAGTGCATGAGGAACTGACAAGATCGTGGGAGGCAACTGGTCCTGGTCTTTCAGCTCCCCCGCTCTCGCTACCCTTGATGGCGGAGCAGCCAGGGGGTATTCGGTGATCCCCAAGGTGGATAAGGCGCTCGCGGTGCACTTGTGTCCGCAGAGCGCCGTCACCTGGCGTGGGCGCCTGAAACTCCCGTCCAGGGCCTGTAAGTTTATGTCATCCCTGATGGCTAGAGCCTATGGTGCCACTTGAGAAGCCGCCTCCGCCCTGCATGCCATGGCTCTCCTGCAAGAACACCAAGCCAAGGCACTAAAGAACTGCACGAGGGTAGTTCTGACCTGGGATTGATGCAGGAACTGTGCTCGGCGACTGACCTCACTCTCCGGGTGACGAAGGTCATGGCTCGGTCTCTCGGGCAGGCGATATCCACCCTGGTGGTCCAGGAGCACCAACTTTGGCTCAACTTGGTCGAGATGGGAGAGGCGGACAAGGCACGGTTCCTTGATGCCCCCATTTCCCAGGTTTAGTGAGGCTGTCGAGGACTTTTCCCAGCAGTTCTCGGCGGTGAAGAAGCAGACGGAGGTTTTACAACATATCCTGCTCCGGCGCGGCTTAAGACCCCACACCCTGTCTGCTCATCGCCAAGGGCGTTCTCCTGCAGCAACAACACCGGCTCCACCGCAGCCTGCCCCGTGGCCCGGCTCCGGTGTGGAGCCCTCCGCAGGAAGCAGACACCACTCGTCTCGTGGCCGGCTGCTAAGAACCCGAGGAAGGCTTTGAAGCGCCCCCCGAGATGGGCGACCCAGGGG
Source organism: Myxocyprinus asiaticus (assembly GCF_019703515.2). Lineage (NCBI taxonomy): Eukaryota > Metazoa > Chordata > Actinopteri > Cypriniformes > Catostomidae > Myxocyprinus > Myxocyprinus asiaticus. The sequence goes on from NC_059366.1 coordinate 8,535,914, forward strand.
CTGGTCGACAGACCACTCCATGCCCCGGTGGAGGGCTGGGAGGAGAATCTTTTGGCGCTGCATGCCCAGGAGGCTGCGGCACCCTAAAGCCTGACAAAAGAATGGATCCCTCATCTCCTGGGTCATATATCCAGTGCACACAGCCGTCGTCACGACCACCGTTCCAATTTGGCAGGTATGCCGCTCCAGCGGCGGACCCCCCGCCCCTGTGCGCCCAGCTGTGGCACAAACACGCCCACACAGGATTGGTTCCAGTGGATTACGGGGATGAGATTCCTCCTCCCCCCTCCTCAGCCAATCTTATGGTGGGCGGCAGGAGCCAGGTAAGTGCTTCGATGTCCCCGGACTCAGCACGGCCACGGGGCTCGAGTACCCTCAATGTAGCACCTCGAGCTCCGCCCTGCCGCGAGGCCCCACCAGCCAGTACGTCCGACGTAATCATTCCTTTGGTCCCCCTCGCCCGGAGTTTGGGCGCATGGCTCGCGCTTTCCAACCCATCACGATGGCTGACCTGGACCGTCCGACTCGGCTACGCGATTCAGTTCGCCAGGCGCCCGCCCAGGTTAAGCAGAGTCCACTTCAACTCAGTGAAGGGCGAGAACGCCGCTACCTTGCATGCGGAGATCACTACCCTTCTGCACAAGGGCACAATAAAGTCTGTCCCTCCAGCCGAGATGAAGAAAGGATTCTACAGCCCGTACTAGCAAGTGTCCGGCATCAAGATTGGTTCGTGGTGGAAGACCTGAAGGATGGGTACTTTCACACCTCGGTCTTACCTCGACACAGACCCTTTCTGCGGTTTGCCTTCGAAGGCCAAGTGTACCAGTACAAGATCCTCCCCTTCAGCCTGTCCCTGTCCCCTCACATCTTCACAAAGGTCGCAGAGGCTGCCCTTGCCCCGCTAAGGGAAGTGGGCGTCCGCATCCTCAACTATCTCGACGACTGGCTAATCCTAACTCACTCTCAAGATTTGCTGTGCGCACACAGGGACCTCATGCTCAGGCACCTTAGCTGACTGGGGTTTTGGGTCAACTGGGAAAAAAAGCAAGCTCTACCCTCTCAGTTCAGGGCATCTCTTTTCTTGGTTTGGAGTTGGACTCAGTCTTGGTGACAGCACGCCTAACGAATGAGCGTGCACAGTCGGTGCTGAACTGTCTGAAGGCGTTCAGATGGAGAACAGCGGTTCCACTGAAACTTTTTCAGAGGCTCCTGGGGCATATGGCATCCTCAGCGGCAGCCACACTGCTCGGGTTGATGCATATGAGACCGCTTCAGCACTGGCTTCAGACTCAAGTCCTGAGATGTGAGCCACTCACATCCCGGGCGACCTCAACACCACAGTGGATGCGCTGTCACTTCAGGTTACCCTCAGGGGAGAGTGGAGACTCCACCCTCAGGTGGTCCAGCTGATTTGGAGTCGATTCGGTCAAGCACAGGTAGACCTGTCTACTTCCCGGGAATCCTCCCACTGCCCACTTTGGTACGCCCTGACCGAGGCACCTCTCGGTATAGATGAGCTGGCACACAGCTGGCACACAGCTGGCCCCCTGGACTACGCAAATACGCATTTCCCCCAGTGAGCCTACTTGCACAGACCCTGTGCAAGGTCAGGGAGGACGAGGAGCAGATCATCCTAGTAGCACCCTACTGGCCCACCCAGATGTGGTTCTCGGATCTCACACTCCTCGCGACAGCCCCCACCCCCGGCGAATTCCACTGAGGAAGGACCTTCTTTCTCAGGGATGGGGCACCATCTGGCACCCGCGACCAGACCTCTGGAATCTCCACGTCTGGCCCCTGGACGGGATGTGGAAGACCTAAGTGGCCTACCACCCGCGGTGGTAGACACGATCATTCAGGCTAGGGCTCCCTCTACGAGGCGCCTGCATGCCTTGAAGTGGTGTCTGTTCGCTAAGTGGTGTTCTTCCTGATGCAAAGACACCCAGAGATGCACAGTTGGATCAGTGCTTTCCTTCCTGCAGGAGAGGCTGTAGGGGCGGCTGTCCCCCTCCACCCTGAAGGTGTATGTAGCCTCTATTTCGGTGCATTTGGGGAAGCACGACTTGATCATCAGGTTCCTGAGAGGTGCTAGGAGGCTGAATCCCTCCAGTGAGCAGGAAACCGCGCACCCTGAGGCCACGTTCATTGTGACCGGGGACTTTAACAAAGCCAATTTCAAATCAATCGCACCAAAATACCACCAACGCATCAGTTTCAACACATGAGGGGACCGGGTTTTGGACCATTGCTACTCTCCCTTCCGAGATGGCTACAAATCCCTCCCCCGCCCACCATTTGGCAAATCGGACCACTCTTCCATTCTGCTTCTGCCCGTTTACAGGCAAAAACTGAAACAGGAAGCACCCACCCTCAGAACAATCCAGTGCTGGTCGGACCAATCAGATTCTACACTACAAGACTGCTTTGATCATGCGGACTGGGAGATGTTCCGGTCTGCCTCTGATGACAACATCAAGGTTTATGCTAATAGCGTAAAGTGTTTCATCAGAAAGTGCGTAGAGGATGTTGTTCCGACCAAAACAATATGGATCTACCCAAACCAGAAGCCATGGATAAATAGCGATGTTCACACGGCACTTGATGTGTGGACCTCTGCTTTTAATTCTGGGAAAGCAGAGGACCATAAACAAGCCTGTTATGCCCTCCGCAAAACTATAAGAGCAGCCAAACAGCAGTACAGGGACAAGATTGAAGGACAGTTTAACACCACCAACTCTAGAAGCATGTGGCAGGGAATTAATATTATCAAGGACTACAAAGGGAATAAAAACTCCGCCATGAACACCACTGCCTCTGTCCCAGATGAGCTAAATAATTTTTATGCTCGTTTCGAGGGAAATAACACCGCCCTCGCGGAGAGAGCTCTCACGGCCGAAGCTACAGAGGTTAGTTCACTCTCCATCTCTGTAGCGGATGTAACCCGATCCTTCCGACGGGTGAATATCCGTAAAGCCACGGGTCCAGACGGCATTCCGGGCTGCGTCATCAGAACCAACTGGCTGGTGTTTTTACGGATATTTTCAACCTTTCCCTCTCCTTGTCTGTGGTCCCCACATGCTTTAAGACGTCCACCATTGTGCCTGTACCAAAGCAATCCAAAATCACTTGCTTAAATGACTGGCATCCTGTTGCTCTGAACCCAATCATCAGCAAATGCTTTGAGAGACAAATCACAGATTACATCTGCTCTGTGCTGCCTCCCTCACTGGACCCACTGCAGTCTGCTTACCACAACAACCACTCCACTGATGATGCCATTGCATCTACACTACACAATGCTCTCTCCCACCTGGAAAAAAGGACCACTTATGTGAGACACATAGCAACACATAGCTCCAATGCCATCATTAAGTTTGTTGATGATACGACGGTGGTAGGTCTGATCACTGACAATGATGAAACAGCCTACAGAGAGGAGATGCACACTCTGACATGCTGGTGTCAGGAGCACAACCTCTCTCTCAATGTCAGCAAGACAAAGGAGTTTGTGGTGGACTTCAAGACAGAGAACACAGTCCCATCACCATCAATGGAGCACCGGTGGAGAGAGTCAGCAGCTTCAAGTTCCTGGGTGTCCACATCACTGAGGAACTCACATGGTCTGTCCACACTGAGGCTGTTGTGAAGAAGGCTCATCAGCACCTCTTCTGAGATGGCTGAGGAAGTTTGGAATGAACCACCACATCCTCACACGGTTCTACACCAGCACTGTAGAGAGCATCCTGACTGGCTGCATCACTGCCTGGTATGACAATAGCACCACCCACAACCGCAAAGCCCTGCAAAGTGTGGTGCGAACTGCCAGACACATCATCGGAGGTGAGTTTCCCTCCCTCCAGGACATATATACCAAGCGGTGTGTGAAAAAAGCTCAGAGGATCATCAGAGACTCCAGCCATGGGCTGCTCTCATTGCTACCATCAGGCAGGCGGTATCGCAGCATCAGGACCTGCACCGGCCGATTCATGACAGCTTCTTCCCCCAAGCAATCAGACTTTTGAACTCTTGATCTCTCACAATCAATATACATCAGCACTGCACTTTATTAATCTTATTATCTCACACTGGACTGTCATAAATTATATTCTCTCTTAACAACACACTGGCAACTGACTATCAACCGACAGCCTGAATGTCAATACAGTACAATACAACCTACTGTATATTTTATATATACTATATATACTATTTTTATTGTATAATGTTTATTCTATATTGTGGGTATTGTATACTGTATATTGTATATTATTATTTGTATATTGTGTTGTGTGTAATTATGTGTACATTAGATATGTAAATTGTGTTGTGTAAATCTGATGTTTATTGTAAATTGGTATATGTCTCATTACTGTCACGACTGCTATGTTGCTCGGAACTGCACCCAAGACTTTCACCCACTATTGCACTGTGTATATGGTTGTGTGACAATAAAAGTGATTTGATTTGATTTGAGAGCGTTTCGAAAATGAAAATGTTGTTTTCAAATGTATGTGGTTTAATGTGGATGCAGCCTTAAAGGAAATCTTACATTTTATAATTTGATTCCAAGTTCAATGAGATGAAATGACAAAAGACAGGTGTATATACTGTATATTTTTAAGCTTACACTGTACCTGACATGACCAAAACAGACATTTAAGTCGTTAATGAAAATAATTTGTCAATCAATTAATTGCCAGACACATTTTCATAATCGTGACATCCCTAATATGGAGAAAGTCAGGGATCTAGTGGTGGGAAGAGGCTTTGCTGCTGTGGTTTTTTTTTTGCTGCCAAATGAGTAAATGTGAATTGAAGAGACGTTTGACAGTGGAGAAGTTCTTAGCTGGTCTTCACTGACAGTTTTTGTGGTGATCTCGCAGGTCAGAGGCGGGGTCACCAGAGAGCTGATCACCACTGCGTTTGTAAAGCAGAATGGGTCTCTGTGATGCGATCCTATTCACACCTCCGTCTCCATTCACGAGCATGACTCTCATTCTCCTCGCAAGGTCGTCCTCACAGGACGCACGCCATCAGTGGAACACACTGACACCATTTACAAACCTGCACATGCTATGAAGATGCTTTTATTTAGACCTATATTTAGCCCTCTGTTGTACTCAAAAGAGCCTTTTATGTACTGTAATCCACAAGCTCTGCAAAAATATTTATCAAACATTAGTCACTGTGTAGAAAGTAAGTTTAATATGAAGTTCTATTGAAGGAATGTTCCGGGTTCAAAACAAGTTAGGCTCCTTCAACAGTATCTGAGACATGCTGTCAATTACCATGGAAAATTGTTTGTAAAAACAAAACAAAAATCACATTTACAGTAAACGCCTACAAATGGAAGTCTTAGAGCAAGGCATTTCCAAAAGGGTTTAAAAGCAGTAATAAACTCATATTTTTGTTAAAGTGCTTATATTAATATTAATATTATTCCATCACTGATTCATGAGATAAGGGACAAAACATTTCTTACATACAAAAGTCATCTTTATGCTAAAAATCAAGAAATGTATAACAATAAAAATACTGAAAAAGTTCAATCTAAATGAAATGTGTATACTCATGGCATTTATTACTTATATATTTAAATTATTTCATTAGATTTATTTTAAATGTATGCTCTATACTTGGAAGCACATGTAATGTAACCTGTCCTCAGCAAGAGGCCACAATGTTAAACTGCCCAAAACAAAGTGTTTCAAAATGCAACAAATTCATAAATATAACTGAAATATCAAATGAAAGATAGGGATCTGTAATATATCAAACAAAACATAAAGTAAACTTTAAATTATATTTCCAATAAAAAAACTGTCTGTCAAAGTTGTGCCCTAACTTTGTGTCAGATTTTTTAATAATCCTGAATAAATCAGACAACATCATGGTCACCTATAACTCTGAATATACCTTTTCCACTTCCTGTTCATGGTGGATGCAACAGTAGGACATGTGGTCTGGTAAGTTTTATATTTTTTCATATTTTTTCATATTTTAAATAAACAATGTTTAAGTCTCTGCGGTAAAAGCTTCAACATGTCAACATATTTTCTGTTAGAATTGTGGGATACATTTTAGCATTTTAGTTCAGGTTATAGAAGCAGCTTTAACTGAGAAACAAACAAAATTGATCCAGAGTACAGCATATGGTTAAGATGGAAAAATAAACTCCGTCAGAATTTTCAGAATAGTGTGAAATCAGAAAGAAAAATGCATAAAATGTATTTTATCACTTAACTCCTTTACTGAACACCATAATTAGATAATTAAAGTGATAGTTCACCCAAAAATGAAAATTGTCTCATAATTTACTCACCCTCCTGGCATAACAGATGTGTTTGACTTTCTTTCTTCTGCAGAACACAAATTAAGATTTTTAAAAGAATATTTCAGCTCTGTAGGTCCATAAAATGGAAGTGAATGGGTGCCAAAATGTTGAAGCTCCGAAATTCACATAAAGGGAGCATAAAAGTAATCCATATGACTCCAGTGGTTAAATCCATGTGTTCAGACATGATATTATAGGTGTGGGTGAGAAACAGATCAATATTTAAGTAATTCTTATCATAAATTCTTCTCTCTGCCCTGTAGGTGGCAATATGCATTAAGACTGTGAATCACCAAAAAACAGAAGAAGAATGAGAAAGTGAACGCGATGGGAGAAAAGTGCCATCCATTGTTCCTGGCAGGCTACTCTGCCTTGCAAGCTACATTTGGTTAGGATTAGGGTGGGGGTGGGGTTAGGGCATCTGCTGCATGCCAGGAACAACCCGTGGCACCTTTGTACAATAGGTGAAAGTGAAACTGAAGTGGAAAGATCGACTGAGCAGGGAGGAAAATTTATAGTAAAAAAAGGACTTACATATTGATCTGTTTCTCACCTACACCTATCAAATCATTTCAGAAGACATTGATTTAACCAGTGGAGTCGTCTAGAGTAGTTTTATGTTGCCCTTATGTGGATTTTGGAGCTTCAAAATGTTGGCATCCATTCACTTGCATTGTATGGACCTAAGACATTTTTCTAAAAATCTTCATTTGTGTTCTGCAGATGAAAGAAAGTCATTCATGAACTATTCCTTTAAAGACTTGCTCTTGCACTCTTGCATGCTTTTTAGTGTGTCTGACAGAGCTGACACAAATTACAGTAAGATGTAAGTTATGAAGTGAATACATTTCAATTTTCAGAAAAAAGCGTTTTTATAAAAACATGTTCCCATACATTGTCTACAAATATATCGATTTCAGATTAATTTAGTATTAAAAAATAAAAACATGTTTTGTCCCTTATCTCAAGAAGCAGTGCCATACAAAGAATTATAAGTCTGCTATCCTACCTGAAACTGATGGGACCCGAAAAACCATTGGGTCACAGGTCGGGTTCGGGAGATTTTTCAAGTATAACTTCAAGTTCAGGTTCGGTTTGTGAATGAAAAATGTAATTATTACTGTTATAAATATTTTTAATATAATATAATATACATTTATGTATTTATTTTATATCATTTTTCAATACTTATTTCTCGCACATGCTTACTCAACAGACTGCCTTCATGTGCTATCGGAATTATCCAACTTCCCACTTCTAAAGTGGTGATTACGAGCACCTTGCGTTCAAGTGCCTTGTTGACGGAAAGAACATGAAACATCTACAACTCAAGGTTCATTCATATATCTTGAGTAACTTTTATTTTGACACCATAAATTTTACTCCGTTAGCTTGCTGACGATAATGGAATTTAGGTAAAATACAAGCTATTTCACAGTGTAAAAATGTACAACATGCATCAAATGGTTGCTAATATACATAAACGTATATAAGCAAAATGGCAAGCGCTAGCAATTAGCTGTATGTAGAAAATTTAATAAAAAAACTATAGAAACTGTACTCTCCTCTGCCATGTTGAATATTTATATCTCCTCCCAACTTGAAAACTCAGAGATTCAAAATTAACTCTGAGATTCCAAGTCATAATTTCAACTTGAGGGGTCGTTTAAATGCAACTTCCAAGTGGGAAACACGTATTTACGATAATTCAGATAGCACGTGAAGGCAGCATTAAGCTGAAAGTTGACAAATATATTTTTGCAGATATATGCATTGAAATTTACAGTTTTTCTCGAGGGAAAATATACCAAAAATATTGATGATTCGTCTTCTAATCATGGGCAAATCCAAAATTTTGTCCAATAGAATTATTTCTAAAATGTCCCGTCCCCTGATACCACCTGCCTCTGTCTATTAACATCAAGTAGCAAATCATGGTTTATTGTTGTGACATAAACTAATTAGAGCTATTGGCTATTTAAAAACAAAGAGACAAGTGGTGTGTTCGTGTAACAATGCTGCTGGCACTGGCAATGATGAAGACGATGAAGTGACGAACCCAAGTGCAGTTTATTTTTCAAACGTGGACCCAAAACCCTGACTACAAATGTGAACTAAACAAAAACATGAACTTGACTCAAAACTTGACTTGGCTATACATAAACTTGACTTGGCTTGACTTGACAAAACAACAAGTTTACATTCACAATACCAGACACTAGACAATGGCAAACATGAGGGCTTAAATAAAAGGACATCATGTAACAGGTAAACAAGACAACCAATCACAAGACTAAACTATAAACAAGATAACAAGACTAAATGTAGTTAAACCAATGAAAAGACAAGACTAATAACAAATTAATCAAACAATGAACCAATGAAAACAAGACACATGAACAGGGGAAACACATGACAGGATCACATGAGGGGACAGGAAATCACATGACATGACAGGAACAGGAACTAAACTTGAAAATAAAAGGCATGACTCCCGACGCCCCAAAACATAACAAAGTTAATTAGGGAGTTTGGGGGGGGGGTCCTTGAGACGTGGCCTGTCGAGACAGGGCGTGGGGCATGGGAACAGGGCAAAGCCAATGGAAAGTGGGGCCCTGAAAGGCTCGAGGGGCGGCGCCTATGGGGAGGAGGACCAAGGTGGAGCCGCAGGGGTGGAGGTCCCCGGTGGAGCAGAGGTGGGCCTGGACCGTGGAGCAGAGGCTTTCTTGTGACATGGCATGGAGCAGGCTGAGGCGTGGCCGTGACATGGCCTAGAGCTGACTCTGGCTCGGCCGTGACACGGCCTGGAGCTGACTCTGGCTCGGCCGTGACACGGCCTGGAGCTGACTCTGGCTCGGCCGTGACACGGCCTGGAGCTGACTCTGGCTCGGCCGTGACACGGCCTGGAGCTGACTCTGGCTCGGCCGTGACACGGCCTGGAGCTGACTCTGGCTCGGCCGTGACACGGCCTGGAGCTGACTCTGGCTCGGCCGTGACACGGCCTGGAGCTGACTCTGGCTCGGCCGTGACACGGCCTGGAGCTGACTCTGGCTCGGCCGTGACACGGCCTGGAGCTGACTCTGGCTCGGCGGCCATGACGTGGAACTCAGGCTTGGCGGCCATGATGTGGAACTCGGGCTTGGCGGCCATGACGTGGAGCAAAGTCATGGAAGGTGGAGCCATGGGAGGCTCAAGGGATAAAGCCGTGGCAGGCGGAGCCGTGGTAGGCTCGAGGAACGAGGCCGTAGAAGGCAGAGCCGTGGTAGGCTCAAGACTAAGAGTCCTGGATGACTGGGAAAAAACCTCAGTGGTTGTGAGCCGAGTCTTGGGAGTGACCTCTGTGGTCGTGGGCATGGACTGAGTCTCGGGAACAACCTCTGGGGTTGTCGGCGTAGACAGAGACTTGGGAATGACCTGTGTGGTCGTGGGCATGGACTGAGAATCGGGAATGACCTCTGTGGTCATGTACATGTACAGAGACTCGGAAGCAACCTCCGTGGTCGTGTACATGGGCAGAGACTCGGAGACAACCTCTGTGGTCGTGAACATGGGCTGAGACTTGGAAACGGTAGCCCTTCTCCTCCTCCTCCTCCTCCTCCTCCTCCTCTGTGAGGCCAAAGTGTAGGCTCTGGGACAGACGAGGCTGGAAATGCAGGCTCTGGGACGGACGAGGCTGGCAACGCAGGCTCTGGGATGGATGAGGCTGGCAACGCAGGCTCTGGGACGGACGAGGCTTCCAGCTCATTGGCTGTGGCAGGGGTGGGCGTTGGCTTGTTGGCTGTCTCCCCTACGGTGAATGGTGAACCACCCATCAGTAGGGCAAGGTTGATATACAGAGCAAGGCCGTCAGCACACTGACCGTCAGACATCAAAGAGGAGATCAGCTCATTAAGCCTGAAATGGAAACAGTCCTTGAGGGCCACTTCATTAAAATCCACCCTGCGGGCCAGAGCACAGAATTCCTCCATGTACTCCTCCAGGGGACGACTCCCCTGGCATAAACAAAGGAGCTTAACTACTGGGTTCATTATGGGCGGTCCGGTATTCTGTAACAATGCTGCTGGCACTGGCAATGACGAAGATGATGACGATGAAGTGACGAACCCAAGTGCAGCTTATTTTTCAAACGTGGACCCAAAACCCTGACTACAAACTTGTCTCATAGACTTGACTTGACTTGACTTGACAACAAGGTTACATTCACAATACCAGACACTAGACAATGGCAAACATGAGGGCTTAAATAAAAGGACATAGGTAACAGGTAAACAAGACAACCAATCACAAGACTAAACTATAAACAAGATAACAAGACTAAATGAACTTAAACCAATGAAAAGACAAGACTAATAACAAATTAATCAAACAATGAACCAATGAAAACAAGACACATGAACAGGGGAAACATATAACAGGATCACATGAGGGAACAGGAAATCACATGACATGACAGGAACAGGAACTAAACTTGAAAATAAAAGACATGAAAACAAGCACAAAACACATAAACATGACAGTTCGTCTTGAACTGCATCTTGATTTACAGATTGGCGAGATTTGCCGGTTGCAATTGGGGAGGAGTTGAAGAGAGAGCTGTCAATCCGGACACTTTTGTGCTTCCCGTCGTGTGCTAAACCTACATCAGTCACGGCAGATCATGTGATGTCTGCTTTCTTTATTACAGACAAAGTGGAATTTAGATAGACAGAGGTTTGAATTTTACATACAATAAACAGAATTATTATAATTTGAAAGGTTTATGTGCTACTTAATATAGTGCCTGCTGTGTTTACAAAAAGAAAGTCCAATAAAAGCCTGTATTATTTAAAAATAAATAAATAAAAAAATGTAATCATTATGAATTGTTTTTATGAATAAACATGATATTACTACGATAAACATAATACAACATGATATTAACATGATGTACTGTTATAAAAACACAGATTTGTGAGAGTTTTCACTGAATTGGAGGTGTCAGAATAAAGACCTTGATAATGGCATACTACCTTACTATTATTTCTACCAGAGATTGATATAGCAGTAGTAGTAAGAGAAGTATGTGAAGTATGCCATTGAAAACTCAGCCCATGAAAAACATGTCACCATTGCCACGTTGAGTCTGGCCAATCGTGAATAAGCTGTGCTGTCATCAGACCTAGTGCAGCTGCTCTAGAACAACTACAGTGGCTGAACCAGCCGGTTGCTCTCGAATCGCTCCCGCTGTGATGGTATACATCACGGTGATGCGGCGGTAGCGCCCTCTCAGGTCAGACAAAATTTCTAACTGACATGCACTGCTTCAAGTCTAGCACTGATTGGTCTGCGCAGTGCTACATGAAGTCAAACACACCTAAAGCCTTATATATGTTTAGCCCTAACTCCCTGTGGCAATAGGAAATGCATCAATAAAGAAAACAGCACTTTGATTTTTTTAAGATGCATTTTGAGGGTACAGAAATTAAGTGAGAATACAGCTAATTGTATTTCTGAGAGAACAACTGAACCTTTTTTCCTTTACATCCTTGCAATGCACCATTCCCATTGAAATTAGTGTGTAGGTGCCCTTAGCTCAAAGCTTTTGACCTACTGTTGCCGAAATCACAGCTATATCAGTCTGCAAAATGTTGTTACTCCTCACTTGGTGCCGTCTTTAGGACAAAAACTCAGATTTTTTATTGCATGGCTCCTGGTTAGGACACATTCTTATATTGCATCCTGTCTAGGGTGAGTAGTTTGCAAATTGGAACACAACAAATGCTCTCTGACTCCAGCATGATCTTAAGCACTCTTTGAATTCCCACATCACACATGACCCCCCTCTTATAATCAGCCCCTTGTGTGAGAGTATTGATTTCTGAAGGATAGACAGATGAAGATATAAAACACCTTTGTATTCTTTACTCACTGTTCAGAGGTGCCGGAGATCAATGGGAGAATGATCCATTCCTCAAACACTTTAAGTCAGATGCATTGTGGCATCAGTTGCATGTCTTGTTTTGAAGACTCATTTGGGGTCAGCTAGCTGATTCATCAAAGCTTGCAGGTCTAATATCAATGAACTCATCCAAACCTCCGTCCAACAAATCAGTTCCTTGTATATGGCAGGGTAGTTTACATAGGATGCTACTTTCATCTCACTTCTTTTTCATGTCCTTACATGAAATCCATTAAAGCTTTGAAATGTTGGCTCCACCATCAGTATGTACTTGATCACGACAAATGATCAATTTGATGGTGACAATCCTCAACATATAGCCGAGTGTAGAAGAAAGCCGTTTTGACTTTCATATTCATAAATTCATAAATGAATATATTCATAAATGTATCTTTCATCAAACACACGCACATTTAATTTTGAATTTCAGAGGAAAAATGTTTAATTTAGTCTTTTAATACACCCTTCAGCCTCACCACATCATGTGCTCCTCCAGTGTTGAGGGTTACTTGTTACAACTTGCGCAATCAAATTAACAAGGAAAGTAGTGCATTTTTTTATTATTATTATTTACACCAGAATAGATTAGTTTTTAAAACAAATTATGCATAAATAGTATTTATTTAATGCATACAGTAAATAGATTTAATTTATTTGTTGACAAATGCAGTTGAAAACCTCTCCTTTCCCCATAACATTGTCACTTAGGGCTATGCAGCGTTTTTTATACCATGCAGTGTTGGAGAGTAACTAACTAAAAGCAGCGATGCTTCTAAATTTACTATATTTTTCAATAGCGTGTGACAGCAACTCTTGCTTTTACTGCAAACAGCTACATTTTTCAACTGGGAAATCCAAATAATTTATTTGAATCTGTTCTTTTGGATAGTTCATGTACTGTAAATGAACCAGTTTCAATAAACGATTTACTGAAATTTAGCGCTGGGAACTCCAATTCACTCTAGAGAGTCGATTCGTTTAGACAGTTCTTGTAAATGAACTAGTTCACACACATGATTCACTAATTCACTTGAGTGTTCTTTAAGATAAATATTTAGTTCATTCCTGCTGTTTATCAGTATATTTTGACTCAGTTATATAAAATAGGGTGTTTTCCAGTTATATTACTACAGGCCTATTATTACTTATATATACACAGTATATATATATATATACACTGTATATAAAAAATAAAAAAACAATTTGAAAAAATAAAAATACCACTCATTTGGCATACTGCTTTTTGCATACTGTGCAGGGAAGTGCGTACATTCTGACGAGAAGTAGTTATGTGTTTGATTGACTGATAATGACTTAAGTTAAAACATACTCTACGTAAATATGCACTAGTGACGCAAGCTCGATTCTATGCATTGTTGTGTTCCAAAATGTCAGTCCACAATTCATAATGCAAATACGCATTACATTGTCAACATTGCCACAAGGGACGCTACAGGGCATCAGTGTAAACTCGTCTACATCCAGTTTTCTCTTTCAGGTCCATTACAGTCATGGCAGAGCAACAGCTTGAAGACCATCTTGATGAGTAAGTTAGATAAAGTGTATATGTTTATAGTTATCTGCATGAATAATAATACATCCGGTTTAATCGCACAGACATTTAAAAGGGAACTCTATCGCCCCCTATGGAGTACTGATGTTTCTTACCACCAGAGCAATGAAGGATTGTTCATTTGTTTGTTCAGCTTTTTATGTCTGCGTTCGCATACTTGCGTAAAGTATGCTTCTGGCCTTGGCATAATTAGTAACCGAAAATGAAAGACCCTAGGAAAGCCAGAGACATCCCGTTTCTGTTTATCCTACAGTCCTGGGAGAAGCTGAGGTGGAGTGAGGTGCACACTGGCTCAGAGAGGTGCTCAGAGCAGACGGTCTGCAGTGTGGCTGTATAGGCACCTGAGGCTGTGTGGCTTCTGGCGGGGTGAGGACCATGCGTTCCTGAGCCCTGGGGGACGCTCAGCAGCCCACTCTCTCCTGACTTCCCCTGGAGCTGCATAGAGAGGCATTAATTACACCCGAAGTGACAACAAGGTCACACTGCTCAGCCACCCTGCACCCACAATTAGCACTCCCACCAGCATTCCACAACAACACAACATATACTGCAGTACTTGAAAACAGATAACGCTGACTTAAATTCTGATTGGATGAGCTGCAATAGGCGACATTGTAATTTGCATTTAAATGCACACCTGTGACCGGATATTCTATATCATAAAACAGATTATTTAAGTTCTGGATGCTGATTGGCCAAAACAGCATTCCAGCCATGGGGGAAAAAAACAAAACAAAACAAAAAACCCATACTGTAGGAACAGCTATGACCTAGTCATTGTGTATGTTACTGTGAAGCACCCATAGAAGCCAACTGTTAAGTCTTAATTTAAATGTAAAGAACTACAGTAAAGTTTTAGGCACTTGTGAAAAATGTTGCATAGTGAGGATGCCTTCAAAAATAATGTCATAAAGTGTTTCCGTTTATAAATTACCTGGCATACCAGGTTTCTGTATTCCTTACATAATTAAAATAATATTAAAATTATTATTCATGTTAAACATAACTTTTTATTGAACATTGGTGTCTTTTATCACATTGCATACAGGGACTAAAATAGAAATGTTTTTTTTTTTTATTATTATTTATTATTATTATTATCGTTCTGAACAGAAACAGTATTTCTTTGATCCAGTTCCGGCGTTCCGCAGCCTCCTTTCCAAATTGTAATTGGTTAGAATGAAATAAAAGAATGGTTAAAAACATTCTTTTTAAAATGACAGTTCTCTGTGCTAAGGGTGGGTGAAATACCAGTTGTAGTATTTCCAGAGCTCAAGAGAAATAAGGCACCTGCTTTGGAAAACAAAAGCTCACAATTAGGGACTTGCCTCTCACAAAATAAGCAATTCAGTTTTTTTCATGTGAGGGAATTCTCAGGATATAAATCCTGAAAAAACAAAATACAGGAAATACAGTACCCTATATAAAGTACATTTTGTTCAATAAATGTATTTTAATATTAAATGTATACGCAAAAATATTTCAAATATTTTTTTAATATTTGTTTGGCCACCTAAAATCAATTAATAGCCTAAATGTACGCACACACTGCGTTTGTACGATTGGACTAAACGTCACCTTTTGTGGGCCGGATGATTTTTAGTTTTTTAACATTGGTTTTAAACTAATGGTGATAAACCCTTTGGTCTTTGGTTTAATGAAAAAAAAAATAATAATATTGGAACAAAATTTACCGGTTATTAACTTATTGCCAGCATTTAAATATAATGTTTTAACTCTGGTAAAATTGAAAGTGATTATGTTCCTTTTTCAGATACATTCTTTTAAAAAAATCTTTCATTTTCATTTATTTTAATTTTTTTCATGTCTTGAACCGTTTTAGTCCCTGATAGCATATGACTGTGTGCTACCGTGATTTTACCACAGTTTATGGAGCTGGATCAATTACATTGTGCCTAATTATACCTTTTACCTGTAGTAAAATCACTGAAGATCTGAAAATCACTGAAAATCACTAAAAATTGCATCTTGTGGCTTATTGCTTTAGTATACACAGCTAAATAAAATACTGTAGTAGTAGCCTAATTCTGGCCAATGTATGGACTTGCACACACTATGCTCCTGTTTCCATACTAAAACTCCTCTCATATCAATGAATGCATCTTAACCTTAAAAGCACCTGACTAAAGCTATAGTGCTTGGCCCACCTTGTGCGTTTTGTGCAGAAAAAGAGGGTGGAAATAAAGAAATGGAAGCCGAATGTAAAAAAAAGAAAAAAAAGGGGGAAAACACAAAAGCAAACAAATGTAATCCAAAAATAAAACTATGTTATTCCCGTTGAACATGGTGGATGTGCTTTGTGGGTTTGGTAGTGGGGAATGTACCTGAGGCAGTGGGAAGTGTTAACATGAAAAACACATCAGAGGACTGGGGCATGTGGCTCCTCATGCTGTAATTAGTCTAAAGGAGCACGCTTCGATTACCCTGTACCGCCACACACATACACACGCACGCACGCATGCATCTCCAAATCACAAACTGTTCTTTATACATACAGTACTTCAGTGCTCCCCTATTTCCTGTTCCTGATTGGTCCTTTCGCTGCTCTCTGGGAGCAGAGGACATCTTTCAAGAGCTCTCACCTCACTGTACATTTTACTAAATATGTGATAATGATGTGACAGCAATGATATGGTGATCTATTTCATTTAATACAATTATAATTGATTTTTATTTTAAAACATTTATTAAAATAATTTACATTATTAATTTTTAACTATGTATACTATTAACTGGATATTTCTTGTAGTATCGGTATCGGGTCCGATACTGCGCTCGTACTGGTACTCGTAAAAATGCTCCGATACCAATAACCGATACCATCTGACATACGAATGTCATTACGTAAACATTCAGCACACAAATTAAACTCACATCATGTCCTAGTGAGATCATTTAACCACAAAAGCTGTGATTTAATGAGATAAATATATAGTTTTCATGTAATTCAAATATGAGCGCTTGTGAATGTGTGGAGACAGTGTTGAGCTGACGCCAGCTGCTCATACCTGTTAAAGCTCCTCCAAGGCTCATACAGGGAAAACACCATAATGAGCATTGCATGCTCTGTTTGTAGCAGATGACAGTAAACAGAGTGCAAATTCACGTTGTAGCGCGAACAGGGGCGGAGCAGTCATTTTAAAAGTGTGGGCGGGCATAGCTGTCAGTAGGTGGCTCGCACAGACCCAAAATTTACAGTGCAGTATTAATATATTACAGTATATATTAATATATAAGTATGATATACGTATTATATGTATTATATACTTGTAGTATTTGTAGTATTTTAAAGATTCAAGTATTGCAAATTAATTGCAAAATATTGCTAAATTAGCTGCAAAAATAAAGGGCATCTTATGGAGCACTTGCTTCTGTTTCACACATGATTCTGAATAAATTATTTAATCAGTTACAATAATTCCAAATGTGCATGTACACAATTTTATTTTTTCCTCTGTGCTTGTGCATTGTGGGATTTAAATGTATCCATGTTGCTCGAGTGTTTTGACTACATTCACCAAAATTCGTTCAGATCCATGTAATGATTCGTTAAGTGACCATTTCTGGTGATGCCAGAAGGTGGTGACAAACTAGTTTCTTGTGTGAAATGAGTTAGTCACTGAATCAACATTTAAAATGAAAATTGTAATCCTTTAAAATTTGTATGTCTACAGACCTACAAAGAGTAGAGGTTTTAAGCATTATAAGAACAAAGAAAATCTATAATTTCCCTACAGTTTGTGAGCTACTGAGCATGACTTTTATCAAAAGACAACAATAATAGTCTTATAATAATTATTATGAGTTTCAATAACATCCGTGCATTTTCATGTATAAAAAGCATGTCTACATATCTGTTCACTTCAGTAAAATGCATAAGTGTTCTAAGAACACAGCAGATCTATCTTTTTTCCTACAGTTTATCGATTTCAAACCAACATAGAGGTAAAAAACAGGAGCTGCTATTAAAAATAGCTTTACATATTTAACGCAGATCTAGTAATCTGCTTAAATTGGCAAAAAGAACCGATCAAACTATTACCTCACAAACATAATGTAAAAAGCATAACTTAATGAAGACTCAGGTGTCTGATATAAACTCCACTTACAATGTATGCTTAAAAGAAGGATTGTCCTTTTTGTTTTCTGAAATACATTTCACGTAATGCTTCCAATCAAGAACTATATGCCGATAAATAACTCTTGTTTGTGTGTTCTATATCTGTAGATTATTCATTTAAATCAATATCAATAGCGATAAAAAACAAGGATAAATGATCAATGTTGAAAGCAACTTTGTAGAATTTAATGGAGCCATGTTGATCGGGCGGTTATAGAAGGCCCCGGTCATTTATTTTACAAAATATAACTCCCAATGTTGTATTTTGGATTGTGCTGTGAGGTTCTGTATACAGTATAAGCATTTAATTTAATACAAAATAATACAATATACAATAGATACAATATATTATTAAAATAATACAATATCCCGCCTCAGTCCTGAAGAGCTACGAATATAATAGTGTCTGTGAGAGATAAAGAGAACTTGGCTTCCGAATCCCTCCAGTTGTAACAGCCTTTTCTCCCTCCAATTTCCAAACGCGGCTGACAAACTTGTTCTGAAGTCCCATCACTCTCATTTACGTCTGAGAGCCACTGGGCCTAATTACGGATAATTTCCCTGTCTATCCTCTAACGACATTAAGTTTAAAGGCCCGTAGATTAAGGCAGCATCAGCAATTTGAGAATAACCAAATCTAAAGCTCCGGCCTCTCCATAATGCCATTATAGTCCCGCAATCCTTTGAAATGATTTCAGGGGCCGGGTCTGCGGCGTCTTATGCCGTTTCGCCCAAAGCAAGTTATCAGTTTCCCCTTTGAAAGCCAGGTTATTCAGGTCTTGTTTGGAGGACAGATAAGGAGAGACAATGGGGAAAACCCCCCTGAAATACCAGAATGACAGGTTCACCATCAGATAAAGAAGCTGATTCTATCAAAGCCCTTTGAGGCACTGTACGCTTTAGCCCCATTCACTGCAATGTAGCCTTTAGCCCTGGATCATACAGAGGCAGGTATGTTGCCTTGAAGTACCGTGCTTTGTGTTTTGAATTAAACAAATATCTGGTGCTAATGTGATTCTAATGTAAATCCCCTCGAATTTCTTCCTGGAAAACGAGATTGCTTCCTCTCTGACCTGTAAATGAGTTTGTTTATACTCAAGTAGGCACTTGAGGCCAGTGCTCTATCATTTCTCACCCGGGGACATTGTTAAGGTTGCGTGGTTATTGGGGGGAGCCATTAAATGTTGAAATACTCCAAGGCTCTTTGGTTTAAGACAGGGCAATTGGAAATTACATTTTAGTTGCGTTCAATTACCTTTACACTCATTTGTTTTACGAATGTTTTTTCCCTTCACTCGGCAAAGGATATGGTTTATTCTCTAAGGCTGTTGTTTATGAGTTTGATACTGTATTACAAATGGGGCAGCTTTCACTGCAAATTACCCCTCTTTGATAAAGAGAGCACTGCAGCCGTGGTGCTTAGCGCTAATGGCTTTTTCCAACAGTTTCCTAACACAAAGCACACTTTGTTTGCAATAACAAATCACTTTATCATTGGACCAGAATGACTGCATGAGGTTGGCGTTCCTTTGACTTTTGACCTTTTTTTTACATGGCACTCAAGCCAGTCCATTAGTGTGGGCTCACTGGCAGGCATGATTATATGTTATTGTGAGAGGCAGTAATTTGATTGGTGCAGAATTAAGGCTTCTCCTCATGGGTCATTTTAGCTCACCTCCTCTGCAGTTCTTGGCTTGATTAAAAATTGATCCACAGCTGTAATGTGAATATATTATTAAGGCTATCTGTCACCACTGACAGATAATTGGAAGTACACAACTTCAGTTTCACAAAACTGTTCCACATTGGATTGCTCTGGTTTGTGTAGAGGCTATTTCGGACGCTAATGTTGCTGCTTGTTTTGAAGGCAGTGCTTGAGTAAATTTATATAGAACTAGTTAAAGCGTGGAACAAAGTTACTGGTTGAAAAGATAATTCAACCCAATGACTGGGTAAATAAATCAGTTTTTTTTTAAATATTTCGTGAATAGGAAAGCATGCAGTGAATGCAATCTTTTCACAGTATTCTAAATATATTTCAGTAGTTTTGAATGATATTAATATTTGATTTTGTAGTTGCTTGTGGTATATGGCACAACATGCTCACATGTGAAATCATCGAGTTAGTTATCCCTTTTGATCTCAGACTAGCGAGATACTTCATTTGCATAAAAGCAAGTGAAAGAATGCTGTTTTAGCCTCGGTACTGTAAGGGTTAGGTTTAGGGTTTGGTTTTGGAGTATTTCAATGTAATTACTTCTCAAATGTTTCCAATAACTGGACACACTATGCCTTTCATATCACATCCATACAAAAAAGTAAGTTCTTGTGCTTATGCAGTGCATTACAACTGTAGTTCCAGCTGCAGCCACTGGGGGGCAGTTCACACATTCATAAAGCAAACAACGATTTTAGAAGACAAAATATTCGGCCTCCTGTCACCGATTTTTCATGAGATCAGTCTGACATGTTAGGGCCAGTGTTAATCTTGTTAAAACAATTACTGATGAAAATGGTAATTGATAAAGGGCTTTTTGATTACGTCAACATTAACAAATATGTTAATTCAGCAGGAGTTCAGCTCTTTTGTTCACACAGCTCAAGCAGGTAAATCCAAAATATACCGGTCTATTGGATTATATTAATAATTTTCTTCCTGCTTTGTTATTTCTTTATTATATATATATATATATTTTTTTTTTTTACATTGCAAAAACAATCCCACAAATGTTCAACACAATATAAATAAAATAATGCATATACATACATACATATATACAAACATACATTTATACATACGCATACACACACACACACTCACACACACATATATATATACACTGTGTATATATGCATACATACAGACCCAAATACACATATACATACATACATGCATACACATACAGCATATACTGTATACATATACCTACCTACACACACACACACACACACACACACACACGTATACATATACTGTACATACATATGCACACCTACATACACATTTGCATATAAAAAAAAGAGACAAAATATAAAAATAAAAAAATAAGAAAGGGGATCCCCCCCTCCACCCACCCACAACTGTAGGAAGAAAAAGAAAAGAAAAGAAAAAAAGAAAAAAAGAAAATTCATATACAAAGCAAAAAGTTCTTACATGTTAGGCATTCCATTCTGTTATTAAACTTAAGGCAGTCCACATTGACCATCTAAAAAAATATGGAAAGGTTCCCAAACCCAAACTCTTGGGGTCACCAGCAATTTCATATCTAATTTTCTCTATGTAGCACATTGATTAATTCCAACAGCCAGGTCTGAAATGTTGGAACAGTCTCTTTATTCCAGACTCTTAAGATAATTTTCTTTCCTAGAATCATTCCGTATTTAATTGTCTGGACTTGTTGGTAACTATAAGACTTGAAAGTTGTGGTGAGCAACCCAAAATGCCAATCATAGGGTCAGGGTGCATATCAATATTGAGAACTTTGGGGGTAAAAAAAGAAACACCTCAGACCAAAGGTATATAATTTAGAACAAAACCAAAATAAAAGAGCTAATGTACCTTACTCTGCTTTACACATAACACAGAAAGGTGATACAGAAGAAATTATAGAATGTAACTTGGTTTGGGAATAATGTAGTCTGTGTACTACCTTAAATTGAATTAATAGATTATTAGAATTTAATGAACATGATTTCATTCCCAGGAGGGCTTCCTTCCAGATATTCTCTGGGATTTTCACTCTCAGGTCTTTCTCCCAGGACTCTTTAAAGTGATGTTTAGATGGGGCAAAGAATCTTTGGCAAAAGTTAGAAAACTTTATATTCAACCTGTTGTATCTGGGCCCAAGGTCATACAATAGTAAAGATCTTTTATAGGTCTATAATTCTCAAACTTATTAATGTTAGTCTTAACATAATTGCATATTTGCAAAAAAAAAAAAAAAAAAAAAAAAAAAGAAATGAAATTAGATAGAGGCAGATAAACATTTTGTCTAAGTTGAGCAAATGTTGCACATGTACTGTCAATGCATAAATCCCCTAAGGACATAATCCCTTTCTTTTTCCATAATGAAAATCCACGATCTGTTGCTGATGGAGGGGAAAGCGTGATTAAAAGTTAATGGAGCTACAGTTGGAGGCTGGGTTCTGGAAGATTTAGTACTCTCTTGATTTGCTGCCAGATTCTATAGGAACTCTCAACCACAGGGTTATCTTTCAACATTGGTCTCGTGGACATCTTTTTGGCGTAAAGTAAGGCAGGGAGGGAGGTGCCTTAAATATCTTACTCAATAGCAAGCCAGGCAGGGGTGGATGGAAGTACTTCACTGGGACATGTATCCCGCCAATACATCAGAGACCTGATGTTGGCTGCCCAAAAATAATATTGAAAATCAGGGAAGGCTAATCCTCCAAGTCAAGTCAAGTCATTTTTATTTGTATAGCGCCTTTCACAACACACATCATTTCAAAGCAGCTTTACAGAATAGCATAAATTAACAGGAAATGAAACTGTAATATCTATAATGTCTCAGAGTCATCATTGTGTAGTTTGATAAAATTTGATTGTGAATTGTGTTTAAAAATAAGTAATTAAATAATAATTGTATTTAGAACCCCAGTGAGCAAGTCGAAGGTGACTGTGGCAAGGAATACAAAACTACATAAGATGCTGGTTAATGGAGAAAAATAACCTTGGGAGAAACCAGGCTCACTGCGGAGGCCAGTTCCCCTCTGGCTAACATCATGAATATAATGCCAGTATTACTTATGTACTGTGCAAGTCATGGTTTAAAATTATTAAACTAAGTAAGTGTTAAGGGTCAGTGTTTAAACAAAGATTTTGTAATGAACTGTAAGATTAATTACTAATGTCTTTGAAGTCCATCCTGGATTAACTGCAGAAGTTCACATAGATGCGTTGTCCTTGTTATTTGGCTAATGAAGGGTTTTGTTGGTAATTAATTGTTTTTCTATATATTCCATCATAAGAGTGTAGTCCATTATTAGACCGAGGTGATGCAGGCAGAGATCAGTGAGGTAAATCGCAGTTCAACCGGCCGGTAATTTCGGTGAGGTCTATCATAAGTCCAAGGTTCAGGCAATGGCATATGATGTATCCCATGTCTTATGGTTGGAGTTGGCATTAGTTCATCCTCTGAAGTCCATCGTAATAGACTTAAGTGATGTTTGGCTGGCACCGGCGGCTATTAGTCATCATCATTCAAAGACACGTAGCAGTGGAGTCACATAAAGCAGGGATGGAGCTGGATCCAGCCGGTTCTGGTGACCTCAGGATAGGAGTCCTGAGGTTGAGACAGGGAAACAAATAGAATAATATTAGCATAGCTGCCATTCAATTTATTGCAGAGTTATAGATCATGATCAAAGTTTCTGGTTTCTGGTTCCGGCAGACCTAATTAAAGCAGCCTAATTGTGAGTTGAAGGAAACATTAGGTGTATGCCTGGCTAAATAGATGAGTCTTTAGTCTAGACTTAAACTGAGTGAGTGTGTCTGCATCTTGAACAGTGTTAGGGAGACTATACCATAGTTTAGGAGCCAAATATGTAAAGGATCTACCTCCTTTTGTGGATTTTGATATTCTTGGAACTATTAACAGGCCAGAATTTTTTAGAGGTTTTTGGTCCAATAATTAGTACCTCTGTTTTGTCGGAATTGAGTAGAAGGAAATTTCTGGCCATCCAATCTTTTATTTCATTGATACACTCTGCTAATTTGGACAATTGTGAAATTTCGTCAGGTTTTGAAGAGATATAAAGTTGGGTATCGTCTGCATAACAGTGGAAATTTATTCCACGATTCCTGATAATATCTCCCAGGGGAAGCATATAAAAGGAGAAAAGCAGAGGCCCTAAAACTGATCACTGTGGCACTCCATACTTTACTTTTGTTTGGTTTGACAATTCCTCATTTACATAGACAAAGTGGTAGTGGTCTGCTAAATAAGACCTAAACCATGCTAATACAAGTCCACAAATGCCAACATAATTCTCTAGCCTATTCATGAGAATGTTGTGATCTATCGTATCGAATTCAGCACTAAGATCTAAAAGCACTAGAAGTGAAATGCAGCCGTGATCAGATGATAAGAGCAAGTCATTTATAACTCTGGTAAGTGCAGTCTCTGTACTGTGATGGGGCCTAAATCCTGACTGAAATTGTTCATTTATACTATTTCTCTGTAGAAAGGAACATAGTTGGGAGGATACTACCTTTTCTAGTATTTTCAACATAAACGGGAGATTTGAAATCGGTCTATAATTAGCCAGTTCTCCAGGATCAAGTTGTGGCTTCTTAATAAGTGATTTGATAATTGCCATTTTAAAGTTTCTTGTGACATGTCCTAAGGATAGTGAGGAGTTAATAATATTAAGAAGAGGTTCTGAGATTACAGGAAATACCTCTTTTAAGAGCTTAGTTGGTATTGGATCTAACATAAATGTTGTTTCGATAAGTTTTGTTAGCTCTTCATGACCTGTGACAGCGAAGGATTGAAGTTGCACATGAGGTAAATTATGAGACACTGTTTTCTGAGGTACTGTGAGAGATGATTGCATAATTCCAATTTTATTTCTGATTATTTCAATTTTATCAGTAAAGAAATTCATGAAGTCATTACTCTTGTGCTGCGATGGAGTATCTGGTTCAGTTGAGGGTTTATTCCTAACCAATTTAACCACAGTACTGAATAAACACCTAGGATTGTTGTGGTTATTTTCTATGAGTTTTCTAAAATATGCTGACATGGCAGCTTTTAGTGCCTGTCTGTAGCTACAGACACTATCGTTCCATGCACCGCGAAATACCTCTAATTTTATATTCTTCCACTTGCGCTCCCTTTTCCAAGCTGCTCTCTTGAGAGCATGAGTATGATCATTGTACGATGGTGCAGGGCTTTTTTCTTTCATTTTCTTTAATTGAAGGGGCGCGACACTATCAAGAGCGCTAGAGAAGGCTGTATTTATATTTTCTGTTATTACATCAAGTTCTTATAGGCCTTGGGGCTTACTAAGTGTATGAGATAGATCTGGAAGATTATTAGTGAAGCTATCTTTAGTGGTTGAAAGAATAGTTCTACCTGAATGATAGAATGGTGTAGATTGAGTAACATTAGCTGATCGCAGCATACAAGAGACGAGGTAATGATCTGAGATGTCATTGGTCTGCGGTAGAATTTCTATTGTATCAACATCAACTCCATATGACTGAATTAAATCTAGTATATGATTATGGCGATGAATTTTGTCTGACTCCAAGAGAGTTGAGAAAATCGATAAATGCTAATACCAATGTGTCATTTTCATTATCTATGTGAATGTTGAAGTCACCAACAATTAAAGCTCTATCTACAGTAACTACAAGATCTGATAAAAAATGAGCAAATTCACCAAGGAAATCAGAATAAGGCCCGGGTGATCTATATACTGTAGCAAGGGCAAAAGATGACAGATTTTTTTATTATTTTATCTGACGGTGTCACATTAAGATTATTAGTTCAAAAGACTTAAACTTATATCGTGTCCTCTGAGTAACACCAAAAACTTCACTGTAAATTGTAGCAACAGCTCCTCGACCTTTCAGACGAGGCTCATGTTTATAACAATAACCTGGGGGAGTAGATTCATTTAAACTAATATATTCATCCGGTTTAAGCCAGGTTTCAGTCAAACAGAGCACATCCAAACTATGATCTGTAATAATTTCATTTACAATTAGTGCTTTGGTAGAAAGAGATCTAATGTTAAGTAGCCCTACCTTCATATGATGTTTATCTTTAATTGTTTTGTTTTGTTCATGTTTGACCTTAATCAAATTTTTTCTAAATGATTTAGTGAGAGTTTTGTGTTTGGTAGTTCAGGGAACAGACACAGTCTCTATGTGATATCTAGGTGATACAGTCCCTATGTGTTGTAGTTTATGTGACCTGTGTGACGTCTCAAGGCAGCTAGCAGACGTTCGGATTAACCAGTTTGTCTGCTTCCTGACCTTGGCCTCAAATACTATCATTATTAAGACTATGAGCCAAATTACTAGAGAAGAGAGTGGCACCTTCCCTAGAGGGATGGAGTCCGTCCCTCTTTAGCAGGTAAGGTCTACCCCAAAAACTCTTCCAATTGTCAATAAATCCTATGCTATTCTCCAGACACCACTCAGATATCCAGCCATTCAGTGACACTAATCTACTATAAACCTCATCACCATGACGAGTAGGGAGGGGGCCAGAGCATATTACAGTGTCTGACATCATTTTTGCAAGTTCTTTAACATTATATCTAGTGATCTCTGACTGGCGAAGCCGGACATCATTAGTGCCGACATGTATAACAATTTTAGAAAATCTAGGTTTAGCATTAGTCAGCACTTGTAAATTTGATCTGATGTCAGACGCTCTGCGACCCAAAATGCATTTAACAATAGTGGCTGGAGTCTCTATTTCCACGTTCCTTGCAATAGAATCACCAATTATTAGGGCTCTTTCAACATGATTCTTAGTGGGTGCATCACTGAGTGGAGAGAATCGATTGGAAACCCTAACAGGAACGGGAGAGTGGTGTCGCTTTGCTGAGTGTGTATGCCACAGAGACGTCACCCAAACGCCCTGCAGCGGGGGCTCTACAGCCTGAACCAAAGTGCGTGTGTTGCTTGCTGTTCTACCCACATCCGAAACAGTATCTACCGGCTTCTCTTTCTCACTGACCTCCACTAACGTTCCGATGCGTGTCTCTAACTCATTAACCTTCTCCATCAGCCTGACTAATTCCTAACATTTATCACATGTGAATACTTCACTGCTGACAGAAGAAGCTATTGTAAACATGTGACTTGCAATGCAGGAAGAAATAACATGAGTGGATGCCATGACTTACTGCAAATTATTATTATTGTTGTTGGTTGTTCCTGAGTGGTGAGGGTTTGAGATGATGTGAATACCTCACGCAATTGTTTGTTGTTTTGGTTGTTCTTGATAAGCAGTGCTTTGAGATCAATGCAATAATCTGCATAACACAGAAGAGAAAAATGGGTGCGCATTGAAAAATGGCAGATGTTAAGGATTAAAAGCTGAAAATAGATAGATTAGCGATGCTAAAAAAGCTACCAGGCTACAAACACAGACTCGAGCTAGGTGCCAGCAGCAAAAGGTAAAATATACACAAATGAAACAGTAGAAAAGCTGTGAAATATGCAGTAAAATGACAAAGGATAAAATGATGAACGTATGAGAATAAGAATAAGCAATGCTAAGCAGGCTAGCAGGCTACAAACACTTGTGCAGCGTGCCTCAGCAACAGGAACAGGAAGACATTTCTGTCTTTACAAATATGTTTTTTTGAGATCTGATGCTTCTTGTATCCCCAAACAAATAGTAATATTACAGAGTCTAAAATAAAATAAAAGAAATTATTTGGGCAGAAAAAGAGGGAAATTAAGAAATAGATACAAGAATCTAGGTAATATAACCATTTTAATTGCATTTACCCTTCCAATGAGAGACAGGAGGAGTACTCTCCAAGTCTCTATATATGTTTTAAGCTTGTCTGTCTTAGTTTTGTAGTTCAGTTCATAAAGGTTCTTATAATTTCTAGATACTGTAATGCCAAGATAATTGCATTGATCTGTAATCTTTAAACAAGATATAAATGGCCTGTAAATCTATATTATCATATAGGGGCATTAATTCACTCATCTGACAATTAACTGTGTATCCAGATATTCTACCAAACTCATTAATGAGAGCAAACAATGATGGTAGTGGTTTTTACGGTTCTAAAAAAAGAAAGAAAAAAGGACAACATCATCCGCATACAACAAAATATAATGGTCCACTCCTCCCATCTTCACAGGGACGATATATATGAGTGGTTTTGAATGCTTATTGCCAGTGGACCCATGCAATGGCAAAAAGTAAAGGGCTTAATGGACAGCCCTGTCGCATACCATGGTGGAGGGAGAATGGAAGGAATTTATCATTGTTTGTAAGCACAGAGGCAGTGGGTCATAGATATAACATCTGAATCCAAGAAGTAAAATTTTGACCTATGCCAAATTCTTTTAGCGTGGAAAATATATATTTCCATTCTACTTGATCAAATGCCTTTTGGGCATCTAGAGTTAAAATGGCAACTTTTTCATGATTTTGGTGTTTTTTATAGACAATATTCATAAGTCGACAAACATTAAAAAAAGATTGTCTTCCAGGAATGAAACCTGTTTGGCCTTCATGTATAATAGAAGCAATAAATTTCTTTAACCTGTTTGCAAGAATCTTAGTAAATAGTTTAAGATAATTTCCTAGAAGAGCAATTGATCTATATGAAGACAAATCTTATTTTTTTAAATAAGTATGATATTTGCAGAATAAAGAGATTCAGGTAATTTCTTTTTTCCCATTGAATTTATAAACATTCTTAACAGAAGGGGTGCAATTTGGTCAGAGAAAGCTTTATAAAACTCTATACAAAACCCATCTGGTCCTGCTGCTTTGCCATTAGGGAAACCCTTAATAGCCGCTAAAACGTCATCCGATGAAATGTGTGCATTTAAACTTTCCCTTTCCGCATCGCTTAGTTTGGGAAGTCCCAGAGAGTGAAGAAAATACTCAATATCTACTTGATCCATACTGCACTTGGAAGTATACAACTCCTGATTGTACTCTACAAGTGTTTAATTCATTCCTAATGTAGTGGTGTTAACAGCACCAGAATTAGAATAAATTTTATGGATGGACCTGTGTTATTGCACTCCCAAAAAGTTCAAATTGTTTGTTTCATTGTTCACTAGTAAAGTACTCAACTGACTTGACAAAATATTATTATATCAAAATATTACTTCAAATTCATAATTTTAGTAAATTTTTCTTAGGAAGATGTAAGTTTCAATTATTTTTCTAAAATTAGAAGCTGTTCTTAGATCTCAGACAATCTTTTGCATTTCTGTTTTTTTCAGTTGCGTTTCATAAGCAATTATATGGCCTCTAATAACTGCTTTAAATGCTTCTATAATATTGAATCAGAAACGTTAATCTTTGCGCTCAATACAAAGACCCATTACAAAAATCAAGAGTTCATGGCAAATTTTCTGCAAACTTGCGACAAATTCGGCACTGATTATTTTCACATGCAATTGAGCTTTGCAGCAAACTTGCGGCAAATTGTTTATTGTTGCCAAAGGTTTGCTGCAGGTTTACACTCTACCGTTGAAGAGCTGCAAACTTCTGCCAAACATTTGAGTGACAAATTTGCGGCAAATTTGTGGAAGTTTGCGGCTACTTTGCCAGAACTCTAGATTTTTTGTAAAGGGATTCATCACACTAACAGCAAAGATCTTATCCATTCTCTCTTTAAGGGAACTGACCGCTTTCTCAAGCTCTTAGTCACTGAACTCTTATTTCATTGAACATCCATTTTAAGAGGGACATTAATTAGAATGCCTGCGTGGTCTCCACTGAAGGAGACAGGAGAGTCAAGTTAACGATTGAATGTAATTTTATGGACAAGTAACTTGTGCCTGGCCACGTCCCTCTCTCTCTGTGCTGGGGAAACTCCACTTTTCTCACAAAAGAGCATTTTCTCCTCAATGGAAAATACAGGTAGAGATTAATAACAGCATTAGTCAGTAATGATGCTATGCTGAATTAAATATTTATTAAAGATCCCTCTGCTAGCAATTAGCGTGGCATATAATTGTTCAGCACATGAAATCAAGATGATTGCAGTGGTCCCTTAACTGCTTCTCTTGCCAGCCCACGCCCACTGCCAACTACTGCCATCCTTCAGCTGCCCTCATGCCATGACAAAAGATCTGGGACCTGGGGCTGCTGAATATCCCATCTTAATTACTGTAATTCCACCTTGGTAAGAAAGTGATCTGAGTGTAATTATGCTTGGATTGAATGCCGCCTCTTTGATTTGCTCAGGAGAAATGAAGCCCAACCTAAGTAGCATCTGTACCTCACTGCTTTGGGAAAGAAAGACTTTCTTTCCATTTCAGGTGTGTTTCTCTTCTTTGTTATGTAGTCTGAAGGGAAGTATAAAACTAGACCTTTCCTTGGTCTCATACTTTCTTTTTTGCTTGACTTACATGTTTACATGTTATCGTTTATATACATAACTTGTACTATTTGCAAGTACTTACATTGTCATGTAGAACAAGTGCTTTTTACCCAACCTTTCTTTAAGAATAGTGGCAGTTCAGCGAGTGTCTCACACAAGTATTTTGGTTGAGCGCACTAACGAAAGTGGAGTTGCACGGCTTCTTTCCCACATCAGAGCCATGTGCGTATGCATTAAATATTTCTAATTTCATTGTTTTGGATCAACCACTGACTGTAAAATCAGAAGGTATATTAAATGTTGTCTTTGTATTATTTTGCTCTCTCATCACATTCTATTCAGACTGCAAACATCATTTCATTTGCCATGGCGCTGTTGATTCAATAGCGGTGCAGAAAACACTGTCAGAGTATTTTTGTATGGTGTTCCACATCGGCAGATGTTCATGAGCTGTTAATGAAACCAAACAGCATGAAAATCGCTTGGTTCCAGTATTAACATTTTATTTTATTTTTTTAAAGAACTGGTTCTTAATACTGAAGCTTGCCTGATGGAACGTTTACAAAGCAGATATCTTGGAGGATGCAGTTGTTGCATTGTCTTCTTTGTTTACGGAGATGACAAAAACATAACTAGCCACTGAGGTCGAAGCTCGAGGGGAGACACTGGAGGGCGTGTAGGTCAGAAAATCAGATGGATCAGTTTAGCACATAGATCATCACACAGCTAACTCATCAACTGAGCCTGTGGAGCATGCATGAGGTTAATCAGCTCTATAGCTGCTCTTTAGCCAAGCTCATTCCACACAATAAAGCCAAGGAGAGGGGATGTAAGTGGACACGTCAAGAGACAACTAATGCAATAGTAATTCACTCAGAGACTAACCAGTGCCATAGAGGAGACAGATCAATTTGCAATATTCTGTTCACCATTCACGCAACAAAGCCCAGACATGAAAGTAAAACATTAATGGACACTGTCTATGATGTTGCCAGTCAATAAACCACAGAGGCAGAAAAAAGGGCCCATGTTTCTTATTCTGGTACCCACAGGCCTTTGTATAGGGGCCACTGGCTGATGATCAGGACTCGCCCCGCTGTCATATTTCACTTTCACCTGTTTGGTATCACTTATCAAGGCAGGCTGATCAAGATTGGAGCTAGAGGTCTCCTGGGAACCACGGGACCCATTTAGATTTCTTGTGGTGTGAGATTAAATTTCCGAATTAAAGACGGTAGCGGTCGGTAACTCTGGTGTATTTTGGGTAGGAGCGGCATCTGACAATAGCCTTTTATTGAAAAATAAATAATAATAAAAAAAAAAAAATATATATATATATATATATATATATATATATATATATATATATATATATATATATATACAGTATATATATATACAATTTCAATAAAAATTCCAAAAAAAGTCCAAGTCGGTGCCAGAGCAGCTAAAAAAAGAAAGATTTTTTTTTTTTTTTAATTTGTTTGCCAAGACATTCGACCATATGATACTGTGTCTGGAAAAGGTTTCAATCAGCTAGCCCAACATTTGGTCAACACAGCAGCAAAAACAGGAAAATTCCATGTCAGTGAGATACTACCACACCCAATAACAGTATCAAGAAATGTTGAAACGAGGGCTCAGAATCTATGTAGAAATGTTGTTGACAAAATCACTGCAATACTATCCAAGTCCGTATGCGCAATTACTGCAAATATTTGAAAAGAAACCTATCGCAAAACATCCTTTTTGTCAACAACTATTCATTACATTAATGACCAATCTGAGCAACATTCAAGAGTGCTTATTGCTGCCCCTTTTGACCCAAGCACCTCAAAGGTGTGTGAAAACATTCGAAGGCACCTGCTGCAGAAGCTCAGAGTTTTTGGCATTGATGTAACAGAAATGGGCAGAAAGATTTTGTCACAGATCGTGGAGCCAACATGGTCCGTTCCCTACAAGGATTCACAAGATTACATTGCACAGTGCACATACTAAACGTGACGCTGTCCAGTGCGTTTGTTCCTGCCGTCATGGAAATGTCATCAGAGGTGGCTGGGCTCCTCACTGATGTTAAAAAGTTGGTCACATATTTCAAACATTCAGGACAACAGGGCAAGCTGAAAAAGTCACTGAAACAATCTGTTCAGACACGATGGAACTCCAATTTTGACATGCTGTATTCTATTTTGTAACAGTATGAAGACATTTAGTCTGTGCTGGCTGAGAGCAATAATTATGATAAGATCAGACGCATCAGCACCAACACGCTCAAGTCTCTCATATCATTCCTTAAACCTTTCAGAGGCAACTGACAACTTGGAAACTAATAACACAGCTCCAAGTGCCTCACTGGTTCTTCCGTAGTCAGTGAGATTAATTGAGCACTGTACGTCAGCCACAATAGACCCTCTGCTCTCTGAAATTACATCCATCTGTGTGACACAGCTGAAAGAAGTACTGTCAACAGACAACACTTTGCCACATTCTGTTCACATGCTTTACCGAATAGCAACCTTTCTGACACCAAATCTGCAAGGTTTGAAAATGATGGATGAAAGAGGGTGACAGGAGGTGATACAGGAAGTCAAGAAGATGATCACAGATTTACAGTTTAATACAGATGGTGAGGATGTTCAGCAACACCTGCCAAAAGGCCTTCTGTTTTCCATAAATTTGCAGATTGGGAGGACGATGCTAAAGAAACGTACTGATTAAAATCCTTGGATATCCAACTTCAGGAGTATAGGACCCTGAAACTTGAACTATCAAGTGAACAAAATGTTCTACAATGGTGGCATTCACACAGTTCCCAGTTGTCTGCCCTGAGCAACCTGGCAAGATATGTTTTTTGCATCCCGGACACAAGCGCACATTCAGAGAGAGCATTCAGCCTTTATGGTCGGATTTTGGAGGAGAGACGTTTGGTACTGAAACCGTCGTCAGTCAGTTTCATCTTACAGTATAGTAAGCCAACAGTTTTCGTTTGTTTGTATTTTTTGGCTTATAATTTTGAGTGACAGAGGTTGTATTTAATTTTAAGAGATCTGGTTTTGTCTGTGACATTTTTTTCTACTGTGTTGACAGTAAAATATGTTAAATAATACTGTATGTTGATAAGACAAATAAAATAACAAATAAAACTCCTGTATACATTTGTACATTTGTTTTCCCCCATCTTTGTCTCTTTATCTAGGGGAAAATTTAAATGTGAGATTCTGATTAAACGAGATCTAAATTTAGCAGGAGTTGGAGCCATCACTCTTTGCTGTGCAAGAGAACAACAGAATGAGGGGGGAGACAAAGAAGACAGGAAAACAAAATAGCTTATTTTTCACCCTTAGGAATGATATGTCAGCCAGGAAACTTGTCTTTGAGACTTTTAATTTGAAATGTTATCCTCAATATTTTAGGTTGGCATGCAGGTTGGATGTATGTACACCTACACTAAAGTGAAAAGCCACACAAAGGCCATGTATTACAGTAATTTAAAGAGGTACAATGCAAATTGGATTGCTTTTATAAAATGGCAGCAATAAGATAAAAGACACCAATGCTTAATTAATTGTTGCATTTATTAACTTAAATATTAATTTATTAACAGTCACTAAAGGGAGATACCAAAGAAAATGTTGTTGTTAAGTGGTTTTGAATTAAATTAGGAATTATTTGGTTAAATACAGCCTATGTTGTAGTCAGCCCAATGTGAAGACCCAAAGGTGAACAGAAGTATAATTCTAAAAGCTATCCTTTGTGGGATTCAAACACCCAAACTTTGAGGTTGTAGTTTAAAAATGTAAGGACTGTACCACTCAGTTGAAACATCTCAACAATGGCAAAGAGACAGCCAAGTTTAGAGTCAGCACACAAAACTGTTTAGGTATATTTTGTACTATAGACCATTAAGGTTTAAGGAAGTGACATCTTTTTATTTCCTGAACATTTCCTGCAAGTTGTGCATACAAAACAGGATAAATCACCCTCTGAAGGGCACTTTAAAGGGAGAACAATCATCTTAGTCATGCTGTAAGATCGCTTCAAACAAAATTTAAAATAAAAATGACGTGAGCTCCTTATTTTTGAGATTCACACCTTTTAGCCTTTCAAAGCTCTCACAGTGAATGGTAAAGTCTTCAAAGTGCATAGGGATGATTGCTTCCAAATAGAACGCACCCTCATTAAAAAAATAAAATAAAATAAAAAAATAAAAACAGCATGTGGCGCTTCATTCATAGCAACTTTAACATGATTACTAAGCTCCGCAAGTCATTTACTTTTACATGAAGTCATTTTGCAGATGCTTTTATCCAGAAGAAAGAGACAAGAAAACTATTTTAATCATTAAAAAAATAAATCCTTAGCTTATCTTCAGGTCACACAGAAAGACAGCTTCATTGATTATAAACAAAGACTATTTAGCAGACTATTTAGAGAAATTTGAGCACCCAATGGTCAACGGGTGTTGAAAGGAAGTTCCGCATTAGAGATAGAAGAGCCATTCAACTTTTAGATACAGACATCATCTGTCAGGCAACTCGAGAACGTGCATGTGCATTAGCCAAAGAAGCTAAATTCGTTTTTTCATAATCTGAGTTAAAGAATCACAATTTATGATACAAGTGTTGTCAAAATTTTGCCTGAATTTCCAATTTGAAATATGTTCTTTGATCGTAATCTTGAACAACCATTTTTGAGATTTTGGTCTTTCCCCATTCAAGTAGATAGGAGCTACACTTGTATTCTGCTTGTGTGCTGAG
Organism: Myxocyprinus asiaticus; assembly: GCF_019703515.2. Classification (NCBI taxonomy): domain Eukaryota; kingdom Metazoa; phylum Chordata; class Actinopteri; order Cypriniformes; family Catostomidae; genus Myxocyprinus; species Myxocyprinus asiaticus. Next base: position 8,570,726 of record NC_059366.1, read on the forward strand.
GAAATAATTATGAGCATCTGAACTACGATACAATTTCATCGCCTCTCTCACGTAGACACTCTGTATCAACAACACGTCTGGATAAGTCACTTCAGGTAAACGTTTGACGTTATTTGAGAAACTATGTTAACTCAGAGCCTTATATAAAGGATCCATAAATGATACCGGAAGTGCTACAGGAAAAGATGTGTTCTAATTTCTTGTTATTGTTTACATGCTTGAAATGTTATACAGGTGCATCTCAATAAATTAGTCGTGGATGTCGTGGAAAAGTTCATTTATTTCAGTAATTCAACTCAAATTGTGAAACTCGTGTATTAAATAAATTCAATGCACACAGACTGAAGTAGTTTAAGTCTTTGGTTTTTTTTAATTGTGATGATTTTGGCTCACATTTAACAAAAACCCACCAATTCACTATCTCAAAAAATTAGAATATGGTGATATGCCAATCAGCTAATCAACTCAAAACACCTGCAAAGGTTTCCTGAGCCTTCAAAATGGTCTCTCAGTTTGGTTCACTAGGCTACACAATCATGGGGAAGACTGCTGATCTGACAGTTGTCCAGAGAACAATCATTGACACCCTTCACAAGGAGGGTAAGCCACAAACATTCATTGCCAAAGAAGCTGGCTGTTCACAGAGTGCTGTATCCAAGCATGTTAACAGAAAGTTGAGTGGAAGGAAAAAGTGTGGAAGAAAAAGATGCACAACCAACCGAGAGAACCGCAGCCTTATGAGGATTGTCAAGCAAAATCGATTCAAGAATTTGGGTGAACTTCACAAGGAATGGAGTGAGGCTGGGGTCAAGGCATCAAGAGCCACCACACACAGACATGTCAAGGATTTTGGCTACAGTTGTCGTATTCCTCTTGTTAATCCACTCCTGAACCACAGACAACGTCAGAGGCATCTTACCTGGGCTAAGGAGAAGAAGAACTGGACTGTTGTCCAGTGTTCCAAAGTCCTCTTTTCAGATGAGAGCAAGTTTTGTATTTCATTTGGAAACCAAGGTCCTAGAGTCTGGAGGAAGGGTGGAGAAGCTCATAGCCCAAGTTGCTTGAAGTCCAGTGTTAAGTTTCCACAGTCTGTGATGATTTGGGGTGCAATGTCATCTGCTGGTGTTGGTCCATTGTGTTTTTTTTCAGCAGGATTTGGCACCTGCCCACACTGCCAAAAGCACCAAAAGTTGGTTAAATGACCATGGTGTTGGTGTGCTTGACTGGCCAGCAAACTCACCAGACCTGAACCCCAATTTCTACCTATGGGGTATTGTCAAGAGGAAAATGAGAAACAAGAGACCAAAAAAATGCAGATGAGCTGAAGGCCACTGTCAAAGAAACCTGGGCTTCCATACCACCTCAGCAGTGCCACAAACTGATCACCCCCATGCCACGCCGAATTGAGGCAGTAATTAAAGCAAAAGGAGCCCCTACCAAGTATTGAGTACATATACAGTAAATGAACATACTTTCCAGAAGGCCAACAATTCACTAAAAATGTTTTTTTTATTGGTCTTATGATGTATTCTAATTTTTTGAGATAGTGAATTGGTGGGTTTTTGTTAAATGTGAGCCAAAATCGTCACAATTAAAAGAACCAAAGACTTAAACTACTTCAGTCTGTGTGCATTGAATTTATTTAATACACGAGTTTCACAATTTGAGTTGAATTACTGAAATAAATGAACTTTTCCACGACATTCTAATTTATTGAGATATACCTGTATATGTGACACTGTCTCCAGACTGCTCAGGTATCCTTAGTGCATGATGCATACTAGTTTTCTTTTAAATCTGTCAAAGCGTTCAAAAGATAGTCTTATGGATTACTTTTATGATGTCTATAAGTGCCTTTTGGAGCTTAAAAAATGTGTCACCCATTCTCTTGCATTTTATGGATCAACTGAGCTTAAATATTCTTCAAAAAATCTTCATTTGTGTTCTGAAGAAGAAAGAAAGTAATACACATCTGGGATGACATGAGTGTGAGTAAATTATGAGAGAATTTTAATTTTTTTGGGTGAACTCATCTTTTAAGTTTAGGGTTGGTGGTTAGGGTTCATAAATATGCACTCCTGTTGATTACACTATTACTGAAAATTAAAAACGTCCTGATTACTTGCATAACCTCCATTCCCTGATGGAGGGAATGAGACATTGTGTCGATGTAGTGACACTAGGGGTCACTCTTGGGAGCCCAAAACACCTCTTGTCTTTGATAAAAGGCCAATGAAAATTGGCGAGTGGTATTTGCAGGCCACTCCCCCGGACATATGGTATAAAAGGAGCTGGTATGCAACCACTCATTCAGGTTTTATGCTGAGGAGCCGAGACAAGGTCCGGACATTTCAGTGGGTAGTTCAGTGTTGTGGCAGGAGGGACACAACGTCTCGTCCCCTCCATCAGGGAACAGATGAAACACAAGTGAACAAGAAGTTCCCTATCGGTCACTCACTTGACGTTGTGTCGATGTAGTGACACTAGGCGTCCCTATACAAAACGCCGCAACAGGCTGAACTGTGTTACGTGAACTGGTGGTGTGTGACGGGCAGACGACTGTGTGCCTCGTAGACAGCGCACCAGGCCGACACGTAACCTCCCCCAACATAGTTATGAGTGTCGAACGGCCCTTTGGGGACAAGTCGACTACCCAAAAGATAGAGACAGGCTAACCCAGTCGTGGCCTCTTTTCCCCTTCTTTTTTTCCACTCCCTAAAAAACAAGGGGGATTATCTGACTGGGCCGCCAGGTCTAGTCGGGGGGTGTCCCTCCCAAGGGGAGGACACCACGGAGACCACACCTCGCCCAAAGAGAGGGGGGATATTTAAGTGGAAAATACGTCACATGGTCTTGCCGACCATATGGAGAGTCTCATGGTAGAACCTACCCAATGGAGGAGGAGTTACAACAAACATGGAGACTGTGGCAGAGGAGGCTCTACCCAAGGAAGACGCAGTTTGACAACAGGGAAACAAATTAGAGGAAGATATACATCGCATGGGGTTACCTTACAGGGAACCGCCACATGGGGAGCACCTACCCCAGAACAGGGCTCTGAGTTAGCACGTGTACTGGGCCGGCAACGAGTCTCTCCGAAAACTCGACTGCCACAGGGCTAAGAGGAAGTCAACCAGGGAACATAGTTTGTGAACACTACTGGGAATTAATGGCGCATGTCTTCAGCTCAGAGGAGGTGAAAGGCACTATGTGCAAGCGATACACCTGGCTGGCTATCCCGGGCTTATCCGCTTGTATTACGTGCCTCTACCTGGGATGAAACCGGTTCCACTTGGAGGTTGTAGAACCTTGCAAAGGTGTTGGGTGTTCCCCAGCCTGCTGCTCTGCAAATGTCTGTTAGAGAGGCACCCCTGGCCAGGGCCCAGGAGGCCGCTACACCCCTCGTAGAATGGGCTCGTAGCCCTACCGAGGGTGGCACGTCCTGGGAGTGATATGCCATAGCCATGGCGTCAATGAGTCAGTGGGCGATCCTCTGCTTGGAGACAGTGCTTCCTTTCTGCTGTGCACCAAAGCAGACAAAGAGCTGCTTAGAGATCCTAAAGCTCTGTGTGCGATCCAAATAGATGCGTAAAGCATGCACTGGACACAGCAACGACAGGGCTGGGTCTGCCTCCTCCTGGGGCAGTGCTCGCAGGTTCACCACCTGATCCCTAAAAGGGGTCGTGGGAACCTTGGGCACATAGCCCGGTCGGGGTCTCAAGATAACGTGAGAGTAGACCGGACCGAACTCCAGGGACTTTTGCTGACAGAGAACGCTTGCAGGTCTCCTACCCTCTTGATGGAAGTGAGCGCAGTCAGGAGGGCAATCTTCAAGGAGAGTGCCTTAAGCTCAGCTTACTGCAAAGGCTCAAAGGGGGGCTCTCTGTAGACCCTGAAGAACTACAGAGAGGTCCCATGTGGGAACGAGGCATGGTCTGGAGGGTTTCAGCCTCCTGGCGCCTCTCAGGAACCTGATGATCAGGTCGTGCTTCCCTAAGGACTTACTGTCCACTGTGTCGTAGTGTGCTGCTATAGCAGCAATGTACACTTTCAAGGTGGAAGGGGACATCCGCCCTTTCAACCTCTCCTGCAGGAAGGAAAGCACCGTTCAGACTGCGCATCTCTGGGGGTCTTCTCGTTGGGAAGAACACCACTTAGCGAACAGATGCCACTTAAAGGCATACAGGCACCTCATAGTGGGGGCCCTAGCCTGAGTGATCGTGTCTACCACCACGGGTGGTAGACCGCTTAGGTCTTCCACGTCCTGTCCAGGGGCCAGACATGGAGGTTCCAGAGGTCTGGTCGCGGGTACCAGACGGTGCCCCGTCCCTGAGAAAGAAGGTCCTTCCTCAGGGGAATTCGCCGTCTCAGGGGTGCTTTGACGACCTTCGTGGATTCTTGGCGGCCGGCCATGAGATGGGTGGCGTCTGCTTCCTGTGGTGGGCTCCACGCCGGGGCCAGGCTGAAAGGGCAGGCTGCAGCGGAACCGGTACAGTCACTGCAGGGGGACGCCCTTGGCGACGAGCAGACGGGGCAGGATATGCCGGATAGCCTCCATCTGCTGCTTCAACATCGAGAACTGCTGGGCAAAGTCCAGTAAAGTGTGTGCCGCTCTTTTAGAGAAATATACTCTTTCAGGAATATATACTCTCTTTTTTCTGCCGAAGCACCCAGGGGTGTTCTCTGCAGTGCACCAGTGCAGAGGAGGGAGAAGCCACTGAAATGCGCCGTCAGATCCAGCAGAGGTGAATGAACAGTCGTGAGAATTCAGCTCAATGAGCATGACCGTACGGCTCCGAAGAGAAAATCTGAATGAGTGGTTGCATACCAGGTCCTTTTATACCCATATGTCCAGGGGAGTGGCATGCAAATACCACTCGCCAATTTTCATTGGCCATTTATCAAAGACCAGAGGTGTTTCGGGCTCCCAAGAGTGACCCCTAGTGTCACTACATCGACACAACGTCGAGTGAGTGACAGATAGGGAACACAATTCGCTTTAGAATTTTTGGACATCTTACCCAGAAACTAATGAATTACACTTCAAGCTTCCACTACAGGAGGTAGTGATTAGAATTTCGGTAAGCACAGACCAGTTTCAGCAGCATAACTTTGACCTCCTGTTACCGAGTTCACAATGGTCTGAATTTGACATCTCTACCATAAACAAATAATAATAATACAGTTGATTAAGCTAGGTGATATTGTAGAGTAGAGACCAGGCCAGGTCGGTTCACTTTTTCAAGGATGATTTCGGGTTCGGTCGGGTTCGGATTTGTAATTAATGAAAAAATTTAAAGGCCTTTGCTACTTGTTTTGCGCACACGCTCTCACTCACAGACACACACGAATGTATGAGCTAGGGGCTGTTCACACTAAACATGTTTTTGTGCATGTCTTTGCTGTTTTTCAGTTGTTTTCCTATGTAAACACACACTGGATGGATGTATTTGACCGCATCAGGCCACTAAGTCTCTGGTATGGGTATCCATTGTAAGGTTATAGACTTGGCATAGGAATTCAACTGATGTGTGGTTGCTGATATCTGTGATATCTGTGTATCAGCTGGTTTAGAAAGGCTTCATGAACCAGAGCTAAATGTTTAATTGATGTTCTAATGATTCTCATTAACTTTCTTACTTTTAACCTTTTCCCAATTGTTTTTGCACCACAGTCCAAGACAGTCAAGCATCATTGCGATGGAGCACTATCTTATAAGCCTGTATTAATTCAAACGGCAAAGCTCAGTTGAAAGTGTTCTGATATGAAGGAGTCAAACAGGGAGCCAGCGGAGTACAGCAGCCCCGCTCAGCATCAATGTTTAACTCTGCCTACTTAATATGGGAATAGAAGCCCTGTCCCTCACAGAGAAATGTAGCACTTTCTTCCCCAGCCACCTCTTTCATGCTGGGTTCTGTGAAATCCTATAGAAGTGCTTTTATTCCCTGAAGATACAGTACAAATCATCATTGGTTTTATCTCAGCTGAGGATGTCGATTTTCTAAATGAGCTTACTATTTCCAACTGCCCGTCAAGCCCATTTTCCCTAATGCTTCCCCATCACCCCCTGCCTCTGCTCTGGCCCACCGCTCCCCACATTTCTTTAACAGTGGGGTTCAGGCCCTTTCTTCCTTCCCTTTGTTCACTTTGGGAGAAGGAGCAAACAGCAGGATTGATCCTATATTGCATCTTGGTATTGTTCCAGAGCCTCGCTGTCAATAGGCCAGGCTGGGGAATGCATTGACTGGGTAAGCTGAAGGGGCGAGAGTGAAATCGGCTGAGGTTGTTTGTTTCAGTGTGTGTTGCTTTGGCTGGCTTTTTGTGTGCAGTGGAATGTTGCTAATCTGTCAGCCATCGACATGTAAATGAGTGGAGTGGCCCTGCCTGGGAAATGGCTCCACCAATCCCTGAATACGTATCACTGGAAGATTGTGATAAAAAAAAACAGACAAAACAAACACACAAAAAAGTTTACATTTTGTGTAGAAAATACAAGTGGTGTTTGCCCCTTTAAAAGTAACTGCCATGATGCACGGGTGTTGTGAGTGGTTGCTAGGGCCTTGTTATGTGGTTGCTAAGGCGTTATGAATATTTTTAGCATGTTGCTTTGCAGCTGCTACTGTATTTTGGGTGGTTGCTAGGGCATGACTGGATTGTTGCTAGGGTGTCCTAAATGTTTTCAACACGGTTGCTTACTGGCCCAAGTCCCAACCCCCAAGACTCGCAAAAACAATTTAAGAATAAAGCAGTGTTTCCATCCCATGTGAATAAGAGAACAAAGGCACTTCTGGGGAAAATGGTGCAAAATAGAAATGAAAATTAAAATGGAAGCCAATGTGGATGTGCTCTTACCATTTTAAAAAAATCCTCCTTAAACGAGTGTGTACATTTTTTTATGCACATTTTAGAAAATGTATTCACTTCTTAGTGTTTTCATCCAGCACTTTTTATGTGATTTCCCAACATTCACATAAAAATATGTAAATGGCAACCCAGCATATGATATTCTCATCCCTAGATATAGTTCATCCTTCAATGTACATTTATGGTTTTTTTATTTATTTTTTGCCCATTTCCTCATCTGTCAGAATGATTCGACATTCTAACCCTAACCCTAACCCTAATTCGGCGACAGTAAATCAAAAGTTTTGCAGCTGAAATAGGTCTGTGCCTACCAAAATTCCAACCACTTCCCCCTGAAAATTGAAGTATTGTTGAACATATGGGCACATCTGAACTCCATTTTCCAGTGAAGTGTCCACAGGATGGCACCAAAAGTGAGTTTTTTTTGTTTTTTGTTGTTGCTGTAAATGATATAATACAGTCAACAATAATAGTCATTTTATGAACTCAACCCCCCAAACCTAACCGTCAGTATGTAATTTCAGAGCAAAAATGCAACCTCTGAATTATGCTCACCATTGTTTGTGATTACATCCTAGTTTCCAGGGTACTAGAACCCATGTCTTGGAGGTTGCTCACACTATGCACCATCAGTAGCGCTGGAGGTTAAGGTGATCACACTTGGATTGATGCTTAAATGTCTGACTGGGGATATTGCTTGTCATGAATTTTGCAGACTGGAGTCAATTTCAGGGTACACGAACATTCAAAACTAACATGTTGATTTACTGTGTTATTAAGGTGTTAGCAAGCACCACTAAAAACTCAAATATTGGAGTCATCAAGTGTCACTTACAAAAAACATTACATTACATAAAATACTGACAAACTTAAAGCAACAGTTTAAGATTGCCTGACAATTTTATCCTCTACTTTTTTATCCTCTACAGGTGGCACAACTTTTGAAAAAGATTGTGACAAATGGCTCATATGTGTCAAAACTATGCATTTGTTTTTAATAGAAATAAAAGATTAGACAATTGGCAGACATCTTATTGATTAGTTGGACACTCCATATCTTGTTTGTGTTGTGACAAAGAATATTTGCATTTGAGGCATAAGGTAGTGTGTACAAATAGCCCTGAAAATAATGCACTGATTGATGCAACCAAGTGGGCACAGCAACAAAAGCCTTGGCCCGGTGCCTGAGACACAGTATGGTGTACTCATTGTTAAATGAATGTCCTTTCACTTTTGTTTCAGAGTTGAGTTTATGTGTGTGTGATTTTGAACCGATGCAGTCCGAGTGAATCCTTTCACGCTGTCATGGGAGGTTCCTGTATCTGTTAAAAAACATCTAGAGAATGGTGTTATATAGGTAGTCGAGCAGCATTTGCATGGAAATAGCTGCATATATTCTTTATGTCTTCATAATTCTATCCAGGGAATGTGAGTTGATTGGAGCAGCAATGATTTCCCCTCCCTGCTCAAAATATTCTATTGTCTTTTCACTCTAACTCCACTCCAGGTTTTCCATTTACCACTCCTCGCTCACAGGTTAAAAAACCTATCCGTAATAGCGTGCTGTCAGAGCATGTTCTGCATTTGATAAATGAAAATAAATATAGTTGAAAAAAGTATGCAGACTCTTTTGGTATGCAGAGTAGTATGAGTACATTCCGGGACCTACTTCATCTGGGAAAGTGGGCATAGTCCCACAACCCAAATATATGTCATAGTACTGTAACAGCAACCATGAAAATAATTTACCCTGGTTTTGAAGTACGTTTTAACCACAAGGAACGACTTTCTTTCTATATTTAGCACTTACAGTTTAAAAGAGCCTCCCAACTCCGGGATCTCCGGCATTTTTTTTTTTTTTCTTTCAGGGTTTTGAATCTGACATCTACTCCCGTCGAATTATTGGTTAGTAAAGTGTCCAGTAGATGCACACTTCCGAATCTCTAGTAGATCATCCTGGAATTTTCCCCTACTCTTTTATGAATTCTAAAAGTTTGGACATCCTACTCCATTGGCATATTGTTTTTGGCATACAGTATATTAGGGCAGTATTCATATTCGGAAGTAGCCCCTGCTCCATTGCAAAATTTGCACACAGTTACTGTACAATTTTTTCAATATGTTTTTTTTTTCTTTATCATGAATGTCTACGCACAAGATGTATTAGTGAAATCATGTTTGCACAATTTCCAAACAGTTGTGAGGGTTTTGCATTTTTAGAATGATACTATTGTTAAAAATGTTGAGTTGTTGGAAAGGAAAGAGTGATGTTTTACTCACCTTTAGATTTTATTTCCATGTATGTAAGGCAAACTTAATTTCTCAATATATCTTTTTAAATTCCACAACGAAGCTTTGGCTGACACTTGCGTTCACCCATCACATTCGTCAATAATACATTTTCACTAAACATTTTGTATTTGTAATAAAAAAGAAAAGTGCAGTGGCACTTTTCAGAAATTCCATCTTTCTTTAATTCTGACAGTTTAGGCCAAGTATGCATACGAAGGTGCGAGCACTTGGCCAACGCATTGCCAATGCCCGAGCTGTTGAACATGCTGAACGTGCATTCTTCTATTACTGTGGTGGAAACAAACCTCAGTACTAAAGGGGGCGATAGAGTTACATTCAAAAGTCTGTGCTATTTAAATGGATGTGTTATTATTCAGATAAGTTGCTATAAATATATTGACTTTAACTTGCTTGCGCAACAATATTCTCTTCAAACTGTTTCTTCGCCATGATGGTAATTCATGTACTGTAAGTAAGAACATTTACATGGTTCGTGGACAAAGGCCCATTCAAATACATTGCCATTGGGCGCATACATGGTGCAATGGATCGCATTGTGAATTGGCCCCATTTGCCTATTAGCTATATGACGAAATGGACGTTTTCGCCCAGAGGTAAGATTGAGTAGGGGTCTGTCTAGTAAACCTAGTATTTGGTGGCCATTATATACATTGCAGCTGGGATCTTCCTGTATGACTTAGCAAAAACACAGGAAGTCCCAACTGCAATGTATTTAACGGCCGCCAAATACATGGTCCGTGAACACTCATTTATATGCAAATTATACGTATTAATGAGTTGTAAGTTACATAAATGGGTTCATGTATAAGTACCCTTGAAGTGGTTACATTCAAAAAGATAATTATATATGTAATATTAAACCTCATATAAGAAGAGAGAACAGTTTTGATCAAAAGCCATTCAGGAAGATCCCAGCTGCAATGTATAAAATGGTTTCAGAATACTTGCTTTGTGGACATACTTTTTATAAGGTACAAGATCAAATTATTGACTAAAAACATATTTAGGTGACTATGTGACTCCCTCTGAACAACATGCACCCTTAAAATCCTCAAAAATCAACTGTCCACGAACCATATATATTTTTGTATTGTATACATTGCAGGTGGGATTTCCAAATCTTGACACTGGGACGACTTAAAGAGCTGAAACCTACACTCCTGTGCTTGTCTTGACCTCCCCCATTCATGTTTTGAATATCAAGAAGATTGAAGAATGTCAAAAATTTCATCCAAAAAAATAAAAAAATAAAAGGGAAAAAAAACCTTGGATTTCTTTTGGTCGAAATTTTTTACTTTCTCTGAACTACTTCAAGTTTGCACCATTGAAAGGGGAGGCTATGTCAAGCACAGGAGTGCAGGTTTCAAGTTTCTAAGTGGTCCTAACTCTGAGATATGGAGATTTGTTTTGTATACAATGTATACAAAACAAAGATATACATGGTTCCATCCCAGACACACCCCAGGGGTCCGGGGCCCCATAGGGATGAAGTAGCATAATATACTTGGTAAGTGGACAAATGCTCTGTTTATGGACAGCCCTGCCCCCTCCTGGACACACCCCCGGGGTCCGGGAACCCCAGGGAATAAGTGGCACAATATACTTGGTAAGTGGACAAATGCTCTGTTTATGGACAGCCCCGAACCCTCCTGGACACACCCTAGGGGTCCGGGGTTCAACAGGGATGAAGTGGCGTAATATAATTGGTAAGTGGACAAATACTGTTTATGGACAGCCTCGCCCACTCCCATACACACCCCCAGGGTCCGGGGCCTCTCAGGGATGAAGTGGCATAATATACTTGGTAAGTGGACAAATACTCTGTTTATGGACAGCCCCGGCCCCTCCCTAACCCACCCAGGTGTCCACCTGCAATGTATGTGAATGGAGAAAGCACCCATTGCTATACACCCACCATGGGACGTGGTGTCGCCATCCTGTGGGTGATGGCTGAACTGCTTTTTGGGGGGGCTGTTTTCAATGGCTCCTAGTGTGGCCACAGTGGGGCGCAGCCATTCTGGGATGCCTCCCACCGCCTCTGGCGGACCCCCAGCCCGGTATAGAAATGCGCAAGGCGTCAGCAAAAATTGCCTAGGGGGTGCCGCGCAGCATCCACAAACCCGGTCCCACGGAGCTATAAAGTAGATTGCCCGTTGCATTCGGGTCTTACCCACTTCCCTTCTGTAAGCTTTTTGAGCACACCGCCGAAGCTCTGAAGTGGCCACCGGAACAGAGGCCGGTACATCTTCTGCCGCTGCTGACCGAAGTAGCCCAGATCGCAGTGCAACAGCTTCCGGTTGCCAACCTTCTGGACTACTTGGTGCTGAAAAAGTCCATCTTGCAACAGGTCAGACACAGCCCAGAAGAACACCACCAGCGCTTCCACTCCTTGATGCTGAGCGAGATCGGCCGCCTGTTTGCCTTTGCACAGCAGCTCCGTTACACCTGCCAGCGGTGGGTGCTGGCTAAAGAAGACAGCAACGCCAATGATGTCATCAACCTGGTGGTGCTGGAGCAGTTTGTCTCCCGGTTGCCGAAGGGGTTGGCCGAGTGGGTCCAATGCCACCGACCGGCATCACTGGATGAAGCAGTCCAGCTGGCAGAAGACCATCTGGCAGCATATCTGGGGGCCATCGCGCCCCACACCCTTTCACCCTCCAATGTCTACTCCCCCATTTTCTCTCCCCCCTCCTTCCTCCGATCCTGTTCTGTTTCCCCTGAAATTGGGGACCATTCCCCCAAGACCGGCTCCCCAGAAAGGAGTGTGGGTGGGAGGTCTGCTAGAGTTGCGGGGAGCCAGGTCATGTCTGAGAGCTATGCCAAATACCCGTAAGTAGTGAGGGGGGTACATACCAAGCCTTGATGGATTCAGGTTGTAATCAAACCTCCATTCATCAATGCTTGGTTCAAAACGGGGCACTGGAGGCAAATAATCGGGTGAGGATGAGGTGTGTACATGGGGATATTCATGATTATCCTATAGTGACCATCATGGTAATACTCTGGGGACAAAAGCATAATATTAAGGTGGTGGTTAGTCCTCTCCTCAACCGTCCGCTAATTTTGGTAACTTATTATTATTGAAGGGGTTGTGTGTGGATGAGAAAGTGAATTGGTGTGGGATGTGCGATGCACTGGCTGGGGAGGCATGGCCTGGGCCGTCTGTGGCTGCTCCATGTCAGACTGACGCTGGGGAAGGGGAGGTGTCATCCTCCCCCGCCCTTAGGGAATTCCCGGGAGGGGATTTCCCGCTAGAGCAGTCACGAGATGAAACCCTGAAGCATGCATCTGACCAAGTGATAGTGATTGATGGTCAACATCTTCAGCTGGGCATCACACTCACATATCCATATTTTTCAATTATAAAAGATCGGTTGTATAGAGTGACACAGGACACTTGCACAAATAAAAATACAACCCAGTTGTTAGTATAAAAGAGCCACCAGGAAATGTTATTCCAGGCAGCTCAATATAATCCGATGGCAGGTCACTTGGGACAGGGGAAAACACTAAGCCATCTCATGGCCTGTTTCTATTGGCCGGGCATTCACAGGGATGTCTGCCAGTGGTGTGCGGCATGCTGGTAAATGATTGAGGTCCCCTTCGAACTAATTGGTATGGACCTCATCGGGCCATTACAATGGACAGCCCGTGGCCATCGTTTTGCATTAGTCCTGGTGGATTACGCAATGTGAAATCCAGAAGCAGTGCCTCTGTACAACACCTCAGCACATAGTGTTGCGGAGGCACTCTTCAGAATTATCTCCCGAGTGGGTATTCCGAAAGAAATCCTCACTGATCAGGGCACTGCTTTTATGTCACGTACACTACATGAGCTGTACAAATTATTGGGTATTTAATTGATTCAGACAGCGTGTACCATTCACAAATGGATGTCTTGGTCGAATGATTTAATAAGACCTTAAAGAATAATTCTTAAGTTTGTGCACAAAGATGTTCGGAACTGGGATAAGTGGCTCAAACCCCTGTTATTTGCAGTGCAAGAGGTCCCGCAAGCCTCCACGGGGTTTTCCCCATTTTAATTGTTATATGGGCATAAGCCCCGTGGTGTGATAGACGTCATGAAGGAAAATTTGGAGGAGGGACCTTCACAGAGCAAAAATGAAATTCAGTACATTCTTGACCTGAGAACAAAACTCCAGACACTGGGGCGACTATCACAGGAGAATTTGCTACAGGCGCACGAATGTCAGTCCCAGCTGTATAACAGGGGAGCTTGGCTACGGGAGTTTGCACAGGAAGATAAAGTACTTGTATTGATGCCCACATCGATCTCGAAATTACTTGTGAATGGCAAGGGCCCTTTGAGGTCACACGGCGAGTTGGGGAAATTGGCTATAAGTTGGTAGTGCATACGGATAGGCGAGGCGAGGGCGTGTCGAGCGTTTGTCTGGGGAGAGAGGAAGCAGTAAGGGCTTTCACCTGAGATGAATTGCTGGTAATTGCTGTTTCTATGTTCACAGTGAGAGATGGGGGAAATAAAAGGGGCCAATCCCTAGAGTGATGGAGAGAGCTGAGCCTGCACGTGTGTGTCTGTGCAGCCAGCGTTTGAGTTGAAACTTTTTTGAGTGAAAGAAAATAACCTTACCTTTGAGTTGGATTCGCTGTCTCCCGCTTTCTCATTCCTTAGAACTTAGAACAAAATGTATAAAAAAAAAATAAAAAAAAACATTGATTACTGAAAGTGTTATTTTTTAATGACAAGGGACTTATTGAAACTGAAAACCAAACACTGGCCATTCTCAGACAGTGTTAATTGTTTTTTCTTTGAAAGGCCATCTTTTTTTCTTAAGGACCATAAACTGTCATTCTCAAGAGCTAAAGATTAGTTTATACTTAGTAAGTTTGCTGCATCATCATTACATCTATTTTCCAGAGGCATCTTTCGCTAATTACAGCATATTTATTTCATTCCATATTAGTTTTCTGACAAAAACATGGGAAACCATAACATGTGCAAAAGGTTTAGAAAGGTGAAAAAAGCTTTGCCTACACATTGCTGATTGGACCTGGCCAGAACTAATTGTGCTTTGATAAGCAAAAGAAACATTTGCAAGTAGGCAGGTACAGCTCATTATTAAATCACACAAATGGGATTTGAGATTGGGTGGCTTTTACTTAATGACTTCTAAAAGGCTCCTGTGAAGAAAAAAAAAGTAAAAAAAAAAAATAAAAAAAAGATACCTGCATTTCAGAGCAAAGCTCTGTAGCAGTGCAGTAGCACTCTGAGCACCTGAATTAAATATGAAATATTGAACAAGATGGAGGTAGGATTCTGGGTTTATTATTTAGGCCAGCTGGGACTAATTGAGTTAATGCAATACCAGAGTTGATCCGAAGTTTCCACCTCTCTGAGCACAAACAAGCAGCAAGTAAAAAGACACTTTTAAGCTACCTGGGCCGCACATTAGATGAAATGGTTTTATCCTGGCCAGGCCTGTACATTAAAGATAGACATTAACTACTTTTTAATCTGTGGAGAGTCTTCTCTGACTCTTACATTTTTAAAGGCAGGCTCTTTACATGCGACTTTGAAACACGGGGTTAGGGGTTACGTGTACATTCACAGCTGAAACCATGTTTAGGAAATATGGGGAGAAGTGATTTATGATTCTGAAATAAGAGGTAAACCAAGCATGCTGTCACTATACATCATGTAACTCACAATTTTACATAAATCAGTCATACAAAGCCAAGCTTCCATTTTATAGCAGTTTCACTGCATTGCAAGTAAAATAGCATACCTAAACCACACTATATAGTGCCTGCAAAAAATCTAGTTGCCACAAACTTTCCGCATATTCACCACTCATTATTTTCACATGCAAATGAGCTTATTGTTTGCTGAAAATGTTTGCCAGAAGTTTGCAGCTCTTCACTGTTAGTGGTGAACCTGTAGCAAACCTTTGGCGACAATAAAGAGTTAGCAGCAAAACAGCAAGTTTGCGGCAAATCTAGAGATTTTGTAAGGGTAACAGTTAGAGGTGTGTATCTCCACTGGCCTCACGATACGATTCAATTACAATTCAAAGGATAACAATTCGATTATAAAATTATTCTCGATGCATCATGATGCATCTTGTTCTCCAATTTCTTTTTTTCAGTTTCTTCAAAGTTTATTTATACTCTCTATTTTGTTCCTTTCTAATTTTTATATAACAGCTGTTTTCAAAAATCAGAACGAGTCACATTACATAAACTGGTAATTACATAAACATTCAGTATGAGCTGTAAACAAAACATGGAATATCCACAAGATTAAATAAATGGTTCTATAGTTTTGAAGAGTATCAACATTTTTCAGTTTCTTTCCTTAGAATCTTGTAAAAATTATCTCTAAAAAGCAAAAGAAAAAAATATTGGTTCTCTATCAAAACACACTGAATACTATTAAATACTGATTATATACATTTAAAAAAAATGTTTAAAGCATTGTTAATCATTTAATAGTATTTAATTATTATTTAAAATTAATCTATGCCATGCCTGTTCATTTTAATTTTTAACTATAACTACAACTGGAATTTGCTGGTCCAGGATGAAAGATATAACTGCTTCTATGAGAGTGCAGCTGTCAGCTTCTCCTCTCCTCGCCTGTACAGGTGATATTAAAGCGGTATAAATAGCATGGTTGTTGCTTTAGAAATTTATCAAGCATCTCGTTGCACTGTTCCATTTTTTTTCTCTTAGATTTTCTCTTAGAGTAGAAGATTGCTTGACCCCGTCGCAAATGCTACGATGATGTCCTGACAAGCAAGTGACCGGCAATAAGCAAAAGCCAATGAAATGGAGAGTGTGCAAGAGTGGAGAAAGGCATCGAAAAAAAAGAATTAAATGAAAACATCACCCACGTCTCACGAACCACTGCCTCAAAATTGTTTTCTGCTTTTTTCCCCCCTTTCTGTGCAAATCAGTGCAATAACAGGTGCAAGCTCGTCTTTCATGTTGTTTGTTGGCATGTCGTTGCTATGTGCGTGGGTTTGTGAAAGAATTTCGGGATTGTAGTTTCATTCAGGCACAAATGGTCATGTGTTTTATACACCCTAGTCTGCAAACAGTCGTGTTTGTGCACTTGACTTTAGTGTATGTGCTAAGCGCGCATCTTTGTTTGTCTCTGGTGTGCGCCAATACGCTGCCGCAGTTTTACGAATTTGTTTGCCCATATAATCTTTAATCTATTAAGGTTAAACTTATTTGGCTTGCTGTCCACAGTGGAAGGGCTCGAGGAAGCAGCTTCAACTCAAGCTCAACTCGGAACAGAACAGGGGAAAGAAGCTATGACAAGAGTCATTTAACCATCTGAAAGAACCATCAGTCTCTTACTTCAAAGCACCTTTGTAAACAAAGGGGTTCACAGCTTATACTAAACCTCTGTTTAGTTAGTTAATTGTACGATACTTGCAGTGCCTTGGCTGTTGAGAGAGAGCCCGGATGCAGTCTCAGGAGAAAGTCTTGATGGTTCCTTGAGCCGATGGTGTTGAAGTTGCAATCTATTTCTTCCGTGTTGAATGAATGATGATGAAGTTTGACTCCATTATGGTCGAGGAAGTTACACATGGCTTGATGTGTTAAGGCCTGCCAGCCCGTGACCGCGTGGTCGGACCGGGTGTTTCCAGCCCCACACGAGCAGCAACATGAGCAGAAGGGAGAAAGAGAAGAGGGAAGAGAGAGAGAGAGAGAGAGAGAGAGAGAGGGAGGTTACTCCGACAGTGCCCTTCAACTCCTGAGGGAGGTCACTCCTCTCGAGTTTGGCTTGACCAATGAGAAAGGTGCAATTTTCCAGCGGGAAAACTTCCTTTGTTTGGAAGCTGACTCATTTGCATGATTGGAGTAAGCTAGCAGTTTGTGCCCCTTTATGCTCTGATTAATATAACAAGCATACAATGCATGCTATAAGGGGGTGCTATACTCCAATGTTTAGGGCATTACACAAGGATTAATTTGATAGGAAGCATGATACCAATAATTTTACATTATCTACTGGCTCTGTCATAAAGCATGCACAAAATGGTACACAGTACAAAAGACACTATACGAGACAGTAATAATCATACACACAATGTCCTGAGGATATGCATGTTCATTTATAGAACAGTTTGTCTATAAATTAATTAAGAAAAGTCTGTTTTATGGACTTTATGTGTCTTTCCTATGGGGGAATGGAGTGAGTAACTTTCCCCACATTCCTTTGCTTTTGCATGTGGCTACCTTCCCCCACCTGGAATGTCTCTGAGGTCCACTAGTTGCTGGACCAGTGTCAGCAAAGGGGGAGTAAGAGCTGATAATGATTAGTGGGAGAGCAGACATCTCGGAGTCTGCTTGGGCCTACTTGGACCTTTGCTTGTTATGGTCTTGAGATGTCTGTTGGATTATTCATTAAATAAGGAATAATTATGTGTCTGATTGATCCAGATGCTACACTGAACAGAGGTGAGCAGCTGCTTATATACTGTGGCTGTTAACCCTCTGGGGTCTGAGGGTGTTTTGGGCCCTGGAGAAGTTTTGACATGCCTTGGCTGGTCCGAACTATCTGACTCGGCTACGCGATTCACTTCACCGGGCATCTGCCCAGGTTCAGCGGTGTCCACTTCACCTTGGTGAAGGACGAAAACGCTGCTACCTTGCACGGAGATCGCTACCCTCCTACGGAAGGACGCGATAGAACCTGTCCCTCCAGCCGAGATGAAGAAGGGGTTTTACAGCCCCTACTTCATTGTACCGAAAAGAGGCGGTGGGTTGTGGCCAATCTTGGACCTGCAAGTACTGAACCGGGCCTTACACAGACTCCCGTTCAAGATGCTGACGCAAAGACGCATTCTAGCGAGTGTCCGTCATCAAGATTGGTTCGTGGCGGTAGACCTGAAGGATGCGTACTTTCACGTCTCGATCCTTCCTTGACACAGACCCTTCCTGCGGTTCGCGTTTGAGGGTCAGGCGTATCGGTACAAAGTCCTCCCTTTCGGCCTGTCCCTGTCTCCTCGTGTCTTTACGAAGATCGCAGAGGCTGCCCTTGCCCCGTTAAGGGAGGTGGGCATTCGCATTCTCAACTATCTCGATGACTGGCTAATCTTAGCTCACTCTCGAGGCGTGTTATGCGCACACAGGGACCTGGTGCTCTCACACCTCAGCCGACTAGGGCTTCAGGTCAGCCGGGAAAAGAGCAAGCTCCTCCCGGTTCAGAGCATCTCTTTTCTCGGTTTGGAGTTGGACTCAGTCTCCTTGACGGCGCACCTTCCAAACGAGCGCGCCCAGTCAGTGCTGGCCTGTTTGAAGGCGTTCAAACAGAAAACAGCAGTTCCACTGAAACTTTTTCAGAGGCTCCTGGGGCATATGGCATCCTCGGCGGTGGCCACCCCGCTCGGGTTGATGCATATGAGGCCGCTTCAGCACTGGCTCCAGACTCGAGTCCCGAGACGGGCATGGCGCCACGGGACACACTGCGTGGCCATTACGTCGGTCTGTCACCGTCTTTTCAGCCCTTGGACCGACCTCTCGGTTCTACAAGCAGGTGTTCCCCTAGAACTGGTCTCCAGGCGCGTCGTGGTCACGACAGACGCCTCCAAAATGGGCTGGGGCACTGTTTGCAACGGGCACGCAGCCGCCGGCCTCTAGACGGGTCCGCGGCTACGTTGGCACATCAACTGCCTCGAGTTACTGGCAATTCTGCTCGCCCTGTGGAGGTTCCGGCCGTTGATCCAGGGCAAGCACGTGCTAGTTCGGACAGACAGCACGGCAGCGGTAGCATATGTCAACCACCAAGGTGGTCTGCGCTCCCACTGTATGTCACAACTCGCCCGCCGTCTCCTCCAACGGAGTTAGCAGCACCAAGTCGCTGCAAGCCACTCACATCCCGGGCAACCTCAACACTTCGGTGGACGTGCCGTAACAACAGGTTACCCTCAAGGGAGAGTGGAGACTCCACCTTCAGGTGGTCCAGCTGATTTGGAGTCGATTCGGTCAGGCACAGGTGCACCTGTTCGCCTCCCAAGAATCCTCCCACTGCCCACTCTGGTATGCCCTCACCGAGGCCTTCATCGGCATAGACGCGCTGGCACACAGCTGGTCCCCTGGCATTCACAAATATGCGTTTTCCCCCAGTGAGCCTGCTCGCACAGACCCTGTGCAAGGTCAGGGAGGACGAGGAGAATGTCGTCCTGGTAAGCACCCTACTGGCCCGCCCAGACGTGGTGCTCGGACCTCACGCTCCTCGTGACAGCTCCCCCCGGGCAAATTCCCCTGAGGAAGGACCTTCTTTCTCAGGGAAGGGGCACCATCCGGCACCCGTGCCCAAACCTCTGGAATCTCCATGTCTGGCCCCTGGACGGGACGCGGAAGACCTAAGCTGTCTCCCACCTGCGGTGGTAGGGCTCAGGCTAGGGCTCCCTCTACGAGGCGCCTGTATGCCATTAAGTGGCGTCTGTTCGCTAAGTGGTGTTCTTCCCATCAGGAAGACCCCCAGAGGTGCGCAGTCAGATCAGTGCTTTCCTTCCTGCAAGAGAGGTTGGAAGGGAGGCTGTCCCCTTCCACCTTGAAGGTGTACGTTGCTGCCATAGCAGCACACCATGACGCAGTCGACGGTAAGTCCTTAGGGAAGCATGATCTTATCATCAGGTTCCTAAGAGGCGCCAGGAGGCTGAATCCCTCCAGGCCGCACCTTGTTCCCTCATCGGACCTCTGTAGTTTTTCAGGGTCTACAGAGAGCCCCCTTTGAGCTTTGCAGTCAGCCGGGCTTAAGGCACTCTCCTTGTGTGCTTTACGCATCTATTTGGATCGCACGCAGAGCTTTAGAATCTCTGAGCAGCTCCTTGTCTGCTTTGGTGCACAGCGGAAAGGAAGCGCTGTCTCCAAGCAGAGGATCGCCCACTGGCTCATTGACACCATAACTATGGCATGTCTCGCCCAAAACATGCCGCCCCCGGTAGGGCTACGAGCCCATTCTACCCGTGGTGTAGCGGCTTCTTGGGCCCTGGCCAGAGGTGCCTCTCTAACAGACATTTGCAGAGCAGCGGGCTGGGCAACACCCAACACCTTTGCAAGGTTCTACAACCTCCGGGTGGAACCGGTTTCGTCCCAGGTAGTGGCACGCAACACAAGCGGATAAGCCCGGGATAGCCGGCCAGGTGTATCGCTTGCACATAGCGCCTTCCACCTCCTTTTGAGCTGAAGACGTGCGCTGTTAATTCCCAGTGGTGTTCACAAAAGTTGTTCCCTGGTTGACTTCCTCTAAGCCCTGTGGCAGTCGAGTTTTTGGAGAGACTCGCTGCCGGCCCAGTACACACGCTAACTAAGAGCCCGGTTCTGGGGTAGGTGCTCCGCATGTGGCGGTTCCCTGTAAGGCTAACCCCATGCGATCTATATCTTCCGCTAGTTCATTTCCCTACTGGCAAACTGCGTCTTCCTTGGGCAGAGCCCCTCAGTCTCCATGTTGTAGTAACTCCTCCCCCATTGGGCAGGATCTACCTTGAAGGCTCTCCACATGGTTGGAAAGACCTTGTGATGTATTCTTACACTTAAATATCCCCCCCTCTCTTGGGGCGAGGTGTGGTCTCCGCGGTGTCCTCCCCTTGGGAGGGACACCCCCCCCAACTAGACCTGGCGGCCCAGTCAGATAATCCCCCTTCTTTTTTAGGAAGTGGAAAAAGAGAAGGGGAAAGAGGCCACGACTGCGTTAAGCCTGTCTCTATCTCTGGGTAGTCGACTTGTCCCCAAAAAGGGCCGTTCGACACTCATAACTGTGTTGGGGGAGGTTACGTGTCGACCTGGTGTGCTGGCTATGAGGCACACAGTAGTCTGCCCACCACACACCGTCAGTTCACGTAACACAGTTCAGCCAATTATGGCGTTTCGTATAGGGACCCCTAGTGTCACTACATTGACACAGCGTCGAGTGAGTGAAAGATAGGGAACGTCATGGTTACTTGTGTAAACTCCATTCGCTGATGGAGGGAACGAGACATTGTGTCCCTCCTGCCACAACACTGAACTACCTGCTGAAATGGCCGGACCTTATATCGCCTCCTCAGTATAAAACCTGAATGAGTGGTTGCATACCAGCTCCTTTTATACCCGTATGTCCGGGGTAGTAGCATGCAAATACCACTCGCCAATTTTTATTGGCCTTTTATCAAAGACCAGAGGTGTCTCGGGCTCCCAAGAGTGACCCCTAGTGTCACTACATTGACACAACTTCTCGTTCCCTCCATCAGGGAACGGAGGTTACACAAGTAACCATGACGTTTTTGCTACAAAATGATGTAAAAACCATCCTGATCACTCATTCATACAAAACAATATAGTCATTTAACTTTTGTAGGACACTTTTAGTTTAAGGTCATATGCGAGGAGGCGTGGATGATCATGAATATTGATGTGATTCACACCCGAGGAGACAAAGACACCTCCCCTGGGCCTATCAATGAGGAATGTGACTGAGATTGAATGTATTGTTTGTAGCTTATTCACAAAAGCAAGTTTAAGTTAAAAGAAGTAATCTGACTATACATTTTCTTTACATAAAGACTTAAAAACTTTAGACCTACACTACCTTTTAAAGTTTTAGATCGGTAAGATTTTTTTAATGTTTTTAAAAGTAGTCTCTTCTGCTCACCAAGGCTGCATTTATTTGATCCAAAATACATCATAAACTGTGATATTGTGAAATATTTTTAGAATTTAAAATAACTGTTTTCTGTTTGAATATATTGTAAAATGCAATTTATTCCTGTGATCAAAGCTAAATTTTCAGCATCATTACTGCAGTCTTCAGTGTCACATGATCCTTCAGAAATCATTCTAATATGCTGATTTTCTAATATGGGCATATTTACAGCACATTTTACACATTTACACCCGAACAGATATTTTCAAGCACAAGCTTCATTGATGATAATGAGGCAGCATAAACACTAGTTAAAATATAATCTAAACATTCATATTATTTTTATATCATATTACATATCATATTTATATCATACAGCATACAATTTAAATACCTGCTTTAGCTGAAACAACATTTAAATGTAACTAAAACTTGCCTATTAGGACATATTTCAAATTTCAATACTCTGAATACTGGCTGGCAAGTCTGGAAATAGTCCAACAAGTAAAATATGTACATGTTTATATAAAATAGCATATCAACTAATGTAAGTAAAGACTTACTTATCCGAAATTGTATCCTCGGCTGGATCAAGCCGCTCTTCAAAATGCAAACGTTCATCGTCGGAGTCCCGCTCTTCTTCTGAGGAAAATGTGAACTCTTCATTACTATCCAGGAGCTTCCTCACCTGTGTAGCGTGCCATCTTCCAAATGCGCGGGAAAGTGAATGAACTTGATGCTTTTTACGGCATTGTTGGGGGCGTTTACCATTTGCATAGATTGCCTCAGCACAATACCGTTTGAATTGCGCCTGGGTGGGATCACATTAGCGATAATTTGCTGAGCCAGGAGAAACTGTACATCTCTTTAGTTTCATACAGATTACATTACAGGGCAATATTTGTTTTAACTTTGAATTGTTTTATTTAAAAGTAGACATTGTAAGCTTTCTTTAGACATGTTTCATGTTTGTCTGATAAGTATTCGCAGAGTTTCAGTTCATTTTTGTGACATGTTTCAGAAAGATGCTCGCAGAGACAGAGAAGGCTGAAAGTGCACCGTTTATTTTCTTTATTTTACAAAAGCACAAGGTTTTGTTGTTATTGTGAGTGTACACAAATAAAAGTAGATCCTTTATAGTCTCTAATGATGTCTTACACTTATCTGTATGCCCAAAAATGACGGAGTATTTTAAATTGTTTCTGCTGTTATGAAGAAAAAATCCAGCAGGACGCGCTGGCAGATTAGATGGGCTCGCTCCCCCTGAATTTACGTTTAGGAATTTCATTTAAACTGAACTCAGAATCAGTTCTGATTCTTTTGAGAATAGATTCAGAATCGTTTGAAAAAGAATCGAGATGCATCGCTGAATCGATTTTCCCACCCCTGATGATGAAGAGTGAACTTCTGGCCTTACAAAAAAAATATATAGTTGTCGCAAACTTGCCACAAATTTGCCACTCATTAATTTTCACATGCAAATGATCTTTGCAGCAAACTCTTAATTGTTGCCTAAGGTTTGCTGCAGGTTCACAACTAACAGTGAAGAGCTGCAAACTTCTGGTAAACATTTGCGGCAAATAACAAGCTCATTTGCATGTGAAAATAATGAGTGTCAAATTTGGGGGAAGTTTGCAGAAAGTTTGTGGCAACTCAAAATTTTTTGTAAGGGTTGTCCTAACAGTCAAATTCTGACTCAGTCTGAATATTTACCCAGACGGTAGGCTAATTTGCACAGTTAACTGCGTAGTTAAGTACTATGCAAGCTCCATTTTATGCATAGTTGCATTCCAAAATGCATCTGACCGCAATTCATAACACAACGCAAGTATGTGATACATTCTCTGTGTTGCCATAAGGGGCGCTACAGCCCCTTACTCAAGATATGCCTCTGGATCATCTTGTGGCCCTATCTTGGTGAGCAATAGGTGGGGGTGTGCTGCTGCCAGGGACGTGGTGGCCGCCCCCTCCTGGGGTACTAAGCTCCGCAGTACCCACCGGTCATCCTCCTGGGCCCAAAGGAGAGCCTCAAAACACTGTTGCAGCTCTCTCTGAAGATCCATGAGGACCTGGTGTTGGCCCTGGTGGAGGCTGTTGAGAGACTGGAAGACTTCCCCCAGTGGCAACGTCTCCATGACAGCATATCCTTCTTCCTCTTTTCCCGGATCTCAGCATCAGTGTAACAGACAAGCCTCTCGTTCATGGGAAAGGAGGAAGCAAGAACCAGATTAACAATCAAAGAACTTTAATTCAACATAAAACACTGAACTGAAACAAAAGCGCACACACAAAACATTGCTGCATGCGTCTCTCCATCACTCTAGGGATTGGCCCCTTATATTTCCCCCATCTCTCACTGTGAACATAGAAATAGCAATTACCAGCAATTCATCTCATGTGAAAGCCCTTACCGCTTCCTCTCCCCAGACAAACGCTCGTACACGCCCTCGTCCACATACCCCCACCACCCGACTCAGGCCAGGGGAACCGCCTGATCCGGGCATTGGCATCCTTCGTGCGGTGGAGCCAACAGAGGGTGAATGCTCATCCCAAAAAACAGTAGCGGTGAGTGAGGACTGCCCACTTGTTGGCCAAGCACTACTTCTATATGGTGCTGTACTTCTTCTCTCTCATAGAGAGCTTACGACTAATGTACAGCACCAGGCGCTCCTCCCCCTTCACCACCTGGGACAGTATAGCACCCAGCCCTTTGTCCGATGTGTTCATCTGCAAAACAAAAGGGAGAGAGAAGTCAGGGGAATGCAGAAGTGGACTGCTACAAAGTGCAGTTTTTACCTGCATGAATGCTTGTTGGCATGGCTCCGTCCACTGGACTGGGTCTGGAGCTCCCTTTTTAGTGAGATCAGTCAGCGGGCTGGTGACATTCAAAAAATTAGACACAAACCTTCGATAATAGCCAGCCCCAGGAACTGTCTTGCCTCCTTTTTGGTCTTGGGTCTCGGGCAGGTTGCAATTGCTGCGGTTTTATCAATTTGGGGCCGCAACTGACCATGACCCAAGTGGAACCCCAGATACCATACCTCCACCTGCCCAATTGCGCATTCTTCGAGTTTGCTGTGAGCCCCGTTTGTTGCAGTGACCTCAGAGTAGTATGCTGCTGCCAATCATTACTATAAATGATTATGTCATCCAAATAGGCAGCAGCATACACAGCGTGTCGTCTGAGGACCATGTCCATAAGATGCTGAAACATAGCCGGGGCCCCAAAAAAACCAAATGGAAGGGTCACAAATTGGTGTAAACCAAACTGTGTGGAGAAGGCCATTTTTTCACAGGACATTGGCATTAAGGGGATCTGCCAATACCCCTTTAAAATCCAGTGTCGAATAAAAGCTAGCCGTGCCCAACCAATCAAGTAGTTTGTCGAGGCATTGGATATGCATAAAATTTAGACACCACATTGACTTTCCTATAATCCACACAGAACCGTACCGAGCCATCGCTCTTAGGTACCAGAACCACCGGGCTGGCCCAATCACTGTGGGATTCTTCTATTAACCTCATATCGAGCATGGCCTTTAATTCTTCCCATACTACCTATTTCTTGTGTTTGGGTAAGCGTTAGGGATGACTATGTACCACTACCCCTGGGGTTGTCTCAATGTGGTGTTTTATGAGAGTAGTGTGGCCGTGGAGAGGCGAGAACACATCAGAGAAATTATTTTGCAACCTGGCAACCTCCATATGTTGTGACGGCGAGAGGTGGTCTCCACAAGGGACTGGGGTGAACTGATTGGCTTTTAGATTCACCTCCGGTCCAAGCTCCTCCCTTTCCGGAACTACTGTCACCAAGGATACGGGGACCACCTCTCTCCATGTTTTTAGTAGGTTGAGGTGGTAAATCTGACGTGCCCCGCCCCTGTCCGTATGCACTACCTTATAGTCGACTTCCCCAACTCGCCATGTGACCTCAAAGGGCCCTTGCCATTCACAAGTAATTTCGAGCTCTGTGGGTATCAATACAAGTACTTTATCTCCCTGTGCAAACTCCCGTAGCCGAGCTCCCCTGTTATACAGCTGGGATTGACGTTCTTGCACCTGTAGCAAATTCTCTTGTGATAGTCACCCCAGTGTCTGGAGTTTTGTTCTCAGGTCAAGAGCATACTGAATTTCATTTTTGCTCTGTGAAGGTCCCTCCTCCCAATTTTCCTTCATGACATCTAACACGCCATGGGGCTTATGCCCATATAACAATTCAAACAGGGAAAACCCCGTGGAGGCTTGCGGAACCTCTTGCACTGCAAATAACAGGGGTTTGAGCCTCTTATCGCAGCTCTGAGCATCTTTGTGCATAAACTTAAGAATCATATTCTTTAAGGTCTTATTAAATCCTTCGACCAAGCTGTTGTTTGTGAATGGTACACGTTTGTCCAAATTAATTAAATACCCAATAATTCGTACAGCTTGCGTAGTGTACGTGACATAAAAGCAGTGCCCTGATCAGTGAGGATTTCTTTCGGAATCCCCACTCGGGAGATAATTCTGAAGAGTGCCTCCGCAACACTACGTGCTGAGATGTTGCACAGAGGCACTGCTTCTGGATTTTGCATTGCGTAATCCACCAGGACTAATGCAAAGCAATGCCTGAGGGCTCTCCATTGTAGTGGCCCGATGAGGTCCATACCAATTCATTCGAAGGGGCCCTCAATCAACGGGAGGGTGCACTTTTGGAGCGGCCGGCGGATTCACCAGCTGACATTCACGGCATGCTGCACACCCTGTGAATGCCCGGCTAATAGAAACTGGCCATGAGACGGCTTAGTGTTTTTCCCTGTCCCAAGTGACCTGCCATCGGATTATAATTTTGTCTCCAGAATATTACCATGATTGTCACTATAGGATAATCACGAATATCCCCGTGCACACACCTCACCCGATTATTTGCCTTCAGTCCCCCGTTTTGAACCAAGCATTGATGAATGGAGGTTTGATTACAACCTGAATCTATCAAGGCTTGGTATGTATCCCCCCAATACTTACGGGTATTTTGTACATCCCTGCTCGATCGGAGGCAGTCTGTAGGGTGTCGGGGATCTGGATCAAGGTCCCCACCTCCATTACCGGGCATAGCTCTCAGACATGACCGGGCTACCCACAACTCCAGCAGACCGGCCAAGCCTCCCGCCCACACTCCTAACCGGGGAGCCGGTCTTAGGGGAGTGGTCCCCCATTTCCAGGGAAATGGAACAGGATGTAAGGGGAGGGGGGAGAGAACAGGGGAGGACACATTAGAGGGTGAAAGGGCGTGGGGTGCGCTGGCCCCTGAATACGCTGCCAGATGGTCTTCCGCCAGCTGGACCACTTCATCCAGTGACACCGGTCGGTGGCACTGGACCCATTTGGTCATCCACTTCAGCAAACGGGAGACAAACTGCTCCAACACCACCAGGTTGATGACATCATTGACGTCGCTGTCCTCCTTAGCCAACACCCACCTCTGGCAAGCATAACAGAGCGGCTTGGCAAAGGCAAACGGGAGGCTGTCCTCATTCAGCATCAAGGAGTGGAAGCGCTGGTGGTGTTCTTCTGGGCTGCAGCCAATCTGTTGCAAGATGGACTTTTTCAGCACCGAGTAGTCCAGGAGGTTAGCGACCGGAAGCTGTTGTCCCACGATTTGGGCTACCCCGGTCAGCAGCGGCAGAAGATGTTCTGCCCACTGTTCCAGCAGCCACTTCAGAGCTTCGGCGGTGTGCTTGAAAAGTTCAAGGTATGCCTCTGGACCATCTTGAGGCAACAGGTGGGGGTGTGCTGCTGCCAGGGACGCAGCGGCCACCCCCTCCTGGGGTACTAAGCTCCGCAGCACCCACCGGTCATCCTCCTGGGCCCGAAGGAGTCCATGATCCATGAGGGCCTGGTATTGGCCCTGGTGGATGCTGGCGAGGGACTTCCCCCAGCAGCGACGACTCCATGACAGCATATCATTCTTCCTCTTTTCCCAGATTTCGACATCAGTGTAACAGACAAGCCTCTCATTCATCAGGAAAGGAGGAAGCAAGAACCAGATTAACAATCAAAAAGATTTTAATTCAACATAAAACACTGAACTGAAACAAAAGTGCACATACAAAACACTGCTGCGTGCATCTCTCTCTCTCTATCTGTCACTCTAGGGACTGGCCTCTTTTATTTCCCCCCGTCTCTCACTGTGAACACAGAAACCGATATTACCAGCAATTCATCTCAGGTGAAAGCCCTTACCGCTTCCTCTCTCCCCAGACGAATGCTTGACCACGCCCTCACCTCCACACATACAATAGGGAAGTTAGCACAAGGACTAGCCTATATGTCACCAACAATCAGGTTTTGAGACAAATGTCCAATTACAAAAATGCTTGCTTTCTCTCTATAAGCGGTTTTGTGTTGGTTTCAACTATCAAAAATTACAATAATCTTCCAATCCTCCAAATTAAATTCTAAGATATTAATATTTTTGCAATAGCTCAAAATGAACACAAATCACACATAATGAAACCACAATGGCATTAAGGCAGGAGTCAACCATATTCTTGAGGTAGATTTTCAATTATTTTTAGTGCTATATATGTTGTAATTTGGTTGCACTTTATTTTCCAGAACATATACTTTCAGTATACTTACTGTGTACTTACCCAAGAAAGTACTCAGTAATATTAGGTACCTACATGTACTTAACATGGGGTAAGGTTAGGGTTGGGGTTAGGGTTAGTACCTAGTGATTACTGTAGTTGTTGTAATTATATAATAAGTAAATGTAGAACAGTACTGTAAAATAAAGTGCTACCTGTAATTATATACAATGCATTAATTAACATTTTGGATTCAAATCTTATATGAATAAATGTATTTCACACTAAATATTATCATGATATAGTTTTGCCATATATATAGTAAATGACCAAGGGGTAATGCCTATTTTGGATAAACCAAAATATTTGATTATTCATAACAAATTAATGATTAGTCTGGCATTATTGCAAAAACAGGTTCGAATTATGTAATTATTTAGTTAAAAACAGTAAAAAACTAAGGCCACATCTATTCTACACTAATATGTTTTAGTTTGAAAAAATGTTTACACCTCTCATCCACACTGGAACTGAGTTTTCCTCCACCGCAACAAAACACTTGAAAATGATCTCTAGAAGGTTGCAATGGGGCTAAAGGCACCCCTTAAGGAAAATGTGATTTTTTTTTTTTTTTTTTCTGGTTGCAAAGTTTATCAAGATGAAATAATAATAATATTAATAAATAATAATTGAATATTGATGAAGCAATATATTGAAGCAATATATCAGGCAGCCAGGGATGAAGCTTGAAGAAGGGGGTGGGGTCAGGTGGCCTGAGAGGAGGGTCCAGGAAGGGGGTGGGGTCCGGTGGCCTGGGAGGCAGTTCAAGGTAGGGGGCAGGGTCAGGCAACCTGAGAAGAGGGTCCAGGCATGGGGTGGGGTCAGGCAGCCTGGGAGGAGCTCAAGGTAGGGGACAGAGTCAGGAGGCCTGAGAAGAGGTTCCAGGAAGGGGCAGGGTCCAGCGGCCAGGGAGGAGGGTCCAGGTAGGGGGCGGTGTCCAGCGGCCTGAGATGTGAATGTGAAGCCCGGGAAGAGCCAGAGGGATGATAGGGAACTGGCTGAGAGGGGTCTTGGGATTTGGAGTTCCACCCCTGCAGTAGAAGTTCCACCTCTGCAAGCCAGCAAAAGTGGTCCACCAAATCACAAAAAGGCCAGCAAATGATTTCTTCCAGCTCCACCGCCCTGACCGGTTTGTCCAAACCTGTCAGGAAAAGGTGTTTTAAGAGAATCTCACCATAACACCACCTAAAGGCCTCACCGGCGAGCTCATGAGCATATTCTCTGATGGATCGACCGCTCTGAGAATGGGTCAGAGAACTGTCATTGTGGGTGGTGTTCTGGAAGATTGACTCTTTGCAGACAGGAGCTGCGAAAAGAAAAATTCCCATTGCCTCCGCTGGGTCCAGTAATGGTCATTCTGTCAGTTTTGGAGTAAAGGAAGGACCCAAACGCAGGAGGCAATTCAATGGGCTTTTATTAAAACTAAAAATATAACAAAAAACAAACAAAAACTACCATGAAGTGGAAAAAAAAAACACACAGTCCAGGGCGACAACACAATGACGGGCTGGGCTGGAATGGGGAACCAACAGAAATCCGATTGGACAGGAACACTACCGACAGAGACCTAACAGGGGACATAAACACAAGCAACATCCCACAACGAACTGGCACAAGACAAAATACACAATGGGGTTAAATAGGGAAGATAACAAGGAGGGCAAGTGAAAACAATCAACTAATAATCAGACAGAGAACAAGGCAAACGAGAGAGTGGGGTTATCACTGAAGACAGACACAAATGCACAAGGGAATGAGAAAACACAAACCGAAGTGCATTCACACAGCATGAGACAAAACACAAGTGCCTGGATTCAGCCACAGAGTAAATAAATCAAACCAACTGATGTGGCTGAATCCAGACACAACACATAAAACAGACACAGAACATGTACATGTCAGGGCTCTGCCACAAAGGGGAAAAACCAAAAACTAAGGGCAGAACCCTGACACAAATACTTTTGAGACAGCATGATGCTTTTTTTAAAATAAAAAATGCAGATTCGAAATAAACACTTCATTGCACAATTTCCTGTTAATTACAGTTACATTTGGCATTTATTTATTTATTTATTTTTTGGGGAGAATATAAAATCAAAAGTGTCTTTAGCCCCGTTGTACTCTACCACATACTTTGGAAAATGATGACGATAGGACACGGCCAAAAACATATTAGTACTGTATAAACATGGCCAACTTTTTAAAATGGATAATATTGACACTCATTTCTGAATGGATGAGCCACATTCAAAGCTGTAATAAAATAATAAATAGGCACATACACCTGTGACCATATAACATAATTCAATATTAAGTATTGTGTTGTTGCTTTAATAAATAAAACTGATTTCATAGGGCCCTATATAGAACAGTATTGTCATACTGCCTAATGCCACGCTTTCCATAATATGTGAGGACTTTGTTTGTTTCTGAAATAAGAGCCAATGCTGTATGAGCGGTCATTTATTCAGTGTATATGGCTGCTGTACTGTACATTACTTTGAGTTTTTGCCAGGGTCATATTAAAAAGGGAAGGGGATAGTAGAGCAGTGGGCAGACATATATCATTGTAATTAAAGGCTGGCCTAATGATGCAGGCTTCCACCAGCATGATTCCTGTCTGATCACAGGGCTGCTTCATTAGGAGCACTCAGCCTAACGAGGTGTAGCTGTAATAAAGTAATTCTCTGCTTGCCGTGGTGATAAAGAGCTCCTCTGGCTGAGGGAGGGATGAAAATATAATTATAATTGGAAATGCTTGACTAAAGTTATTGCAGGGCTGCTGAAGGGTGCAGTGTTTTTGTGTTTGGAACCATTCCTCTCTTCCCATATCTCTCTCTTCATTGCATTGCCAGAATCCCTCAAATGAA
Source organism: Myxocyprinus asiaticus (assembly GCF_019703515.2). Lineage (NCBI taxonomy): Eukaryota > Metazoa > Chordata > Actinopteri > Cypriniformes > Catostomidae > Myxocyprinus > Myxocyprinus asiaticus. Next base: position 8,602,018 of record NC_059366.1, read on the forward strand.
TATGTCAGGAGACATGAGAGGGGTGGGGGGTAATTAAGCTGATTGTAAGTGCAGTAATGTAGCTGAAGGAGGAGGCCGGGCTACAGAACAGACAGAATTTGATGAGCTATGCATTGCATCCCACATGCTAGTTTTCTTTCTTTCTTTTTTTTTTTTTTTTGGTCTTCTAATCATTTAAATTCATTTCATTGTATAGTAAAATCCCAAGACCAGACATTTAAAAAAAAATTGGATTAGCGATTATGACATTTATCCTTTTCTTTATTATTGGTGCTTGCTAAGGTAAGCATCATTATTACTACTGAACAAACCTATAACTCTAATTAATGAACCTTGGTGTATAACTTTTTGGTGTGCCTTGTTAGAGAGAGGTGTGCTTTTACTCTTTGGATTTAGAGATCAGATTAACAATTTTTGCCTGGCAAGTGATAAAACAGGCAAAATTATCCCATAGACTTGCACTGAAGGAAGGACATGAACCATGTCTAGAGAATATCATAGAGGCCAGCTAGCAACCACTCAAAACACCCCAGCAACCACAGTAATCCACTAAAAAAACATTTAAAACACAAGTGTTAGCAACTGCATAGTAACACCCTGGAAACCATTCAGAACACTCTAGCTACCACCTAGAAGTGCTCTAGCAACCATACAGAGCACCATAGAAACCACATAAACACCTTAGCAATGACCCAGAACACTATCGCACCTACCTATGCCCTAAAAAGCACCCAGAACGGAATAATATAACAACACCTTGGCAACCACCTAACAATCAACCAGAACACCTTAGCAACCATGTAGTAATCCACTAAAAACACTAAGAACACCTTAGCAACTGTATAGCAACACCCTGGCAATCTCCCAAAATACCCTAACCCCTTAGAAGTGCCCTTGCAACCAACGAGAACACCAAAGCAACCACATAGAAACACTATAATCACCACTAAGAACACCTTAGCAGCCAGTGCCCTGGCATCCACCTACAACACCCAAGCAATCACCCAGAGCACATTAGAAACCACAAAGCAATGCACTAAATACCACCCAGAGCAACATAGCAAACACATAGCAACACACTTAATACCACCTAGAACACCTTAGCAACTAGTGCCCTGGCAACCACCCACAACACCCTAGAAATCACTCAGAAAACCATTACAACACCCTGGCAACCACCTAACAACCACACAGAACACCATAAAAACAATGTATTAATCCACAAAAACAACAAAAAAAAAAACTTTTAACAACTGCAAAAACCCAAAACCCAAAGCAATGCACTAAATACCTCTTGGAACAACATATGTAGAAACCACTCAGCAAAGCACTAAATACCATCTAGAACATCTGAGCAACCACACAGAACACCACATGAACCACATAGCAACACAGTTACAGTGTTTTTCTATTGGATACACACTGTGACTGAAACAATTCATCAATTCGTTAATTTCTCTTGCTAATGTGCCAGAAACATATACCCATTCTGCAAAATGGTTAACACTTTTTTTTTTCCTGCTTCCACACAATTTGTGGTTCCCATGCATTCTATTTGCAAAACTCTTCACACAACTCTCAGCAGTCCAGCACAACTGTCATTGTGAATACACCTGCTCCAAATCTAAAACCAAGGGAGTCAAACAAACAAAACTCAATGAGATAATGCAGCAAACACATTTCACCTGTGCAAACACAATCAACCAAAATTGAATACTTCACTGTCTCAAATATATAAAAGTTAAACAATTGATCATTGAAACATCAAAAACATGGAACAACAAAGAGCATGAGGAGGTAGAGGAAGACAAAGACACAGACATATATCAAATGAGATACAGTAAGAGCAGAGGTGGTTAGTAACGTGCTACATTTACTCCGTTACATTTACTTGAGTACCTTTTTGGAAAAAAAATGACTTTTAGAGTAGATTTAAAAGTGGCTACTTTTGACTTTTTACTTATGTTTTAATGAAAAAATGTTACTTTTACTTCGTTACAATGGGCAGCATTCCTGTCATTACATTACTGAGATTAATTTTAATTAATGCATAATTTATTGAGAGATCACTGAATGGGACTTTTATGACAGCGGAAGTTCACAGCTGCACATGCTGTCACAGACTGTCACTCAAGCCGAGTCCATCACTGCTGCAGCAACACTTTCTTCACACCGCACAGTGAAAAAATAATAGATTCGTCATGCAATGTCTTCATTTAACACCAAGACAAGCGGATATTTCAAGATTAAAATTGAAGCTCCAATTTATGGCAGCACTCTGAGGTAAGTTGTGGCACTAATGCTAACACGGGCCTTTCTGTGTAATGTGATTTTGGGGCTCTTATGACATCAGTTTTTAAGTGTACATTTTTAAATCAGTGCAGCAATATAATATCTGTGCGTTTTGTCCGGCATGTCATGAGCAGTATTTATGCATTTACCCCGAGCCCTCGCATAGATTCTGGAAACTATCACAGCTATTTCGGGCTGATTAACTAAATAAATCCATGAAAAGACCCACGTTAAGTATAAATGCCTTTGGTTCTGCCATTCGCATGATTGACAACTGGAGTGCGACCAGACAGCATTTCTGCATGTGCACAGCGAGATGTGCGGGAGTGAGGCAATCGTATGGCGAAGAGAGTGGCTGTGTCCGAAATCGTTCACTCATTCACTGTTTCCTATATAGTGAATGGCAGTGAGTGCACTATATCTCAGCAGTGAGGGAAAGAAATGAGTGAGTGATTCGGATGCTGACGTATACACCGAGCGTCAGAGCAGAAACAATGTCACATATGAACTTTTAAAATACCTGGGCCTTGCTTGTTATTCTTATTAAATAATATATTAATTCAATAAATCTTCATTCTGTTTGTCATTTTTAATATATATGTTAATATAAAGAGTAAACACATTTGATCAAATGTGCATTATTGTATTTTTATTTGTTATACTTTAGTATCTTTAAACTCCAATACAAGCTGGGTAGCGTTTCTCATCCGACCATAAACAGCACCAAAGTTATCATAACCTGCATGTTATAACTGAATATTTAAATCATCCACATAATTATCATTTCCACTGTGTTGTCTCCTGAGTTAAAATAACATCACCTCAGTGAATTATTTAGTAAATAAAGAATTATTCAGCTTAATGGCAAAATTCTGTATAAATATAAATGAGTACATTTTAAAATGTATCTGTATGTTTTGCCTCTCTATATGTTATGTTATTTTAATCAATGATTTGTCAAAAAGTAATTTGATACATTCAGCATGAAATCAAACATTGCAGGAGTGAATGAAGCAGTAAACTGTCATCTTTCTCTCGCACTCACATTTTCACCATAATAAAAGGTTTCCAAACCTCTCTTCTTATTGACAAATTCATCCAGATCTGACAAGTGCCCTTAAAGGGATAGTTCACCCAAAAATGAAATTTCTCATTATTTACTCACCCTCATGCCATCACAGATCTGTATGACTCTTTCGTCTGCTGAACACAAATGAAGATTTTTAGAAGAATTTCTCAGCTCTTTTGGCCCATACAATGCAAGTGAATGGGTGCCAACATTTTAAAAATCACATAAACCAGCATAAAAGTAATCCATAAGACTCCAGTGGTTAAATCAATTAGAAAACAATGAGTAAATGATGAGATAATTTTCATTTTTGGGTGAACAATCCCTTTAAAGTGATAGCTCAGCCATAATTTAATATTCCGTCATCATTTCCCTACCCTCATGTTGTTCCAAACTCGTGTGACCTTCTGTATTCTGTGGAACACAAAAGATGTTAGACAAAATGTTAGAGACTGACAGTCTCAGTCACCATTCACTTTCAAAATATGGAGGAAAAAAACACATTCACTGAAAGTAAATTATGACTCATAATATCTACTTATTGTGTTGCATGGAAGAAAGAATGTCATACAAGTTTGGAACAACATGATGGGGAATGATGACAGAATTTCCATTAATAATAATTTTGTAATGTATGTTAAATGTGTATTATGTAATGGAATATGGAGGAGTTAACATCCATTATGTCATTTGTGAAAGTAATGAGTTACTCAGTTACTTGAGTACTCTTTTAATTGGATACTTTCTTACTCTTACTCAAGTAAATATTTATGTTAGTTCTTTTACATCTACTTGAGTAATTATTGTTTTTCAAGTAATTGTACTTTTACTTGAGTACAGTTTTTGGCTACTCTACCCACCTCAACCATGGTATGAGCTTTAGGGAAGCTTGACAGAGAGTGTTGCCACATCTAAACAGTTATACTATAGCTAGAATAATTAGGACATTTCGAACTGAGAACAGGTAAGTTGTTGGTTACACATATTTCTTACAGTATGTATGGGAAACCCAACTTTTTCAACCTCTACAGAATGGAAAGAAGACCATCAAATATTGGAAAAAGAATCGCCTGTTCACCTCAAATCAAACACCTTAAATTGTCAATATGGTGGTTGCCAGTACTGTAATGATATCACTATTTTCTGGCTACTTTTTTATAGTACATGGCCAAGTTTTCTTTCAAAAGGTGACACTAAATACATTGAGAATTGAGTTAGCAGTAAATACAGCAAATTGGGAAGTAAAATGTCTGGTTTTGTTTGTTGTTTTTTTTTTTTTTTTTTTTTTTTTTGCAATCTGAATAAAATTCATTTTGATGAGAAAGTATTATCTTTTGCAGCACAGTGTATAAACTGATACTTAGTGTGTGCAACATAAATGTGTTTCTGAGTGTGATTCTGACTGCATAATTTAGTTTTGACTGCTGTGGGTAAAGTTTTTCAGCAAATAGTGAGTTTTTCCTTGGGTGTGTAAGATTTTGGAAATGTGGTATTTTATAATGGGCTTTGTGTATGTAGTTTGAGGGGTCATGATTCTGTGAAATGTGTGTATCCAATTAGTAAAGTAAAGTAATACCACCTTAAGTAACCAATGTCCTGACAACCACCTACAACACCCAAGCAATCACCCAGAGCATCATTGCAGTCTCCTACCAATGCCCTAACAACCACCCACAACACCCTGGCAACCACCTATCAATCACCCAGAACACCATAGCATCACCCTGGTCCATTACAATACCCTAGAAACCACCTTACAAACAACCAGAATACCAGAGTAGCAACTAGCTACCAACACTCTAGTTATTACTCAGAATACCTTAGCAACAATAAAGCAATGCCATGTAAACCACCCATAACACCCTCTCATTGTAGCTGCAACTTTTGCACGGGCAAGCACCATTCGCATTTTCTTCTTAAATCTCTCTTTCTTTCTATACAACAATTTAATTTTATAGGTACTGCTAAATGGCTGGCCTCTAGCAAGGAAATTATTTTTCATTGGGTTCTGTAGTTAAAAAGTGAACATATATGTGCAGATAGACAGTTGATGGCCTTCTGAAAGGACAGCCTGTGAAATGAGTGCTTTCCCTAATTAGAATACAGAACTGCACATTGTAAGTAAATGGCCGTTTTTTTTTTTTTTTTTTTTTTCATTGGTTCACTGAAAATGTTAGCTGTGATTAGTTACACAATTCAACATTAACCTGTAAATTAAAATTTCTTGGTGCAATTTGATGGGTGATTTAATTTGGTCCTCTCTCTCTCTCTTTCTCTCTCTCTCTCTCTCTCTCTCTCTCTCTTACTCTAGCACTCTGCTTGCCGCAGGCTTATCCCATTATGAATTCTTTATATAGCTTTTTTCCCTTAATGATCAGCGGCTTGTGCTCCAGTACTGATTACTGTTGTACACTTAGCACTACATAAAGCAGGGGATTAATATGCCCCACAAGAATTGTTGCTATGGATCCCCCAGTTGCCTTCCAAGAGATGTTTCTGCTGCATCAATTGTCCATAAATTACGATCACCAGTGAATTAGCCTCTAGACTGTGTGGAGAAGTACAAGCCAAGAGAAGTACTCTCACTCATTTCTCAGACGAAAGTGATCTCCTCTATTAATCATGACCTGCCTCTATTTTTTTTTTTTTTTTTTTTTGGATAATGTAAGATGCTGTGTGATATTTTCCCTCATATCTCCATCTCGTCCTGGCAGGAGGTAGGAATGAGCTGACCGATGGAGCCAGAGGAAGGTGTTATAGGGAAAAGAGAGAGGTTTGGCCTTCAGTAAGTGTGTCATTTTGCTCCTGTGAATGGGACTGTCAGGCTGCAAATGCCTTTTCTCTCTTTTTTTAATCTTTTTTTTTTTTTTTTTTTTTTTTTTTTTTTTTTACGGGTTTGAACGCCTTTTCTCTCTTTTTTTACCCTTTTTTTTTTGATGGGGGGTAAAAATGCATAGATCAGACAATGAAAATCCAGTGCATTGATTGTGGAATTTAATAATGTGAATAATGCAATGCATTTCTGTAAAAATGTTATGCTAATGTCAACCAAAACGTTGAATCAGTTATGAATTAGTTAACTGAAAGGGACATCTCTGTCTTACTCTCATTAGATTAGATTCAACTTTATTGTCATTGTGCAGAGTACAGGTACAGAGCCAATGAAATGCAGTTAGCATCTAATCAGAAGTGCAAATAGCAATTTGTATGTATAAATATATGTATATGAGTATATACAATAAATATTTTTATGGAGTGCAAAGTTATGAGGTAGAGAAGCAGAGACCAGCTCAATGCAAATGTCTATGAATACAGTACAAGGTGCAAATGAAGAAGTATAAACACTGAAGGTGCATTGTACAGAATGAATTATAAATATGTAAATATATATATATGGCCAGAGACCTAACAGTGCAAGTGGCATACTGTATGATCATGTCTCATCATACAGTACTTGCAAGTCACAAGACATAAAAAGGGTTGCAAAAATAAGGAAATGCTCTTTGCAAAACTTTACAAAAGCATTCAAAATTCTACCTCAGAAGTTATTGTGCACAGAATGTAGAACAGAATCACTTTTCGAATTGCCTGGTATTTCTGACTCTTGATCTGTAAGGTATAGTGTGCCTTTCTCACGTTTGTTGTATTCTCATTCTGTTCTTGCACTGTCTTTTTGCCATGGCTGGTTCTCTCCAAGTGGAAGAATCGGGCAAGCTACATTAAGTCTTGAGTCCAGGCCAAAGGAACAGCTGTGGGCTTATCGTCTGGCTGCTCCCTCTGCTACACATCAATTCTGCATGTCATATGACCCAACAAGATGGAGGATAGACTCAGTGTTCACCCTCAAGGATTGTGCAATATGATCACTTATTCATTCCACCCTGCAATAAATTCATATCAGGTGCAATGGTAATACACATGTGTGATATGAACATGGACTTGGAATGCATTGGATTTCATAAAACATTGCCGATATTATTAATATAAGGTCTTAAAATAAATACTTTTTCAGTTACCTCCCTTATGACATGTTCAGATCTTACTAATTGCACAGCATATGTTGCGTGGGTGAATCACACAGAACCTGTCAAGAACATGTCCAGGTCACATTTAACCACACAGTGAAAATAAACTATATTTTGATTAAAGAAAACAAAGCATATTTTTTTAGGACCATTGATATATATATATTAATTGTGACATTATTTTCATGACAATTATGCACATTTCCCTGATGCCAAAACATACATGATTTGCAATAAGGTTGTATTCATTAACATTCGTTAACCACAGTAGTTAACATGAACTTATGATTGACAATGCTTTTGCGGAACTTATTAATGTTACTTTCAACATATACTAAGACATTTTTTTTATTAAAAGTTGTATATGTTAACATTAGTTAATGCATTATGAACTAACATGAACTAACAATGAGCATTTTTTAAAATAAATTATTTAATATTGTTCATTGTTAGTTCATGATAATTATGCATAAACTAATGCTAACAAATAGAACCTTATTGTAAAGTGTTATTGATATACTGTATTATTTAAATGGTATAGTATTTAAACGTCAAGGCAGTATTTGTTCCACTACCTTTAACGAATGGGTAGATGCCATGAACCACGTCCAATAACTTTTGTTTTCACCATTTTTAATCAAACATTGCCTTCATTAGTTCATTTTAAATGGTCCTGTTGTGGCGACATTTTATAAAGTACAAATATTTCAAGTAGTCTCTCCATTAAAATGAGGCCATAAAAACTGAAAAAAAATAAATAAATAAATAAAAATAAAATAATAATAATAATTTACAAAAAGAAATGTAACAAAATGCTGTTTAAAATAGTTGAGGTATAGCATGTCACACCACTATGTTTAATGTGTACTACTCTTCTGCTTATTTATTTAATTTTTTACAGTAATTTTACTGTTTTATGTTAATGAAAATCTAATGAGCATAACCATTAAGAATAAAGAGGTTTTCATAAAATAAATAAAATTAAAAAGTAATACGTCTAGGCACAATTTTAAGGGGAAATGTACTTATTTTTCAAGAAAAAAATGTCACAATGCAAAAAAAAAAAAAAAAACAACTTCCTTTTCTCTATGCAAAATATCATTTATTTTTAATTTCTTTGGATTTTGAGGTGAAATTGGACCTGGACATGTGCTTGACAGGTTTCATGAGATTTGCCCGTGTGATCTAAAGTTGATCTTGTCGCAGCATTAGCCCTCCGATCCCCCTGCACATGTGGCAGAGGGTTCCGTGCCTCATTGCCTCCCCAGCGTGGGTGACACAGTCTGCTGGCTCCAACTGACACCCTGACGTGTGGCTTCTGCTGCCCAAGCCAAGCTATGGCTGCCAGGCCTGGAAGGAGACCAGGGCCAACCAACAGCTGGAGTTGAGCTTCAGGCCTGTCCAAGCTTCAGGCAATGAATCACTCACAATTAATTTTTAACTCCTGCCTGCTTCAACGGAGGCCTGCCGGTAAGGCATCTCCTTCCACCTCTGTAAATATATGATGGGCTGCTCTTAAAGTATTCTGATTGCACTGCAAGAAGATAGCTGGGAAATGGAAGCACGCTCTCTTGAGCTTCCCCTTTTTGGATCTGTGGACTGTGGAACTCCTCTGATTTCAGAGCTCTCTGTGGTGCACCTGCAGGCATGCACTCAGATCTGAAGCTAGCTGACGGATCAAAGCCGTAATGCTGGACTTTTTGAAATAGATGCCTGGATCACAGAAGCATTTTTGAGCCACCCAGATCTACATTTATATTCAATGCTAAAACAACATCTACTCCCTGCAGGCTCCTCATGTAGCAGAAGGCCAGCTTGGTAGAGGAGTTTTCAGATGGCTCATTCCTAATGACACAGGCTGTTAAAGGAATAATTCACTCAAAAATGAAAATTCTGTCATAATTTACTCACCCTAAAGTTGTTCCAAACTGTGGCAGACAAGCCTCTTGTTCAGTGGAAAGGAGGAAGCGGGAACCGGGTTAACAACCAAAAAGACTTTTAATTAAACACAACATAAAAGTGCTTTTCAGCATAACAAACATAAACACACAGCTCTGTCTCTCTCTCTCTCTCTCTCTCTCTCTGGCATCTCCGGCTCCTCCTTATCTCTCTCTCCTGCTGATTGGGGCAACTCAGCGGCAGGTGTGCATCCTCACGGCCCGGCCACGCACTCCTCCTTGTCACACAAACCTTCTAGAACACAAAGAAGGAGATCAATATGTTCCAGTGATTAGTACTCCAGCCTTCGTCTCTACAGTGCACACACGCATGGCAGTTATGATCTACCATTCATTCCCTGCTGCTTCTCTTCTCATTTGCATTTATGTACATTGACATAAAGCTGTTGGAAAGTACATAAAATCATACTTTATTGTACATTGTAAAAGTCTGTGAAAAATGCTGTGGATATTATACAGTTTTTAAAGGTGAAGTGTGTCATTTTTCAATATTACAATACCTTCTCCTATTCCAGTTAAGTGTGCAGAGACAGTTACAAGAATGCCATTCGTAGGTTGACTTCCCTGAAGAGTGGAAACACGTGTGGTTGACTGATATCGATATCAAGAGAGAAGATTGATTCATGGCCAATACGATACTGATATACTGTTAATAAAATTTAATGATAGCAAACAGGGACAATGCTAGGGCGGGATACTGGGGCTTAAGCCCCAGATGTTTGTATCATCTTGTAGAGATCTCAAAAGTACCAGATCTTCGGAATCAAGTTGATACCAAAACATAAATATAATATAATATTAAGGAATTGTACAGTATATGTAAGTAATGATACTTGTATTTCAACAGTATCAGTAATACCAAATTCTGACTCAATTTGACACCCACATGCTGTCTTAGCAGCTGCTTTCCAGCACTCATGTGTACAGTATATGTACGCATACAAGAAGAGCACTTGCGACTAACTTTTGTGTCTGTGTGTGAATGGTCAAAATGCCTGTCTTGGTGAGATATTGGAAACTGTGTTGACTTGGTCCATCCAGATGCAATTATTTCCAAATATTTAGATAACCCTGAAAACAAAGAGCAATATACAGTACTGTACAGATGTGCCATGAACCTTGCAAAGTTTGGTAAATCCAACACCTATTTTAGCCAAGTTACAACCTGCTTTTCAACTAACTAACTTTTAAACTAAATAAAATACACACGCCGAATCAATGAATGAAAACAAACAAACAAACAAACTAAATTTTACACAATGTTCGTTAAACATAAGATAAGCCAAAAGGGACAAAAAGTGTGTTTTTTAAATCACGTTTTAAAGCGCATAGTGTTAAAAGCATGTAACTTCTGATCTTTGAGCACATCTAAAGTAAGTGGGATCTTTTGCAGAAATATTTGAAGATTTTGAAGATTTACTTTATACAAATGAAACATTACAGATCATATTTATTTGATTATTTTTATAAAGTGTATTGTTTTCCGATATGTCATCATATGATTGCCCTATATGCATCCACAGAAGTCTGGGCTAAGCCCCAAATATCCACTGACCCTAGAACCCCTGATAGCAAATACAATTTAAACAAAATTGTTGCATTGAAATTAACACAAAATGTAATCATAATTTACTCAGAATCATTTAAAAATTGTTCATTATACATTGACAAGGCTGTTAGTAGATTTTAAAACTGACACTAGACAAATTACAGTAATACTTATTTTAATCCCCAATTGGGCACAGTAATCAGCTAATGCTGATTTCAAAATTGCCAAATATCAGGCAATATACCATTCTATCACTGGTAAACATTGTGGCACTATTAAAACTTTGCTCTGTTTATTTGCATGACTAATGGCATGACTTTGTGGCTGTTGAGGAATCAACTAATTACTCGAGTACTTGGAAGAGACAACTTGGAAGCGATAGATCATGAAAACACAATAATTATGTAATAATTAAAAGGGTTGTCTGCATGGTTAGAGGGGGCAGCAACTTGCCTCAACAGCATACATATTGACTTTCAGTCCAGGACAGCAACATCACTCAAATTTTATTGCAAAGATTTATAAGGTGCACACACAGGATGTGTTCTTGTGATAGATGTTAGTTCTTGTGTTAAAAACACCTACTTTTGACATGCTGTCTTAATCGTAAAAAGGGCAAGAACATAAAGATACCCCAGAAAATTAACGCAGCATGCGTACATAGACCAGCAATTTCAAAAATAGCTCTCGCTGCATCCTTGAGTACTCGAGTATTTGGTTGATTTATCCATTAAGTACTTGGATTATCAAAATTACCAAAATGCACTTCCGTAGTTGCTAAAGGTGCACAGGTCACTTAAGAAATCTAAAATTTTTGCTCTAATTAAATAATCCGGTAAAGATTTTCCTTCATATAGTTTGACCATAGGTCCATGCCTCTATGTCAACAAGGGCGTATCACTGTTATGTAGGGCACAGTTTGATTATTATGTGAAATGTTGGTGACCTCTTGTCTTTCTCTGGGTGTATTTTGGCCTGATGTGGTTGACTGGGGCTGAATATGTAACTGGCCAGTAGTCTTCAAGTTTCATGGGAATCGGCATGGGGATATGCTTTTGGGGATGATTTCCTGTCTGAAAGACTGAGGGACGCCTCAGGGAACTTCCCTTGCACCCCTCTTTCTCCACAAAAGAAGGAACGCGACGTGACCCGCCTTTGTCTGTCACATAAATGGGGTGAACCATGGAGGCCAGATTTCCCCTCTGAGTATTTAGAATACTCATTGTTTTACAAACAAGTCATTGCAAATATTAATATTCATATTTTTATAGGCCTCTAGAAGTCCCATTGAATCTATTATGCAAGGGGAGCTTTTCTTTCCCGTGTATAATATGTGAGTGACATTCTCCTTATGAAAGGTTGCTGTGTCACACCCCTTTTAGAATCTGCAAATGTAGAAAATGATAATTACATCTCTCTCCTGTAATTTTGTGATTACATGGCCCCTATTATCAAGATGTACAATAGCATTGTGTGGAGTGAATCTCTGAGGATTCAAAGAGAAAAGCACTTTTCATCGGGTCAATATTATACATTTTAGATGAACTGTATTCTGTATTTAAACCAGCCTGTCATAGAAGTGCCTAATGAATTCTCTCCATCTATCCACTGCTGGCGTTCATTGGCAGGCTTGTTAATGGCCTAATAAATGCCAAGCATCTTCCCCTGCATATGTAATGTATGAGGCTTTAAAAAAGCGTTATTGCTCCTTCAAATCCGAGCTGCTTCCTTGAATGTGACGGCATGTGGGTGTCCACCTACACCGCTGAAAATCAATTCTGCTCTTTCTAATAAAGAGTTCGCTTTCTCTGCCACATGCTGAAAAGCAGGGTGTGCTTAAACGACAACAAGAGCGAATTGGTTACATGTGTAGACAGCCCACATCCTACTCATGATATCAAAAAACAACCATGGCAGGTAGTTTTCAATTAACAGAGAAATAACATTGTATAGAGGGTCAGGAACATTTAAATGGAGACCTTGGATGTAATCACCACTTGAGCCCACCAAGATACATGTATTCACATATCGTAGGCTCACTTTCTTGGGATACAACCAACATTTTATTTTCTTGCAGTGGGTTTCTGCAGACCTGCTTTGCAGAGCTTAGCAGGGTCCAAAATGTACACTCACCATTTTGCAAATGAGTACAGTTATGCTCAAAAGTTTGCATACCTTGGCAAAAATTGTGAAATTTTGGCATTGATTTTAAAAATATGACTGATCATGCAAAAAAACTGTCTTTAAGGATAGTGATCATATGGAGCCATTTATTATTACATAGTTGTTTGGCTCCTTTTAAAATCATAATGATAACAGAAATCACCCAAATGGCCCTGATCAAATGTTTACATATCCTTGAATGTTTGGCCTTGTTACAGACACACAAGGTGACACACACAGGTTTAGATGGCAATTAAAGGTTAATTTCCCACACCTGTGGCTTTTTCAATTGCAATTAGTGTCTGTGTATAAATAGTCAATGAGTTTGTTAGATTTCACGTTGATGCACTGAGCAGGCTATATACTGAGCCATGGGGAGCAGAAAAGAACTGTCAAAAGACCTGTGTAACAAGGTAATGGAACTTTATAAAGATGGAAAAGGATATAAAAATGATATCCAAAGCCTTGAAAATGCCAGTCAGTACTGTTCAATCACTTATTAAGAAGTGGAAAATTCGGGGATCTCTTGACACACAGTTTAGTCTTTCTTATATTTATCCAACACATCCAACCTCTTCTGCCAATTCATTCCTCTGAAAAAAAAAAAGAAAAAAAAAGAAAAGTGCACTGCACATAACAGATTTGTATTTGCACTGTACATAACAGATAACAGATTGTATTAGATTTGCACTACCCGTGTGTATGTGTGTATGTATGTATGTGTGTGTCTGTATGTATGTGTATAATTAGTTTTATTTATTTATTTTTATTATTATCTATGTCTTGCTGCTGTTTTTGTATTGTTTTTGTATTGTTGTACACTGGAAGCTCCTGTCACCAAGACAAATTCCTTGTATGTGTAAGCATACTTGGCAATAAAGCTGATTCTGATTCTGATTCTGATACCAAGCCAAGATCAGATAGACCAAGAAAGATTTCAGAACAATTCCACAAAAAAGCCCGGTTACAATATGCCCAACAACACCTTGACACACCTCACAGCTTCTGGAACACTGTAATTTGGAGTGATGAGACCAAAATAGAGCTTTATGGACACAATCATAAGCGCTATGTTTGGAGAGGGGTCAACATGGCCTTTAGTGAAAAGAATACCATCCCCACTGTGAAGAATGGTGGTGGCTCACCGATGTTTTGGGGGTGTGTGAGCTCTAAAGGCACGGGGACTCTTGTGGAAATTGATGGCAAGATGAATGCAGCATGTTATCAGAAAATACTGGCAGACAATTTGCATTCTTCTGCACGAAAACTGCTCATGGGATGCTCTTGGACATCCAGCACGACAATGACCCTAAGCACAAGGCCAAGTTGACCCTCCAGTGGTTACAGCAGAAAAAGGTGAAGGTTCTGGAGTGGCCATCACAGTCTCCTAACCTTAATATCATTGAGCCACTCTGGGGAGATCTCAAACGTGCGGTTCATGCAAGACGACCAAAGACTTTGCATGACCTGGAGGCATTTTGCCAAGGCGAATGGGCAGCTATACCACCTGCAAGAATTTGGGGCCTCATAGACAACTATTACAAAAGACTGCACGCTGTCTTTGATGCTAAAGGGGGAAATACACAGTATTAAGAACTAAGGGTATGCAGACTTTTGAACTGGGATCATTTCATTTGTTTCTTTGTTGCCATGTTTTGTTTTATGATTGTGCCATTCTGTTATAACCTACAGTTGAATATGAATCCCATAAGAAATAAAAGAAATGTGTTTTGCCTGCTTACTTATGTTTTCTTTAAAAATGGTACATCTATTACCAATTCTCCAAGGCTATGCAAAGTTTGAGCACAACTGTGTAAATATTGGCTTTGGCATGTAAATAAAATTACTTTTCACTCATATAATTACTAACAAATTGGCATGTAAAAATTTTATTGCAAAATAATGCATGTTATACAACCTTCAATGTTAAGCTGTTCTTCAAGATAACATACCACCAATGTTCAAATTGTAATATAAGAACAATGGTCTGACTACTTTTTTGTTGCAATGCAAGCAAAATCAACAGATCTAAAACAATACTAACACTAAAAACAATCAGTGACTGTCAAAGTTTAACAACTTTTACCTCAGTGGAAAATGTCCCATCAAAAATTGCGCTTGGCAGCCAAAAGAGGTTTTTGTTTTTCATTTTTGTATCTCCAGAACTCTGTTCTGCTGACATATTTCACAGAATAGTCAGCTAAAATGCATAAATGTCAATGTAATATGTGGAAACATGTTTCTTAAGATACTAAAGGAAATGAGTACAGTCTGAGAGACTGTCTGGATTCTGCGAGTGACACCTGCGTTGTTTGCCAAAAATATTAAAGAGCTAAATATTTCCATTTGTGATGGGTCAGTGTATATATATATATATATATATATATATATATATATATATATATATATATATCTGTATAAAAATAAAAAACTTAATAGTCATTAAGAAAATACTACATTCCCTATCTGTCACTCACTCGACGTTGTGTCGATGTAGTGACACTAGGGGTCACTCTTGGGAGCCTGAAACACCTCTGGTCTTTGATAAAAGGCCAATGAAAATTGGCGAGTGGTATTTGCATGCCACTCCCCCGGACATACGGGTATAAAAGGAGCTGGTATGCAACCACTCATTCAGATTTTCTCTTCGGAGCCGAACGGTCATGCTCATTGAGCTGAATTCTCACAACTGTTCATTCACCTCTGCTGGATTTGATGGCACATTTCAGCGGCTTCTCCCTCCTCTGCACTGGTACACTGCAGAGAACGACCCTGGGCGCTTCGGCAGAAAAAAGAGAGTATATTTTTCTGAAAAAGTATATTTCTCTAAAAGAGTGGCACACACGGAACATCTTTTTAAAGATGCCTTTCCGATTGTGTGTTATTCCTGGTTGCGGTTGTTATCAGATGGTCACGATCGCTGTCTTTCGTGTCTGGGCGCGACCCACACGGAGGGTCGGGCTTCTGGATGAGTCCGTCGGCTCGTCTCACGGCGAGTTTGACCTCTTGTTCGGAGCCCACGAAGCTGATGAGCTCTTGAGCGCAGAATTGGAGAGCGGGCTTGTCCAGTCGGACGCAGAAGCCTCAGCTGGGCTCCCGCCTTTGGGGTCGATTGCCCAGTCACAGGCTGATGCAGAGATGACGGACATGCTTTCCCAGGCGGCTGCGAGTGTCAGGCTAGTGTGGAACCCTCCACACTCCCCTGAACCCTCGCGTCTCGATGATTGGTCCCTGGGCTCGCGGTCCCGCTCAAAGCAGGATTGGCGCTCCAGTGGCGGTCTCCCACCCCTACGCGCCCAGCTGTGGCACACATCTGCCCCCGATGTGACAGTCTCCATGGGTTATGAGAACAGGCCTCTTCCTTCCCCGTCCCAGGCTGTTCCGGGGATGTCCCTAGACTCAGCACGGCCACGACATGGTGTGGCACCTCGAGCTCTGCCCCGCCGCGAGGCCCCTCCTGCCGGTAAGTCCAACGATGTTGTCCCTTTGGTCCCCCTTGCGCGGAACTTGGATGCATGGCTTGTGCTTTCCAATCCGTCGCGATGGCTGGTCCGGACTGTCCGACTCGGCTACGCGATTCAGTTCGCCAGGCGTCCGCCCAGGTTCAACGGTATCCACTTCACCTTGGTGAAGGACGAAAACACTGCTACCTTGCGCGCGGAGATCACTACCCTCCTACGGAAGGGTGCGATAGAACCTGTCCCTCCGGCCGAGATGAAGAAGGGGTTTTACAGCCCCTACTTCATCGTACCGAAAAAGGTGGTGGGTTGCGGCCAATCTTGGACCTGCGAGTACTGAACCGGGCTTTACACAGACTCCCGTTCAAGATGCTAACGCAAAAACGCATTCTGGCGAGTGTCCGGCATCAAGATTGGTTCGCGGTAGTAGACCTGAAGGATGCGTACTTTCACGTCTCGATTCTACCTCAACACAGACCCTTCCTGTGGTTTACATTCGAGGGTCAGGTGTATCAGTATAAGGTCCTCACTTTTGGCCTGTCCTTGTCCCCTCGTGTCTTCACGAAGGTCGCAGAGGCAGCCCTTGCCCTGTTAAGGGAAGTGAGCATTCGCATTCTCAACTATCTCGACGATTGGCTAATCCTAGCTCACTCTCGGGACATGTTGTGTGCACACAGGGACTTAGTGCTCTTGCACCTCAGCCGACTAGGGCTTCGGGTCAACTGGGAAAAGAGCAAGCTCCTCCTGGTTCAGAGCATCTCTTTTCTCGGTTTGGAGTTGGACTCAGTCTCTTTGATAGCGTGCTTCATGAACTAACACGCACAGTCGGTGTTGGCCTGTTTGAAGGTGTTCAAACAGAAAACAGCAGTTCCACTGAAACTTTTTCAGAGGCTCCTGGGGCATATGGCATCCTCAGCGGTGGCCACCCTGCTCGGGTTGATGCATATGAGACCGTTTCAGCACTGGCTTCAGACTCGAGTCCCGAGATGGGCATGGCACTGCGGGACACATCGCGTGGTCATCAGGCCAGTCTGTCACCATCTTTTCCACCCTTGGACTGACCTCTTGTACTCTTGGACCGGGCAGGTGTTCCCCTAGAGCAGGTCTCCAGGCACGTCATGGTCACGACAGATGCCTCCAAAATAGGCTGGGGTGCTGTTTGCAATGGATATGCAGCCGCCGGCTTATGGACGGGCCCGCGACTGCATTGGCACATCAACTGCCTCAAGTTGTTGGCAATTCTGCTCACCCTGCGGAGGTTCTGGCCATTGATCCAGGGCAAGCACGTGTTAGTTCGGACAGACAACATGGCAACGGTAGCATATGTCAACCGCCAAGGTGGTCTGCGCTCTCATTGTATGTCACAACTCACCCACCGTCTCCTCCTCTGGAGTCAGCAGCACTTCAAGTCGATGCGAGCCACTCACATCCCGGGCAACCTCAACACTACAGTGGACATGCTGTCATGGCAGGTTACCCTCAGGGGAGAGTGGAGGCTCCACCCTAAGGTGGTCCAGCTGATTTGGAGTCGATTCGGACAGGCTCAGGTAGACCTGTTCGCCTCCCAAGAATCCTCCCACTGCCCACTCTGGTACGCCCTGACCGAGGCACCCCTCGGCATAGACGCGCTGGCACACAGCTGGCCTCCTGTCCTATGCAAATACGTGTTTCCCCCAGTGAGCCTACTTGCACAGACTTTGTGCAAGGTCAGGGAGGAGGAGGAGCAGGTCGTCCTGGTAGCACCCTACTGGCCCATCCAGACGTGGTTCTCGGACCTCACGCTCCTCGCGACAGCAACCCACCCCCAGCGAATTCCCCTGAGGAAGGACCTTCTTTCTCAGGGATGGGGCACCATCTGGCACCCACGACCAGACCTCTGGAATCTCCATGTTTGGCCCCTGGATGGGACACAGAAGACCTAAGCGGTCTACCACCCGCGGTGGTAGACACGATCACTCAGGCTAGGGCCCCCTCTTCGAGGCGCCTGTATGCCTTTAAGTGGCATCTGTTCGCTAAGTGGTGTTCTCCCCGACGGGAAGACCCCCAGAGATGCACAGTCAGATCGGTGCTTTCCTTACTGCAGGAGAGGCTGGAAGGGCGGCTGTCCCCTTCCACCTTGAAAGTGTACGTTGCTGCTATAGCAGCACACTACAACACAGTGGACAGTAAGTCCTCAGGGAAGCTCGACCTGATCATCAGATTCCTGAGAGGCGCCAAGAGGCTGAAACCCTCCAGACCGTGCCTCGTTCCCACATGGGACCTCTCTGTAGTCCTTCAGGATCTACAGGGAGCTCCCTTTGAGCCCTTGGAGTCAGCTGAGCTTAAGGCACTCTCCTTGAAGACTGCCCTCCTGACTGCGCTCACTTCCATCAAGAGGGTAGGAGACCTGCAAGCATCCTCTGTCAGCGAAACATTCCTGGAGTTCGGTCCGGGCTACTCTCACGTTATCCTGAGACCCCGACTGGGCTATGTGCCCAAGGTTCCCACGACCCCTTTTAGGGACCAGGTGGTGAACCTGTGAGCGCTGCCCCAGGAGGAGGCAGACCCAGCCCTGTCGTTGCTGTGTCCAGTGCATGCTTTACGCATCTATTTGGATCGCACACAGAGCTTTAGGATCTCTAAGCAGCTCTTTGTCTGCTTTGGTGCACAGCAGAAAGGAAGCACTGTCTCCAAGCAGAGGATCGCCCACTGACTCATTGACGCCATGGCTATGGCATATCAAGCCCAGGACGTGCTGCTCCCGGTAGGGCTACGAGCCCATTCTACCAGGGGTGTAGCGTCCTCCTGGGCCCTGGCCAGGGGTGCCTCTCTAACAGACATTTGCTGGGCAACACCTTTGCAAGGTTCTACAACCTCCAGGTGGAACCGGTTTCATCCCAGGTAGTGGCACGCAATACAAGCGGATAAGCCCAGGACCTCCTCTGAGCTGAAGACATGTGGCATTAATTCCCAGTAGTGTTCACAAACTATGTTCCCTGGTTGACTTCCTCCGAGCCCTGTGGCAGTCGTGTTTTCGGAGAGACTCACTGCCGGCCCAGTACACGTGCTAACTAACAGCACTGTTCTGGAGTAGGTGCTCCACATGTGGCGGTTCCCTGTAAGGTAACCCCATGCGATGTATATCTTCCGCTAATTCGTTTCCCTGTTGGCAAACTGCGTCTTCCTTGGGCAGAGCCCCCTCTTTCACAGTCTCCATGTTTGTAGCAACTCCTCCCTCATTGGGTAGGATCTACCATGAGATTCTCCACATGGTCAGCAAGACCATGTGATGTATTTTCCACTTAAATATCCTCCCCTCTCTTTGGATGAGGTGTGGTCTCCGCAGTGTCCTCCCCTTGGGAGGGACACCCCCCGACTAGACCTGGTTGCCCAGTTGGATATTCCCCCTTCTTTTTTTAGGGAGTGTAAAAAAAGAAGGGGAAAAGAGGCCACGACTGGGTTAGCCTGTCTCTATCTTTTGGGTAGTCGACTTGTCCCCAAAGGGCCGTTCGATGCTCATAACTATGTTGGGGGAGGTTACATGTCGGCCTGGTGCGCTGGCTACGAGGCACACAGTGGTCTGCCCGTCACACACCACCAGTTCACGTAACACAGTTCAGCCAGTTGCACCGTTTTATATAGGGACCCCTAGTGTCACTACATCGACACAACATCGAGTGAGTGACAGATAGGGAACGTCCTGGTTACTTGCGTAACCTCCGTTCCCTGATGGAGGGAACAAGACGTTGTGTCCCTCCTGCCACAACGCTGGATGACCCACTGAAATGGCCGGACCTTGTCTCGGCTCCTCAGCATAAAACCTGAATGAGTGGTTGCATACCAGCTCCTTTTATACCTGTATGTCCAGGGGAGTGGCATGCAAATACCACTCGCCAATTTTCATTGGCCTTTTATCAAAGACCAGAGGTGTTTTGGGCTCCCAAGAGTGACCTCTAGTGTCACTACATCGACACAACATCTCGTTCCCTCCATCAGGGAACGGAGGTTACGCAAGTAACTAGGACGTTTTGTGAAGTTAATTTTCCCAGCAATTGCAGGTGTAGCAAAAAGTAAATTTTAGCCCCTGGTTTTGTCATAACACTATATAATAAACCATATTTCCACAGTGTCCTTCACCATAGTCAACGCTGGCCTGCACAACAGGTCCGAAATGGATCATAACTGAAATTGAACCTCATAAATAACCATTTTGGATCAGTCTACAGAGTTACAGTTTAGCGTTAGCTAAGCTAATGGCTGCGAAGCTAATGGCTCAGTACTCCAATAAACATATAAATACATAGCACACACACATATTGGGTAAAATAATTTGCCTCAGGTATACCTTTTGAAACAGCCTTTGCGTCTGGAGTGCACCTATGATGCCTTAAAATGCTGCCTATGTAGGCAGTAGTGCCGTGAATAGGGCTTAGAAACTAAATATAATTTTTTTCACAAGCAGATTACCAAAATTATATATCAATACCATCAAATCATATTAAAATTTTAAAGAAATTCTTTCAGTAAAGGGAAAAAAAGCTACAAACTTTTTTTTAATTACATGTTAAAAGTCTACAGGAGGGTGCAGTCAATACATTAAAACAACCAAGTCTCATAGAACATTATCAGTGTTGGGCTGGCCATCTGGTGCACCGGGACTTTTCCCGGTGGGGTGGTCGAGCATTGGGCTGGTCAATCACCCCACCCTTATTTATTAAGAACTACCATTTACTGCTGTGCATGGAAAACACCAAATACTCCAAAAGTATGACAAAACACAGCTGAAAGATTAAAACCGTGCAGCTCAGGGGGCCTGGGTAGCTCAGCGATTATTGATGCTGACTACCATCCCTGGAGTCGTGTGCATTGGGAATGGGCATTCCAAATTAGGGAGAAAAAATAATAAATAAAAAAATGTAAAAAACGTGCAGCACAAGAGCAGAGTAGGATCGGCCCTTCCGTGCAACGCATCCACTGGCCGGAGTGCAAAAGCCGAACTGGACCGGCCCTCCCGCGCAACGCATCCACTGGATGCAGCGCGAGAGCAGAGCAGGACCGTGGTAAACACAGCGTTAGATATTGAAAACCTTAAAGGCTCTGTGCAAAGCTCTTTGATACCAGATTAAAGAGCCCCAACATTCTAAACAGCTGTGAGGAGGTAAACAGGAAAACATTGTCTCATTCACAGTGGTAATTCCATTCTTTCCAATCCATACATCACCATTCTTTTTTGGGGGGGGTTCCCTTTATCACCCAATTTGGAATGCCCAATTCCCAGTGCGCTTTTAAGTCCTCGTGGTCGTGTAGTGATTCGCCTCAATCCGGATGGTGGAGGATGAATCCCAGTTGCCTCCACGTCTGAGACCATCAACACGTGCATCTTATCACATGGCTTGTTGAGTGCGTTGCCTCGGAGACATAGTGCATGTGGAGGCTTCACGCCATCCACTGCGGCATCCATGCTCAACTCACCACGCGCCTCACCGAGAATGAATCACATTATAGCGACCACGAAGAGGTTACCCCATGTGACTCTACCCTCCCTAGCAACCGGGCCAATTTGGTTGCTTAGGAGACCTGGCTGGAGTCACTCAGCACGCCCTGGGATTCGAACTAGCGGACTCACACTACCCACACATCACCATTCTTATTGCATTGCAGGTAGCAACTAACTATAGAATCTATGGTGTTTTGGCAGAAATATTGTATTTGAAATATATGTCACTTTAATTAGAAATATATTAAATATTGTAAATTAGTGGAATATGTCATTTTTATTTCATTTTATTTATAGTCTCTACTTGGATATTGTTTTTCATTATTTTAAATTCCATAGTTTGTTTTTAGAAACCATAATTACATCTGGTAATAAGGAGCATGGTTTCCTGTGATCTGTGATCACCATGCTCTTACTAATTCAGTGGATACTATGCAAGACCTATGGTAAATGTTCATAAGGGCAGTTACAAAACGAGAATTTAACAAGCGTTTTTAAGCCTGGACCCCCGTGAATTAAGGATGAAGCTGAGTTTTTCCTCTGTAAATATGCTAATTTCTAATGAACATTAATGGAAAAAGTAAATTCAATAATTAAGATCCTGAAATATCAGTTAAGAAGTCCTGCTGACATAGCCTTACATAGATTAATGTTTACAGATTTTATTGTTGTTAATTTCAGTAAATTCATATCTCTCTCCCAATCCGATTATGCAGTCTTAATATTGATAACTACATTTGCAATTCAGTTATAATATCCCTGAATAGCTGAATGGCTGAAAGGTTCCAGGGACGATTTTTTGTCCCAGTTCAGCCCTGAATGTTACTATAACTACATTTTTGCAAACTGACTTTTATGTGCCGAATTCTATATTTAGTCACAGTTTCCTGGTGAAATGAACACTAAAGACGCTACAACAACTGTATGTTTTATTCACTTTCACCCAAATCACTATTACAATAGCTGATCATGACTTTATAAACACTTTTTTTCACACTATTACTCAAACACTGCTATGCTATGATATCGAAAATTTTACTATAACACATTATTATTATTTATACATTTATTCCAATGTGATTAGCTTCCACGTTAGCTCACTTTATAGAGTGTTGGACTTTGGACTCTGAAATACCTGGTTCATGACCAGTCAAGCACGCAAGCTGACATCTGAGTCACTGACATGCACAGAAAAGGGGGCAGCAGGGGTGAAAATCTCGTCATAATCTCACAATAACAGTAATAATGTGTTATTATGAGATTTCTTTGTAAATCCCGGGCGTATTAAAGAAAATTAAGCAGTGGTGCCTTTAAGAGCACGCGCTACAGCAGATCGGGGGCGGATTCCAATCGCAAGTGATCCTCCCTATGACCTATACTCACTCCGAACTGCAGAGTTCTTGAAGTGGGTACTCTGAAGGAAACATGGCATTACTGTATGAATGTACCCTTCACTAACAGTCTTGTGGAAGGGCCCTCCAAGGAAAGATTCATTTTCTCACTATCGTTTTGAACGAGCTTTTGAGTGGCTTCCCCTCCTGCAGGAGTGTCCTTCAAGGAAGCAAAAAATTCAGTTTTGAATTTGCCCCGGAACATCAAAGTGCCGTTACCTCAGATGAGTTAAAGGCCCAAACATACTTCACGCAAGTACGTGAACGCAGATGCACCTTGCTACGCAACCTCGATTCCACGTGTCATTGCGCTCAATTCATAACCCAATGCAAGTACGCGCTGCATTGTCTGCATTGCCGCAAGGGGCGCTAGAGCAGATTTTCTGTTTTCAGTCAACAACTGTCATGGCAGAGCAGCAATTTGAGGAGAGTCTTGCCGAACAAGTTAGATTACACAAACATATATACGACTCCTCCCCAGCGATTGAAAATGCTTGGCAAGAAATTGCAGCTTCCCTAAATTCTGATAACAACACTGTAAAGAGAAAATGGAAACAACTACGGGACCGATTTGTCCGAGCCAGGAAGAAATGGAAAGGTGTCCACAGCGGAGGTGCCGCAACTAGCTATGGATATCCAGTATATACCCCCCGTGCCCCACCCCCCCAATCTGCTATATACTGTATAAGCAAAGTTAAATTATGTGCAGGTCTAAATTTAGCAGATGCCTTTATTGAAAGAGATGTAGTAACATAAACCCATTGGCACAACCTGAGGTTAAGTAAACGTACCACACACACACTTTATTTGCATTGACTGCAGGGTTAAAGAACAAGAAGTGTTATAAAGAATACATACCTAATGATGAATGTCATGTATTTTAGGTAGAATGTTAAAAAGTTATCACTGTGCCTTTATTACCAATCCACCTCAAATCTGACATGTTTGCCTTTGTGGCTCTAGCAGTTGGAGACAGATCAGGAAAACAGTCAGAGAAGTCAGACACCATCCAGTACCCCATCCAGTACCCCTGCCCACATCCCCCTCCCTCTGCACCTCAACCACAGACCCTTCTACAGCCAGAGACTCAACAACAGTCTGATGCCCAGAAGCAACCACCACCACCACAACCAAAACCTGCCCCCTCTTCCTCCCCTCATCCTTCAACATCACACACTTCGTGGCGCCTAACAAAACCCTCTATCGCCCCCTTGTGGTGTGAAGTTTGTAACCATCAGAGCAACGCAAGAGCGCATGTACAGTTTGTACAATGGGACCACGCGTAGGCCATGCGTTGGCCAAGCGCTCGCGTCTGCGTTTGCGTACTTGCATGAAGTATGTTTGGGCCTTAAAGGCTGTTTCACATGGGACGCAGCAAGCGGTGGAATCACCACGCGACTGCTGCTTTTTATAGTACAGGAAGCGTTTTGTGCAATCAAGGCAGTGCTAGTGTCGCGATCTTAGGGGTAGCTGTTGCCATAGTTACAGTCAACAAGAACTCGTAAAGTCACCTACAGGCACACCAACAGCAGCAGCAGCAGCAGACTTGCAATGTATGTGAGAGAAATATTCTGCGCCTATTTTACCTCACCTGATTGAGAAGTACCCTGGCAACACTCTACTGTAAAATTTAGATGCAATTGGACCAAACAGATATTAAACTGGGCTCACACTGTTTCTTAAACTGTGGATATAGTTCATATGGTAGTTATATCAAATCATTAGTTGTTCAGTTAAAATTTTGTATGATTGGCTGTGAATAAAGCATTCACTTATTGGCTAAGCCAGACGTGGCTGCCGCAGCCGCTCAGATAAGATAAAATGTTTTTATCTCTCGCGGCGCCTGCCACGAAGAGCCGTGCACATGAAAGTGGCAGGATTTTGGGTGTACGAGCACTGCTTGCGCGCCACCTGATGAACTAGAAAATGAACTAGACACCTGCGCTTGCCGCGTCCTGTGTGAAACGGCCTTAACAGGTCAGATAAAAAGTCCACTCCATGTATTGTGTTGTAAGACATCAAAAGAATAATTCTCGATTGCTACCGTATTTCCGACATCGCGTACCACTAGTTTAGACAGATTTATTAATTATAATAGGAACGGTCGCATCGCTTTCAGTGATATAAATTAAATTAGTCTTTTATAGAATATTGACATAAACTGAAGGAGCTGTCAGGATCAGCCAAAGCCAGTTTGGTTTTGTTGAAACTAATAAGCCATTTGACTAATCACTTTCAGAAAAATACCATTCGTTTACCACAGTACCGCAGCTCCCTGTATGCATATTACGCAGTCTGTGTGGGGCACCAACTCCCTAGGGGGGCACCATCATACCCTAGGAGGGCACCAGAAACTCCACCAGCTGCCCTTACTCACATGTTATACGTTATTCAAGGACCTTGTAGCATTCGCGGAACACAGTCGTTCGCCCTGCGCTCGCACTTTCTCATCGCACCGTGCACCCCGTTACCAGGGTAATGCCACGGTACTGAATGATTGATCATGTTCATATTTCATAATACTGTCATGGTACTCCGAGGTACTTTAAAAAATACCATGGTTTTACTATGACACGTCATAAACATGGGGTTATGTCCCTGTCCCTGCTAAGGTCTGTGCACATCACTGATCTGAGATGAAAGTGTCACAGAAGCAACACAAAATAACATGGTTGTTTCAGAAATTGTGCTTTTCATTTCTCATTTTGTTTTTGGGTGCTGAAGGGGGGTCCATGCCGCCACCGGCAAGCGCCCCATGCCACCCCCAGCAAGATACCGCCCCTGGTGGCTGCCCATGTCGCCCATTCCCATGCATGTCTGCCACTGTTTAGGTAAATGTTTTAGGTTAGGGAGGTACATTTTACTAAAACCTCCATATAATATTCACCTTAAAAACCCCATCTGATTACACACCATTTTGCTCACTTTTAGCGCCCCCACTGGACATTTCACTGGGAAACTGTAGCCAAACATGTTATAAGGCACATAATTTAGTTCTGCAAAAAGATCAGGCTGCATAAAAACCAAACAGTGTTACAAAACCAAACACCGTGTTATATTGTTTTATGATATTTTCAGTTGAACTCTGTTGTGAAGCAGCATTTGCGGCTCAGACTCTGCCTCACCGCTCTAACAGCATGTATTTGAGCTCAGTGCTTCAATAGGGGCTGTTCAAACAGGACGTTAGACAGGCAACAATTGAAAACACATTTTTGCATTAAAAAGATTTGTAATATAACACAATGCAGGTGTCTCGAGACACGCTTTTAAAATGTTTTTTTTACCTAACACAGCGTCTCAAAAACGCGGAGCTCCTGCACAAGACTGAAAAATCAGTTGGATAAGGTAGAACTGTCAACAAAGGCTGTGTAGCGCATGTTTGCATACAAAAACAATGGGAAAAGGGCACAAACGGACAGTTCTATGTGAACAACCCCTTATGCTGTGAGATGCTGATAGGGCAAGACACAACGACCAAAGTCATTGTCAGAACTTGGCACAGATCTTAAATTCTAATGCACAGTTTTTGCATTCAAATGTGCATTTTTACATTAAATTCAACAAATATTTCAATTTTGATTTTGACAGCCTTAGTAGTCAGCTGTTTTACAGAGCATATATCTCTTTTCCTTATAGAAAAGGCAACGAGATACAAAGTATAAAGGCCGCCCAAGAGGCCGCCTTCAGACACCGAAACCTCTCTATCATTTAGAGCCACACAGTGCTATTACCACAGACAAGTCAAGGCCATTAGTGTGACGCTAATATGAATTATGGGTCATCTGTCATGGGGCCTTGTGGTAAGGTCCCGTGATGGTGAGAGATGAATGTCCTTGCTCTCTCCAATGAGGCGTCCAGAGAGATGGCCGAGACAAACGATCCATGTGTGGAGACGCACCTTTCATGTTTGGCAGCTGGGTCTGACCCCAGGGATGGCTGGCTCTCCTCTTTGCCCAGCCTAATCTATATCTGTCCCTGAGAGAAAAGGCTGGCCAAAGGGCTTCAGTTCACCAAAGACACCTCTCCATGTCATGTATTAATGAACATAACTTGACATCTCTGAATGATCTCAGTGGACCATCTCAGTGATTTACTCTCCCATCATTCTTAGTACAGCGAGAGAAAGAGGTGGACTATTATTAAATGTATCATGAATCATAGGTATATTTTTTTGTTGGATCAACTTCAAGAAAAGAAAAATAGCGTAGATGTAGCTCAACAAAACTTATGGGAATAGTTGGCCCGAAGATTTTTCACCCCCTTGTTGTTCCATGCTTGCTGTCATTTTTCACATAGCTCTTTTCCATACAATGACAGTTCATAATGTAAAGGACCTAAAAACACTATAAAAGTAGCCATATGTCTTATGCGCTATATCCTCTGAAGCCATACAATAGCTTAGTGTGTACGAACAATAAAAATTTGGTTGTGAAATTTAGGTAGTTATTAACATCTTTGCTTATGGCACACAATGACAGCATCAAGAGACACCATTTTTTAACCTGAAAGCAATCGCAAATGTGATTTCAGAGCTTTGGTGATGGGGAATATTTGATGACTAACAACTTAAAGGAATGTTTCGTGTTCGATACAAGTTAAGCTCAGTGAACAGTTTTTGTAGCATAAAGTTGATTAAATCATAAAACTATTTTGTCTTGTTCCTTGATTATTTAAAAAAGCAAATCACGGCTACAGTGAGGCACTTACTAACACAATGAAAGTGAATGGGGCCAGTCCATAAACATTAAAATACACAGTGTTTCAAAAGTACAGTATAAACGCATGATTTTAGTGTGATTAAATCGCTTACCACTGTTGCGTCATCATGGCAGCAAAGTTGTAATATTGGACATAACTTTACACAGATAAGGTTAGCAAGCAATTTTATCACACTTAAGTCATGTTAACACATACATATTGTGACTATACTTTTTAAACCATGTGTATTATAATGATTATGAACTGGCCCCATTCACTTCCATTGTAAATGTCTTTGTATAACCAAATGTATTTTATTTTTTTTATAAATGAGGGACGAGTTGAAATAATTTTTTGTGGTAATCAACATTATGCCTCAAATGCTGTCAATTGAGCTTAACTTGTTTGAACCTGGAACATTCCTTTAAATTGTGGCTTGTTCTTCACACAAAGCTATTGTATGCCCCACAATTCATATAGACTACTTTTATGGTGCTTTTATGTTCCCTTTTTGGAGCTTCTATGAACTATCCTTTTATGGAAAAGAACTACATTCAAAATGTCAAAACGTCTTAAAAAATGTCCACAGAAAAATTACAACTTACCGTTTTGGAATGATATAAGGGTGAGTAAATGATGACATCATTTTCATTTATGGGTCACCAATCCTTTACTACATTTTTACCTAGTGCAGAACTTGTACAGAACAAGTATTTCAACCTAACAAATGAAAGGAATAATTCAGACCACAAGACCTCATAGACCATGGAGGAAAGGGGCAAACCTTCCTAACTGTTCAAATACTGTATGATCTAAGAATTTATTGACATATTCCAGATATCATTTTTCATCCTGTCAGTAAGAGCATACCGCATGCAAGTGTTTCATGGTGCAAGTATGGTTTTGGCGCGGACCACAGGAAACCTGATTGCGCAGGAAGCAGCATTAACTAATGCGCTTATTTTGAGAAGAACGGCAGCTCCTAGATGTCCCAGAGGTTTGGCAAGACCCCACACTGTCACTGGTTTCCATTAAAACTCCACATTTCGAAAGCAGCCTTGGCACCTTCCACATGATATAGTCAAAGGGCCAGATGTTCATGGCACGAGCCAAGGTATTAGCCTTATGCTAAATGAAGATTAAGCAAATTATTTCAAATATTTTGATGGAAGGTCCTTACTTTCCAACCCACATAACTAATTATGTGGTCAGTCTATGGGATTCGGATTCAGATGCCCCCCCCCACCCCCGCCCCCGCCCCAAACTCGATCCTCCCCTAAGATCCTCATGCAATCATGCAAATTGAGATTCTTTCTCCATGTCATGTTTTTTCTTTCTCTTTTTTCCCTCACTCTCTTGCTCAGTGTTGACAGCATTGAGCTCCAGGCAGGGAAAGTAGGGCAGAATTACTTTTGCTTGGTTATCCCCAATGAAGCGTAGCTGGGAGATTCTCTGTACAAGCATTTTGTCCAAGAGGTAGGCAGATGGAGAGGCAGTTTTGGGCCAGCAGGTATTTTCTGACTTCTTCTTTGTCTTTGTTTAATTCCTCTTGTGTTGTGGACCTGAAATAATGCTCAAATCATCATTGAGAGTTTCCAGTCACACATAGTAGTTGCGAAAAGCAGCGATCTCTGGGAATCAACAATATAAACAATTACTAAAAGTGAGTGGTGCTTTCCCGTGCAAAACGCCAGTATGATGCTAAGGTGCTGGGGTGGTTGACAAGGCATTGTTATGCAGTTGCTAGGGTGTTCTGGGGGGTCCACCCTCAAGTCTCTGAAATTCTTGTTCTAGATATGTATACATTTATTTTTCACCCTTTTATTGTCCATCAGGAAATAAAAAATGTCAGTAGGATACTTAGAAAAGTAATAGCACACTTCTTAATGAGCTGCATGATTTTAAGGAATCATTCATGTCCATAGCAATGATGCCACGATGAAGTGTAACACTAATGCTAAAACACATAGGGATGAATTTACTAAGAATGAATTGTGCCCAGTTAAAGTGATGTTACTTTGCACGCACTGTCTGTGCTGGGTTAGGGCCTGGTTTATTAAAGGAATTATGCAGATTAGGTAAAGGCACAAACACATCCACAAAAACTATGCTGAACGCACTTTGCACGGCACAATTTCGATCTTGCAGACTAACGCAATCTGGCTCACTCTGCACTACAGGGATCCAGACATGCCGAAAGTGCGCTTGACTAAACCACATCTGGATATATGCCTAGTTATATTGCTCTTTTCCAACATTTGTTCTTAATCATTATTTAATGTATTACTGCTGCCATGATTGATAGAAAATGTACATAAACATCTCTTTCACATAAAAATCAGTTTACAGTCTGCATTCCTCGGGCAGTAATAGCACAACGCTAATTGAACTGGGCAAATAGTTTTGCACAATGCACAAATAAGCTTAATTTACTTATGTCTTAGCTGTGTTTGTGCGAAAAAGAATGATAATGCCTTAAATACTCAAGTCACGGTGCTATTTCAGCACTAATTACTGTATGCCTTCTTAAATTTATGGGTGGTTAGTGAATAAGACACAGGTTTGTGCACTGAAATACAATGTGCAATGGGGCAGTTTGCCCCATACTGTTGATGTGTTCTGAAATGTATCAGTGCTCAATTCAAAACACAACACAAGTATGCGTTACGTTCTCAGCATTGCCACAAGGGGGCAAAACACAGAACACAGGTTAAGCAGGTACAACGGGACTGCATGCTTGCAATGCGTTAGCCAAGAAATTGTGCCTGCATTTTTCTGCAAGCGTAGAGTACGGTTCTGACCTTGGGGTTTCGCTTTGCCTTAACAAGTACCACTAACTGTCAGTGTACTGTAATTTCACAAACACTAACACATACAATGCACCACAATGATGTATATTTGAAAATGATGGGGCAGTCTTTATGCTGTTGTGAAACATGGCTTGATACAGAGTTTATCTGGCTTCTTTGTCATAAATTGACAAGGACTGTAATATGAAATTTAGCTCTCTTGATAACTATTTCATTCAGCAGTTGTACTTTGGCAGAGTTATGTCTCCTGGGTAAATTGTTTATTAAATCACAGTCCTCGACTGGAAACAAGCAGAATAAGTTTTCTTGGGCCATTTTCCAAGAGAGCGAATAAAGCTTCATCCAATGGAGGATGGCTTCCCCCAACCATGAAAAGAACAGGTACTCCGCTGATTGCCGTAGTCCTAACCGTTGCCTTAATTGGGCTGCAGTGGTGCGTGTAGCTGGAGGCAGAATGTGTATGTGTTGTGTTTCTAAGTCTTTGATTCAAACAGTGAGATATGCATAGAGAGCCATCTTCAGAGACACGTTCATGCCAAGTTTCTCTCGGCCTAATCTTTTTCTCTCACTCTCTCTCCCTCTCTCAGAAGATCCCTTGTGATCTGCTCTTTCTCTCTCTTGCTCTTTCCATCTCTCTCTGACTGTCTCTCAGCACGCCTGTCTTTCTCTCTTCTCATCTCCCTGTGAAGTAGTTCCAAAAAAAGCCTCTCTAGTCATCTCATTGTATCTCCTTTTATGAGGATTTTCAAGACTTTTATGGTACAAAAGTCAATTCATCTTGTAAAAAGCAAATTTTCAGAATGATAAAACTTAATTGCAACAGCAAATCACACCTCCATTCCACGAGTGCGTGTTTCATCTCACCAGGCTCATTGTGGGCTTGTGTTTTAGTTCACAGATCCAAAAGATTCAAGATTCAAGCCCATGTGTCTCTGTAATTGGTCTGTTTCTCCACAGCGTTTAAGGCTGGGAACACCGGCACGGCTCCCACAGGCATTTGGCTGAGCAGCTGGCCCTCACTGTACATGTTCTTATAAATTGTATCATATATTTTTATATAGATCCATATTTGATGAAAAATAAAATGGGTAAATTAATCTCATAAGCACTTTTATTTATCTATGTTTACAAATTTTTATTTAAATGTATGAATAATATACATTTGTGCAAGGATACTGTATAATGTCTAACAGAGTACCAGATGACATGATGTTGAATGTATCGAACGCTGTGCGTTTTTGATTTAGGACAGTACTACCTAAATGATAATACCAAAATGGAGCCATGTTGTTGGATGGGAGAGGTTGGAAAAAAAAAAGATTGTAATTAGTGCAACATTAGCACAGTTGGGGGTGGTTCATTTGCGGCATCTACAACCTTATTCTCTCCAGTTAACATTTGCGGGAGGATCGCATGTACATCCGGTCGGCTGGGGTGATATAAACACGGAGACTGTTCAACAAAACTTCCAGCTTCAGCCACTGGGGGCAATAAAGTCTTGCACACTGCTGCAAAAAGTTTAAAGAACTTCTTCAGACATGTATTGTATCTGTTAAGTAAATTTAGGCCTCATGTCTCATGCGCAGACTGCTTATTTTTTTTAAGTGTTTTTATATTTTTTATTTTTTATTTTTTATTTATATATTTTTTTAATCTTTGGAAGTTGTGTAAAATGACTCTCCAATGATCAAAATAATTTTAATATAATTTATTCGATGTCCCTTTGTCTATGATAAACTGTGAAAGAAAGTGATAAAGATAAGTTTATTATGTGTGACTAACATTCTACTAAGTGCTTAGGGAACCCAGCCCACGCAGTTTTACAAATGTTCAGAATCCACTAACATACATGTTTAACCAGAGGTGGGTAGTAACGTGCTACATTTACTCCGTAACATTTACTTGAGTAACTTTTTGGGAAAAAATTTACTTTTAGAGTACTTTTAACGCGGGCTTTTCTGTGTAATGTGATGGTTATTTCCAGGGTGATTCTGTAACTGGGCTCTGGACATCAGTTTTTAAGTGTACATTTTTAAATCAGTGCAGCAATAATATATCAGTGCACTTTGTCCCACGTACCGCATGTCATGAGCAGTATTTACGCATTTACCCCATGCCCTCGCGTGGAAACTGGAAACTATCGCAGCTAATTCGGGCTGATTAACTGTATGAATCCATGTAAACATCCACGTTAAGTGTAAATGCCTTTTGCTCTGCCGTTCACATGATTGACAACTGGAGTGTGAACAGACAGCATTTCTGCATGTGCACAAATAGATGTGCGGGCACAAGGCGATCGTATGGGGAAGAGAGTGGCTGTGTCCGAAATCGTTCACTCATTCACTATTTCCAATATAGTGAATGGCATTGAATGCACTATATCTCAGCAGTGACAGAACGAAATGAGTGAGTGAATTCGGACCCTGCTGTATACACCGAGCGTCGGAGCAGAAACAATGTCACATATAAACTTTTAAAATACCTGGGCCTTACTTGTTACTATAATATATTAATACATTAAATCTTCATTCTGTTTGTCATTTTTAGAGTAAACACATTTTATCAAATGTACATTATTGTATTTATTTGTTACACTTTAGTATCTTTAAACTCCAATACAAGTTGGGTAGCATTTCTCATCTGACCATAAACAGCACCAAAGTTATCATAACCTACATGTTATAACTGAATATTTCAATCATCCACAGAATTATAATTTCCACTGTGTGCAGTCTCCTGAGTTAAAATAACATCACCTCAGTGAATTATTTAGTAAATAAAGAATTCTTCATCTTAATGGCAAAATTCTGTATAAATATAAATAAAGAGTACATTTTAAAATGTATCTGTATGTTTTGCCTCTCTACAGTGCATCCGGAAAGTATTCACAGCGCTTCACTTTTTCCACATTTTGTTATGTTACAGCTTTATTCCAAAATAGATTAAATTCATTATTTTCCTCAAAATTCTACAAACAATACCCCATAATGACAACGTGAAAGAAGTTTGTTTGAAATCTTTGCAAATTTATTAAAAATAAAAACCGAAAAAAATCACATGTACATAAGTATTCACAGCCTTTGCCATGACACTCAAAATTGAGCTCAGGTGCATCCTGTTTCCACTGATCATCCTTGAGATGTTTCTACAACTTGATTGGAGTCCACCTGTGGTAAATTCAGTTGATTGGACATGATTTGGAAAGGCACACACCTGTCTATATAAGGTCCCACAGTTAACAGTGCATGTCAGAGCACAAACCAAACCATGAAGTCCAAGGAATTGTCTGTAGACCTCTGAGACAGGATTGTATTGAGGCACAGATCTGTGGAAGGGTACAGAAACATTTCTGCTGCGTTAAAGGTCCCAATGAGCACAGTGGCCTCCATCATCCATAAATGGAAGAAGTTTGGAACCACCAGGACTCTTCCTAGAGCTGGCCGCCCGGCCAGACTGAGCGATCAGGGGAGAAGGGCCTTAGTCAGGGAGGTGACCAAGAACCCGATGGTCACTCTGACAGAGCTCCAGCATTTCTCTGTGGAGAGAGGAGAACCTTCCAGAAGAACAACCATCTCTGCAGCACTCCACCAATCAGGCCTGTATGGTAGAGTGGCCAGACGGAAGCCACTCCTCAGTAAAAGGCACATGACAGCCCGCCTGGAGTTTACCAAAAGGCACCTGAAGGACTCTCAGACCATGAGAAACAAAGATTGAACTCTTTGGCCTGAATGGCAAGCGTCATGTCTGGAGGAAACCAGGCACTGCTCATCACCTGGCCAATACCATCCCTACAGTGAAGCATGGTGGTGGCAGCATCATGCTGTGGGGATGTTTTTCAGCGGCAGGAACTGGGAGACTAGTCAGGATCGAGGGAAAGATGAATGCAGCAATGTACAGAGACATCCTTAATGAAAACCTGCTCAAGAGCGCTCTGGACCTCAGACTGGGGTGAAGGTTCATCTTCCAACAGGACAACGACCCTAAGCACACAGCCAAGACAACAAAGGAGTGGCTCCGGGACAACTCTGTGAATGTCCTTGAGTGGCCCAGCCAGAGCCCAGACTTGAACCCGATTGAACATCTCTGGAGAGATCTGAAAATGGCTGTGCACCGACGCTCCCCATCCAACCTGATGGAGCTTGAGAGGTCCTGCAAAGAAGAATGGGAGAAACTGCCCAAAAATAGGTGTGCCAAGCTTGTAGCATCATACTCAAAAAGACTTGAGGCTGTAATTGGTGCCAAAGGTGCTTCAACAAAGTATTGAGCAAAGGCTGTGAATACTTATGTACATGTGATTTTTTTCGTTTTTTATTTTTAATACATTTGCAAAGATTTCAAACAAACTTCTTTCATGTTGTAATTATGGGGTATTGTTTGTAGAATTTTGAGGAAAATAATGAATTTAATCCATTTTGGAATAAGGCTGTAACATAACAAAATGTGGAAAAAGTGAAGCGCTGTGAATACTTTCCGGATGCACTGTATATGTTATTATGTTATTTTAATCAAGTAATGATTTGTCAAAAAGTATTTTAATACATTCAGCATAAAATAAAACATTGCAGGAGTGAATGAAGCAGTAAACTACCAGCTCGTACATTTTCCCCATGGTGATTTATGGGCAATTAACCGTCGTCGAGTGTACGTCGAATGTACACTCGAAATTACAGTGCATTGTGTGTAAGAATGAGTGAACAAAAGTAGGAAGCGAGTGGCTCACTCAGAATTCAGATGGCCTGGGTAGCTCAGCAAGTAAAGACACTGACTACCACACCTGGAGTCGCAAGTTTGAATCCAGGGCGTGCTGAGTGACTCCAGTCAGGCTTCCTAAGCAACCAATTGGCCGGTTGCTAGGGTGGGTAGAGTCACGTTGGGTTAACCTCCTTGTGGTTGCCATAATATGGTTCTCGCTCTCGGTGGGGCACGTGGTGAGTTGTGCGTGGATGCCGCTTAGAATAGCGTGAAGCCTCCACACGCGCAATGTCTCCGCAGTAACGCGCTCAACAAGCCACGTGATAAGATGCACGGATTGACAGTCTCAGACGCGGAGGCAACTGAGATTCGTCCTCCGCCACCCGGATTGAGGCAAGTCACTACGCCACCACGAGGACTTAGAGCGCATTGGGAATTGGGCATTCCAAATTGGGGAGAAAAGGGGAGGAAAAAAAAACAATCCAGACACTGGTGGACACCTGAAAAAGTGCACTATATAGTTGATGGGGGTGGTTTCAGACAAGCACGTGTTCCACGACCAGGGTTGGTGCCCTATAGAGGCTGTGTACTCTGCGTTTAGAGAGTGGCAGTACTGCTGTACAGAACTAATGGTCTAAATTCTTTAGACACTGAAAACTGTAACTACACTGAAATAAGTATCCACGCAGGACATTAAAAGCTATGAAGTAGCAAAAGTAGGCATTAATAAAACATGATCTTGCTTTGGTATATATATCAGCATTATATATAATGTCCCTGTGGAACATTTTCACATTTTCCCCATTGTAATTACTAGAAAGATTTCAAAACCTCTCTTCATATTGACAAATTCATCCAGATCTGACAAGAGCCCTTAAAGGGATAGTTCACCCAAAAATAAAATTGATCTCATTTACTCACTCTCATGCCATCCCAGATGTGTATGACTTTCTTTCATCTGCTGAACACAAATGAAGATTTTTAGAAGAATATTTCAGCTAAATAGGTCAACAAAATGCAAGTGAATGGGTGCCAACATTTTAAAGCTAAAAAAAATCTAATAAATCAGCATAAAAGTAATCCATAAAACTCCAGTGGCTAAATCAATATCTTCAGAAGCAATGTGATATGAGAATGTGTGGATGAGAAACAGAGAAACAGATCACTTTCACATTCTTCTTCTTGTGTTTTTGCTTATTCACATTCTTCTCTGCATATTGTCCCCTGCTGGGCAGGGAGAAGAATGTCTAGCAAAAAATGACAAATAATGATTTGTTTCATACCCACACCTATCATATCGCTTCTTTTATGCTGCCTTTATGTGCTTTTTGGAGCATAAACATTTTGGCACCCATGCACTTGCATTGTACTGACCTACAGAGCTGAAATATTCTTCTAAAAATCTTAATTTGTGTTCTGCAGAAGAAAGGAAGTCATACACATCTGCAATGGCATGAGGGTGAGTAAATGATCAGAGAATTTTCATTTTTGGGTGAACCATCCCTTTAAAGTGATAGCTAAGCCATAATTTAATATTATGTCATCATTTCCCTACCCTCATGTTGTTCCGTGTGACCTTCTGTATTCTGTGGAACACAAAAGTTGTTAGACAGAATGTTAGAGACTGACTGTCTCAGTCACAATTCACTTTCAAAATATGGAGAAAAAAAAACATTCACTGAAAGTAAATAGTAACTCAGGCAAACATTCAGTCTAATATCTACTTAGTGTTGCATGGATGAAAGAAAGTCATACAAGTTTGGAACAACATGATGGGGAATGATGACATAATTTCCATTAATAATAATAAATAATAACTCTGTAATATATGTTAAATGTGTATTATGTAATAGAATATAGGGGAGTTAATGTCCATTATGTAATTTGTGAAAGTAACGAGTTACTCACTACTTGAGTACTCTTTTAATTGGATTCTTTCTTACTCTTACTCAAATAATTATTTATGTTAGTACTTTTACTTCTACTTGAGTAATTATTTTTTAAAGTAATTGTTCTTTTACTTGAGTACAGTTTTTAGCTACCCTACCCACCTCTGTGTTTAACTAAACAGTGGAACCTACAGCTGTACGGCCGTACGCACTGTGCATACCATGAGCGCTCCGACTGACCTTGGAAACATTTACTCTCAGAATATTGCATCAACCATGAAGGGTGTCCCATATTTCTGTTGGCTGTTTAAAAGAACTAGTGATGCCCAAGCTGCGAAATTATAATTCTTTTGAGTTGGTTCTTTTCAGTGAATTGGCCAAACAGGCTTGCAAAACGGCCTGAACCGATTCGTGATTCAGTACAATTCATTCGGAGTGCTCTCTCACTGAATCATTTGGAGCGGTTTCTCACACAGAAAAACGGTATCGGGATATTTACGAACACAGAACAAACAGCGCTGGATACAATGGAAATTTACCTACAATCGACTGAAACAAAAGGCTGTCTTTATAAGAGGTTACTTTGAGAAACTTGAGCTAGTGCTGTGTCATTTGAACAAGGGGCTGTTCAAACCGAACATGTTTTTGCGTCCGCATGTGTTGTTTTTAAATAGTTTTCCATGTAAACATTTGCTAGATGAATGTCTTTTGACAACTGCGTCATGTTTCACTGTGTTTTTTTCATCTCTCATGGGAGTGCTGCATTTTTGGACGCCGTGTCAAGATAAAAATAACTTCTTCAACTGATAAAAACGCATCTCGAGACACCTGCATTCTGCTCTATTTGCTGTGGTGCTTTTTGCTTTTTTATTGCGAAAAAGTGTTTGTTCTGAACGGATACTGGAAGAAATGCTTTAGCCAATAGTTACATGAACACTACTCACACTTGAGAAAAAAATAAAATAAAAATGCTTCTCTCAAAGTTACCAGAATTGAATTCTTTGATGTTGTTTTTGCAACAAAAAAAAATATCTCGTGGGGGAGCATGCTCCTGGATCCCCTAGATAGGTTGTATTAGGCAGATTTCTATGTGTACCCTCAGATGAAATCCTACAGGCACCCATTTAACTAACAAATGTGGGGTGTACATGGCATTTGTGAATTCGGCAGAAAGTTTCAATTTATTCACAGATTACTCCCAATTTACTCATGTATTTACGAAAGTTTCACGAATGATGTCCAAAGTAAGTGAAAACTACTCCAGGCACTCTCATTGGAGGCTGCTCTGACTGTTTCCTTGCATATACACCAGGTTAAACAAGTGAAGAAATATTATCCAGCACCTTTCTTAAATGACAGCTTTTTATATTACAGAATAGTCATTAGAAGGCCAGGACAGGAGATAATTCACCTTCATACCCCACGAATGAGCCCCATCAGTCCACTATTCTTTAGCTCTGCTGAGTATAAGGCAGTGGGAATGACATCTGAAGCACCTCACTGGAAACTTCTGCAGACAGCCTTTATTTTAAGGTACCATGGAATCTCTACTGTAATCCTGATCTCCAAATGTGAGCATTTCATCTTGGAGATGGTGTAGTGATATCCACACCTACAGTGTAATACAACTGATAATGTACGTCAAGGAAGTTGGACGAGAAGCATGCTGAGCCAATTTGGGTCATTTTACATGGTGTCTCGCCCCATGCCAATACACCTCTCCTGTTGCTCTCCTTTTCTGAGTAATTATAAGGGATGACAAAGAGGCTAATTGTAGGCTCTTGATGTTATAGGAGGGAGAGAGCATGCAGAATCCTCTGAACTTGCCCACCTGACCTGTAATCTAAAACAAATGGAATGGAAAGAGAGAAAATCAGAAAGAGGAGGGACAGAAGGAGGGGAAGTGATGCATTAGGGGAGAGGGTTTTTATGATTAATTACCAGTTGCTGGCTCAGATCTGAATAATTGCTATTTTTACGAGATGAACGCAAGAATGGTGGGGTTTAATCAGGACTGGAAGTGGGGTGGAAAACACTTTTTCTTGGGTTCAGGTGAATAGCTCATCTGCACTGCTGCACCTGGCGATGAGGGGCTCCAACGAGGACACTTTAACTGTCTTTTTTATTCAGAAGAACCAGACTAGGGATGTCAAAAGTACCATTACAATGAAATGAAGGGCGCTTTTACTCTAGAGTTTTGGTGTGCACCGATTCAGTTTAACGTCAGAGTTCAATTTGTTTGTATGGTGTGAAAGCTGATCTGTTCATTAGACCTTGCAGTGTAAATGCAACTTAACAGAAGTCGAAACCCATTACTGATCTTAATTATTGCTTTTTCCTTCCTTACTGTTTACTTGAACAATTACTTGAAAAACTTGAAGGAATGGTTACTTAATTAAGAAATACTTGAATCCACCATTACTCCAATACATGCTATTTTAATTTACATTTTAAAATTTTCTTTTTTAAATAAAGGAGTGTTGTCAGAAGCATATTAGTGTTAACTGTGATATCGAAATTTGTATCGAGAATCATGAAATTTCACTGGCACTGGTATCGAGTGCTGAAATATTGGTATTGTTAAAACCCTAGACCAGATCCAGGGCTTCTGTCCAAAAATCAGCCCACAAGATGACTACAATTAAAGGCTAATAGTAAGGATGTGCCTGCTCATCTTCTCTCTCATCTGTTTCACTTTATGGCAAGCAGGCTTCTCTGAGCTCAGCATCAAGGGAAGCAGCACGTATGTAATGCAGTTATGCTCTCACTGATGCATGAAGCTCTGTGTCTGTGTCTTGTCAAGACCTTGGCACCAAAGTCAATTTGCTCGGGCTCAACAGAATTTCATATTTCAGTAATCAGATAAACAAGGAAGTTACGTAGGCCGGCTGTATTGATAGAGGGAAATAATTAAACTTGGCTTGGAATAATTTCACCCTCTGCGCATTACTGTAAACTCCATAAAATCCCAGCCCGCATAACTGCCCCTCTCCCATTTTCCCTGGTTTTACTGTCGGATGATGAGATTGTAATCTGGAAGGAGAGAGAGGAAAAGGAGATGAAAGGAAAGGAAGATTCCATTAATGCTGGTCTGTTGTTCTTCCCTCTTTTGGCACAAATGAACATGACTGTCATGATCCAAAGCAAATTCTGAATGGAACGGGCCAAAATCTTGCTGGACAAGGACACGAGTCCGACATCTATAACAGTATTTATAGATACATATTTTCATATGTGGGTTGTCGACTAGTCAGTGGGCTGTCTGAACAACTAGTTGGTCTTAATGAAGCTCTAAAAACTAAAAACACTACAATCTGATGAGTTTCTTATTATGTTCACAATGGGCACATTATTATGTCAAAACAGCTGTATGGAGTGCAACAAAATGGAGCAGAACTGTTTTAAAACCACTGTTGGGGAAGCAACTTTGAAACTAGCTTTCAAAGTCTCTAACTTACTGTAAAGTAGTTAAATCGCAGTCAAGCTATTCTTAAAAAAAGTAGTTAACTACACTACAATCTACTAACAAAACGTAGCTAACTACAGTGAAGCTTTTTAAAGACAAAAATGTTTTTAGAAAAATAACAAAGAGATGATATTAGCAGTCACAACTTTTAGTGAACTACTCCCCAACATTGCTTAAAACTTGTTTTTTTATGATTAACATTTTTATTGATTCCTACATCGAACACAGAAAAGCAAAACATAAATACACAGAATCAACATTTGAAAAACATGTTTTTAAAAGTTTTTATTTTACTTAAGTTGTCTTAAAACCGCAATCCTTATGATGCGAGACTCTGAATATATAATGCCAGATGTGATGCAACAATCAAAAACATCCATCTGCATGTATACATAGACCAACAGTTAAACAATATCTACAACTTTTTTTGTGCACAAAACTCGTAAACACTTCACCATCAGGCCGAACAGTTCTGAGCATAGAAACGGTTACAGCAGCGTTTCCACCTGACCACGGTTTGTTACGGTATGATTACAACCATTCATGGAACTGATTTTTTAGCACGGTTAGCTAACTGTACTCAGGACAGAGAACCATGTGGTGGAACACCTGTAGTGATATGGCGACTCAAAATATATCGCTTAACTAGTCCTGATTTAATAGCACCACAGTGGGAAAAAAAACTACATTTTCAACAAGCCCGGACTGGTAAAGAGTGTCACAATTCAGCAATGGTAACCATTCAGCCCGATGGTGCAAAAGAACCTACAACCCTCAATAAAAATGTAGACCTACAATATGCAGAATAAACGGAACATTACTCATAGTGGGCCATTTGAAGTCCAAAAGAAATTGTCTTGAAATTTGCGAAAACATTCTCCATCTCTTAATTCATTCAAAGCACCTTGAATTATTAAAGCTAAAACAATAATTAGGAAAAAACAATTGGATAATCTAATTGACCATCCCTAATCTAAAACCACAAGCATGAGTTTAGGGCTGAAGTTACACAATTTTTTCTGGTTTCAAACTTCTCTCTTGGTGGAAAAGAAAGTGCATTTCAGCACCAGCACGAGCAAAGTCTAAGATTTCAAGTGATAAATAATTCCGAATGGCACAGAGAATGGCAGAGGCTACATTACCTCTTCATCTGGCATCTGTATAACATGGTTAACTGTGACGTTCTCAAATGAATCCGGACCCGTGGCTCGGTAATGAGGATTTATTGAATCTCTGTGAGGTGGAGATTAAACCCACCTGGGTCTCCGCACACCTCTCACCCAGCATTGCCTCTGCCCTCATAGCACTGCCCCTGTGAAGGTCATGAATCAAGCCCGCATGATGATGTGGAGTTTACACTTCAAAATCACAAAGCCAAAACAAGCAAACAACTTTTATGGGGTGCCCCAACACCTATCAATCTTAACCTCTGGATATGTCCTCTAAAGTGCCAGTGAGACGTAGTGGAATTAAAACAAAATACGGCTTGATCAGCTTTAAATGGAAGCTGAATGCTAGAACTTGTGGATGAGCAGTCCCTTCCCTGTCTGTAATTATTCAGACTCCATCCTTGGTTAATTATTGTCATTAGCATTATGTGTTCTAAGTACACAATTAAGGAACAATTATTTTAGTGATCTGACAAACGCAGATGTAAATTGGATTCAGTTTGGTGGCGCACATGAGGCTTATAGTAGTAATGTGTGGAGGTTCGATAAGCACAGGCTGGAGAACTTCTACAGGTACTTGTCAAACAGTAGGAGACACAAATATCTGAGGAGCTGTTGACACTATAAAAGTTTTTGCACTTTTTAATAATGTCCATAATCTGTGACTCTTGGTTAAACAGAACAACAAGCAATATGATCACACGGGAAGTTGGCATGTTGTTTCTGAGAGTTCTCTTAAGCTAGGATCGGCCACATTATGCCGACTTTCCTTGTGATGTGACCGGAAGCACATTGCATTAGCAGTGTGGGAGACCCGGGTTTGGGTCCTGCAATGAAACCAGGAAGTAATTGCGTTTGCATAAAAATACAGAGCCTGATTCAGAAGTTGCATTTTACCTCTAACATTACATTTTTACTCCACAAATGGTTAGGTTTAGGTTTGGATTTGGGTTGGGGAGTACAGTTTATAAAATATGCAATTTGTTTTTATACTATATAATTGTTTTTTTTTTTTTTTTAACAGGTTCATTGAAACAAAAGAACCGGTTCGCAGACTTCCCATCACTACTGATTTGATAAGTGGGTTAAAGAAGTGGGCAAAAACCTGTTCAGAATGGAATTCTGCATATGGCAAATACTGCATATGTAAAACAGTATGCAATAGGGTTGGCAAACTTGGCATGACACCAAAGTTTCAGTAGTGAATACCAATATACCAGTGAAATTCTCGATACCCACTTTGGTGCAAATGAAATTAAAACAAATAAACTATACAAAGATCCAGCAATCAGATAATCGTGGCCAACAAAGTGCATCAAAAGAGCTCTGCAGAGACCGTCCAGTCCCATGAGGCACTGCAAATGATGC
This sequence comes from Myxocyprinus asiaticus, assembly GCF_019703515.2. Classification (NCBI taxonomy): domain Eukaryota; kingdom Metazoa; phylum Chordata; class Actinopteri; order Cypriniformes; family Catostomidae; genus Myxocyprinus; species Myxocyprinus asiaticus. Next base: position 8,645,491 of record NC_059366.1, read on the forward strand.
AATCGAGTCAATTCTCCTGTAATATCAAACTACTTGTTTGTTTGCAAGTTTTTAAACAATTTGCAATGAAAGTAAAATATATTGTTTCCATATTTATAATCAACAACTTCACATCAATAGTTTTTACATTACATGTTATGATTACGTAAATTGCAATGATTCATGGGATTGTAGTTTATTCCTTCATTAAAGACGTTCAATACACAGTCTTGTACCTTTGTCTTTTTGTCTGATTTTCGAATACCTCTATTTCAAATCAAAGTCTGTAATGTTGTGATTCACCTCGGAGCTGGTTGGTTTGCTTCATGGCTTATGAAGGATTTTATGAAATCCTTATTGAAAAACAAATTAATGTAATAAATACATCCCGAACCAAGATGGCTGTAAAATTGTACGGGCACTGTTGCGCTCTATTACTTCCAGTTCATTAGTCACATGGGAAACAGAAGGTCATGTTGAGAGCATTGCTGTATACTGCACATTTCACTAAATATTTTGCACATTGTGCACAGTATGTACTGTACAATATACTACAGAAATAGTACTAGTAGTATGGTAATATGCTATTCTTAACACAGGCTGTGAACAAAACTTTTATACTTGAACATCTCTAGAACATCTCTAGTTGTTCAACTGAGGTTTAAAAAGTTACTAAAATTGGAAAAGGGCGACACTAAAGAGAGGGAAGACACGGAGCTAGACAGGTGTCCCTTCTTTCTTCATGAGAAGTGCAGCGTGAGGAAAAGCTTGTTAAAATCCTAATAGTAGCTATCAAAGGCTATTGATTATCTTTCTCGACCAGTTTGGGTGACAAAGTGAGCATTATCGCTGGCTCTTGCAAGAGAGCTGTGTGTTCCTGTAGGCTGTGTGTCCTTCAGGGTGGCCTGCTCCCTCACGGCCAGTGAGTTTTCAGTGTGAAGCCTGCCTCAAGCAGCTAGACAGTCCCATTCACTCTTCTGCCACCAGATAATCCATTTTACAGGCTCACTTCAAACAGCCATGCATGGTTCCATGCACACTGGACTCTATAAGAAGAACTCTGTACACACAAAAGCGAATCTGATGTCATGATATCTTATTGTAGAATGCTTTCATGCATCAGATCATAGTGCTTCTCCTTTTCACACACACAAACATACAGTATGCAACCACAAAGGGCACAATAGGAGTATCGTTCGTTAAAGGCACTGCTCAAACTTTAATCTGAGGTCAAAATTAAAAGAATAGTTCACCCAAAAATGATAATTCTCTCAACATGTACTCAACTTATGCCATATTAAAAAATTATAATAAAAAGTGTCTGACTTTCTTCACAAACAAAGATATTTTGATTGAGATACGATGTGAATATATTCGTATAATTAAAGTCAATGGGGACCAACACTTTCAAGCTCCAAAAAGGACATAAGGGCAGCATAAAGGTAATCCATTCAATTTGAGTGGTTTAATCCATGTCTTCTGAAGCGATACGATCAGTTTTGTGTGAGAACAGGCCAAAATGTAACGTAGAGTAATGTAAAAAACACACGCTCTATCCATGCTCATGCACTGGACAGGCGCTCAACACATGTAGGAAGTATAATCGAGTTTCAATTCATAATCTCTCCTAGTATTTTTACAGTGTAAAAGCAGGGCTTTAGACTGTGAGTAAATGGTTGCATTTTGGGACCGTTATTCCTGCTGATGCAACTTAATTTTGTTATACATCACACCGGTACAACAACAAAATTGCCTCACTCTTATTTACTAAGCACTACCTTTTACTTTTGCACATGGAAAACACCAAAAGCCAAACACTCCAAAGGTGTGATGAAACAGTGCTACCTGATTAAACGGCGCCCAATGAACTGCGCAGTGTGAGAGCAGAGCGGGACCGGTGTGCCGAAATCTGAGACAGAATTGGTCTTACCCATGCAGCGCTGAACCTGCTCTGTGCTCGCGCCGCACTGTCCAGCGGTAAACATAGTACACAAGTCGCATGACTCATTTGAATCTGGCACAGAATTTTCTGTTATACACCCATTTGATATGGAAATATTAAAGTTGAAAATAGTTGAAACCAGATTAAACAGCCCCGACAATGTAAACAGCAGTGATGGGGTAAACAGGAAAGCATCATGCCATGCACAATGTTAACAGGCTTTTCAATGCACACATCACCACTAGGGGTGCACCGATCGATCGACCACCGATCGAAATCGGCCGATATTTGTTTTAAATCTGTGATCGGCAATCAGCCGATCGTGCCTAGATTTAGGGCCGATCTTTTTTGCAGCATGCAGGGAATCACACATTCACTGCTCCTCTAATGAATGAGCGCTTTCTCAGCCCTTGATGCGTGACAGAATGGCCTATGGAGGGTGAGTTGTTGGCAGTTCTAAGCATTCACGAATTTAAACTTTCAGACATGATGTCATTCAGATGAATATGCCGTTTTTTTTTTTTTTTTTTTTTTAATGTGTAAGAATTACATGTGTATGCCCATTTTCATTAAGTTGCCCATTTTCTAGAGTCGTTACGGAAGTAATTCTGACTCGTTGCACAGTGAGCAGGAAGAGGATAAAGAGGCTGCTAATGGGTATAAAAACGAATTAAACAACAAATAAACATGCAAATACATGATACATGACAAGAGTCGCAACAATCAGACGTTGTGTTGAGCTATAGAAACTGAGCGATCATGATCACTTTTAGCTTTACTATCTTTAATATGAGCGCTCTCTGTGTCAATCAAAAACGTGCACTCTTCAGGTGCTCTCAGTATCTCATCATCAGTTACTCATCCCAGCACTATTCTGTGAGGATCCCAATTTAAATCAAGATTAATGTTGGTCACAATACCACTAATAATAGATGTAACTTTTAACCTTCAATAACAACACCGCGTCTTCACTCATTTGCTTGATAATTAGTGATTTGTGTTACAGCAAAACGCCAAAGACAGTAAACAAACCATAGAAATTAATGATTTCTCTCTGGAGCAGTTTTAGAGCTTGTAATGAATATATTTTTCTTATTTTTGAATGTATCTCTGCGGTGTGTGTTGCTCTCATGGTTTTTACTGGTTGCCAGTATATCACAGAACTATTAACAACTGTTCAGTACAAAGAAATGTTAGCACATTTACAATTAATATAATTTTAATGTAATTTTGGTAACACTTAATAAAAAGGTTTCATTTCTTTAACATTAGTTAATGCATTAGGTATCATGAACAAACAATGAACAATAATTTTTTTCAGTTATGTTAATTAATAAAAATACAATTGTTCATTGTTAGTTCATAGTGCAGTAATGTTACTAATACAACTTTTGCTTTTAAAAATGTATTAGTATATGTTGTAACTAACATTAAGTTCAATGTTAACTACAGTAATGTTGTTAAATAATATTAACAAATGTAACCTTTTTGTAAAGTGTTACTGTAATTTTACTGTGTGGGGCATAAACATAACTGCAGCATATAACTTGCAAAAGTGTGGCAAAGAGCACTTAAAACAAAATCGGTATCGGCCGATCTTAGTGTTAAAAAATTGGAGATCGTATCGGCCTCAAATTTCCTGATCGTTGCACCACTAGTGTTTAATATGCAGTTGTTGCCTCTAATTTCACATAGCTACAGATATTTTTTTCATTTAAGGGCAGTTCGGCCTATATAAGAGCAAATTAACATCTTTTTGATGAACTCTTCATTCTTTCTTGTCTGTTGCTTAAACAAAGAAAAAAATTGTCAGTCGGTATCGGAATCGGCCAATTTGCTTGTAAAAAAATCAGCAATCGGAATCGGCCATGAAAAATCATGATCAGTGCATCCCTAATCACCACCCTTATAGAAATGTACCTGGAAGTTACTGTAGTAACATTCATTGTAGAAACTGTGGTATTTTGAAAGAAATATTTTATATATTTATAATAAATCTTACTATTATTATAATTGTATTAAATATTGCATATTAGGGAAATATAAGTCACTTTAATGGGGGTTGTTATTATATTGTGTTTAGGATGCCGTTTTTCATTACGAATTCCAAGTTTGTTTTTCAGAAACCATAATTACACCTTACCATGGTAATGAGGAGCATGATTTTACCCAGCCTGGTCTCATGAACATTACATGACCGTGACAAAAATTTTTGCAAAATGAAATGACCTGCCTTATTATACATTTGGCTGCAGTTTCTCAGTGAAATGTCCAACGTGAGAGGGGGATCACGTCAAAAGCAATAGAACCCATTATAATCAATGAGGCTGTCTACACTGGAAGAATCCGTTGTGGTGTGTCACATCATGCCGACAGTTAACGGGTGTCCCGTTCCATTTTTGCACTGCACGAGCTGGCGCAACTACTGCCAACAACACGAACAAATGGTTTAGAATGTTCGTGTCAACTCGTATAGTGTAGACAGCATCAAGCTGCTGCGTCGCGTCATGTCGTGTCAACAGATGTGCCCGATTTAGACAGGGTGTTCTCATCAGCCTCTCTTCAAAATATGACAGATTTAAAGAAATTTTGATTTGTTTAGAATATGTTTTATGTTTTTAAGAATATGTAATATTATTTGAAAGAAAGCATATCAATTACTCTTTTAAAAAACATCAGCCTTTTGGGCAACAATTTATAATAACTACATGGTATAAAGTATTTGTAAAGCATTAGTTTATAGTCAATTGATCATTTATAAACTATTGTTCCTACATTAATAAGCTACATACAAATAGTTTGTTATTTGTTTATATTCACTGTAGCAAATTATTATTGTTTAATAAGTTCATTTATAGGCAGTTTCATCATGTGTTTAACATGAACAAAGCATGAATTCATAGTAAATAAATAAATTAAATACGCAATTAATTGGATATACCTTTAAACATAATTCATGTATTTGTTAGTAACACTTACTATTAAAGCAATTGTTACTTAATATATAGGTCATAATAAAGCATTGACTAATTGCTTACTAAGCATTTTGCATGAATCTAAATTAAGAACTGCATATGCCTAATTAAACATTTATTAATGATCCATTACTCTGAAAACTTGGCCCTGAAATAACCATCTCCACAGCATCTCAATCACAAAGGCTCAAAACAGACACTAAAGCTTAAAAAAAAAAACAAACAAAAAAAACAGATGCAACACAAAAATACAGGAATAATAGTGAGAGGAAAATCCACAGTTTATTAAAAGAGATCCTCTAAATGCTCAAACGCCAGTTTAGCACGTTCCATCCTATTGAGCTTTATAAGCAGACTTGTTCTCATTATTGGCAATTAAAATTACTGTTTAATTCAGTTTCACCAGTAGACCTACAAGTTAATATGTCATTAACTTTAATCCAATTCCAGAAGGAAAGTCCAAAAATCCCACTACAGTCTGTGTGCACGCTCTGGAAACAGCAGCAGGTGCCAGCAGTCACCACGGTCACATGACAGTGATGAAATGGCAAAAAAAAAAAAAAAAAAAAAAAAAAAATAGAAATAGGAAATATTATTGGCTTTTATATAATATTATAACTATATATAATATAACTAACTATAAAGAGGTCACAGATTTAAAACTTTAAAATTACCAAAATGTTAAATGTTTTCATCTGTTTAACAATATCAACTTACAGCAGTCAAAGATGACTTCTCTGTCTGGGGTGCATTTAGTTATTTCTAAAAGTGAGGGGGACATGTCCCCCTGAGTTATAATGGTTCCTACGTCCCTTGGTTTTAATGAATAAAACGTACCTCCCTAACCTAAAACTTTAACCTAAATCAGACAAATAGTGATCTAAAATCAAATGAGAGGTAGGCACAAAACAGACATCCTTACATATAACCAACGCCTAAACCTAACCGATAGTGTCCAAAAACAAAATGAGAAATGAAAAGCAAATGTTCTTATTGAATATCCTGTTTCAATTGGTAATAAATAAGATTACTGAAGTAAAATAGGTTCCAAATAGCATTTCATGTTGACTTTAAAGTTGCTAGCTTCTTAAATTGATCTGGATGTTCATTAGGACTAGTCCATTGTGTGGTAGTTTTGTGAAGTTTACTCATTATGCATAATGAATACACCACACAAACTACAGAGGTCTCCGGAGAAATGGAAGAAAGCAAGAGTAAACACTGAAAAAGATGAGACCTTTTTATACATAAAGCAAGGTCAATAGAGTACATGAGGAAACTGAATAGCTGATGAAGTTCAGCCTGGTTTAAGTGCATTTCACTCCAAGTAATTTTCGATTTCAGTGAATGCTGAAGAAATGCAATAAAGTGCAAATTACCAGGAACACGTTATAAAAAGCAAGCTATACATAAGGCATGATAACAACCAAATTGATGGATGTCCTCATTCAACTTTCATGTGATAAACCTCTAGTTTGGACCCACTACATGCAAGTTCAGATTCCAAATGCTGTGTTCGGCTGTTTTGCATTAAGCTTTTTGCTTGTGGTAAAAGATTCGTTCAAAGAAATTCGTTAGCTCAGACTTGTTTTGTCAGTTCTTGTTATGTTGCATACATTCCAGAGATCTACAGTATATTAATGTACATAATATAAGTTGTCATACATAGAAACACCTGGTGTTCCATGTTACCATTATTGCTGTCCACATTTTTTGTGATGGCTCTTTCTAAAAAATCTGTGGAACCAGTTCACAAGTGAAGTGAATCAATCTGATGTAGAAACTGAAATCCAAATGAACCGGTTGAACTGATTACTCACTTTATCACTTAATCATTGACATGATCAACCATGATGCTGTTCATTTCAGCAGTGGATTCATTCAGTAATAAATTCAACCTGTTCTGATATAGTCTGTGATCACTATATATATAATATACACTATCAGTCAAAAGTTTTGAAACACTTGACTGGAATGTTTCTCATGATCTTAAAAATCTTTTGATCTGAAGGCGTATGCTTAAATGTTTGAAATTAGGTTAGTAGACAAAAATATAATTGTGCCACCATATTAATTTATTTCATTATAAAACTAAAATGTAGTTAATTTTTTATTTTTTTTTTAATTGATGACTTGGACCAAATAATAAAGAAAAGCAGCCAATAAGTGACCAACATAGATGGGAACTTCAATACTGTTTAAAAAGCATCCCAGGGTGATACCTCAAGAAGTTGGTTGAGAAAATGTCAAGAGTACATTTCTGCAAAATCTAGGCAAAGTGTGGCCACTTTGAAGATGCTAAAATATAACACAGTTTTGATTTATTTTGGATTTTGTTTAGTCACAACATAATTCCCATAGTTCCATTTATGTTATTCCATAGTTTTGATGACTTTACTAATATTCTAAAATGTGAAAAACAAATATAATAAAGAATGAGTATGTGTTTCCAAACTTTTGACCGGTAGTGCATATATACACACACACACAGTATTAGGGCTGGGAAAATAGTGATGTTTAGTTTGTGAACGAATCAGTCTTTTTGAATTAATCGTTCTCGTTCACCTCCATACACAGACTCATATTTCTCGTTCACTGACGTCTTTTCCTTTCGAAGTCAATGAGCTCTAGTTTGAACTACAAGAGTGCTTTGGTAGCTTTTAATGGCTGTAAAGACTGACTATAGCATGAGCCAACAGTATTTGAGTGCAGGCTGTGAAGGAGTATATCATTGGTTTCACCAGCTTAACAAAGATGCCTCTTTACTGCACTAGTACTAGTCGGTCATTTGAGTCTGAACAAGATGAAAGGTGACGTTCATGAACAAACTAAATGTACAGTACATGTATACTCATTTGTGTACGAAATCTCGTTCGTAAATGAGGATCTACTGAACGAGAGGAGGCATGTCGTTCATTCAGTTTGTCATGTGAGTAAATCACATTCAAAAAGGAGAGCAAGGGGTGTAATGCACTTAAGACAAGTTTATAGGTATGCACAAAACATAATCAACGATTTATTCATGTATAAAAATGACTGAAGATGTACAGTTAACATGACAAGAATTACGGATGGAAATGTTGTGGTTTGATGCACAGTGTAAGATATTATTAGGCTTTTCTTGAACTTTTTCTACATCTTGGTAAAAGTTATCCCCATCATTTGACAAAATATAGGGGGTGCGTCTCAATGAGTTCCCTAGTTCAGTAGTCAGTGCACTGATCAGTGAGTCGGCCATTTTTAGGGCTGTCTCATTTGCAGAATCATTCCAGTACACTGAAATGGTCACTCCCTAAAAAATCCCACAATGCACCATAAAAAACAGGAAGCATCATTGCTCACTATGTTCCCTTACCGGAAACATTGTCATGTCTTCAAATCAAAATCAAAATCAAATCACTTTATTGTCACACAGCCATATACACAAGTGCAATGGTGTGTGAAATTCTTGGGTGCAGTTCCAATCAACATAGCAGTCGTGACAGTGATGAGACATATACCAATTTACAATAACATCAAATTAACACAACACAATTTAAACATCTGTTATACACATAATTACACTCAACAATATACACATAATAACATACACTGTACAGTATACAATATGCTGTTTTTTTTTTTTTTTTTTTTTTTACTATATAGATACACATTATTCAATAAAAATTAAAAATTAAAAAAAAAAAAAAAATATATATATATATATATATATAGAATGTACAGTATTGTACTGTATTGACATTCAGGCTGTCGGTTGATAGTCAGTTGTTAAGAGAGACATAATATAATAATAATAATATAATTTATGACAGTCCGGTGTGAGATAAAAGAGTAATAAAGTGCAGGGCTGATGTATTTGATCGTGGGAGATCAAAAGTTCAAAAGTCTGATTGCTTGGGGGAAGAAGCTGTCATGGAGTCGGCTGGTGCGGGTCCCGATGCTGCGATACCGCCTACCTGATGGTAGCAGTGAGAACAGCCCATGGCTCGGGTGGCTGGAGTCTCTGATGATCCTCCGGGCTTTTTTCACACACCGCCTTGTATATATTTCCTGGAGGGAGGGAAGCTCACCTCCGATGATGTGTTTGGCAGTTCGCACCTTTGCAGTGCTTTGCGGTTGTGGGCGGTGCTATTGCCGTACCAGGCGGAGATACAGCCAGTCAGGATGCTCTCCACAGTGCAGGTGTAGAACCGTGTGAGGATGTGGCGGTTCATTCCAAACTTCCTCAGCCGTCTCAGGAAGAAGAGGCGCTGATGAGCCTTCTTCACAACGACTTCAGTGTGGATGGACCATGTGAGTTCCTCAGTGATGTGGACACCCAGGAACTTGAAGCTGCTGACTCTCTCCACTGGTGCTCCATTGATGGTGATGGGGCTGTGTTCTCTGTCTTTTCTTCTGAAGTCCACCACAAGCTCCTTTGTCTTACTGACGTTGAGGGAGAGGTTGTGCTCCTGACACCAGTGTGTCAGAGTGTGCACCTCCTCTCTGTAGGCTGTTTCATCATTGTCAGTGATCAGGCCTACCACCGTCGTGTCATCAGCAAACTTAATGATGGCATTGGAGCTATGTGTTGCCACACAGTCATGTGTGTACAAGGAATACAGTAGTGGGCTGAGAACACAGCCCTGTGGGGCTCCAGTGTTGAGGATCAGTGATGAGGAGATGTTGCTGCCTATTCTAACCACCTGGCGTCTGCTTGACAGGAAGTCCAGAATCCAGCTGCACAGCGAGCTGTTTAAGCCCAGAGCCCGGAGTTTCTCATCTAGCTTGGAGGGCACTATGGTGTTGAATGCTGAGCTGTAGTCTACAAACAACATTCTCACATAAGTGTTCTTTTTTTCCAGGTGGGAGAGAGCAGTGTGTATTGTAGATGCAATGGCATCATCAGTGGAGCGGTTGTTGCGGTAAGCAAACTGCAGCGGGTCAAGATTGAGTGGCAAGACAGAGCAGATGTAATCTCTGATTAGTCTCTCAAAACATTTGCTGATGATGGGGGTCAGAGCAACAGGACGCCAGTCATTTAAACAAGTTATTTTTGATTGTTTTGGAACAGGCACAATGGTGGATGTTTTAAAGCATGTGGGGACTACAGACAAAGAGAGGGAAAGGTTGAAAATGTCCGTAAAAACACCAGCCAGCTGGTTCGCGCACGCTCTGATGACGCGGCCCGGAATGCCGTCTGGACCCGCGGCTTTGCGGATATTCACCCGTCAGAAGGATCAGGTTACATCCGCTACAGAGACGGAGAGTAAACTAACCTCTGTAGCTTCAGCCGCGAGAGCTCTCTCTGCGAGGGCGGTGTTGTTTCCCTCTAAACGAGCATAAAAAGTATTTAGCTCATCCGGTAGAGAGGCAGCGGTGTTCATGGCGGAGTTTTTATTCCCTTTAAAGTCCGTGATGATGTTAATTCCCTGCCACATGCTTCTAGAGTTGGTGGTGTTAAACTGTCCTTCAATCTTGCGCCTGTACTGGCGTTTTGCTGTTTTGATAGTTTTTCGGAGGGCATAACTGGCTTGTTTATGCTCCTCCGCGTTCCCGGAATTAAAAGCGGAGGTCCGCACATTAAGTGCCGCGCGAACATCGCTATTGATCCACGGCTTCTGATTCGGATAGATTCGTACAGTTCTGGTCGGAATCACTTCCTCTACGCACGTTCTGATGAAAAACATTACGCTATCAGCGTAAAGCTCGATGTCGTCATCAGAGGCGGACCGGAACATCTCCCAGTCCGTGTGATCAAAACAGTCTTGTAGCATAGAATCTGATTGGTCCGACCAGCACTGGATCGTTCTGAGGGTGGGTGCTTCCTGTTTCAGTTTCTGCCTGTAAGCGGGCAGAAGCAGAATGGAAGAGTGGTCCGATTTGCCAAATGGTGGGCGGGGGAGGGATTTGTAGCCATCCCGGAACGGAGAGTAGCAATGATCCAAAACCCAGTCCCTTCGTGTGTTGAAACTAATGTGCTGGTGATATTTTGATGCGACTGATTTGAAACTGGCTTTATTAAAGTCCCCGGTCACAATGAACGCGGCCTCAGGGTGCGCGGTTTCTTGCTCACTTATAATCCCGTACAGTTCCTTGAGTGCCCGGTCTGTGTCGGCTTGTGGGGGAATGTACACAGCAGTGATAATGACCACTGTGAATTCCCTCGGTAGCCAGAATGGTCGACACAGAAGCATAAGAAATTCCAGATCAGGAGAACAGAAAGACTTGATGGAATGTACGTTCCTCTGATCACACCAGGATTTGTTGATCATAAAACATACACCACCTCCTCTAGTTTTACCTGAGAGGTCTTTCGCTCTGTCCGCTCTGTGCATGGAGAACCCCGCGGGTTCAATGGCTGAGTCTGGAATCTCCGCAGACATCCAAGTTTCTGTTAGGCAGATAATGCAGCAGTCCCTCGTCTCTCATTGGAAAGAGATCCGCGCTTTCAGCTCACAGAGCTTGTTATCCAGAGACTGAACATTTGCCAGTAGAATAGTGGGTAGCGGGGATCGATTTGCACGGCGTCTTACTCTGATGAGAACGCCGGCTCTGTTTCCCCTTTTCCTCCTGCGTTTCCGCGGCCGTGCTGCCCAGACAAAGGGCTCTGCTTGCGTGTTTGTAAACAGCGGGTCGGCATTGAGGAATGTGAAGTCCGGTTTTCGGTGTGAGATCGCTGAACCAATGTCCAAAAGTGTTTGTCTGTCGTAGACAATAAGGCAGACAACATCCAAGACAAAAAACATAAGAATTGTAAACAAAACAAACAAAACATTGCTATGTTGTGTCGGAGCTCGCAACGCAGCAGCCATACTCGGCGCCATCTTGAGTCCATTAGCTTCTTCTGAAGTCCATTAGCTTCTTCTGAAGTCCATTAGCTTCTTCTGAAGCATAGCCACGGCAAGTAGGGGTGCTAAGGGTGCTATAGCACCCCCTGTCGGCGTCCCAGCCCACCCTGTGAAGTGCTGTCAAAATAGTGTATGCATGAAAAATGTATGTTGAGAATTCATTAAAGTTATTTGAAAACTATTGTGTACTATGTTAATCTTGTTAACGAAAGTAATGACGAATATTTAGGAATATTTAGGAATTCTTTTTATTTCATCAACGATAATGAAGATGACAAGAAAAATATTATGACGATAATTAAATGATTTTAATTGAAATTTTTGATGAAAATATGAGTAGAACAAAATAACACTGTAAGACAATAACAGTGCACTAACAATGTTTTCAAAAAGAATTATCAAGAAAGAATGTTAATTCAGGCATAGTGTTGGGGATTTCCCCACTTGAACTGAGCTGATCACTGATTACGACACTTTGTATGCTATTATTTCAAGAGTGCAGTAATTTTTTTTTTTTTTTACAAGTACAGCTTTCATATAGGCTATGTATTTTATGATATTGAATCTAAATCTGTTTGTATATTTGCTGACATGTTATTTTTTGTGATTTTAGAGCATTATAATGAATAATAGCAGACCTTTCAATTGGGGAATTTGTGCTTTACATCTTTTTATGTCTCTATAAAACTCTCCACATCATCACATCATTGTCATCTTCATCTCCTGCCTGTTCTGCCTACCAACTACGTTACAGAATACTAGACCAAAGGATGAACCCAGCAGTAGCACTGATGCATCTCCGCCAGGGGAATCGTCCTCTTGAGGACTTTGTGGTGGACTTTTTTAGATGCTGTGACCAGGTGGATTTCGGAGAGGTTGCCTCACTGACTTTTTTCATGTGGCCTTAGAGGAACCTCTCTATTCCATGCTGCCCGGAGGCGGGATTCCATGGACTCTGGCTGAGTATACAGACTATGCTCTTATACTGAGCGGTTCATCTTTCACTGTGGGAGTGGCTGACGAGGAACTCAATACTGCTACAGTAGTCGCCACGTCAGAGTCCGTCACGTCAGAGTCCACAACGTCAGAGTCTTCTCCTGAAGTCCACTATCATCTCCACTGTTTTAAGCATGTTCAGCTCAAGGTTGTTGTGACCACACCACACAGCCAGCTGTTCAACCTCCCATCTGCAGACTCGTCACCATCGCGGATGAGGCAGATGACCGTGGTGTCATCTGTAAACTTCGGGAGCTTGACAGAGGGATCCTTTGCAGTACAGTCATTCATGTACAAGGAAAAGAGCAGTGAAGAGAGAACACATCACTGAGGAGTGAAAGTGCTAATAGTGAGGGTCCCGGATGTGAGATTCCCCAGTCTCACTAACTGCTGCCTATCTGTCAGAATGCTGGTGATTCATTGACAGATTGGGGTGGGCATTGAGAGCTGGGTCACTTTGGTTGAGAGAAGATCAGGCATGATGGTATTGAAGGATGAACTGAAGTCCACGAATATCCTTGCATAAGACCCAGGTCTGTCAAGGTGTTGCAGGATATTATGCAGTCCCATGTTGACAGCATCATCCACAGACCTGTTTGCTCAGTAAGCAAACTGAAGGGGGTCTAGCAGGGGTCCAGTAATATCCTTCAGGTAGGCCAAAACCAGTCTCTCAAATGACTTCCTGACCACAGATGAGAGAGCGACAGTTCTGTAGTCAGTAAGTCCTGTGATTTTGGGTTTTTTGGGGACCAGAATGATGGTGGAGTTTTTGAAGCAGTAGGGAACGTCACACTGCTCCATTGACCTATTGAAGATCTGTGTGAAGATGGGGGCCAGTTGGTCAGTGCAGACATTCAGATAGGCAGGTGCAACACTGTCTGGGCCTGAAGCTTTACTAGTCTTCTGTTTCTTGAAGACCCAGCACACATCTTCCTCACAGACCATAAGTTCAGGTTGAGTAGCAGAGTTCCAGGAGGTGTTGGTGTGTGTGTGTGAAGTGAAGATCAGAGCAGGGTAGGGGTGTGAGACTGGGCTTTTCAAGCCTGCAGTAAAACACATTCAGGTAATCAGCCATTTGTTGATTCTCTACAGAGCGAGGGGGTGGTGTCTTGTACTTGGTAATGCTTTTCTGGCCTTTCCACACAGATGCAGGATCATTGGCTGAAAACAGTTTTTTCAGCTTTTCAGAGTAGCTTCTTTTAGCCACTCTGATTTCCTTAGTCAATGTGTTTCTGGCCTGGTTGTACAATATTTTATCTGCACTTCTGTGTTTTCCTGTAAACCATGGTTTATCATTGTTGAATTATAAAAATGTCCTAGTAGGGATGTACATATTCTCACAGAAACTGATATATTATGGCACAGTATATGTGAGCTTGTCCATGTCTGTGGCTGCAGCTTCAAAAACACTCCAATCAGTGCAGTCAAAGCAGGACTGTAGTTATAGCTCTGCTTCATTGGTCCATCTCTTTACAGTCCTTAATACAGACTTAGCTGATTTTAGTTTAGATTCTAGGTCGGGAGAAGATGAACCAGACAGTGATCAGAGAGTCCCAAAGCTGCTAGGGGGACAGAGCATTATGCATCCTTTACAGTGGTGTAGCAGTGGTCCAGTATATTTCTGTCTCTGGTTGGGCATGTGATGTGTTGTTTGTATTTTGGCAGTTCACATGTGAGGTTAGCTTTATTAAAATCTCCCAGAATAATGATAAGAGAGTCCAGGTGTTGTTGCTCCGTGTCTGTGATGTGATCAACCAGCTGTTGCAACGCTGCATTCATGCATGCTTGTAGATGGATATACACACTCACCAGAAGAAACTAGGAAAACTCCCGCAGTGAGTAGAAAGGCTTACAGTTGATGAAGAGCACTTCTAAATTAGGACAGAGCATCTTTTTCAATGCTGCTACAGCTGTACACCAACTGTACATCGTTGATGTAAAAGCATGTCCCGCCGCTTTTCATTTTCCCTGATGATTCCGCAACATGATCTGCTCTGAACACCTGGAAGCCCGGCAGATATAACGCGCTGTCCGGGATGGCTTCATTCAGCCAGGTTTCTGTGAAATATAGAGCAGTGGAGTTAGAAAAGTCCTTATTTGTTTGAGTGAGCAGAAGCAGTTCGTCCGTTTTGTTGGTGATGGAGCTGACAGTCGCCAGAAGAATACTTGGCAGCGGAGTCCTAAAGCCGCGTTGACGAAGTTTCACAAGCGGGCCGGTGCGGTTCCTTTGCTTGCATATCTTCGAGCACTTGTAGAACACCGCTGCGCCTCCAACTAAGATGTCTAATAAAACGTCAGAATAATCAAACACCGGCAAAAAATTATCAGGGATGCTCTGCCGAATATTCAGCAGTTCATCCCTGGTGAAACTGATCTGGAAAGAATGACAAAAAACATGACAAACAAACAAAAGTAACAAAAACGCTAGAGCTCCACACCGAAGAAGCCATTCGTGGCACCATCTACGCTGAATATAATTTAAAGTTTACTTTATGTATTGTTTGATATCTTACAGTTCCCTACCTTTCATTTGATACTTATATTTATGAATGTGTTGCATTTTTAAACACTTTGTTTGGCAGTTTAACATTGTGACCTCTTGCTGAGGACAGGTTAAGTTACATGTGATTCCAAGTACAGAGCATGCATTTAAAAAAAAATGTAATGAAGTTATTTAAAAATATTAGTAATAAATGCCCTGAGTATACACATTTCCTTTAGATATAACTTTTTCAGTATTTTCATTATTATGATTCATTTTATTTTTAACATAAAGGGAACTTCTTTATGTAGGACATATTTTGTCCTTTATCTCAAGAATCAGTGATAGCTTGATAAGAAGTCATGCTTAGCAGTTTACAGTATGATAGATATGCTCTTATGATGCTTAAACATTGCAGTGCTGAGGTCTTTTAGTAGAATTGTAGACACGCAATTTTTAATAAAGGTCAATTAGACTTGTTTTGGTTGTGAATGACAATTTGGACAGTCATTTGGCTCCATCTACAAAGGCATAACTTGAAGAATTGGTCAATGAACGAATCAATGAACAAATCTGAAATTTAACTACTGGGAAATTTATCGCATTTAAATTCAATTGCCCCGGCTCAACTGGGCCTTTTTGTGTGGAGTTTGCATGTGTTCATGTGGGTTTTCCAAAAACATGCAGGTTAAGTGAATAGGAGACTCTACATTGCCCCATAGGTGTGATTGAGAGTCCCCCAGCCACTGGGGGTTGTGTCAGGAAGGGCATCTGGGGTAAAACCTGTGCCAAATCAAATATGATTGTTATGACTGTTATAAAAGATGGTATACTGTGGCAACCCCTAATGGGAGCAGTGAAAGAAGAAGAAAAATAAGAATTTCCAAGATTAAGAGTTGACTGTTTAACATATAAAAAAATAAAATACATTAAAAATAACACAATTAATGCAGTATCTGTTTTTTCCACGTACTGAAACTTCAGTAAAGTTCCCCCATGGCCCCTAACCACATCCTCCACAGTTTTAGCAATAAATGCATTGAGTTATTATGCGTTATTAATAAAAAATTGTATACCCTTTCTTATATGCTGAAATTATAACTTTCCTGACCCCTGACTTGTAAAAAAAATGTATCTATCTAAAAATATATTTATTTTTATATTTTCGATTATTTGTCTCCTTTATATTATTTATGTAAACATTTTGGTTGGTTTATATGTATTTTTTTTCTTCCTTCTCCTGTACTTGTCTTTATGACTCAGTGATTGTATTTATACATCGTTTGATCTTATTGAACATTTATATAGAAAAAAAAATCCACAGTTTTAGCACCATTTGTGGACTTTTTAGACGGTCCTTTACCCATCATAGGCACATTTTCCAACTTATATCAATGTTAAATTAGTGATCTGGAACGATTTCACCGTGACACCATCTGACAAGCTTAAATACAGGACAAATCGCGTCCCATATTGATTCAATATGGGACGCATAATTTTATCTTTAAATATGGGACGATCCTCTATTTTATGGGATGGGTGCCAACTATAGAGACCCAGCGTCAGACTGAACGGTACCCAGAGAAAATAATAATTTTGAGATTATAAACTTCAGCAAATTAAACTTAAAATTCAATTTGTTTTTTATCTGTATATTTATAGTGTCAAATAATGCATTTGCAATGTACTCTTATAGTGCATTCATAAAGTATTCAGACGCCTTCATTTTTTCACATTTTATTATGTTGCAGCCTTATGCTAAAATGCTTTAAATTATTATTTTTTTCCACATCAGTCTACCATACCCCATTCACTCCATACCCCATAATGACAAAGCAAAAACCAGATTTTTAATAACATTGCAAATTTATTAAAAAGAAAAAACTGAAATATCACATTGACATAAGTATTCAGACCCTTAACTCAGTACTAGTTGAAGAACCACTGGCAGCGATTACAGCCTCAAGTCTATTTGGGTATGATGCATCAAGCTTTGCACACCTGGATTTTGGGATTTTCTGCCATTCTTCGCTGCAGATCCTCTCAAGCTCTGTCAGGTGTATGGTGACCGTCGGTGGACAGCCATTTTCAGGTCTCTCCAGAGATGTTCGATTGGGTTCAAGTAAGGGCTCTGGCTCGGCCACTCAAAGACATTCACAGAGTTGTCCCTAAGCCACTCTTGCATTGTCTTGGCTGTGTGCCTAGGGTCATTGTCCTGTTGGAAGGTGACCCCTTGGCCCAGTCTGAGGTCCTGAGTGCTCTGGACCAGGTTTTCATTAAGGATATCTCTGTATTTTGCTGCGTTCAGCTTTCCTTCAACCCTGACCAGTCCCCCAGTCCCTGCCGCTGAAAACACCCCCACAGCATGATGCTATCAACACCATGCTTCACCGTTGGGATGGTACTGCACAGGTGATAAGCGGTGCTTGGTTTTCTCCAGACATGATGCTTGGAATTGAGGCCAAACAGTTCAATCTTCATTTCATCAGACCAGAGAATCTTGTTTCTCACAGTCTGGTAGTCCTTTAGGTACTTTTTTGCAAATTCCAAGTGGGCTTTCATGTGTCTTGCACTGAGGAGAGCCTTCCTTCTGGCCACTCTGTCATAAAGCCCAGATTGGTGGAGTGTTGCAGTGATGGTTGGCTTCTGCATGTTTCTTCCATCTACACATGATCTCTTGAGCTCAACCAGAGTGAACATTGGGTTCTTGGTCACTTATCTTACCAAGGCCCTTCTCCCCCTGATTGCTCAGTTTGGCAGCCAGCTCTAGGAAGAGTCCTGGTTGTTCCAAACTTTTTCCATTTAAGAATTATGGAGGCCACTGTGCTCTTGGGAACCTTCAATGCAGCTGAAATTTTTTTGTTGCCTTCCCCAGATCTGTGCCTCGACACAATCCTGTCTCTGAGCTCTGCAGGCAGTTCCTTTGAACTCATGGCTTGGTTTTTGCTCTGATATGCATTTCCAGCTGTGAGATCTTATGTAGACAGGTGTGTGCCTTTCAAAATCATGTCCAATCAATGGAACTGGCCGCAGATGGACACCAATAAAAGTGCAGAAACATCTCAAAGATGATCCAGAGAAACCTGAGCTAAATGTCATATGTCATAGCAAAGGGTCTGAATACTTATGTCAATGTGATATTTCAGTTTTTTATGTTTAATAACTTTGCAAAGTTATGAAAAATCTGGTTTTAGCTTTATCATTATGGGGTATGGGGTGTAGATTGATGTGACTTACAGTGCATTCAGAAAGTATTCTGACCCCTTGGTTTTTTAAAAAAATTTTTTTTAAAGCATTTAAGCATAAGTCTGCAACATGACAAAATGTGAAAAAAGAAAAAAAAAAAAGGGGGTCTGAATACTTTCTGAATGCACTGTAAGTTTTATCTTGCCAATAAAGCTTGATCTGAAATAAACCTGCCCATTTGATCCTATTATTAAAACAAAATCCACTGAAAAAGTGCAGAAGATTTTGCCCAACTTTTAATTACAACATGTCCACTGAGTTTATGGCATGTATACAGGAAGTATACTTGTATCAAAGATTTATACCAGTAAAAATGTGTCTAATTAACTATATCAGCAAAAAATTGAGCATTTTGATATGTATATATTTAAATAATTAAAATATATGATGACTAATTAGTTTCTTGCAAGTTCTTGAGACAAAGTATAAATTAAATATATTTATGATTATATTAATGTTAATTTTAATGTACCACGATTAATCATGATTATTTATGTGCGATTAATTAGTTAAACATTTTTAATTGATTTACATCCCTAATTTTTATATTAAATACCTGTTGGTATGCTTCAGGGAATGGACTATATAACATCCTGGTTACTTGCGTAACCTCCGTTCCCTGATGGAGGGAACGAGACGTTGTGTCGATGTAGTGACACTAGGGGTCACTCTTGGGAGCCCAAACACCACTGGTCTTTGATAAAAGGCCAATGAAAATTGGTGAGTGGTATTTGCATGCCACTCCCCTGGACATACGGGTATAAAAGGAGCTGGTATGCAACCACTCATTCAGGTTTTATGCTGAGGAGCTGAGACAAGGTCCGGCCATTTCAGCGGGCAGGAGGGACACAACGTCTTGTTCCCTCCATCAGGAACAGAGGTTACGCAAGTAACCAGGACGTTCCCTATCTGTCACTCACTCGACGTTGTGTTGATGTAGTGACACTAGGGGTCCCTATACGAAACACCGCAACTGGCTGAACTGTGTTTCGTGAACTGGCGGTGTGTGACGGGCAGACCACTGTGTGCCTCATAGCGCACCAGGCCGACACGTAACCTCCCCCAACATAGTTATGTGTGTCGAAAGGCCCTTTGGGAACAAGTCGACTACCCAAAAGATAGAGACAGGCTAACCAAGTTGTGGCCTCTTTTCCCGGCCCTCCACCGGGGGATGGAGTGGTCTTCCTACCAGCTCCAGTTGAGTGGGTTACGTCGACCCTGGGTCGATCATCTCAGGGGCGCTTTGATAACATTCGTGAGTTCTTAGCGGCCGACTGTGAGATGGGTGGCGTCTGCTTCCTGCGGTGGGCTCCACACTGGGGCCGGGCAGGGGGACGCCCTTGGTGACGAGCAGACAGGGTGCGGGACCTTGAGCCATACCAGGGCAGGATATGCCGGATAGCCTCCGTCTGCTGCTTCACCGTCGAGAACTGCTGGGCAAAGTCCTCAATGGTGTCGCCGAATAGGCCAGCCTGGGAGATGGGGTCAGCAAGGAAGCGTGTCTTGTCGGCCTCACCCATCTTGACCAGGTTGAGCCAAAGGTGGCACTCCTGGACCACTAATGTGGACCTCGTCCGCCCGAGAGACCGTGCCGTGACCTTCGTCGCTCGGAGAGCGAGGTCGGTCGCCGAGCACAGCTCCTGCATCAGATCTGGGGCGGAACTACCCTCGTGTAGTTCTTTTAGCGCCTTGGCTTGGTGGACCTGCAGGAGAGCCATGGCTTGTCCAGCAGCACTGTAGGCTTTAGCCTTCAGGGATGATGTGAACCTACAGGGCTTGGATGGGAGCTTTGGGTGTCCTCGCCAGGTGGAGGCGCTCTGCGGGCACAGGTGCACCGCACCAGGGGAATCGCCGTATAGCCCCTGGCCGCCCCGCTATCGAGGGTAGTGAGGGCGGGGGAACAGAGGAATCAGGACCGGGCAGTAAAAGGTGCCTCCCACATTTCATCAGCTCCTCGTGCACTTCCGGGAAGAAAGGCACTGGAGCGGGGCGTGGCTGCTTTGAGCGGTGCCGCGAGCCCAGGAACCAATCATCGAGCCGCGAGGGTTCAGGGGAGAGTGGAGGGTTCCACTCTAGCCCGACGCTCGTGGCCGCCCAGGAAAGCATGTCCATCATCTCTGCATCAGCCTGTGACTGGGGAATCGTCCCCGAAGGGGGGAGTCCAGCTGAGGCTTCTGCGTCCGACTGGACAAGCCTGCTCTCTGATGCTGAGCTCGAGAGCTCATCAGCTTCGCGGGCTCCGAACAAGAGGCCAAACTAGCCTTGAGACGAGCCGGCGGACTCATCCGGAAGCCTGATCAGGGCAGACGAGCGTGCTGGGGAATGGGAGTTCCGCGGGGGGATACTCGGCGGAGGCGATACCATTGGGGTCCCCAAATTGCCCCCAGTGCTAGCCGCGCTGGCCTCAAACCCAAAGGTAGAATGACTGAGGCGGGGAGCCGCAGCAAGCCGTGATTGCATTGTAAAGCTGTTTAAATGATCATTAATAATGTACAGTGTCATATAATTATACCTTTTTTTATTTTACTTGAAGTGGGAAGAACAATGAAACATTTAAATTGACTTTAGTTTTAAGTTTAGCTTTGGTTGAAGCAATAGTAACTTACTATTTTGTTTTTGTTAATTAATATATTATTGTATTATTTTATTTATTTATGTATTTATTTATTTTGTTAGTTAGTTATTTATTTTACTAAATTAGTTTGAGAGGGAGCCATAATTGGTGGATCCCCTGTTGAACACCTATGTACAGGTGCATCTCAATAAATTAGAATGTCGTGGAAAAGTTCATTTATTTCAGTAATTCAACTCAAATTGTGAAACTCGTGTATTAAATAAATTCAATGCACACAGACTGAAGTAGTTTAAGTCTTTGGTTCTTTCAATTGTGATGATTTTGGCTCACATTTAACAAAAACCCACCAATTCACTATCTCAAAAAATTTGAATACATCATAAGACCAATAAAAAAAACATTTTTAGTGAATTGTTGGCCTTCTGGAAAGTATGTTCATTTACTGTATATGTACTCAATACTTGGTAGGGGCTCCTTTTGCTTTAATTACTACCTCAATTCGGCGTGGCATGGAGGTGATCAGTTTGTGGCACTGCTGAGGTGGTATGGAAGCCCAGGTTTCTTTGACAGTGGCCTTCAGCTCATCTGCATTTTTTGGTCTCTTGTTTCTCATTTTCCTCTTGACAATACCCCATAGATTCTCTAGGGGTTCAGGTCTGGTGAGTTTGCTGGCCAGTCAAGCACACCAACACCATGGTCATTTAACCAACTTTTGGTGCTTTTGGCAGTGTGGGCAGGTGCCAAATCCTGCTGGAAAATGAAATCAGCATCTTTAAAAAGCTGGTCAGCAGAAGGAAGCATGAAGTGCTCCAAAATTACTTGGTAAACGGGTGCAATGACTTTGGTTTTCAAAAAACACAATGGACTAACACCAGCAGATGACATTGCACCCCAAATCATCACAGACTGTGGAAACTTAACACTGGACTTCAAGCAACTTGGGCTATGAGCTTCTCCACCCTTCCTCCAGACTCTAGGACCTTGGTTTCCAAATTAAATACAAAACTTGCTCTCATCTGAAAAGAGGACTTTGGACCACTGGGCAACAGTCCAGTTCTTCTTCTCCTTAGCCCAGGTAAGATGCCTCTGGCGTTGTCTGTGGTTTAGGAGTGGCTTAACAAGAGGAATACGACAACTGTAGCCAAATTCCTTGACACGTCTGTGTGTGGTGGCTCTTGATGCCTTGACCCCAGCCTCAGTCCATTCCTTGTGAAGTTCACCCAAATTCTTGAATCAATTTTGCTTGACAATCCTCATAAGGCTGCAGTTCTCTCGGTTGGTTGTGCATCTTTTTCTTCCACACTTTTTCCTTCCACTCAACTTTCTGTTAACATGCTTGGATACAGCACTCTGTGAACAGCCAGCTTCTTTGGCAATGAATGTTTGTGGCTTACCCTCCTTGTGAAGGGTGTCAATGATTGTCTTCTGGACAACTGTCAGATCAGCAGTCTTCCCTATGATTGTGTAGCCTAGTGAACCAAACTGAGAGACCATTTTGAAGGCTCAGGAAACCTTTGCAGGTGTTTTGAGTTGATTAGCTGATTGGCATGTCACCATATTCTAATTTGTTGAGATAGTGAATTGGTGGGTTTTTGTTAAATGTGAGCCAAAATCATCACAATTAAAAGAACCAAAGACTTAAACTACTTCAGTCTGTGTGCATTGAATTTATTTAATACACGAGTTTCACAATTTGAGTTGAATTACTGAAATAAATTAACTTTTCCACAACATTCTAATTTATTGAGATGCATCTGTATATAATGGTTCAGATCGAGCAATCGCATCAGAAAAAAAAAAACTGTAATTGTAACTGGTTAACTCTGTGCATGGAGATGGCCCTCAGCCTGTTGCCCTGCCCATACATGCCTTTGTGCACATACTGTAAAATATGTAATGTTTTATATATGATGTGGGCCATTTCAGTCTGACGAGCAGGAGTTGGTTATTAATTACATTATCTGCTCTCTGAGTGTGATATTTGGGCAAACGCTCAATAAATATTCAATATTTGTTTATGTACTCTTGCTGTGTTATTAAGCATTGAAGGCCAGTTTTTATTTATAATGGTTATTTTTCTTGAGCAAAGGCTTTTTCATTAGCATTTATGTAATTGGTTGGAATAGGGCTGTGACCTAAAAGCCATAGTAGCAAGCATAGAGTGGGTAATAAAAAATTAATTTTGAACTTGTGAACTTGTCGCCAGATAATATTAAAGGAATATTCTGGGTTCAACACAAATTAAGCTCAATGGATATTTGATTACTATAGACAATAATTCCAACTTGTCCCTCTGTAAAATAAAATAAAATAAATAAAATTAGAAATTTAAAATTAAAAATAAATGTGTGAGGAACATTCCCAAAATTTTCCCCTCTGCCACATCTTGAAAATCTCATTCTCACCCACATATATTCAAATATAGCATGCAAAGATGTTTTTTCATCAGTGTTTTGATGGGGAAGTGTGCATGAGGTTTCATAACAGTGGCATTCAGAAATTAACAAAATAAATATAGGTCTGTTGCTCAAAAATCTATTGTATGGCTTCAGAAGACCTGGAATATAGAGCATGAGTCCTGTGGATTACTTTTATGGTGTTTTTTTTTTTTTTTTTTGTCATTTCTGGAGCTTGACCGCATCAGTCCCCTTTACCTTTCATTGTAAGTAAAAAAGTTGTGTGAACATTCTGTAGCTTTCGTGTTCCATGAGAGAAAGAAGCTCATATGGGTTTGGAACAAATAATAATTGGACTAAATAATGCCAGAATTTTTATTTCTTGGTGAACTATCTCTTTAAATTGTATTGAACCCTTGACATTCCATTCAATTAACAAGACACACTCATGTTTAACTGGGCTGAGCTGTAAAAAAAAGTTAAAGACAGAAAACAAAAAAATATCTGAAAAAGATTTTCTTGCCTAAAGTTGCTTGAAAACAGACTAACTAACTAAAATGTAGGGAACCCTATTGAAATTAAATCTTGTAAATTATTTAATGGTGGTCCACTCTTGTAGAAGTATTTAAAGTCTTATAATTGCAGTTCAGCTTCCCAAGCCTCATGCTGGATTGAGGATTTCTACTGGGAGCGATCACAATCAGAGAGTGGTGTAGAGTTACAGTATGTGTATAATAATATCTCCTTAATGTCTGGCAAATTGGTGAAAGTATTGCCCTAAATGTAGACCAAACAAAAGACACTGTTTTTGTTAAGGGGGAGAGAGGAGCACACTGGCGAGAGAGTGAACGAGTGGCCGAACTCTCCCACAGTATTTATGTCTTGTAACGTGCTTGTCATTTCCTTTCTACATTTCACACCATGCTACTGAGTCACTTACACAATTCATTATGGTTTTTTTTTTTGTTTTTTTGTCTTGTATAAGAAATAAGCCTTTTTCTGCTCTCAGTACTCGTTTCATTTTTTTTTTCACAGTCCTCTTTTGCTCTAAAGAATGTTTTTTTTTTCTTGGGTCGTCTGAACCCTTAGTGACAGCTTTTTTAGTAGGTTTCTATAAGTGTTAGTTTCTCTGCTCCAGACAGCATTAAAGGAAATGTTCACTCAAAAATGAAAATTCTGTCACTATGTACTCATTCTCATGTGGTTCCAAACCCATATTCTGTAATTTTTGTTATTATTATAATTTTTTTTTTTTTTCATGGAATACAACAGACTGTCAAGCTCCACAGGACAAAATACATTGAGGCATGATTTTAAAGCTGCTTTGAAACAAAATACAATACAGAGCACAACAGTGCCAGCCCAATTTTAACACTCATGTTGTTCCAGACATACATGCTGTTATTTTAAAGTGGAATACAAAAGGCTGCCAAGCTCTATAAAGCCCCCCCCCCAAAAAAAAAAACATAAAATGAGTTCATATGACTCTATGATTCAACAATGACATAAGAGGAATTAATGCTACTCCAAGACAGAGGCGACCACAATAAAATACAGAGTAAGGATTACAGGGATTGTGCAGGATGCCTATCCAATGAGGTAAATGATCTGGTTTCAGTTTCCACTTGTACAGAATCGGAGAACAGGATTAATGTGTCATCGGGTAGACTAAGAAAACTCCATTTAAACTTGATCAACATATCCAACACGGTTGTTAATCCAGTCTTGCATCAACTTGTGAACAGCCTGCATGAATGAACATGCCAAGCACAACAACACTGTACAACACTGTACTGATCTTCTCCTTAGGTCTCTGATAAGTGATTTATTAAAAAAATAATATTAGCATTTTAGACACCAACATGTCTTGGTCAATCTAACACATGACACTGAGTTTACGGTGGGGGGTTGTGTGTTTTTTTTTTTCATTTACTTATCAACCTGGTCTTAGATAGGGTGACCATACGTCCTATTTTTTCCAGACATGTCCTCTTTTTCAGACCGTAAAAAAAGCATCCGGCCGGGATTTCTAAATTTGCGAAAATGTCCAGGATTCAGCTTTAGTTGCATTATGATGTGCATCTGGTCTAATACTTCATTGTGTGTGCACGCATATTTGCATTGCTTTAACCCCTCTTTGTAAGTCCCGCCTTCTCGCACACCAATTGGTCGATTATAAAAGGCTTGCAGCAACTATTGGCCAAATTCCTGTCTGTCAATCTCTCTGCGAACGCGCGAAGTGCTGTTGTGTTCGGCATCAAACAGTTGCAGCAAATGACAGCTGATTGGAAACAATGTCCAAACAAAAGTGCAAATTTACAGAAGATTTGCACAAAAAATTCCCATGCTTTCTTCCAGGTCGAGATCCGTATGACATGTAAAGCTGGCACTTATGTGTCAGTTGCTAATAAAGGTGCAAGTGATTTAGAAGCACACATTAGCTCTGCAAAGCATAAAGGGTCAGCAAAAGGTGAAAGTTCATCAGGTTAATTAACGGACTACTTTTTGCGACCAGGTAAAATTATCACATTGCTTCATTTTCCATGGCCATTCAAAATAATAGTAATAGTAAATGAAGTTACAATCAGGGCATCAAATATTTTATTTTACTACATGGACATTCAAAAGAATGTTGGAAATGTTTATTTATTTATATATATTTATGTTATGCTAATAGAGTGTCTTTTCACTGTATTAAAGTTTGCATTCAAAGTAACACTGTTTTGAACCTTATTATTAGATCCTCATTTCTTGCCTGCCACGTTACAGAAAGACTGACCACAAATGGATCTAGCGGCTGTCAGAATTTTGTTTCTGAAGCAAGGGGACCGTCCAGTTGAGGATCACATCCGTGAGTTTTTAGAGCTAGAAAATTTAGTGCACTATCCAGACCCCTCTCTAGTGGTTTTCTTCCGGACCGGTCTGAATAGGGCACTGAAGGAGCAGATGCCTCCGGCTGATCCTCACTGGATGCTCTGCGAATATGTGGAGAAGGCTCTGGAACTTTGAGGATCCTTTTACACAGTGGCTTATGGCAGGAACCCCAGGCCAAAACCTGCATCTTCTGCTCACTCATCCAAGCCTTCCACGGCTCCTTGCTCCAAGCCTTCCACAGCTCCTAGCTCCAAGCCTTCCACAGCTCCTAGCTCCAAGCCTTCCACAGCTCCTAGCTCCAAGCCTTCCACGGCTCCTAGCGCCAAGCCTTCCACGGCTCCTAGCGCCAAGCCTTCGCTCCATGCCTTCCACGGCTCCTAGCTCCAAGCCTTCCACGGCTCCTAGCTCCAAGCCTTCCACTGATCTGCCACTTATGTCAGTGCGTAGGGCCACGAAGACCCTACCTCAAAAACTGTCAGCGCCCACGCCTGCCACGGCCAACGAGCTGGAAGCTTCGTCCGTCCCAGAGCCTGTGTTGCCAACTTCAGCCATCCGGAGGAGGAGAAGAAAGACTTCTGCTCCCAAGTCTCTTCCCGTGTACACGACCACGGAGGTCGTTTCCAAGTCTCTGCCCATGTTCACGACCACGGAGGTCGTTCCTGTGTCTCTGCCCATGCCCACGACTACGGAGGTCGTTCGCAAGTCTCTTCCCATGTACACGACCAAGGAGGTCATTTCCGAGTCTCTGCCCATGCCCATGACCACAGAGGTTGTTCCCGAGTCTCCGCCAGTGTTCACGACCACAGAGGTTGTTCCCGAGTCTCTGCCAGTGTTCACGACCACAGAGGTCGTTTCCGAGTGTCTGCCAGTGTTCACGACCACAGAGGTCGTTCCTGAGTCTCTGCCAGTGCCCACGACCACAGAGGTCGTTCCTGAGTCTCTTCCCATGTCCGCCCACAGAGTCTTCCATGGCATCGCCCACAGAGTCTTCCACGGCTCCGCCCACAGAGTCTTCCACAGCTCCGCCCGCTCCCCCAGAGACTATTCCTCCAGCGGCTCCGCTCGCTCCCCCAGAGACTATTCCTCCAGCAGCTCTGCCCACTTCCCCAGAGACTATTCCTCCAGCAGCTCCACCGCCTGACCCAGTCCCTGTCCTGCAGCCACCTCCCAGGCCTCCTGACCCTGTCTCAGCCCTGCGGCCACCTCCCAGGCCTCCTGACCCAATTCCCACCTTGAGGTCATCTCCTTGGTCTCCTGGCCATCTGCCTGATCTGCTCTGATCTCCTTGGTCCCCTGGCCATCTGCCTGATCTGCTCTGGTCTCCTTGGTCTCCTGGCCACCTGCCTGATCTGCTCTGGTCTCCTTGGTCTCCTGGCCACCTCCCTGATCTGCTCTGGTCTCCTTGGTCTCTTGACCGTCTGCCTGATCTGCTCTGGTCTCCTTGGTCCTCAATCCCACTGGCTCTGCCTTAGTCTTCCGAGCCCCCAGCTCCACCTCAGCCCTCTGAACCTCTGGCTCCAGCTTGGTGCTCCGAGCCTGCAGCATCGCCCTGGCTCTCCATCCCTCTGCTCCCCTTGCCCCTTGTGCCCATTTGAAGTGCCTGTTTGCCTCTTGTGACCCCCTGAACTACCTGTTTTGCCCTTCCCCCCACACCCCATGGACAATTTTTATTTTTTTGTGTGTAGCGTCTGGAATCCGCTCCTTAAAGGGGGGCTCTGTCATGTATTCCCTGTTTTTGCTTAGACTTATGTTGAAATTCTTGTTTAGTTCCTCATTCCTGTTAGTTTTGTAGTCCTTTTGTAGTTTCATTTTATGATTGGTTCCCCAGGTGTTCCTCGTTCCCTTGTTTGCCCCTGTTTATTTAAGCCTTTGTTTTCCCTGTTTTCTTTGTCAGTCTTCAAATGTGTTGTCATGTTCTGTGCCTGGTTCCCTGTGTTTTATTTTCTTTATATTCTGAGTTACTTTGTTTACCTTTGTTTATTAAAGCAGCATTTAGATCCTCATTTCTCACCTGCCTCGTTACAGTTATTTATAAAGAGTGTATGCTATGCTGGAGTTTTGGGGCTCACCATTGTGGTGAAGAATGGCACTTGTGCTTAGGATGAGGATGGATTTTCACTTCCAAGTGATGAATGATTTGAGTGCTGCTTAGCTCTTATATTGACAGTGCAACAGTTTCACTGTCCTCACACTTGCTCACCTTGCATATACTAATTATTAATAAAATAAATTAAGTTGGGCCAACATAAGAACATTTATTAAATAAACTTTAGTAAATCAAGTTAAGGTAATGTAGTAGCTTTAAATTAATTTTACCTAATCCAACTAAATTGTGTTGTTTTAAAGAAATTGACTTAATCTGAAAGAAAGACATTCAATTACTTGTAAAAACTTTCTACAATTAAACTAAGTAAGGGTAATGAGTTTTTTGAGTGCATTTAATTTCTTTAATGTCAAGGAGAAACAATTGAGATATGAAAAATATCCAATTTGTGATATTTCTTACCTACGGGCATACATTCTGGAATACCCAAAGGAATATTTTATGGCTCAGATGGTGCTCATCCATAGCTCAGAAGACAAAATTGAGGTCTCAGTTATGATTCTTTGCAGTCTCATTTTTTTTTTTTTTTTTTTTATCAGATGTTTCTCCTAAATGTCTTGAACAATAAACAAATGAGACAATTATTGTCATACATAAGAGTATACTATAGAGCTATAAAAGAATCCATATTGAAATCTCTGATCTTTGTTGTTTTTATATATATATATATATATATATATATATATATATAGTTTACAATCAACTGTATAATTGTTTAATTGCAGACTTTGGTACCCTGCCACATGTGAGCATTTTTTGAGACATTTTTGAGATATCTGCCAATTTCATCTCATTGCTGTCTGTGATAAAAAAAGCTGTGAAAATATATAAAGATTGAATTTGTGACTTTCTTTGCTAAGGCTATTTTTTTCCCTATCTCTGACATTTATTTTTATATTACAACAAAAAGAAGTGGAAAATCTAACTGCAGTGTGTTGGTGTGAAGAAATTTCTTCTGTCTGTTTGCACAGGCCCTGTATTGTGCATTCCACATCTATTCTTGGGCATGTCGATTATGCCTCTGATCAGGTAATTATGAGAGCTGATTGAAATCATGCGTGTGTTGTGTTTCTGAAGAGGAGATTGCTGTAATTAATGTAATGTACAACAGATTGATAATTTCTCCTCATTCATTTAGTAGAAGCTTCCACAATATGTGCAGTGTATTTTCTTACACTCTATTTGTTTTTCATATTTGTGTTGTTAGCATGACAAACATTTTGAACTGTAATTAAGTATTTGAGTTAAAAACAAAATGAAGCTGTCTCTAAGAGATCTGCATTTTAAAATGAAATCACCATGCACACACATCCAATTTTGAGCTGCTATTATAGGCAGACCTAATACAGGGACCACAGCCCTGATCTTAATGGGGCCTGATGGATCTTGGCAGAACTGTAGCTAGTCAGAATATGACTCCAAAATGTGAGTCAATGTGCAGAGCCTTCTGAAAACAGAGCCTGGTTGACCAAACCATCATGGTTTAAATTCCCTCAGGAGAATTTATTTAGAAAATAATGTGACTGCTGATAGCGTCACTTATTTACACATGCTGTCTGTGTTTTTGTAGCACCCGATTCACTATAATAATCATGCAAATTAGGTAACAGCACAAACACGGCCAAAGAATTCTGTGCTGAATGTGATTTGCACAGCGTAAATTCCCCATTGTGCAGTCTGGTTCTGAGTCCTTGGTTGTGGAGGATGCAGCAAACTGCTGCGATCTGGCATGCTTTACTGGGACTGTACAGCATCATTTCACCGCTACAATCCAAGCACCTGAATTTGTGCTTTAAAATGTTAAAAAATGTGCTGGTCTACTCTGCAAATCTGGATATATGCCCAGTTATAACACTCTTGTCCATCATTTTATATATCAATGCTGCCATGATGGCTAGGAAATGTACATAAACATCTCTTTAAAACAGAATTTAGTTTACCTTATTTGCGGCAAACAAATAGCACTGACTTTCGTGAATAAGAGACAATCTATGTACAGTATAATAAGCATAATTTACCATAAAATATGGAAAGAATGAAAAGAATGACAATGACTTAATTTAAATACAGTGCAGCTCTATGCCAGCACAGATAGCACATAGTTTAACTGTATTGTGGGTGGTTACACTGAAAAAAACAAACAAACAAAAAAACAAACAAAAAAAAAAAAAAACATTTAAATAAAAACATAACAATTTCAATAAAATATAATCAAATTGGTCATTAAAACATTTTACCATAAAAGTACATGTATTGACTTGCTAAACATAATATTAATTTTCACCTCTAACTATTAGGTAAATTATGCATTGTACTTACAAATAAATAAACAAATAGTTATATATATATATGTACATATACACACACACACACATATATACACACACAACCGGTCAAAAGTTTTGAAACACTCATTCTTTATTATATATATTTATTTTATTTTTTATTTTTTTTCACATTTAGAATAATAGTAAAGTCATTAAAACTATGGAATAACATAAATGGAACTATGGGAATTATGTTATGACTAAACAAAATCCAAAATAAATCAAAATTGTGTTATATTTTAGCATCTTCAAAGTAGTCACCCTTTGCCTAGAATTTGCAGACATGTACTCTTGACATTTTCTCAACCAACTTCTTGAGGTATCACCCTGCGATGCTTTTTAAACAGTATTGAAGGAGTTCCCATCTATGTTGGGCACTTACTGGCTGCTTTTCTTTATTATTTGGTCCAAGTCATCAATTTCAAAAACTTTTTTTTTATATATATATATATATATATATAGTATATATTTTATATTCTACTGTACAATTGTGCTGTCTTGTTAACTGTAATAATATATACATTTTCACTGTATATTTTAAGGTAACTAGCAGTTAATTAAATGAGTTTTTTTACTGTAGCATTTTTTTTTTTTTAAATCACAAACCTTTTTACTGTGTTCTGAATAAGTTGTCACAGGTCTGTCATGAAATCTGTGGAGGACCCAGGGATGCAGAGAAGCAAATAACAGTTTATTGAAAACATAGTAGAAAAATGTAAACAGTGAAGAGTTCCGGCTCAGATTGCAGGTGACTGGAGACAATGAGGCAGAAGTGAGGATGAAGACAGTGATGACCAACTTGGGACACCCGGGCGGAGAATAGATGACAGTGATGACAGGGTAAGTATTCCAAAGGTGAGTAAATTCAACAGACAGTCCTCAGAGCGATAGTACAACCGATAGCAGCAAACTGGAATAAACTGGCAGAAGACAAACAAAGAGCAAAACAGGACAAGACCGACTGACTGGTGAGACTGAGATGCTATACAAATGAACAATTTGGCACTGGACACGAGAAACAAGAGGGTATAAATAGAGTTAACAAGCTGCAGGTGGCGATAATCAGCTCATGAGCGGTGCAAATGAGCATTCCCATAGAAATGTCAATCACACCGTTCACGCGGCAAAAGGAAAACACACAAGGGAAACAAACTCATGCAAACACACAGAAAAAACAGGCAGACCCACTGGATCATGACAGTACCCCCCCTTAAGGATGCCTCCTTCCGTCCCCTGAAGGTCCACCAAGACGCCGATGGAACTCATCAATGAGGGTGGGCTCCAGAATGTCGCGAGCCGGAACCCAGGTTCTCTCCTCTGGATCGTAGCCCTCCCAGTCTACCAGATATTGAAAACTTCTGCATCTCTGCCTCACGTCAAGGAGATGTCTAACGGAGAAGGCCGGAGCCCCCTCAATCAGACGGGGAGGCGGAGGAACAGGAGTATCAGGATGAAGAAGGGAGCGAACAACAGGCTTGATCTTAGACACATGGAAAATCGGATGGATTCTTTTGAAGGGGGGGGGGGTAATTTAAGTCGAACCGCCACCAGGCTAAGCACCTTACTGATGGTGAATGGTCCAGTAAATTTAGGTCCCAGATTATGCGAGGGCAGCCAAAGCGGCAGGTCTTGAGAAAATAACCAGACCTTCTGACCACACACGTAAACTGGGGGCTTAGAATGGTGACGGTCTACCGATGCTTTGTTCCAATTGCCAGTCCGCAGGAGGGCTTCTCTGGCGATCCTCCAGGTGCGACGGCATCTCTGGAGAAAGGCGTGCGTGGACGGAACAATTACGTTGGGTCCTTGGGAGAGGAACAGAGGAGGCTGGTAGCTTAAACAGCACTGGAAGGACGAAATTCCTGTAGATGGCAGCGGCCGAAGTAGCCCCTCGGGGGGCCGACTGGAAGTCTTACCACAAGCACACACCGGACAAGCTGCAAAAAATCTTACGAACATCCTGTGCTAGTGTGGGCCACCAGAACCACTGCTTAACTAACACCTGAGTGCAAGCAGCCCCTGGGTGACAGGTGAGATTAGATGAATGACCCCACTGGAGGACATTGGTCCAGACCGATTCAGGAACAAATAACAGATTCGCTGGACACTCCATGGGAAAAGGAATGTTACGTAAGTCTGAGTGGACTTTAGACTCAACTTCCCAAGACACCACTGCTACCACCACATTAAATGAAAGAATGGTATCTGGAGAAGTTGAGATGCTCTTGGTTTCAAAAGAGCAGGACAATGTGTCGGGCTTGACGTTCTTAGAACCGGGCCGATACTAGATTTGTTCCGCTGGAGTCAAGCGATGAGAAAAGAATGCACAGGGATGCAGCTTCTCGTCCAACAGAGACTTCGGAGACAAAATAGCCCCAACTCCAACCTCTGAATTTTCAACCTCCACCACAAACTGGTGAGATGGATCAGGATTAATCAGAATAGGAGCTGAAACTAAGCAGCTTTTAAGTTTTTAAAATGCACACTGAGCCTGCGGAGACCAAATGAAATGCATCTTGGTGGAGGTTAAACTTGTCAGAGGTGCAGCGACTTGACTGAATTTCTGAATGAACCGCCGGTAGAAATTGGCAAACCCCAGAAACCACCGTTCCCCACTCACGAGCCCTGCCGGAGAGAAGTGAGGTCACATAAGCAACCTTGGCATTCTCAGTGGGAAATGAAGATGGTTGGAGAGCAAAAACCAGAGGGTATTGTGACAGAAATGATCAACATGTTTTGGGCGGTGCTGGTGGATTCAGCCGGGGCTTAGAGGATCTGATGGAAGAGACAGTAGTTGGAGGAGCGACGGCGATGGTGGGGGTGGGACCGGTGCTGGGATAGATCTGTAGATGTTGAAGCATTGATGTTAACTCGGCTATCATCCCTGCCATCTCTTCAATAGCGTGACTAACGGTGTTCAGCTGGTCCCGCTGACAACCAAGGAGCACCCCCAGCTGGTCAATGGTGGTATGGAGAGAGGTGTCCTCTGCTGGGTCCATTCTTGGTCACTAAAAGAGTTGAGGACCCAGCGATGCAGAGAAACAAATAACAATTTATTGAAAACACAGTAGAAAAATGTAAACAGTGAAGAGTTCTGGCTCAGGTTACAGGTGACTGGAGATAATGTGACAGAGGTGAGGTTGAAGACAGTGATGACCAACTTGTGACACCTGGGCGGAGAATGACAGTGATGACTGTGTAAGTAATTCAGAGGTAAGTAAATCCAACAGACAGTCCTCAGAACGATAATCCAACCAAAAGCAGCAGACTGAAACAAACTGCCAGAAGACAAACAAAGAGCAAAACATGACAACACCGACTGACTGGCAAGACTGAGACACTACACAAACAATCTGGCACTAGACACGAGAAACGAGAGGGTATAAATAGACAGAGTTAACAAGCTGCAGGTGGTGATAATCAGCTAGTGAACGGCACGAATGAGCGTTCACATAGAAACATCAATCGTGCCGTTCATGTGGCAGAAGGAAAACACACAAGGGAAACAACCTCACGCAGACACACAGGAAAAGACAAGCAGACCCACCAGATCATGACAAGGTTTTTGCGCTGGAATATCAGATGCAGTAGCACAACTGGATGTAGTGCATTTGTTTCTCTGTTGCTCACATCGCCCAACTTTAAAATTCTTCAGATTTTGTTTTCCAGGTACAACGCGATTATTTCACATTCCTCTTTGCACCAGGGAACCCATTTAATGTGCCGCTAAATAAAATGTACTATAATGTGCATTAGACAAGTTAATTTTAGATTAGATTATTACCTTTAAACCAGCATGTCAATCAAGTAACAGATACTACATATGTGTCTTCTCTCTTTGTCTGTCTGTTCATATGTCTCGCCATTCCAATTTTAATTTCCTTGTAATAGGTATTTAAAGCCGGTAGTAGTATAATGGTCTACTAATCAGCAAATCAATTACACAGTGACCTAGAAAATAGTAGAATAAGAAGTAATTGGCACAGATCTGACCCCCCCTCCCAGTATTATCTGCAGTAGGGACTCTATCATACAACCACTTCACCAGCACTATGGAGTCCAATAATGAACTAAATACATGCGCATACACAGCAGTCATCATTTCACTTTCAAACTGATTGTCCTCCCATCTGGAACATCAGTGGAGTGATGCCAGGATGTTGGGCATGAAGAATGTTAACAATATGTTCACAATGATTCATTGATCATAAAAGTAAGCAACATTGTGGATATTACAACTACTGTATTTTAGAGCACTTTTTATTTAGCCATTAAGTTACCTGAAGAATGTGTCATTTCACTTTTTTATTTTTTTATTTTTTTATTTTATTTTATTTATTTTTTTGTTTAAACTTCAGTAGCAAAACCAACGTTAGAGCTGCATGGTAAGTTTGGTGAGTGGTGAATCAGTTCAAATGAATCAAACATCAAATGTGTATGTGAAGAAAAAAAAAAAAAATTGGAGAACATGCCTTTATTATCTTAACTATATTTTCCTTACCGTATTCTACTTCTTGCTTTAACCATTAAATGCATGGGTATTTCACCAAACATTATTACATACTCTGCATGTATATCTATCACAAATGGATCTACAAAATGCCCAGAGAGTGTAAAATTAGCAAATAACTTTAAAGACAATTAGAAAATAATAGAATAGAATATATTCTAGTATATTTTTATGTTTTAGTTTTCATATATCAAAGAGATGATGCAACAATCAGGACAAATCAAGAACAGGATTCAATACTTTCATATTGAATCAATCATTCACAATAAATATAGTACTTCTTTGTCTTGTAATAAACAACTAAAAATATATCCAGTGATAGTACATTTATAAAGATATGAAATAATCAAAATAATCAAAATATTATTTAAGGAAGCTGAAAGAAAAAAAAGAAAAAAGGTGACACAATTACATACCTTGGGTCTATATATATATATATATATATATATATATATATATATATATATATATATATATATACATACAGGTGCATCTCAATAAATTAGAATGTCGTGGAAAAGTTCATTTATTTCAGTAATTCAACTCAAACTGTGAAACTCGTGTATTAAATAAATTCAATGCACACAGACTGAAGTAGTTTAAGTCTTTGGTTCTTTTAATTGTGATGATTTTGGCTCACATTTAACAAAAACCCACCAATTCACTATCTCAAAAAATTAGAATATGGTGACATGCCAATCAGCTAATCAACTCAAAACACCTGCAAAGGTTTCCTGAGCCTTCAAAATGGTCTCTCAGTTTGGTTCACTAGGCTACACAATCATGGGGAAGACTGCTGATCTGACGGTTGTCCAGAAGACAATCACTGACACCCTTCACAAGGAGGGTAAGCCATAAACATTCATTGCCAAAGAAGCTGGCTGTTCACAGAGTGCTGTATCCAAGCATGTTAACAGAAAGTTGAGTGGAAGGAAAAAGTGTGGAAGAAAAAGATGCACAGCCAACCGAGAGAACCGCAGCCTTATGAGGATTGTCAAGCAAAATCGATTCAAGAATTTGGGTGAACTTCACAAGGAATGGACTGAGGCTGGGGTCAAGGCATCAAGAGCCACCACACACAGACGTGTCAAGGAATTTGGCTACAGTTGTCGTATTCCTCTTGTTAAGCCACTCCAGAACCACAGACAATGTCAGAGGCGTCTTACCTGGGCTAAGGAGAAGAAGAACTGGACTGTTGCCCAGTGGTCCAAAGTCCTCTTTTCAGATGAGAGCAAGTTTTGTATTTCATTTGGAAACCAAGGTCCTAGAGTCTGGAGGAAGGGTGGAGAAACTCATAGCCCAAGTTGCTTGAAGTCCAGTGTTAAGTTTCCACAGTCTGTGATGATTTGGGGTGCAATGTCATCTGCTGGTGTTGGTCCATTGTGTTTTTTGAAAACCAAAGTCACTGCACCCGTTTACCAAGAAATTTTGGAGCACTTCATGCCTCCTTCTGCTGGCAAGATGCTGATTTCATTTTCCAGCAGGATTTGGCACCTGCCCACACTGCCAAAAGCACCAAAAGTTGGTTAAATGACCATGGTGTTGGTGTGCTTGACTGGCCAGCAAACTCACCAGACCTGAACCCCATAGAGAATCTATGGGGTATTGTCAAGAGGAAAATGAGAAACAAGAGACCAAAAAATGCAGATGAGCTGAAGGCCACTGTCAAAGAAACCTGGGCTTCCATACCACCTCAGCAGTGCCACAAACTGATCACCTCCATGCCACGCCGAATTGAGGCAGTAATTAAAGCAAAAGGAGCCCCTACCAAGTATTGAGTACATATACAGTAAATGAACATACTTTCCAGAAGGCCAACAATTCACTAAAAATGTTTTTTTATTGGTCTTATGATGTATTCAAATTTTTTGAGATAGTGAATTGGTGGGTTTTTGTTAAATGTGAGCCAAAATCATCACAATTAAAAGAACCAAAGACTTAAACTACTTCAGTCTGTGTGCACTGAATTTATTTAATACATGAGTTTCACAATTTGAGTTGAATTACTGAAATAAATGAACTTTTCCACGACATTCTAATTTATTGAGATGCACCTGTATATATGTTTTTTTTTTTTTGTTGTTTTTTGCAATGTTGCCATTTGTGTGTGTGTGTGTAACACTATTTTCAAGAGAAAGGTTGAGGTGGAATGAGTTCCTGGGTCACTAAGGACCCGAGGTATGCATTTAAGGGATATACATTTTAAATCTACTTTGTTTCAATGGCTTTTTTTGTTTGAAATGACGATTACACAGATTGTATAAAAACACCCTTTTAAGCCATTTCAGAGCAAATACATAAATATTTAGATCTAAATTTACATGCTCATTCAACATTCGATTGAAATGATAAAATGATTCAATTAAATTTACAAAAGCTGATAAAACTTATTTAGGCTATATTCACAGATTGTTTGGGATTGAAAGCCATACTTACAATGTACTCACAATAGTTTATACTTCATAACATTTGATCAAGTTCTCTTTTAATTTGGAACAATGGATTCCTGAGGAATGTATAATAAATCTGGTATATATATATATATATATATATATATATATATATACCGTATGCAAAAACAGCACATTATTTAGCACTCGAGTAAAAAAAATAAAAAATCTGACTGGATGAACCACACCTGTGATTGCAATTAAATTATTGTTGCTTGGCAAGTGGAAACAACGAAACTCTACTTGACATTGTGTCTATGACTTGCCTTAAGTTCTTCCTTGTCTAGACTTGTTTGGGACACATCCTGCTCTGCATTTTTGCATTACTCCATGTTTCCCTAAATGTCAATAATGATTCCTGCCCATGACAGCCGAGCAAATACTGTATATCTAACATGGTATAAACGGTATAGCAAAATCTCTACCGTATGACATTTCTACCATTTCACGGTATATACCGTCATACTGCCCAGCCCTATTGTATCAGTGAGCTCTCTGCAAATAGTCTACTCTTGGTATGTGCTTGTGCAGTCTGCTTGGTGTTGGATGAGTGTTGACTGTTATATCTCACCTTATTTTTGGCAGGTTGCCCTGGTTTATTGTTGTAATGACTCGATCCATGGTTACCTCTGCAAGTTGAAATGTTTCAGCCTAAAACATGCGTGACAAACACTCACACATGCCCAGTCACAGCACTGGCACAGAGTTGACTCTACAACCTAATACTGCAAATATTTAGATGTGTCAGTTAGTCTTTGCCCCTCCTCTTATCTCCTTTCTTCTTTAGCTTATGTTTTTAATGCGCTTTGGTTTTCACCCAATAATAAAAAGAATTATCTTGCTCACACTCATGTCATTCCAAAACTGTCCGGTTTTCTTTCTTGTGAAACATGAGAGGAGACGTTTTTGAGAATGTTCTCTTAGCTCTTTTCCGTACAATGAAAGTATACAGTGACCTGGGGCTGTCAAGCTCCAAAAAGGACAACAAGGCACCCAAAGTATCCATGTGATGAATGCACTATATTTCAAGTCTTCTGAGGTTTATAGGCTTATAGGTTTGTGTGGAACAGACTGAAAGTTGTTATTCAGGTTCATTGAAAATCTTCACATCCACAATAGCTCTCAAATCTCATTTGTACTTTTTGAATGCTTTCATGGATTGATCAGGTGACATGTGAGAACCAGTGGTGTTTGGGATCACTCAAGTCAAAACTTGCAATGCCGTGTAATCACACAACATACTTTATACATGCATCCACAAATGAAATTTTAAAACTTCGACATAAGGGAAGGATTTTAAATGATTAACTTAAATTTTGGTCTAATGGACTACTTTTATGGTTCTTTTGTGATGATTTTTGTCCTTTTTGGAACAGGGCAGTGTAAATAATCTTTTCTTGTATTTAAAACATTTTTTTTTTTTTTTTTAAATGTTCTATTTGTGTTCTCTGAAAAAAAGTAAATTATACAGGTTTGAAATTACATGAGGGTGAGTGAATGATGACAGGATTGTCATTTTTGATTGAACTGTCATTTTAATGGACACTTATTGGGCCATATTAATGAAACATGAACATTTATGTGTGTAAATGCATTCTTATGTAAATTGTCCTATTGAATTTAATGAGACAATTTACGTAAGAATCGTTTTACCAATGATTTACACACAAATTTGTTCTGCACAGGTTTCATGAATACGGCCCACTATTAGTATATAAGTGTCAGAAGAAATCTTAAAATTACTTTATACTTTCAAGACTTCATACTACTCCAGTATATAGAGTAATAAATTATTCTTAAGTGCAGCATTTTGAACAATCTTCTGCAGTTATCTTGCATACTTTACACAATATTTAATTTATTTATTTTACTTATTCGTTTTAATGTATTTATTTTATTATCATTTTTTTTTTTTTTTTCTCCATAAAACCAGTACACAAATAATTTAAGCAGAGAAAATCACATATTGTTAATATTCCATATTTCACCAAGCTGGTAAAAATGTTGGATTGTTGTGAATTTAGAATATACTGTGTAAGATTTGATTAACCACAGGTGATGTTTTTTGACGATACAGTAGCTATTGTCAAAATTAATTTCAATGTTTGGAGTTCACAAATAAAATACTTGCAGACATGATTTTTAACAGCTAGGCCTTATCAGTCTTTCACTGTAAAGAAGTGAGGGGGGATTGTGCACTCCATTGTGGTTTCTTTCATCTATTTTTGAGCAAATGGAAATCTTTCTTCTCACAATGCAAGCTGCCACACTGTCAATTGAGGTGTGAATTGTGGAAAACTCTGCATTGTCCGTGGGATAATTTAATTGGAAAAGCAAGACACTGTGGTGTTGTGTGGGAGAGTCGCCGACAGGACCTGCTTTGGCCCGGTTCCCCTACTGGAAAGGGGATTTATTTAAATACTACCCATTTTGTCCCTTTCTGCTGGTGGCTGCTGGATGCTCAAAGATCCCATTGTGAAGGACAGGCATACAAAGAAATAAAGATAAGGGAATGGCTGTATTTCTAGACCTGCACTCTCATTACCTGTCAGCCAGCGATTACCCCTTTGCCACTCTTATCCCTATCTGGAACTGTTCCATGCGTTTCCACCTCAAAAGATCAGCTCAGCACCGGCCCCTGAAATCTGCAGGTCACGAACCAGGAACGGACATGTACACCAAATACAGTTTTAAAATTATCAACTACTCAAAAAATAAAATGAGATCTTTTAAGTACCAGATGCAATGCCTCACAATGTGACTTAAAAATGACTGTCGTTGCATTAGATAAAAATTTTATGTAGCATCTGCAATCAAATTATCCT
The DNA here is from genome assembly GCF_019703515.2 of Myxocyprinus asiaticus. NCBI lineage: Eukaryota > Metazoa > Chordata > Actinopteri > Cypriniformes > Catostomidae > Myxocyprinus > Myxocyprinus asiaticus. The sequence goes on from NC_059366.1 coordinate 8,686,002, forward strand.
AGAGTTGTTGTTTTGTTTTGTTTTTTAGAATAACTTTTCTGAGCCATTTTTGTGATTACCTTTATCCAACTGGTCTTTGCATTAAATATGCAGACTGATCTCACAGTGAAATCGGAAACAGTAGGTCAAATTTTCTATAGCGGAAATCGGTCTGTGTTTACCGAAATGTGAAACACTGCCCCCTGTGGCCAAAGCAGTAAGTGATGTTTGGCGAATGGGCACGTGTGAGCTCCATTTTCTGGGTGAAATGTCCACGGATGGGTGCCAAAAGCAAGTTGTTTTCAGCTGTACAAGCATGTAATACATTAAAAAGGAATGCATATTTTATAAACTGTACCCCCAACACAAACCCCAAACCTAAACCTAACCATCAGTGGAGTAAAAAATGAAATGCAACCTCCGATTTGTGCTCGTCACTGATTATGCAAGTTCAGTTACTTCCTGGTTTCAACGTGGTATCTCATGCTGACGCAGCATGCTTCGAGTTGTGCCATAGGGGAAGGTAAACATGCTGGAGCCGAATCGATGCAAACATGTCTGATAGGAGATACCGCTTGTCAGCGAGTCGGCATAATTTGGCCACTTTTAGGGTACCAGAACTTTTGGAAACAAAATGCAGACTTCCCATGTGATCATATTGAAATATGCACATGTTCATATAATGTCTGACAACCAGAAAGTAAACACTTTTGTCTTTATTTTGAGCAGTATACTTATTGTTTTATAATTATCCCCCCAAAGCCAGCATACTTTTAGGCTGAAAAATGCTTATGAGGTGAAAAAGAAAACACTGTTCTCATATTGTTTTGTGCTACAGGTAAAAAGAAAAAGAGAATGTTGGCAAAAGGAGGAAACACATACTGTACAAAGCCATAGAGAGGACTGAACAAGCTCTTGCTGGTTGAAAACTTGATTGACTTCCAAAGATATTATATTTGGAAGTAGCAAGATGTAATAAGGTGAAACATGCTAGGGAAATCCACACCCTGCTCCTATATTTAGAGGCACACATACCAAAGACTCAATTTGATGTCGTAATCATTTAGTGCCGCTGAGATATTTTAATTCTTTAACTGTTGGTTTACGTAGTCAAAGCTGAGATTTAAAGAATGCAGATGTAAATGAATCAAATTTTATTTTTATTTTTATTCATTAAATGCACGTTTCTTAGTGCAAAGCATTCAAGACACCATGATTTTTTCCCCCCTTTTTTGAAATATTTCCAATTAAAACAGAATGTTTGGGTTTATTTTTAAAAAGCCAATAAGCTTTAGTTTATTGTATAAATCCTTACAATACTGAGTTATATATCCTGAATATACAATTGTAAATCTGATTAGGCTATATACATATACATTGAATATATACTTAACAATCCTGAAAATATAGCTACAAATCTGAATATATAGTCATAAATCCTGAATATAGTTATACATTTGCATATATAGTTATAAATCCTGAATATATAGTTTTAAATCTGAATATTCATTTAATTTCATTTATTTATTTATAAAGCACTTTACAATCTACACAGTAGACCCAAAGTCTGAAATTAAATGAAAATGAAATGAATATGTAGTTATAACCATGAGTATACGTTTATAAATCTTGAATATACTGTTATAAATATAGAGTTTTGTATGTATAGTTATAAATCCTGAATATATAATTGTAAATCTGAATACATAGTTATAAATCCTGAATGTATTGTTGTAAATCTGAATATATAAATTCATATCTGAATATATAGTAATCAATCCAAATATACAGTTATAAATAATAAACATATGGTCATGAATATATATCTGTATATATAGATAAATGCTGAATATATTGCTAGAAATCTGAATATATAGTTATACATTATGAATATATAGTTGTACATATGAATACTAATTGTAAATCTTAAAATATAGTTATAAATCTGAATATATAGTTTTAAATCCTGAAAAAATGGTCATATGACCAAAAGTTCAGCCATGCAACTCTATGTGGCGCAAGCTGATAGGTTCTTTGAACTGTTATATCTTTAGCCAGTTGGCTTGCTCACATGTGATATGTTAAGCCAATCGGCTCACATGGTGTAAGCTGATTGGTCCTTTGATGTGCAGTCGGAAAACCAATCAATTTGCATCTCTCTCTCTTTGTCTAACATTTAAATTGCTCTGTTTGGCAGGTAAGTCTGTTTCACTTCAGCGCACTGCAAGAGTTTTTTTTTTCTCTGAAACCCATCTTCACCCCAGCTCTACCGGTCTAGGTCTGCTACATGGGGATTATTTTAATGTATATTTGTGCAGCAGCATGTCATACATGCTTGATGCAGCATGTGTTGCATTTTGTCTAATTGTGCAGCAGCAGGTCCAGATGCTTAACTCAGAATGTATGTGTATCTTCTAGCAGTGGAAAGTCTCTTTCTTGTTCTGCAGCAGCAGCAGCAGCAACAGCATAGCAAATACAGTCCTCCAAGATCAATATCCTATCAATATATCATACCCAGATTAACATGCTAAACCTTTCAGAGAGTTGTCATGACTGAACTATATAAAATGTTTATTTATAGTTCAATCCTGACAATATAGAGTAGTTGTTATGAATACATTGAAATGGACAGTTTGAACTAATTCACGGAAATGAAGTGAACTTACCAACACTAATGCCAGTTTTGTTACTGAAGTTTAAATCACAGATGCTGTTAACACATCTCTGTCTTAATCCATTCATTACTCATAAGTACCAAGATGAGGGATTGTAAACTATTCTGATAACATCTTCATAAATCTAAATGACCAAATCAATAGTGCATTAAAATCATTGTGTTATTTACAATATTGCTTAATTTTACATTGCCAGCAAAAGCATTACAAATATGTTGTGAATGTTCAAAATATCACCCAGCCTTACGCTAGTTAGCATATACAGTAGATGGCCTCCAAGCTAACAGACATGTACTAAAGTCCCATTTTAATATCATGGAGTCTTTAAACAATTAATTGCTTTAAAGGTGCACTAAGCAAGATTTTAGCTGGCTCTTACTTGTCTCATCGGTCCCAGTAGTGCTTGTGATTTTGGACTTTATACTGACACCCATCATTTAGTTTATCAAATGCTGCCGCTTTACACCGAATATGTTTGTTTATCTTCTGTTTTGTTACTTTAAGTCTGTGTTTTTATGCATCTCATAATACACACATCTCTATAATGGACATCCAAACAAATTTCCACGTGTTGTTGCGCAGCTCTCTGCCCCGGCTTAAAACCATCTTGTGCTGTCGCTTGGCGTTTGATGTCATGCCGCTTATCCGTGAGAGTTGCAGGTCTTTGCAGTTTGTTTCATGACCCCAGCAGGGACCTCTTGTTTGGACATTTTAACTTTTCACTTGCACTCATTCTGTCCGGACTGTCTAGTGGATCACATTCCTCTTTATCAATACCATACCATCACTCTGGACTATACAGTTGCCTCGGGCTCCGTTGTAAGAATATTGTGTTTGTTGTTTTAGTTTTTGGTTTGCTTGTTTTATTTATATGTACTTTTATGTTTGAGCATTGACTGAAAGCGCTATTTAAAGTAAACATGTTATAAGTGGTAGTAACTCATTGCATGACACAGGTTGTCATGTGCTGTAAACATGGCAGCGCTGACAAGGGGGTGACCCGCTCCATGTAAAATTAAACCGCTTTTATTAGGTTTTTGATATGACTGAAGTCTTCATCTATTTTGAGTGTTCATCATTTTTAACATATTTCTAAAAAATGCTATTCATGTCTTTATGTGCAATTTTTTTTAAATTAGCAAAAACTAACTTAATGTTTAAATACTAATAGGGCTATAAGTGAAGGTGGTCACACATATTGGTGCTGTCACCTACAGTAGTCCCATGTGACACTGTTAATGCTACAATGTTGTCATGACAACATGTGGACCCCACTCATGGCGACTCTCCAAGGCCAAATAAAGCTATTGTGGAGGGAAGTGGGCATGCGTCCGGATGACCGGGTGCTTGGCACAAAGGCCCCCTGCCCCGGTGCTGTCCCAGCGACGCCTGGCCACCTTTATATGCCCTTTGCTAAAAGGAGGAAATGTCTTTCATCTCCTTTTCAAGGTGGAACACACTGCCACCCTTACAACAGCCCTCTCCAATGGCCTGTCTGTTCAGAAGGTATTCAACTCATGCCAGGACACGTCAAAGTGTCAGCGTGTGTTGCTGCTTTGCTGCTGAGAGCGTGGGATGACAATCAACACGAACCTCACACACTCACGCAAAACTTTGAAATGTCCTGTAAATGGCGAGACGTTAGAAACTTGTTTTAGATTCAGGAAATACTTTTGCATCCTGTAAAGGGGTCATATCATGAGGAATCCAATTGTCCTTTTCCAAATTTTCTTTTGAGATAAGAGTTTATTGTACTGTGGAAACACTTTGCAACTCTATTGAAAACAAAATGTCTTGTTCTGAACTTTCTGATGTCAGGTAGATTAACACATTTGAAGACATGAACACATGTTCATATATAAATATACTGCAAACCTGCAGTTTGCCAATTATTGCATCAAGCCACAATATCTTATTTGAAATGCAAAGAAAATTAAAACCTGTCTGTTTAATTCTAAGGGTCAGAAAGAGGGAGTAAAATGGTTTTGGCATAGAAAACATGGACCTCAGGGGAAAATAAAAAAATAAAAATAATATATATATATATATATATATATATATATATATATATATATATATATATATATATATATATATATATATATGATATGTCCAATTTAATGATTTTTGGTCTCTCATGACTCTTTTGTTTAAATGTGGCTAGAATGTAGCTTAAATTATTATATTAATAAAAACAAGTGCCCACTTTCCACTTGATTCTTATTTCTCCTGTGCCTCTCTCCCTTCGAAAAACAGTGTTTAATATCTCTAGCAGCTCTGCAGTGTTCCAGCACTAATCAATGAGCTCCACCGACATGGAGCCAGATCCGCGGACACCGCTGCCAAGACAGTCCTGTACGGCTACCCACGATCACCATGGTGATCACTCCCATTAGGATAGTTGCTTTCCTGATGTTGAATGTCTGCCTTCAGACACATACATCCATTATATAAATCTCCTTTCAGAATGTTGGCCTTTTCTAGCCAAGAGTATTTTTCTTTGAAACAGACTGGGGCGAGAAAGAGAGAAAGATTCAAGGAGTGGTGCCATGCCCAAGAATCACATCTGCTAAAGTACTAGAGCATATAAGAAAGCACTCAAAGCACATAAGAGAAAGATTAGGAAAATGGAGACATCTTTACTGTTTGAGTGGCTGCTGTGTTTTCATAAATTCCCCAATGGCATCTAGGTATTACTGTAATGGGCATTTGGACATTTTTACACAGAATCAGCAGGCTAGTTTCATATTTGTGACTTCAGTTGTTAGCATTGAAATTCAGTTGCCTTTCAGTGTTATTTATGGACAGCCACAAGTTGGTTTTGCATTTACTTGATTTATAAATATTTGAATAGCAAATAAAGCAGTAATCAGTTGACTCCCAAATCTGGTATAAGCTTTTACATATTTATTGTGTTTTTCAACGTTATGCAACAATTAGTTCCAGTGTCAGTGTTGGCTGGATAAGCAGCATTTCAAACAACATGATCACACAGGAAGTCGGCATGTTGAGTTCCGGTACCCTAAGAAAAGCAACCTCTGGTGTCTGTTTACAACGTACGCGGCAGGTAAGCCCAGGGCAGTCTGAAAAAAAAATATTCCTTGTCTGTCTCTTTCTGTGCTAGCATCTTTACCACTCTAGCCACTGTGAGAACTTGGCAGTCCTATACTGCAGACGTTGTTAAACTTTGTATGACAAATTGCTTGCTATATGTCTCATTTGTAAGTCACTTTGGAAAAAAGTGTCTGCAAAATTATTAAATGTAAAAGTAAATAGTAAAGTACAAAAATAAAATACGGTAATGAAATACAAAAAATGGAATATGGAAAGGAAATACAGTAGATGGTAATGTCAAATGAAAATACAAACAGGGCATTAGCCTACCCATAGACTTCAACACATATTTAATACATGCTTAAACATGCTTAAACACTCACAGTATTTTATGCATTTACTGTAAGTACTTGCTTAAATCACTCAAAGCATTTTATCCAGGCTTTAAGGACATATAAATCATTAAATAAGATATGATTCATTCTAAATTTACATACCCAGTTCTTGCACATGTATGCAAAATGTGGTCAAACTCCACACATGCAATCCATATGTATCCTTCAAAAATAACCCATAACAAACACTCAATTTCAACATGTGACCCTTCTGAACACACATTTAATGCAATTTATAAGCATTTTGTGTAAAATTTGACATTCACCCAAAGAATTTCCAAACTCTCCTGCACAACGCATGCTCCCACATCTCCAACATGAGAGAGTGCAGGAAAGCAGGTGTCACAAAACTCCAGTTCCCAAAGGGGCCACGTCCAACCTACGACCAGAATTAAATCACATGAAATTTCTCCACTTGGCTACATTTAGCTGAATGTGTTTGCCCATATAATCTTTAAGCTATTAAGGTTAAAATTGTTTGGCTTGCTGTCTACGGTGGAGGGGCTTGAGGAAGCAGCTTCAACTCGAGCTCTGAAGTACACCCCCAGGACTATTAATATAGGAGACGATTATGTGGGGCAAGATGCCTAGGAAAAAGGTGGAGTTGGGGAGGTGGAGGGATGCTGGAAACAGCTGAGACCAAAAAGAGGTAAGCAGCTGCTTATATACTCTGGCTGTTAACTGAAAGATTAGATGGGCTCGTTCCTCCTGAACTTACATTTAGAAACTTCATTTCATGAGTTTGTTTGCCCATATAATCATTAAGCTATTAAGGTTAAACTTATTTGGATTGCTGTCCACGGTGGAGGGGCTCGAGGAAGCAGCTTCAACTCGAGCTCTGAAGTACCCCCTAAAAAATGCAGAAGGAGTTTAGGACAGCAAGTTGAACATAAAGGGACTGGATGCTTAGAGGTTGAATTGATGTAGATGATTATTTGGCTTGGAAGTAAGGAAGAACCCCCCCAAAAGTTGTCAATTGAAAGAGATGAAGATATATGGCGAGGGATGGTGGTTGCCTAGTTTCTACGGGGGTTGTGAGCGGGGCACTGTTGCGCATTGGCTATTGCGGGAGCTGCGATTTGCATGGGAGCTGTATGGAGTTTAATGCTGGGATGCACTACGCTGCTGCGTTTTTCTATTTGTAGACAGGAGCAAGTACTGCAGTGGCACTGTCAACTGGGGCTGCATAAAATTCGAAAGGTTAACGCACCTCACCGCTGTGTTTATCGACCTGGAGTCGTGAGCAGGCACTGCTGCTGCTTAGGCTGGACCGGTGTCTCCCTACTATGTCCACCATGTGGAGCTATAAGTGGGGTACTGCTGCGGCAGTATTATTTTGAAAGGAGCTCCAGTGTAGCTGCGTTTGGAAAGCATGTCCCAGCGATGTGTTTGCGATGAAAGCTGTGATTGAGGTACTGCTGCGGCAGTGAAAGGCGGGAAGCTCATGGGAGCTGCATTAGGATTTCGGAAGCTTAGCACTGGGACGCATCTCGCCGCTGCATTTATCGACCAAGAGTCGTGAGCGAGCACTGCTGCGACAGTGACACACTGCAATTGCTCCTGCGGGAGCAGCGTTTGGACTGGAGGGTTTAAAGTAGTAAAGCTGGAGTGCGTCCCACTGCAGCATCCATGACATGGAGCCCATGATTCAAAGATACATGGGCTCTCAAACGTCACAGACAGGGAAGGAGGTCCTCGTCCCCACTGGAATGGGCTGAACGATATCTGAAGCAAAACCTCCCAGCATTAGAAAGAGGCAGCCTACAGTAGAGCTACAATCCTTCCAACATGAGGGCCTGGATCACATAAGGAGAACGAGGGCCCGCTGCGCTTGGGGGATAAACAAATCCTGGTATCTCCATTCCGCTGTTCAGATAGGAGGGCCCACACTGTGATCCAAACAGGAGATCCTCCATGGTCAAGAACATGAAGGATCACACTGCGTTTCGGAAAGGGGAGAGCCTCCACGGAGCCTGAACGAAGGGCTCACACTGCAATTAGAATGGGAGAGCTCCCGCTGCGCTTCGAAAGGGAGAGCCCCCAATATATAAATGGGAAAGCTCACTCTGCGATCAAACGGGAGAGCCCACACTGCAATTCAAACGGGAGAGCCCGTGTTGCATCTGTTTGGGAGGGCCCACATGGCGATTCAAAAGGGAGAGTCCACGCCAGGCATGGTAGCTCACACGCACTCTAATGGGAGGGCCCTCGCTGCGTCCAGATGGATATGAACCCAGCGGGGCTCAGTTAGTGGCGAGGTGCATAATAGTAGGGAGGTGTGGTCCGAGCCTAAAAAGATGCAAGTGTTTGGTGTGCTTGTCTGATGTGATGGAGATTGGATTGAACGTAAGTTTCGAAGTTGTCGGATGACCACCGACTGAGCATTTTAATTTGGTGTTCAGATAGGCCTTTCTGGGAGGCTGTAGTAGCGGCCCCTATGCGGAAGGAATGGGAAGAGAAATGTTTGGTAGGAAAGCCGGATCTGTTGAGGATGATTTTTAGATTTATTTGAAACCAATGTCTAGACACGGGGAGGTTTTTGTCATTGACAAATAGATGGTTGATCAGAGAGGTGATTTGAGAGTTTCTCTGGAGTAGAAAAAAGGCCAGGTACTGGTATGGCTGAATGGGGGTTGGCAGATTTCAGCTGAAAACTGAATGTCCGCATTTCAATTGATCGATTTTACTCTGTTTGATGTTGAAACGGAGTGTGTCATGGTTTAAGAATTGAAGGTCGGAGAAGATGGGATGGATGGCTGGGTTGAAAGTGGAGTTGATGGTGAGTTGTGAGACTCTGAGGAAGCCAAAGAAAGACAAATTGAACATAGCGTCTAGGGTTCTTGTATTGTTGGGGGAAAATAAACCGGAGTGAAGAGTAGCAAGGCATTTGCTTAGTATGTCGATGGTTAGTGGTTGCCTGGTGTCGGGACGGGTGGGATTAGTTTTTTGTAAACCCTTGATAAGGAGAGATATCTGGGGGTTTGTAATGGTAGGGCATTGTTGGCCGTGGATGAGTTTAAAGAAGAAATGTACTGTCTATTTTTCCTTTGGGAAGGGAGACTTGGAATTTGAAAGAATCTAGGAGGATTCCAAGGAATTCCAGGGATGTAGATGGGCCAGAGGTTTTCTTGGGAGAGAAAGGAACTTTTTGGACGGTTGTTAAATGTTTTGCTGCAGGAAAATGGCTTGGGGAAATGACGAGGAAGTCGACAAGGAGATGAATAAGGCAGGGGATTGCATAATTGTTTTGTACAGTGCAGCAGAGGTCTTCAGAGAGCATGTATAATATTTTGGGTGAATGGGCATAACTTTAAAAGCTGACATTATATCTACTTTTGCTAGCCAAGCTCCAAAACCCAAGCTCTGAAACCGGCGTTTTTAATGAGGGTGATAGTTTGAACTGTATCGTGGTAGTGCAAGGAGAATTCATCTAGTGGAATTAGACTGTTGATACTGGGTTGGAAATTGTCATGAGGGGCAGAGAGATTGATGATAATGCGTTTTTTACCAGAGAATTTCCTAGTGGCTACTCCAATTGGACTTATGTGGAACAATTCAAATGGGGGGGGGAATCGAAAGGACCAATCATGAATCCAGAATCTATTTCTTTGTTGATGAGGGCCTCTACTATGTTGGTTCAGCTTTTGTGGACTGCAAGTTGTTGCAGATCAAACTGGTTGGGTAGGCTTTCCAGGCCGGGGTCAAAACCTTCTTTCAGACCTGAAATGGGGAACTTAGTGAAGTTTTTATCTGGATGATTTTCTAGTTCAGTTGCTAATGTGGAAGCAATAATAGGGGAATTGAGATACTTTTTGAAATTTTTGTTGAGATTAGCAGAGGAGCAACGCACAGGACAAATAGAGCGGGCATGGGCTCCGCCACAGAAATTACAAATGTGAAGGAAGCAGCACTGTTGTCTGGTGCAGCCGGAGTTATTGAAGCTGTTGCACACTTGTCTGCCTGAATTAAAAGTAAGAGTCTGGTTGCGGACGCTTTGGGAGTGAGGGACGTGTGAGGTAAACTTAGGAGCTTGGGGCATTGCTGAATGGGTTGGTGGATCTGGGTTGATTTGGGGGCATAGTGAAGTTGTGTGAACGATGGATCTGCAGATGGCACAAGAGAGGCTTCGACATCTAAAAAAACTCTATTGTAAAGTTCTAGGTCGAATGCCCCACAATATGGGCATTGGTTCCAATGGGTGACGCGAGTGGCACATTTTGCTGCAAAAAGTTTATGGTAGGTGTAAAAATGACTGCTTCAGAAGGAGAGACTGAGCTCTGCTATAATGGAGAGATAATCATTTAGCTTCTTGCGTCTTGTGGAAAAAATAGAGCACATTACTTCGGTGAATCTACCAAAAGCTATGCAGAATTCTGTGAGAATGAGCACTCGTTTTGTAGAAGGGGTAGATTTAGGTTGAAGGTTAAGGGGGCACAGTCATTGGTGGAAACTGATGTGAGAAGAGCAGGAAGATCTACGTCAGCACCTGATAGGATTAGGGAATGGAGGTGGGTTGAGACTGGAGTTGTTTCCAAGGTAACTGCATGGGAAGGAGTTGGAAGAGGATCTGCAGAAGCGAGTGTATGGGCTGGCAAGTGAGCTGGAGCTGTAGAAGGGAATATAGGGTAGGGAAAGAGAGAGGGAGACTGAACAGGAGGCCTCCTTGCTGAAGGGTCTTTGGCATGGCCAGTACAGGTTGGTCCGGAAGGGGGGGAGGGTGGTGAGACCGTTTGGGGAAGCATACTCGAGCTATGATTTTCACCGTAAACATCTGAAGTGGAGTGTAAAGGGGGGACCGTTTGCGGAGGCAGCCTCATGCTAGGGTCCGCTTCGTGAAAAGGATTAGAAAGAAATGTAGGAACAGAAGGAAGAAGAGTGGAATGTAGTGAAGTGGAGTGGAAGAGTAGAGGGTGGGGCAGGACCATTTGCGGAGGCAGCCTCATGCTAGGGTCTGCTTCGTGAAAAGGATTAGAAAGAAATGTAGGAACAGAAGGAAGAAGAGTGGAATGTAGAGAAGTGGAGTGGAAGAGTAGAGGGTGGGGCGGGACCATTTGCGGAGGCAGCCTCATGCTAGGGTCCGCTGTCTGCTTAGATGCAGTAGGTTGAATAGGGAGGGGGGAAGAGTGACAGTTTGCGGAGGCATCCTCACGCAAGTGTCCGCTCCATAAAAATATTAGAATTAAATGGAGAAACAGAAGGAAGAAGAGTAGAATGTGTTGAGAGTGCTGGTTCTTGCCTGGAAACTGGAGGGAATAATGTAGAGGGGTTGATGAGGGCTGGATTAGCAGCAGAACTATTTTGAGTGGGCACTGTATTTGGCCGGGAGGAAAAAGTGGCAGACAAGGAAGTGCGAGCAGCAGTGTCTGGATTAGCGCACTGTGAATGAGAGTGTCCCAAGCGCCGAGAAGGGAGGGAGATAGAGGGGGATGAGAGCTACGTTTTGCTCTTAGGGGGCTTTAGGGAGTTTTTTCGAAGATTTGAACGGTTATGGGAGCTCACGAGAAGTTTGTATAGTTGAATTTTTGAAGATCTGTGAGAGAAATGGATTACGGAACTGGAGAGGGCTTGACGTAGGCTGTTGACAGACCATTTTGAAACTGGGTGACATAATGGAGTAAGGGTGAGAGAATGAGGAGATGAAGAATGAGGGAAGGTGGGGAATGAGACGTGGTTAAAGCTGGCTGCCTTGAAGGAGGAGGGGAGAGCGGTCTTTTGGAACGTAGTTCGTAGGAGCGCTGGATTTTGCAGCTTGAATGCTCAGAAGGGGTATCCATGCTTGGAAAATGAGGATCCAATCTTGCGTGAGAGGAGATTGTTGGTGTCTTGGGAAGAAAAGAGAGTTCGTCGTCTGATGGGAATAGCTGGATTTCCAGGGGGTCAGACATATTTCAGGGATGGAACGACCGGATGCTGGAAACAGCTGAGACTGAAGAGAGGTAAGCAGCTGCTTATATACTCTGGCTGTTAATTGAAAGATTAGATGGGCTCGCTCCTCCTGAACTTACGTTTAAGAACTTCATTTAAGTCGGCCCTCAGTTTGCAAAAACAAACAAAAATGGACAATAATGGACTTACAATTTAAATCTATGAGGCAAAGTATTGTACTGGGATGAATATCCAATCTGTCAACTCCTGTCAGGACCATGTAAAGCCAGTAAACACAGTCACTTTCAATCGACATGCTCAAGAATACTAGAAACGGAATGTTTGCATGGAGAAAAATCCACCCAGCATAATTACATCAGGAAAGCATATCAAGAACTTCATCCACCTAGAAAAGTAATTCCACCACTAAAATCACATTTTAAATAACTTTACAGCTCAAATAACATAAATGATTGAATTCAAGAATTAATATAAGTGACTAAACAAAAATAAAAGCTTTACATTTCTACTGTGCATTTAAGCTTTATATATCTGAAACATTTCCATTATACAGTAAGTGCATTACTGTAAACAATTTTTGTTTCTTACAAAAAAATATTAGACAAATTAAAATGATTGTCTGAGGTAGTCAACAGTACACCACATATATCGTCCATAGAGCTTAACTTGAATTGAACTTGTAATAGTCCTTTAAATAGAATACAACTGTTCTTGTTTTGCCAGTCTCTCGCTTGTGAAAACTCAATTTTGAGAGACTGAATTATTTGAGAACCCGTGAAAGACGAAAAAGCACAGTGAATGAAAAGTGCTGTAAAGAAAGTAATACTCAGATGATTTAGCACTTGTACAAAGTGTATTATTCTGCCTTCATGTAAATAAAAAAAAAAGAAGAAACAGTGAATCTCCACTACAAAAAGAAAAAAGAAAACAGGTTTTTCTAATCGCCCGCTCATTGATAGAATGTTTCTCTACCTCGTTGAATATTTCAAGCAATTTTCATTGGAGAACTCCCAAAGGCACCCAGTGAGATTTGCATCCTGATTTATTTGTCATATATCCTTTATATCTCTAAATTCTTTATACATCTCCAGTGGCATCATGCATTTTTCATGAGTTACTTCGCTGTGTTCACGGACGGATCCAAACACATTTTACAACCTGGGTGCAGTTGTACTTCCCTTATTTTACCTTGAGTGTGGGATGGATGAAAAATTTAAAAGGAGTTGTTAATTTCTCTCTTCACAGCTCAGGAATAATGTGGGTCAAATTCCATTTAACATCTCTGCTGTCTTAAGCAAGCAGTACAAGGCTAAATATGTAGCTTTAGAAAGTCTGATTCATTTGAGCAAATCAGTCATTAAAATAGATCAAGAGATCAAAAATAATGGATGCCAAAATGACTGGTACTTTGTTACCAAGTCAATGCTAAAGTAAAAAAAAAAAGACAAATAGGTTTAGAATAAGGTTGAGAATGAGTAAACAATGAGAGCATTTTTTTATTTGGGTGGGTGAACTATCCCTTTAAGTGAAGTGTGATGAGGAGGAGGGCGTGGCCGGGCCGTGAGGGTGCACGGCCGGGGCTGAGTCAGCTGATCAGCGGGAGAGCAAGGTAAAGGGGAGCCGGAGACGGCAGTTCGAGAGAGAGAGAGAGATGCACGCGGGATGCAATGGTTGAGGACCAGGCAATAGCATGTCCAGGGACCGGCGAGGAAGTTTTTTTCACTCTCTCTCCTCTCTCTCTCTCTCTGTGTGTCTACCACTCACCCTTTCCCTCTCCCTCCCCCTGTCTCTCCCCCAGGTTCCCAGGAGGCAGGTCTCCCCTCCACAGATGGGGGGGGGGGGGTCAGTCCGGATGGCGCCCCGGCCTGAATCGGGCGGGGAAGGAATGTGACGAGGAGGAGGGCGTGGGGCGCTGAGTCAGCTGATCAGCGGGAGAGCAAGTTAAAGGGGAGTCGGAGACGCCAGTTCGAGAGAGAGATGCACGCGGCTGCTATGTGTGTGTGTGTCTTCTGTTTTTTGTTGTTTTAAGTTGAGTTTGTCATAAAAATTTACATTGACTGTTTTGCCGGTTCCCGCCTCCTCCTTGCCCATCCCTTACCTGTTACATGAATATAAATAGACAGGAAAAAAATTGATTTATATCAAATTATCGGATCTGTGCATTAAGCCTTAAGAATGTAAATGCTTGCTAATTTTTTATGACTGTTATGACTTGCTAATTTACAATTGCTTCAAAAACTTGCAACAAGTAATGTTTACTTGTTGCGGCATTTTACGTCTGTATTGAGTGTAATATTTAGTTATTTCTGCTGTTCATCACTATATTTTCGACGTCTTATTTTCTGTTTTGGAATTAAGAGTCAGATTATTTGTTTAACCCTCTGAGACCCAAGCATTGAAATTAAAGAAAAAAATAAAATAAATCCTTCCTAAAGATGTTGTAAAGAAGTCACTGATTAAATTTTTTTATACCAAGTCATAAATCTTACTGATAAAAACTGCACCAAAATCAAACAAAGGGAGTCCAAAACGGACTACAAATCCCATGAAACCTTGATCACTAAAGGATCGAACTCTCAACTCCTATTAGATGAGGCACACGACAGAACGCCCCTCAACCATGACGTCATCAGGAGTAGAAATACCTCTGAAATGCTTCCGGGATTTGCTTCCAGCAACTTTGCTAACCGTGTGTAGACGCAGCTCATTGCTGCTCTCAGGTGTAGCCTTGTGGCACAAGGAAATAACGTTCGACTTGAAACTGTGGCCATACAATCTCCATCTCGCTGGACGAGTTGAGATTACTCTGTGTTCCACCGAACACTCTAACGGATCCGAAGGAGACCGCTGAGCAATCCGCATGTTCATCCGTTTGCCTGCAGAAGTGAAGAGATAAAAGATTTCTCTTCAATCAAGTCGACGTCGCTGATTTCTACGCCAGCCTGCCGAGAATCAGCAGCCATACCGCCCGCCGACAGAGCAAGGAAACGACCTCCCGTCATCACCCGAGCCTCGAGGAACCGAGTCGGAGTTAAAGGACAGATGAACACACATTCTACATCCACATACGATTCAAGTAAGAGGTTTACATCTGGGCAGAGATAGAATATTATAGTGTGTTATTCTTGTGTATCAAGGTTATTGCTTGTACAGTTTACGGACCGCCGAGTCCGCTCATTTCGGCTAATACTCGAGGTATTTATCACGAATGAGATTTGCTGTGTTGTAGTCCAACCACATTGGACTGTTGTGCATTTCCGCCATCGCGGGTGAGACCGTTACACTGAGTTTATCCATTAAAGAATCAAAGACCGCGGCACGGTTTATGAGCCGTCCACCACGTCTCTGAGTGATAAACTAACAGCTGCTTTCTCTCCCACCATCGCGAAATCGGCTTTGGGGCCATCACTTTATTCATTCTCTCTCTCGTACTAACCAAACACACACACGCGACCCCTCACAAACATTCTTGCACACATTTTTGGCTAGTAGATAGCTTCGTGATAAAGCTCAGCTTTGTCCCTAAGCTATCGTACAAGCGGATACACGCAGTAAACTGGTAGAACCCATTGACTGGTTTCTCTCCGCCCACATTCACGGCCATATTCTCTGGCCGGAAGTCTCACGTGACATACTCTTCACGAGGGTCACGTCCGCCATTTTGTGCGCGTCCCTCCTTACACACACACACATTCTCTCTCACACACACACCCTCATGTGTTATTGACACAAGGATTATTTTGATTTCCATATCTAATCATATCACTGTTTAGTTTGTAGTTGTAAGTCGGAAGTTTATTGACTGCATTCTATTAATTATTAATTGATATTACTGCATAAATAAACTTTGTTATACTTCAAAGAGAAGTGTTTTGGTTTGTTTTGCATACACCTGTGTCACATGCTGACGGTATGTCAGTGCTCAGATTCAAGCCTTCATTCATTGATTTTTTTCCGAAAATCAATATTCTTTGGATGTCGAATTTCCTAAGAAAACAATCTAATATTGAGACTGTTATACTATCTGGTTATAAGTCCCTGATTCCAGGGTGGTGCCCCGGCAATATTGATTCTTATTAATATTCTATTGATTTTTGATAATTGATAATTATCTTTGATGACTGTTGAATTTGAAGGATCAATAAGCTAGTGTTAATTTTAATCAGTGTTTCACTGATGTTAACAATTAATGATTATCTTTAATAATTGTTGATTTAAAGGATTAAAAAAGCTAACATTGATTCAAATCAATGTTCTGTTGATTTTAATAATTAATAATTATCTTTGATAATTATTAATTATTGCTAATAACCAAACCCACTTCTAACCGTAGCACACTACATTTACTGGAGCCCCATATGAGGTTTTAATGAGTTAGATTCTATTATTTAATTTAAATATTAATTAATAACTAAAGAAATAATTATTAATTATTTCTGGTAGTAAAACTGATCTAAACAACCAGTAAAGCCCTACACATCACACAAAACCACTGAAAATCTTTTGGAATAGTTTTATGTGTGGTTTACTAAATAGGCTTCCATTGTGTGAATAAAGCAAAAAAAAAAAAAAAAAAAAAATGGACACCTTATGTGCAGCGTTGCAGTTTTGCTATGCTTAGAAACATTTCTCAAATTGATGAAAGTTGATATTTTTTCGAAATGTAAACATGTTGGGAATTAAGAAAAAATATTACAGGTCAAAGACTTCCTTGGAAAATTGCTAAATATCTTCCAAAAATATTTTGCCGTTTTTCCTTTGTGTGTGATGTTAGAAAGCTCTGATAGTTAATATGAATTTTTTTTCCTGCCAAAACTGTTGTTGTGCGAATGTGTTTCATTTCAGAGTGTCAGCTATTGTTATGTGTAGTTTTTACCCATATTTCATTAATATTGTTTATTATTTAATTGATTTAAGCAGGTGTTAATCGTTAATGTCACCTTAATCTAGATTCATTCGTTCAAAATTCTTCATTATTTTTGAGCCAGAGAAATACTGATCTCATTAAATTGTTTAATTTGAAATTTTAAATGTATATAGTTAAATGCATTACCCCCTTAAATTGCGTTAGTGTAGTCAGTAGCATGTAGTTTAGCTACAGTACTTTTTTAAAAACGTATGTATTAAGGATGTGCCCGAAGCCAAATACATTATTCAGAAAGGCACAAATAATGACATAAAAACGGATAACGAATTCATCCGAATAATAGAAAAAATATTCGGAAGACATCATTCACATCAAAACAATGATGAGTCTGTGAAGCCAATATTACTACAGTGTAAACCTAATGAATGAAAATGGGCACGCGGTGTTATTTCAAGTTCATCGGATGGCCGCGGTCTCCGTTAATTGTGCACGTCTCAGAAATCTAACCTTGTCATGAGTAACATCAACTAAGATACTATATTATACACATTTTAAACTTTTTAAAATGCCTGTTAATACATAAACACCAAATGTTTCACACAATTCACACGTAAGGATTCATAAACCACCCTGAGCGCGATGTTGAATTCCTGACCAAAGAAGTGAAGATTTAATAGTGGAGCTCATCTGCCTGTCTTTTAAAGCTGACCACATTTACATCCATATCACCAGTGAAGGTAACTGCATGGTTTAGCCTTTATCCCCAAACAGTTTAAATGCCTCAAAGAGGTTTACATACTTGTAAATTTATACAGAATATTCCTGCAAATGGAGGATTGTAGAGAAACCAAAACATGCACTTTTTTTCCGATTTCTCTTCTAGAAATATAGAGGCTCGCTCTTGCTATTTATTCCACTGCATTTAGCTAATTCTGCACATGTAATTTAATTAAATAATTAAGTCCTCCACATTATGTTAAAATATGTGCACACAAAATAAGCCTCGAGTGTAGCCTTCCATAAAACTTTCTGATATAGATTTACAGTGCTTTCACCTGTTTATAGGCTTAATTAATTTTATATAATTTATTTTAATGTTTGTATTTGTAGGCTATTTAATATTCACTGCAAAATGTTTTATTGACCTTTTACGTTGATTGACACCTCGTGCTTCCAGAATAACATTGTTATACTTGCACACCGCACAGACATAGGCTAAATGAAAATTATGTTTCAGCAGATATTAATGTCAGAAATACCAGGAGAAACCAAAGTTAAAAACACATTCCACAGTTCATGTAGCCTGCATATCCAGCTTCATCTGGTGAGAACAAATTAAGAATATATCAATAATATAATTAAATAGTAATATTTATTATTAGGCTATAATAATAATAATAATAATAATAATAATAATAATAATAATAATAATAATAATAGGCCAATCAGAGGCATATTTTATATACAGAAACTATAAATGTAAGAGAATTACATTTTAAAATTAGTTTTGAGGCACATCCGGTTTAAGCCAGGCCTACATCTGGTTATATCCGAATACAGGATGAGATACAAATAATTTTGTCATAGTAACAAATACAGATACAGATACAGATACAGATAATGGCTTCGCTGCACACCCCTATTATGTATAAATACTTAATGGTATGAGTAGTTTTTAGCAAGCTACAGTTTTAAAGTAGCTTTCCCAACACTGCCTCTCAAGGAGAAAAAGAGACTAAACAAATGCATCTTAACTGTAAATATATCACCACAACTTCAAAGCCCAAGTTCCACTAGAGGAAATTGTAGAATATTAAATGGGTCATCTGAAAGAAAAAAAGGCATCAGCAAACAAGAATCAAGCACAAGAGGAAGGAAAATGATTTAAATTCCCATTCATACTTTACTCAAAAATACTTTTCTTCCAGTTAAATTTGGAATTGTGACAGACAATGAAAATAAATCCATTTGGATAAGGTTGTTACATGGTGAACGCTACAATGCTTTGAACTTACGTCACACAGAATTAACCAATAGGCGGGGGGTGTGAGGGATTGAGATAAACATGTTTGCGATGGTATATAATAATATCCACTTTGGCCGATGCTCTTTTCTTTTTTTCTCCCGCTGTTTATTTCCATGCATGTATTGCAGGAAGTTGCAACTCCTTAGCAAGCTGAGATTATTTCAGCATCGACCCTTTCGTCTTTTCTCTTTGTTGTTGTGCCATCAGTACTTAAAACGTTCCAGTGATTTTAATTTCATTGACATAGGCACAAGCTAAGGTGGTACATATGTGCTGCAATGTGCATGAGACGCTGCTTTTCTTCAGATTTGATCCTGGACTCGCAGAAACAGATTGCAGTGCTGGAATGTGCCACTGAACCTTACAAAGCCCATCTGTTTGGGCGACCCAGTGGAAAGCCGAACATTGCGGGCAACAGGCAGAATGATGAAGTACCCATTACAGATAAGGGAGTTTGGGGCGGCCCACCTCACCTGACTGTTGTTTGGGACTACGGACAGGCCCACGATTCTTCCCTCCTCTCACTTTCTCGGTTTCATCATGGTAGCAGTTTCTCAGCGAACTGACATTCTTTCACAAATACTGATATTCCTTTTTTTTTCTGTTTGTCACATTGAAGGTTTGTGATGGGGAAGTCATATAACAGCTTCAAATAAGCATGTGTGTGTGTCAATGCATTAGATTATCTGGAATTTCCCCCCTCAGACGTTGTATTCGGTACATGTGAATTGCTGGCGTGTTATCCTGATGCTAATTCCACCTCTTCTCCAGTAAGGCGTGGAGCATTGCGCTTCATTGACAGCTCGATAACTAGAGCCGGTTGAGGTGTCTCGGCTACATTTCCCATTTGTCATCTAATTCACACATCACAAACGTGTACTCACAGAAGTAAATCTGAAACCGGGTAAAGACACCGCCGCAGAGAATTCGGTAATGTTGTCCACTGGGAAACATACAGAGGGAGACTATATCATGTGCACGCTGAATGTGATGGATCGGGTCAGTGGAAATGTACAGGCTTATTTCAAGGCAAATTCTCCTGTATGGTGGCAGAGAGACAGATTTAGTCACAGTGGGCAGGAACAGGAAAACCATGTTGGGTTATTTTTAATTTATGCACTGCCATCTGGTTAATGGAGTTTTTGAATCTTGCTGGTCTTTCTGGCTGAAACATGGCTTGTTTTAGATGATCAGCCCTCAACCAAAATTATTCATGCCTCCTGCATTACCGGTCCATGGTAAAATAATAATATAATGTTCAAGTAGGCAAACGTCAGAAAAGGTTATATTCTAATGAAAGCAACCAAAATATGTATGTTGTTGGAAAAATGTAATGAAAAGTGCAGTCTAGAGGCTTTATTGCCTTCTTTAACAACTAAATCTGTTTTATTTTCCTTGGAATAGTCAGAGGCATTGTTTAATTTATCCATGCGAAATGTTTGTTTTCCTATTGTTTATTTATGGGTATGGGTATCGATACAGATTTCCTGATTTGATTCGATTCTGATTCACAACCTTTCAATCGGATTCCAATTCCAATATGATCACGGCCGTATTAACGCACGGGCTTACTGGGGTTTACGCCCCAGAGCCCACTTCTGCAGGGGGGCTCCAAACTCCCGGGAGGAGGGGCAGTCGTGGTATTCTCCCTTTGATGTTCTCAGGAAGGCTTGCCTGTAAACACATTCTTCTGGAGACGCTGATGTAAACACAGAGAGGGTGTGCAAAGTCTAAATCTGTCCGTGTAGCTCAGTGGTTCTCAAACTTTTTTTGATGAAAAAGCTTTAAGAGCTGCTCTGTCCATTGAGCTGTATCCACCTCAGAGCCATACAGGCGCATTAGCCGGACAGGGTTGGGAGGGTTACTTTTGTGCTGTAATACATGCTGTAAAATGTAATTTGTAATGTATTCCATTAGATTAAGGTCAGTAACGTGTTCTAAATACTTTGGATTACTTCTTCAGCACTGGTAGATTTGTTCACTTGTTTTGACTATAAAAGCTCTGCCAGTACAGTAAGACAAAATACACATGTTAAAAATACATTCTCTGAAAAACCTAAATATCTTATGCAGTGTTGTTTTCTTGATTAAAAAAATATGATTGTGCCTGGTAACGTGCATGTAAAATGGCTAGAAATAGCATTTTATCTTAGCGTAAAGCTGACAATTTACACAAGGTTTATTTCTGTTTCTTGTGCATGAAACTTACATCAAACTTACATCAAACTTCTCTGTCTGCTTGTATGAATGTAACACCATAAGAAAGTGTTTCACCGCTGTTCAAATGCACTTTGGATCGCACTTTGGATCGCATCATTTATATGTATAAATGTTTTCCATCTGAAAGGACTACATATTAAATGAAACAAATGACAATAAAATGCAAAGTGATCTCTTTAGTAATCAAAATACTTTTTGAATGTAACTGTATTCTAAATACCAATGATTTAAATTGTAACTGTAGTGGAATACAGTAAATAAAGCAAAACATATATACATAGAATCAACATGTAACCACCCTCCCCCCCAAAAGCCCTCCAAAAACTCCAAATAGTTGCCCCAATCCCAATGGGGGACAAGCTACCCCATCTTCCAAATGACACCTCCTCAAAAGCCGCCACCCTCTTCATCTCTGTGCACCACTCCTGAAATGGGGGCGCCCTAGCCGACCTCCAACCCCTCAAAATAATCTGCCTGGGGATCACCACACTGGTCAGAACCCAATTCTCTATGTGTCTATTCCCCGCATTGACGACCACCCCATCGACTAAAACACAGAGTCTGGGGCAAAACGAAACCAGTGTGCCCAACACGTCACACACAAATCTCTGAACCTTCATTCCTGGATGAACCAAAATTCCTGGATCTCAACACACCACCAAAAAACATGGGCGTGTCTCCATCCTCCGTTTGGCATCACCAGCATGTGGGTGTGTGTTTAAGACCAAGTCTATACAATCTAGAGGGGGTCCAATAAAATCTTTGTAAAATCTTGAATTGCATAAGGCGCAACCTTGCATCTCTAGATGCAGACTTGATGTTTTTAGAATCCTAGCCCACACTCCCTCCTCCAGTACCAAGTATAAATATTTCTCCCATAATCTCTTGATAGAAGTTAAAGCTCCGTCCCCAAGACTCTGAATTAGCGGGGAGTAATACACTGATGCCTCATGACCTTTTCCAAAAGCAGTAATCACCATTCCCAGAGTATCTGCTGCTTTAGGGGGGTGTATGCTAATCCCAAAAATTGTACAGATCAGTTGGCACAGCTGTAAATACCTATAAAACTGAGATCTGGGAATCCCAAAATGTTGAACCAAATTTTCAAAACTCCACTCTCATATAGGTCACCAAGTGTAGTAACCCCCCTCACAATCCAATCTGACCAGCAGAAAGGGGACTTATTAATACATAATTTTGGGTTCTGCCATATGCTCGATGCAACATTTAAATAAATGTCAGAATTAAACACACTGGACACTTTTGTCCATACCGAGTGCAAATGCGAGATAATGGGGTGTAACTTAACTTCTCCTATTAGTTTGATAGAAAGGCTTTGCAATGGCGAAATAGGGGCAAGAACTTCCTGTTCAATATAAAACCAGGGAGGGGCTCTCTCAGGTGGAAGCAACCAATGAGCCAAATGTTTGAGACCGAATGCATAATAATAAAACAGTCTTGGGTAGGCCTAGCCCACCTTTGTCAATCGGCCTATGTAATTTATTGAAATGTAATCTGGGACACTTACCATTCCAAATGAAGGACTTCGCTATGCTATCAAATTGCTTGAAATAAGAGAGGGGAACATCTACAGGGAGAGATTGTAGCAGGTAGTTGAATTTTGGAATACCTTTTTATTAGAGGATCAAAATTAACTCTAACTAAATCAGACAAATTTGCTGGGAATAAAATGACCAAATACTTAATACCCTGTTTGGGCCACTGGAAGGTGCCCAGCTGGAAAGCCGTTACTGGGCAGTACACTGTCAGAGCCAAAGCTTCGGATTTAGACTAATTAGCTCTGTATCCTGAGAACTTAGATAAGGAATTAATAATTCTGTGAAGGCAAGGCATAGATCTAGTGGGGTCGGAGACGAATAATAAAATATCATCTGCGTAAAGTAAAAGCTAATTCACCACACCTCCTGCCACCACCCATGGAAAATCATCTTCCCTTCTTATCACGGCTGTTAATGGTTCCACGACAAGACAGAACAATAATGGGGAAAGAGGGCAACGCTGCCGGGTGTCCCTATCCAGAGTAAAATAATCTGAAATTAATCCATTTGTTTGTACCTCCCTTACCGGGTGTCTATAAAGTAACTTAATCCATCCAATAAAAGTATTCCCACCCATATATTTCCAAAATCTTAAAAAGATAATCCCATTCTACCATATCAAACCTTTTCGGCATCAAGTGAGAATGCCACGACCAGAGTCTGGTCATTCACCACTGACCACATGATATTGATAAAACGCCTAATGAGAAGAGCTGCAGCCCCGAATGAACCCCACCTGATCTCTATGCATCAGAGATGTCATAACTTAATCGATTAGCCAAAATTTTTGACAATTTTAACATCTAGCTGGATCAGGGAAATTGGATGGTAACTCTTACACTTTCTTGGATCTTTGTCCTTTTTAAGAATCAGACTGATCCAGGCTTGTGTCATGGTTGGCGGAAGCTTTCCATTCTTTAATGATTCCATATAGACTTCTAGAAAAAGTGGAGCCAGTTCTGTAGCATAAGATCTCAAACATTCAGTGGCAAAGCCATCTGGCCCCAGAGCCTTGCCTGTAGGCAAGGCCTTAATTACCTCGTCAAGCTCCTCCAAGTTTATCTCAGAATTAAGAGAATTTTTTGGCTCCGTCATCAGTTTAGGGAGATCTAATGGTTCCACAAAATTTCTAATATCTTCACCAGTAGACGAAGTCGTGGAACTATAAAGATCAAGATAGAATTCTTTAAAAGCATTATTAATATCAATGGCTGAGGTAAAAATGTCACCACCAGTTGATTTCACTGAGGGAATGGTAGAAAAAGTCTCTCTCTGCTTTCAATATCTAGCCAAAAGCTTCCCTACATTGTCTCCCAACTCAAAATATGACTGTCTTGCCCTAAATAACCAAAACTCCACCTTCTTTGACAATATAGTATTATATCTGTATTTCAATTGGGTCAATTCTATGAGGCCATCAGATGACATTTCGTGCTTCAGTTCTGTCTCAGTACTTTTAATATTCTCTTCCAACATCACGAGTTCTCGTGCTTTGGATTTTTTGATGAATGAGGAATACTGTATGATCCAACCCATAAGAACCACCTTAAATGCCTCCTAAGCCATGCCCACAGAGGATACTGAGGACCAGTTGGTCTCCATATAAACACTGATTCCAGCCTTTAACATTTGTTGGAAATTAGGATTTTGCAAAAGGGATACATTAAAGCGCCAACTATATGATTTATTTTTCTCCATACGTGGCAACACCTCTAAACTCACCAGGATGTGATCTGAAACTAAGATGTTTCCAATTGAGCAATCAACGACAGATGAAATGAAGGACTATATATATATATATATATATATATATAAAACAAATCTATTCTAGAATAAATCTTATGGACTGATGAAAAAAATGTATAGTCCCTACCAGATGGGTTCAAAAGTCTCCAAATATCTGTAAGAGATATCACATCCTGTGAAGT
Organism: Myxocyprinus asiaticus; assembly: GCF_019703515.2. NCBI lineage: Eukaryota > Metazoa > Chordata > Actinopteri > Cypriniformes > Catostomidae > Myxocyprinus > Myxocyprinus asiaticus. The sequence continues at coordinate 8,710,591 of NC_059366.1, forward strand.
GTCAATGTTGCTCTAGGGGGCTTGCACACTTTTGCTTCACTATGATCAAGGATTGAATCCATCAAAAGATTAAAGTCTACTCTCAATATTATATCATGAGGGGTGCCAGCGGTTTGCAACATCCCTTCAAGATCTATAAAAAGCCTTGATCATCAGCGTTAGGTGTGTAAATATTAGCCAAAATCAACCTTTGCCCCTGAATTTCTGCTAAAACAATAATGACCCTTCCTAATTTATCTTTAATCCGTTTGAGACATTTTAATTGTAGATTTATCAATGTAATGACTCCCTGCTCTTACGTGAGCCAACACTAAAGAAAACATGTCCACCCCAAATTTTTCAGCTTCCTGTGGGGAATGATGTGTTTCTTGAAGAAACACTATATCATATTTATTACATTTAAGAAATGCCTTTTTTTATGGGGTGCCCCAACCAATCACATTCCATGTGGAGAGAGATAATCCACTCATATTATCATTTGACATTTTGACATATTAGAAAAAATAGATTGTGTGTAAAAAATAAAATTATAAAGACCACATTCCAACTTTAGTGCCACAGTCAAACCCCGAACTTCCCGCAGAACCAAACAAACAGAAAAAAGAAAAACGTGTGCATTAAACCCGCGCACGACAGCGCCAACCGGCGTCCATCCTGCTAAACTCAAACAGTGCATGTACGCCTAGGAGAACCCCCGTGACAACTTTGCCCTTGGATTGCTCAAGTCCGGTGCTTCTATACAAATTTTGAGAGACAGAATTGCATAACAGAAAATAATATATAAAACAAACTCAAGCCAATAGGCAGAATAACACAAAGAACGTGTAGATTAATTCACAAAACTGTCTCGAAAATGTGTTCCTCCACAAAACAAATTCCAGCCACTAGCGGGACCAGCACACAAAAAATAAATAAATAAAGCCATTCAGTTTCCTCGGACAGTCAAACGAATGTTCAGTGAGCCGGCTGTTTCATGAGTGCAGCAGGTGACGTAATCATTCCAATGTCCTGCAAAAAATACTCCACGAAACAAACTCCATCCAATAGGAGGCACAAGTACAAAGAACGAGCAGATTCATCCACAACAGTCCCGAAGGAGTGTTATTCCACAAAACAAACTCCAGCCGATAGGCGGAACCAGCACAAAAAGAAACGCAAAAGGCGCTCAGTTTCCTTGGACAATCAAGTGTATTTTGAGCGAGTCAAATTCACTTGGGGGCCACATGAGAAAAACACTATGACTTCCTTATTCCGTTGATTTTATGAAAGACATCGCTCGTTGTGGGCATGTATATATTTTGCGGCCATCCTTAGTATCTATTCTCAATTTGGCCAGGAACTTCAGTGTAAAAGCGACCCTTCGTCGATGCAAAAGTTTCTTGAAGGAGTGTTACTTCATAGACAAACTCCAGCCATTAGGAGGAACCAACACAAAAAGAAACAAAAATGGCACCCTGCTTCCTCAGACAGTCAAGTGTATGTAAAGCGAGACAGCTCACTTGGGGGCCGTATGAAAGTCACCCAATGGTTTACTCACCTCATTGTCTCTATGAAAGACAATGCTTGTTGTGGGCATGTAAATATTTTGCGGCCATCCTTAGTATCTATTCTCAATTTGGCCGGAAACATCAGAGCAAAAGCAATCTTCCGTTGATGTAAGAGTTTCTTTCATTCCTTGAATCGATCACGTTTCTCTCTTGTCGAATTCACAAAATCTGGGAACAAGAAAATGTTGTGGTTCTTCCAAGAAAGCTTTCCTTTGCTCCTTGTCTCGCGCAACACGAGATCTTTATCGGATGATCTCAGATATTTCGGCAGAAATTTCAGCCGATCTCCAAGCCGGAACTCCGTGAGCTCGCTCGATTTCCAGCTTATGGCCTGTTATGTTGAGCAGACTCGGGAAGAGCTCCTCTAGGAATTTCACCATATCTCTGCCTTCTTCAAGCTCAGGAATTCCAACAATTTGGATGTTATTTCACCTATTACGATTCTCCAAATCTTCCAGTTTTTCCCAAATGCATTCCAAATCTACTTTGGTCACTAGCAGATTAACAGCTAATTCCCTCTCCGATGACTCCAGATAATCAATCCATTTCTCGACATCCCCGATTCTTGTAACCAACTTGATCGACGTATTACAGCAAGATCCTCTAAGTCTGCAACAACTTTTGTCAGCATCACAGACATGCTCGCCAGCTGGCGTTGAATTTCTCCCGCCACACCGTCCAAACTGAGTCCCTGGTCTGCGGGCCCTTCCGAGGCACCAGCTTGAGTACATGTCTTTAAATATCTCCAGAGCCCGAGGATTTTGAATTCTTTGCCGTGTTGACGTCAAAGAACAGATATGTAGCAGGGTGTATTGAATCTTACCGGTTTATGACATAAAAATAATAAAAAACTAGCAAAATGCACAGAGCTCGCCATTTACACGTCCACTCCTCGCATGGCGTCATGTGACTCTTCAGTGTAGGGAGTTCTAATGGTTTCACAAAGTTTCTAATATCTTCATCAGTAGACAAAGATTTGGAACTATAAATATCAAGTAATTTTTCCTTTATTAAGGATTTTAATAAGTGCTCTGGGATTATATGACCTGGCTCAAATAATTTTATTAGACAAAATAGAGTGGATATTGCATTTTTTTCTTCATGAGGAACGGCTCTTTTACATATACTCCGGATATGTAAAAAAAGGTTAAATCCTTGAACTAAGAACATCTTAGGTAAAAGTTTCTAATTGCAGCAAAGCCAATTACCTCGATATTCCCTATCTCTCTGGTGAGTGCACATGGGGACATGCTCCGCTACCAGTTTGCTTGTAGAATTAATCACTTTGATGCCATTTTGAGTGATCCTATCAAATTAAGCTTTGGGTTAAACAAAAGAGCTCGGATCTATCTTTAATATATCTGCGGTGCGGTCTGCATCAAATTGAAATAAATCAAACATCACGTTAATAGGTGCTGTCCAACATCACTCAGCAGCTTGTGGATGACTCGCCATGCCGTGATCAGAGATGCCAGGCAATCTAATCATCGGCTGCAAATTAAAAAGATTTTAATAGTGATAGCGCACACATGCACTCTCCAAGAGTCACTCTCCTCTGATAGTGGCTGGTTACACTGCATTACGCTTGGATGAATGGACCGTTTTCAGGGGCGAATCGATAGCCTTAACTAAGACGTGCAGTTATCTTGATCAGGGCTGTAAATGAGAACAATATCTGAGCCCTGCGAGATAAAGTTATCCATCCGCGCGATTAAGAAGCTATCTCTGTTTTATCAGAGTCCAACGTAATTCAGTCACTAATGAGAACATCTTTGATGCTATAAAATAATGTGTCTTATGCCCAAAACTCTAAGTAAAGATTTAATAAACTCTTTTGAAGGAAATGGAGCCTTGTTCTTTTCAAGCAATGCTCAACATAAGTCTGCGTCTTATAAGAAAAACTTTGATGCGGCTACAAAATGATCCTTGTTCCTATGGCCAAAACTGTAAGCAAATATTTTACAAACAGCTTTTGAAGGAGACTTGTTCTCTTCGAGAAATAGGCATGTGTGCACTCAGATCCTCAGACACCAAAAGCCTTTTTAACAAGCACTTGTCAATAGATTTATTTTTTTAATGGTATAAAAGCGGGTATTAAGCACCCACGCATGTTTCTGGAATCCTCCCTTTCTGATGATAAAATTGAAGTGTTGTTTATTCAAATATGACAAAGTGAGCTTTCAACTTTCTCAGTGATATGGAAGATAGGTTTAGTGCGACAATAAAATGAGCATCAACAAAAGTGATACGGGTATTTACCAATAAAAGCCCCTGTTTTTGTGCTGAAAAGGTGTAAGAGGATTATGGTAGTTTAGATTTTACACTGACCGGGTTCAGGGCACATGACTTTTAATCTAATTGCCATTGTTCCTTCCTTGCAGGCTGAAAATCCTTGCGCTTGTTTCCTGAAGCAGGTTAGCAGTCAGTTCCATGTGTTGAAAAGGTAACTGACTGTGCAGATGGTGCTTCATATCTGGCTTCCTGGACACTGGTGAGTGTTTGTGGGCACAAAGGCTCGAATTTACAACATGTGAGTGTTACTTTATTCATTAACTGTTTTAGGATGTTGCAGATTAACTGGATTTCAGCTTTTATTAGACACGTATCGTCTATAAGGGAAAGTTTGTCAAAACAATGTTTGATCTGGCTTGACACAGTCTTGTCTGGAATTTTAAAATGGTTTACAAAGTTCTGAAGAATACATTTACATTTTTTACATTTATGCATTTGGCAGACACTTTTATCCAAAGCAACTTACAGTGCCCTGATTACAGGGACAATCCCCCTGGAGTTAAGTGCCTTGCTCAAGGACACAATGGTGGTGGCTGTGGGGATTGAACCAACAACCTTCTGTTTACCAGTTCAATGCTTTAGTCCACTACACCACCACCACTCCGAAAAATCAGAATATTGAGGCCTTTTGTATTTGGAATAATATGAAACCTGTACAGTGTTAATGGTTGAATTAGAAAGACAGACAGACAGACAGAGAGAGAAACAGATAGATTAAACAGACAGACAGACAGACAGACTGATAGATAGATAGACAGACAGACAGACATACAAAAAGACAGACAGATCTTAGATAGATAGACAAACTTTTTTTTCTTTGCATTAAAAAGTCAAATTCCATATAGAACAGATCAGTAATACAGGCCTGTGTGTTGTCCTCGGCTAAGATGGCTGCAGCTCCCATTGGTCTCGCAGCGGCAGTTGTAGAGGAGGAGGATGCGTGGGGAGAGAGGGAGATGGCAGATTTTTCACCTGGAGGCAAATGCGGGGAGAGGAAGCTGTGGGCTTCATCAGGGAGCTGCTCGGCTCAGCTCACCACAGTTCTGGGAAGCACATCTCCTCTGTTATTCATTATTCATCTAGCCTCACAATTAGTAATGCACATGCTCTGAGCATGCCCTGATTCTGTTCTCTATACTATAATAGACAAAATGTTTCTCTTATATGTTTACTTATTTATTTATTTCAGTTCCTGCCAAAATATTAGCAAGTAGCATTACTTTATGGTTACTTTTCTTAGTTAAAGGAATAGTTCATCCAATAATGAAAATTCACACATCACTTACTCATCCTCATGTTGTTCCAAACCTGTATGACTGACTGTCTTCCACGGAACACAAAAGGAATGTCAGAGCTGCTCTTTTCTATGCATGTGGATGGTAATTTATTTTTTTCTTGCCAAGCACCAAATAGAAAAAAAAAAAAAAAAAAGAAAAAAAGAAAAGAAAAGCACCAGTATCATAAAGTATCACCAAAAGTAGTCCATATGACTTTTGTCTGCTGGAGCCATATGATAAATTTCTGTGAGGAACAGAAAAAAAATTGCATTGTTTTACACTGATAATCTTCCTCTCTACTCAAGCAAGAATAAGAACAATGGAGGGGAAAATTATTTATAATTAAATACAACAATTAAACAATTATTTTATTTAAATAATACATATTTTTATATTGTTGATACATCATTATATTATTATCTCATTATTATTATTGTAGCCGGTGGGCTGCAAATAACCACACAATATCCTTTCTGGGTTTTATCGGACAGCTGTAAAAAAAAAAAAAAAAAAGCGATAGATGGGGCCATATATATATTTTTAAAGAAAATTAATTACAAAAAATTAAATACAAAAATGGAATTGGTTCAACGAAATACAACAAATGAAATACGGTAGAGGCTAATGCTTACACATATGCTTCAGCGTACATCACCTTAATACATGCTTATAACATTCACTGCATTTTATGCATTTAACACATGCTTAAATAACTCAAAGCATTTTATGCATTTTTAACCAGGCTTAATGTCATGTATTGCAGTTTAAAACAATAGAATTTCCATTACACGTTCTCATTACACTTTTTTTTTTTTTCACATATAACATGTATTACACTTATTCACTAAACTGGAAATCACTCTGGGCTATAAATCATTAAATAAGATATGATTAATTCTAAATTTACATACCCAGTTCTTTGCATGTGCGGCAAATGTGGTCAAACTTCACACATGCAATCCATATGCATCCTTCAAAAATAATCCATAACAAACATTCAGTTTTAACATACAACTCTTCTGAACACATATTTAATGCAATTTATAAGCGTCTTACGTAAAATTTGATATTTACCCAAAGAATTATCAAACGATGAACAAAACCGTGAGCTCACTTGCGCAATACACATTCTCACATTCTAACCAGCACGAGACAGTACCGGAAAGTGGGTGTCACTCAAACACGAGGAGACTAAAATAGGGAGAGAAATTAACAGGTTAACAAGACAGGGCAGGTGTGACTAATAAACTAAAAATGGGCAAACGAGGCAGGATATGACGTAAGACTAAGAGACACGTGGCAAAACAGAAACAAAACAAGGCGAGGTGCACCCGTGTTCATGAGAGACAGACATAAACTACTGATGCGAGTGCGATGCACCCACGTCAATAAAAGACAGACATGGAGCATGAGTATCCAGATCCCTACACAGACCGAAACCAAACCAGATAGGAAGTCAGGACCCAGACACCATACTCAAGACATGAAACAAGACAGACTGAAGAGCGCATGGCAGGGAATACAACTGAAAGCGTGCGTACACAAAGACAGACAACGAAACACAAGACAGACATGGGACGATGATTCCACGGTCCTGTCAGACAAAAACCCAGACTGACAGAGTGACAGGACCATAACAGTTTGCATTAAAATAAGAATTGCTTTTTTTTTTTTTTTTTTTTTTTTTTTTTACAATTTCAAGTAATTATTGTGTTGAGTAGTTGATTCATAATAAATAGTTGTAAATAAATACAAATAAATAAGTACATTGATACTACTACTACTACTACTATTTCTACTACTACGTACAATAATAATTCATTATTATTCTTTGATCTGTTTTAAATGAATACCAAACCCATTACAGTGTGCCCATCACCTTCAACTTGCAAACAGAAACACTGACCCAGACACTCAACATCCTGTATTTTCCTTACAGTCATTCTGTCTCTTTCCTCCTGTTACTGTAAGAGTGTGTCTGCACGCACACTCTTACAGTAATCTGTCTCTTTTTTTCTTTTTTATGACTCTGGACTTCCACATTCTCCATTTTGTTGATGTAATTCCACATTTTCTTCAGCACTTTTGCTTGAAACAGAAATACATGGCCTAAAAATCATCATATTGCTAACAGAGACACTTTCCTCATTAGTTTCCTTCCAGCTAGCATAAAAATACTTTTAGTAAGTGGATACAGACGAGAAACAAACCCTCTCATAGCTGCTATCATATGTGACTATTTCATGTGCGAATCCCAAAGTTCTAGCTGTGACATAAAGAACTGCAAATTGGCAAAGCTGTCATCTTCAAAGGCCCAGAGTCCTTCAGGTCATTCCTGTTATAAAGATCTTTTGAGCTCTGTAACTTTTAAAAGTCAATGTGCTAGTGTTGTGATTTTAGGAAGTGTTTAATAAAAGGGGATTCCAGACTTTCAGAAATATGCTCTGGTCAAGTTCACGCACTTAAACTTTATTAATTATAACTTGATTATTTACACAGCAGCAAGAAAAACTTAAAAATAAAATAAATAAATAAAAATTTTAAAATGTAAATAAACATTTTTCTTTAATTGTATCTATCAGGATAGCATATTTAAGATGGAAACAAACCACACGGTGTAAAGAATGTTTTGTCTGGTTACATAAAAAAAAAAATGGCTTCATGTGGTAACATCTGAAGAAACTGTTTTTATTCAAGTTAAAAATGTTAATTAATCTGATTAAATCAACCTGACAAATTAGGTTACACCAAAATTTTTCAGTGCAAATACCACAAATTAACAAATTAATAAAATCCAGTACTAATACTTACTAATATTTGTGCTATTGTTTTCCCACCAAAATTATATCACTTCCTGGAGGATGATGAGGAAAAATAAGAAAAAATCATATGAAAAAATAAGTAAATAATAATAATAATAATAAAAAAAAAACCTGTAAAGTTATTTACTGTTAAAACAATACACACATACTGTATATACATTATTTAAAATCACCCCTATTTTCGCTTATCTGTGATATTGCCATACAGTAAAACTAGCTAATATTTAAATATTTAAAAATTGTTAGTTAAATTTTATACAATATACTGAATTAAGACACTATGTATGATGATGGAGACATGAAAGCGTACTGAATGGAATGACCCAGTATTCTCATGTATTTCTTTCCCTGCTAAAGGTGACTGCTGTACACTCTTCTGTGCAATCCAGTGCATGTTTTGTCTGTAAGATCGATACTGCACTTACTTTAAGAACGTATTAATTCTTTGAAGTTTCTGGCCCCAGGCATTATACTATATGTTTTGTGTGTGTGTGTGTGTGTGTGTGTGTGTGTGTGTGTGTGTGTGTGTGTGTGTTTTAAGAGGAGATGTTTTGCTCTTGTCTCACACTTCCTGATATTTGGGGCTTATCAAAGCATCGTTTTATCTTAATAAACTTTAATTTGATGGAATAGCAATTTAGTTCCTGTGTCTGCAATCTGCTTTGATATCCAGGATGTCTGTCAGCTGTAAAGATTGTATAGATAGAGAAAGTCAATTTAAAATATCCTTTATGAAGAGTCATGCATTTCAATTAAATCAGAAGTCAAGGAACAGCAAGTAAATCATGTCAAAATCTGGGTTTGTTCAATCGTAAAATAATGAATTAGTAAATTAGGCATTTATAGAAAATTAGTTTTTATAGAAAAGCTAAAATCTTTCAGGGAAAAAAAAAAAAAAACAGTTTTTAACTTTTCAGTTAAGGATAATATTTCTCACCTCATAGTACGCTTATGCAAAGTATTTTATTTCTTAAGAAGCTCCTAAAAATAGTTCTGATCCTTAAAATAATTTGGTTGAAGCACACAAAAAATTATGGTATTACCCAGTTATCAGTTTCACTGAGTCAACATAATTTAGTTGGATTAAGTCAAATTAACATTTTATAGTAGTTTTAACTCTACTTCATCAGGTTTGTCAAACTCAATTTACTAAAGTTTATATTCAGATGATTGTCTTATGTTAGTCCAGCTTAATTTATTTTATTAATCATTAGTGTATGCCAGGTGAGCAAGTGTAAGTACAGTAAAACTGTTGCATTGTCAATATAATAGCAGCTGCTCACAAGCAGCACTCAAATCAAGGATCACTTGGAAGTGAAAATCCATCCTCATCCTAAGCACAAGTGCCATTCTTCACCACAATGGTGACCCCGAAAACTCCAGCATAGCATACACTCTTTTTAAAAATAACAGAAAATAAAAATACAGGAAATAACACTAAATTTTAACACTTGTTCTCCCTTTCCAGTCCCATGCAAAGCATGCTGGGAAATGGAAATTCCCTACCCAGATTGATCAATGCTACATTAACATCCCAAAAAATATTCATGTAGTTCCAACTCAAATGGATTAAGTAAACTTCAATAGAACACAATAACATCAAGTTGTGACAACATGTTCTAGAGCTGTGTTGCTTTAGTTCATTGTAACGGGTAAGGGATGGGCAAGGAGGAGGCGGGAACCAGCAGAACAGTCATCATAAATTTTAATGACATAAACTCAACTTAAAACAACATAAAACACATAGACACACATACACACACACACACACACACACACACACAGCAGACGCGTGTGTCTCTCTCTCTCTCTCGAACTGGCGTCTCCAGCTCCCCTTTATCTCTCTCTCCCACTGATTAGGTGACTCAGCACCGGCCGTGCAACCTCACGGCCCGGCCACGCCCTCCTTCTCGTCACACTCCTCCCCCGCCCGATTCAGGCCAGGGTGCCATCCGGACTGGCCTACCTCCTCCCCGCATCTCTGGAGGGGAGCCGATGGAATTTTAAAGGAACTGTTCACTGAGAAATTATCACAGCATTTCAATCCCATTTTACTTTCTTTCTTCTGCAGAATACAAAAGCATATGTTTTAGAGAATGTCACAATCGCTGATTTCCATACAATAACAGTTGATAGTGGCACACTTTAAAGAAATCAAATCAAAAATTCAATTTTTGTTACTTTTAGTTCATATCTATGCAGCTAAGTGGGGAAATTTAATTTAATTTAATTCTAGACATAAATTGGACGTGACCCCTTTAAGAGTTTTGCGACACCCCCTTTCCGGCATTCCTCGTGTTGCGTGTGTGCTGGTTAGAGATGTGAGAACTTGTATTGTGCAAGAGAGCTCCCAGTTCCCTTGCGTTATGATGCAATTGGGACTATGTCAGTGGTCTCACGTGGTCTGAAGCCTGTATACAATCACGCCAATTTATTGGCTGATGGAACTTAAGCAACGGCCATAGGGAGCCACGTCACGGGCTCTATATAGGCAAGCGCTTGGTGCCATCTCGCCAGATTTTCTTAATTCAGTGCACAAATTTGTGCAGTTTGTGTGTGGATTCAACCGTATTGTTAAACAGGCCCGATGGCGCTCCTTTTAAGATGTGTTAGTTCTGTACTCACTAATTTTGCAGTCTTTCCGTTGTTTAGGAGTTGTGTTTTGAGTTCTACATCGGTTACTCACTTGCTACTTCTTGTGCGAGTCCGCCATTTGATACGCATCGGACACTCGAGATTTAGTGTGTATGGATGATCAAGTAGGTCATGATTTCTGTATGGAGGACCAAACATATCATAATTTATGTATGGATTGGATTATAGTTTCTCTTAAGAAACCATTGGGTCATACATTTTATATGGAGGACAATTGGTATCAAATTTTGCTATGGAGGCCAATTGGTATCAAAACCAATTAACCTATAGGTTTTCCCCCATGACTTATGCTGGGGAGTGAGTTTAAAGAAGTAAAATTAATGTTAATTTATTTCCCATGTTCACATATGTTCTAATGCTAGGGAAGATGGGCTATCTGGCATTCTCTGCTGTAAATGCATTCAGAGTGACCCATTACAGGTGCATCTCAATAAATTAGAATGTCATGGAAAAGTTCATTTATTTCAGTAATTCAACTCAAATTGTGAAACTCGTGTATTAAATAAATTCAATGCACACAGACTGAAGTAGTTTAAGTCTTTGGTTCTTTTAATTGTGATGATTTTGGCTCACATTTAACAAAAACCCACCAATTCACTATCTCAAAAAATTAGAATATGGTGACATGCCAATCAGCTAATCAACTCAAAACACCTGCAAAGGTTTCCTGAGCCTTCAAAATGGTCTCTCAGTTTGGTTCACTAGGCTACACAATCATGGGGAAGACTGCTGATCTGACAGTTGTCCAGAAGACAATCACTGACACCCTTCACAAGGAGGGTAAGCCACAAACATTCATTGCCAAAGAAGCTGGCTGTTCACAGAGTGCTGTATCCAAGCATGTTAACAGAAAGTTGAGTGGAAGGAAAAAGTGTGGAAGAAAAAGATGCACAACCAACCGAGAGAACCGCAGCCTTATGATTGTCAAGCAAAATCGATTCAAGAATTTGGGTGAACTTCACAAGGAATGGACTGAGGCTGGGGTCAAGGCATCAGAGCCACCACACACAGACGTATCAAGGAATTTGGCTACAGTTGTCGTATTCCTCTTGTTAAGCCACTCCTGAACCACAGACAACATCAGAGGTGTCTTACCTGGGCTAAGGAAAAGAAGAACTGGACTGTTGCCCAGTGTTCCAAAGTCCTCTTTTCAGATGAGAGCAAGTTTTGTATTTCATTTGGAAACCAAGGTCCTAGAGTCTGGAGGAAGGGTGGAGAAGCTCATAGCCCAAGTTGCTTGAAGTCCAGTGTTAAGTTTCCACAGTCTGTGATGATTTGGGGTGCAATGTCATCTGCTGGTGTTGGTCCATTGTGTTTTTTGAAAACCAAAGTCACTGCACCCATTTACCAAGAAATTTTGGAGCACTTCATGCTTCCTTCTGCTGACCAGCTTTTTAAAGATGCTGATTTCATTTTCCAGCAGGATTTGGCACCTGCCCACACTGCCAAAAGCACCAAAAGTTGGTTAAATGACCATGGTGTTGGTGTGCTTGACTGGCCAGCAAACTCACCAGACCTGAACCCCATAGAGAATTTATGGGGTATTGTCAAGAGGAAAATGAGAAACAAGAGACCAAAAAATGCAGATGAGCTGAAGGCCACTGTCAAAGAAACCTGGGCTTCCATACCACCTCAGCAGTGCCACAAACTGGTCACTTCCATGCCACGCCGAATTGAGGCAGTAATTAAAGTAAAAGGAGCCCCTACCAAGTATTGAGTACATATACAGTAAATGAACATACTTTCCAGAAGGCCAACAATTCACTAAAAATGTTTTTTTATTGGTCTTATGATGTATTCTAATTTTTTGAGATAGTGAATTGGTGGGTTTTTGTTAAATGTGAGCCAAAATCATCACAATTAAAAGAACCAAAGACTTAAACTACTTCAGTCTGTGTGCATTGAATTTATTTAATACACGAGTTTCACAATTTGAGTTGAATTACTGAAATAAATGAACTTTTCCACAACATTCTAATTTATTGAGATGCACCTGTATTTATCAGAATCAGAATGAGCTTTATTGCCAAGTATGCTTACACATGCAAGGAATTTGACTTGGTGACAGGAGCTTCCAGTACACAACAATACAAAACAGCAACAAGATTTTTAAAAAATAATTAAAAATTGAATAAAAAATAAATATTTAAAAGAAAAATAGACATACACACACACACACACACACACACACACACATACATACACATACATATTTATACATATATATGTGTGTGTGTGTGTGTGTGTGTGTGTGTGTGTGATATAAATATACATACATACATACATACACATACATACACATACATACACACACAGACACACACATACATACATACATACACACATACACATAAGTAGTGCAAATCTAAATACAAATCGGTTATATACAGTGCAAGGGAATGTAATGGCAGAAGAGGTTGGATGTGTTGGATAATATAAAAAGACTAAGCTGTGTATTGCACATTATTATTGCTCAATGGGGCAGTTTTAACTGTTCATGAGATGGATAGCCTGGGGGAAAAAACTGTTCCTGTGCTGACGGTTCTGGTGCTCAGAGCTCTGAAGCGTCGGCCAGAAGGCAACAGTTCAAAAAGGTGGTGGGCAGGGTGAGTGGGGTCCAGAGTGATTTTTCCAGCCTTTTTCCTCACTCTGGAAGTGTATAGTTCTTGAAAGGAGGGCAGGGGGCAACCAATAATCCTCTCAACAGTCTGAACTGTCCTTTGTAGTCTTTTGATATCTGATTTCGTAGCTGAACCAAACCAGACAGTTATAGAAGTGCAGACTACAGACTCAATGACTGCTGAGTAGAACTGTATTAGCAGTGCCTGTGGCAAGTTGAACTTCCTCAACTGGGAATTACAACCTCTGCTGGGCCTTTTTCAATGTGGGTATCCCACTTCAGGTCCTGTGAGATGGTAGTGCCCAGGAACCTGAATGACTCCACTGCTGCCACAGTGCTGTTTAGAATGGTGAGGGGGGACAGTGTTGGGGTGTTCCTCCTAAAGTCCACAACCATCTCCACTGTTTTGAGCATGTTCAGCTCAAGGTTATTTTGACTGCAACAGACAGCCAGCTGTTTAACCTCCCTTCTGGATGTGTGCTCTCCCCACTACTCTTCTCCATCTACACCAATGACTGCATCGCCATGGACCCCTCTGTCAACCTCCCTTCTGTATGCAGACTCATCGTCATCTCGGATGAGGCCGGTGACAGTGGTGTAGTCTGTAAACTTCAGGAGCTTGACAGAGGGGTCCATGGCGATGCAGTCATTGGTGTAGATGGAGAAGAGTAGTGGGGAGAGCACACATCCGTGGGGGGCACCAGTGCTGATTGTACAGGTACTGGAAGTGAATTTCCTCTGTCTCACAATCTGCTGCCTGTCCGTCAGAAAGCTGGTAATCCACTGACAGATAGACATGGGAACATAGAGTTGTTGTAATTTAGTCCGGAGAATAGCTGGGATGCTGGTGTTGAAAGCCGAACTGAAGTCCACAAAAAGGATCCTTGCATATGTCCCTGGTCTGTCCAGATGTTGCAGGATATGATGCAATCCCATGTTGACTGCATCATCCACAGACCTGTTTGCTCTAAGCAAATTGAAGAGGATCTAGAAGGTGTCCAGTGATGTCCTTCAGGTGGGCCAACACCAGTCTCTCAAATGACTTCATGACCACAGACGTCAGGGCGACAGGTCTGTAGTCATTTAAGTCCTGTGATTATTGGTTCCTTTGGGACAGGAATGATGATTGAGCATTTGAAGCAGCAGGGAACTTCACACTGCTCCAGTGATCTATTGAAAATCAGTGTGAAGATGGGGGCCAACTGGTTAGCACAGGATCTAAGACATGCAGGTGAAACGCCATCTGGGCCTGAAGCTTTCCTTATCTTTTGTTTCGAAAAGCACGGCACACATCATCTTCACAGATCTTAAGTGCAGGTTGAGTAGCTGGAGGGGGGAGGAAGGGGGTTGCAGGAGGTGTTGATGTTTGTGTGAAGTGAAGGTCAGAGTGGGTGTGGGATGTGAGATTGGGCCTTTCAAATCTACAGTAGAACACATTCAGGTCATCAGCCAGTTGTTGGTCCACCACAGGGTTGGGGGTAGGAGTCCTGTAATTCGTAAGCTGTTTCATGCCACTCCACTCTGATGTAGGGTCATTAGCTGAAAACTTGTTTTTTAGCTTATCAGAGTATCTTCTTTTAGCCACTCTGATTCCCTTATTCAGTGCGCTCCTGGCCTGTTTGTACTAGACTTTATCCCCACCCCTGTAAGCATCCTCTTTGGCCTGATGAAAACGTTAAATAAGTCCTAGTAGGGATGCACATATCCTCACAGAAACTGATATTTGATGTAACAGTATCTGTGAGCTCATCCAGATTGGTGTCTGCAGCCTCAAAAAAACTCCAGTCAGTGCAGTCAAAACAGGCTTGTAGTTCCAACCCTGCTTCATTGGTCCATCTCTTTACAGTCTTTACTACAGGCTTAGCAGATTTTAATTTCTGTCTGTAGTTTGGAAGAAGATGAACCAGACAGTGATCAGAGAGTCCCAAATCTGCTCTATGGACAGAGCGATATGCATCCTTTATTGTTGTGTAGCAATGATCCAGTATGTTCCTGTCTCTGGTTGGGCATGTAATGTGCTGTCTGTATTTGGGCAGTTCATGTGTGAGGTTTGTTTTGTTAAAATCCCCAAGAATAATAATAACTGAGTCCGGGTATTGTTGTTCCATGTCTGTGATTTGATCAGCCAGCTGTTGCAGCATGGCATTCAAACACACGTTTGGCACGATGTAAACACTCACCAGAATAAATGAAGAAAACTCCCGCGGCGAGTAGAAAGGCTTACAGTTAATAAAGAGCGTTTCCAAATTAGGACAGCACATCTTCTTTAACATTGTTACATCTGTACACCAACTTTCACTGATGTAAAAGCTTGTTTCACCGCCTCTCGCTTTCCCCATTAACTCCACGATGCGATCCGCTCTGAACAGCTGGAAGCCCGGCAGATGTAATGTGCTGTCCGGAATGGCTTCACTCAGCCAGGTTTCTGTGAAGCACAAGGCAGCAGAGGTTGAAAAGTCCTTGTTTGTGTGGGTGAGGAGATGTAGTTCGTCCGTTTTGTTAGGAAGAGAGAGGAGATTCGCAAGATGAATACTCGGCAACGCTGTTCGAAAGCCACGCCGACGGAGCCTGACCGGCGCACCTGCTCATCTCCCTCACCTGCGTTTCTTGAACAGCAAAATGTCTGAATATTCAAAAACTGGGAAAAGATTGTCTGGTATATGCTGTCGAATGTTCAGCAGTTTGTCTCTGGTAAAACTGACTGGAAAAAGATTACTAAAAACAGGACAAACAAACAAAAACAACAAAACAATAGGAGCGCTCCACACTGAGGCGGCCATCCACGTCGCCATCGTGATATTTGCCTGATCGAATTTGGCCTCTGTCCCCATGGCCAAGGGTCTCGGGACAGGCATAATGGAATTTGATGTATAATAATTAGAAGTATTCACGAATCACACACTCATAAATGTCACACACTTTTCCCCCAATAATAAATGCTGGGGCCATTGTGGCAAACCTGCTTGCTCTCAATTCCTCCCATGTTTGCACATTCTTCCCAGTTCTAATGCTAGGGTATATGGTATATCTGGCATCCTCTGTTGTTGATACATCCAAAGTGACCCCTTTTTTATACTTACCCGATCAAATTCGGCCTCTGTTCCCATAGTCAAGGGTCTCGGGACAGGTATAATGGAATTTGATGTATAATAAGCTCAAGTGTTCACGAATCACACTCTCATAAATGTCACATGCCGTTCCCCCATAATAAATGCTGGGGCCGTTGTGGCAAACCTGCTTGCTCTCAGTTCCCCCCATGTTCACACATTTTCCCCCATTCTATTGCTAGGGAAGATGGTTTATCTGGCATCCTCTGCTGTTGATACATTCAGAGTGACCTCTTTTTATAACTGCCTGATCAAATTCGGCCTCTGTCCCCTTGGCCAAGGGTTTTGGGACAGGCATAACAGAATTCGATGTACAATAAGCACTAGTGCTCTTCTACAATGTTCATACACTCTTTCTGTTTCATATATATATATATACACTGTATCTACGGCTGTTTTGTTTCTCTCTCTTATTCCAACAGCCGTTAGATTAAACCAATACATCCATCGATTAAACCCCCCCAAAAAACAGTTTTGTATCCTGTGTGATTGTGTTACACACCGGCTACATCTAATAGGTAATCAAAATGCTAGTGCACTTCGAAACATTGACAAAATTTGTATTCAT
Organism: Myxocyprinus asiaticus; assembly: GCF_019703515.2. Lineage (NCBI taxonomy): Eukaryota > Metazoa > Chordata > Actinopteri > Cypriniformes > Catostomidae > Myxocyprinus > Myxocyprinus asiaticus. The sequence goes on from NC_059366.1 coordinate 8,727,479, forward strand.
AATATAAAAGCATTTAAAATCTACAGTCTCTCTCTTCTGACTAAACAGACCCAGGTGTCATTATTTCACAATGAGGCTGAGAAACTTTGTCCAATCAAACGCTTTCTAGAATGAGAGCACACCATACCCATACAGTACATGAACTCAGCACGTCTGTTTGTGTTCTAACTGGCGCAGATGATGCCTTCACAGGGCACTTTGAAGCAGGGGCGGATTTAGGCATGGGCGACATGGGCAGCCGCCCATGGTGGCATCTTGCAGGGGGCAGCACGAGTGTGGGCTCTCATCTCCAACCACTCACAACCACCAGCAAGTTAAACTTGTAGTTGGTCACTAGCAGCCCTCCCCTGATCTCTGAGAGCCCATGAACAGGTTAAAGGCCTTGCATGAGTCTGAGCAGAGGTGTGAAAGATAACAGTCAGGCTTGAGTAAAAGTTCCTCTGCTGATGGCTGATGGAGGCTGACGGTGCCAGTGTCTATCTGCATAAGTGAGCAGCCTGGAGCAAATTAGATTTATTGAAGTTAAACGCTCAGGTTTGGCTAGCCGACCACACAGCACACTGGTGTCATGTCACATTATGACCTGAAAGTGACGAGAAGGGGGGAGAATTTGGAGCACATGGTTGGTGGAAATATGTGAGGTGTGTTTGTGCCCTCTCAGTCATCTCACAGAACATCATTCCTGCCTGAACACTCACTTAATTGCACTGTTAGACATTATTTACATTTATTAACAATTAGTCTCATGCAGCCTAGTCTCAGCCTCAGATGGCACACCCATTAACCACCCACAGTCCATTCACTGACCTTCTGATGCATCTTGCACACAAAACTAAAACAAAACAACAACAGTTCCTATCTGGGGTGCATATATAGGAATTTAGCAATTTAACTCACTGCTTAACCATTGTTGTATGATGCATTGGATAAATTAATTAGTTAGTCATGACTGTTTCCCGAAACACTAGTACTTATGTCGCACATCCATCGTTCGTATCATGTTGGTTCAACAGTATAGAGCTTTCGTTAATGACGTTACACAGGGTGTGGAGTAATAACTTCCGTGAATATTACATTCTAATCGCTCATTTACACGCACACCAGAAAGTCGTTTCATGCGAGAAAGCTGATGTAGACAAAAAAGTGGTTTGCACTTTGTAATGCGACAGATACATTGTGATGCAATATGGGTTTTCCTCTACATCAGACTTCGGGGTTTCCCCGACACGCTTGAGCACATGCGCACATGTACACTCTTCAAAACCATGTAAACTCCACTTATGCATTAACACAAACACATACTGTAAAAGCCGTGTTCTTCTACAGAAACTGTGTGTGATGAAGTGCTTTATCTGCAAAAAAGTCGTTTTCTTAAGTGCATGTAAACGTGGTCAAAGTGTTGACAAAATGAAAGATATATAGTATATGAAATAAAAGATATAGAAGCATCAGCAAAGTGAAATGATGTCCACACAGCAAATTAACAAGAAACTATTCTTCTAACCACAGGTAAAGAGCTGTAGTTCCAACCACACAACTTTACGATGCTGTTTGCAAATGTTCGTTGGAACTACGGTTTCAAGAAACACCAAATCGTTGAACTATGGTGGTTACAATGGAACTTGCAACCATAGTTGGGAAATGCACCCCAAATCAGTTGACTTTACACAACTTCTGGGAGTTGGGCTGCACCATGAAACAAAGTTCTGTTTACATTGTAATGGGTTTGCCAGGTTAGTGGCATTACATTTGGTTTGGGACATGTAGTAGAAAGTAAACAAGAAATAAGCAGAGCTGAATTCTACTTCAGATTATGTCAGCAAAATAACCTGTAATTTTCAAATAACCCCACCTCTAAACACGGAAAACAAAAACTGTGGTTAATTGCTTTACATGTCGGCATATATGGTCTCTTCCTGTCAAAGAATAAGTTGCAAGGTGGGCCAGACTTCGTGCCAGTGGTCAAAAGCCTGGCTACATGTAATCAGCTTGCCTTTTTAGTAAAGTTCTTGCCACTTTTGTGCACAATATTCATCAGATGTCTGAGGCCGTGACTAATAGAAAATTGACAGGTACAGTATATAAATGTTCAAATAAGCAAACAAGTAATTGAGGTCTTTGGAAATTATGATGTCATAGATCTCTCCTAGCTCTCTTTCAGAAAGTTGAGTGTTGGTGACAATTTTTTGATTGTCAACTCAAAGGTCTTCTGCTTGAGGTTGTACAATCCCATTGCATTCAAAGGAACGACATCAAACACTGTCACTCCTTTCATTCTTTCCCCATTGAATTGCCACATTTGAACATTGGGCCTTCAGAAAGTATTGGTTTGAAACAAAGAAAGCTCGCTATTGTCCCTCACAGGAAAATCAGTCAGAGAGCGAGAAAACAGAAAGCTCTTTTAAATGAGACAAATCTTTACGGAGATAAAACAACAATCAGTGCTCAGTCGATTCATGCCAGCTAAAACAAAGGAGGCCTTTATTGGCCTCTGTTGAATACTGCTGCTTTGATTGTGCAGAAACACAGCTGTGCGTCTTTATAGAGACAAACTGATTGTCTGTCCATACCTTGACTGTGCTGTGCGGGATAAAGCCCTATTGTCCACAGTCACCTTCGTCTGTGTCAGACTCATAATGAAGATTTTATAAAGCTGCCACTTTAGACAAATGTTTTGGGGAGAATGTCACACAGCCAACACAATGCTGTCGCGGAGCCGCATAATACTTACCTAACTGCAGATGTACAATTGTACTTCACAATTTGTTTTTCATTTCATTTCAGGGCTCATCTGTCTTATGCTTTTGTGGTTTCAAGGACTTATGATTTTCAAGCATTCAGGGCATGTTTTGAACTTTCACAAAACTTGAAATCAGGCCCAGACCCGGACTATGTTCGAAAAAACATACTACTGTATCACACTATTTTTACTATTTCTGCGTGTGTATATTATTTTCTGTATATGAATAGAATACCCTTACTGCATGTTAAACTGCACACAGCACAGAATACTGTATCCTTATATTTATACACAAAACTGAATTGAAAATGGAAAATAACAATTTTTTGTTTCCAAGATGATAAATGGTTGCCACTCAAATGCAACATTATGTGGTCATGTGGCAACATTGTAGCAAACACATTTTTGGAAGTTTATCATGGAATGATGCCTGCTGTTTCACTTAATATTTAAAAAAATATTGTATAAGCAGTATAATATATTATACATGTATATAGACAGTGTATACTGCACAGTATTCAGAAACTAGTAAGCTTGTATTCCGCTACAAACATAGTCAGAATCTGCTCCTGCAGAACTTGGATAAAAGTTCTGCAGATTTCCGCAGAATCTGAACGGCCATCATTCCCAAAGTCAGCCTGATCATGTGAAAACTGTGAAATTTAGTAAAATTATATGACATGGTTCTTTACACGTATCACGGCAGTTCCGAGATAGAATGTCCATTGTATGACACTAAAAGCAAGATAAATGTTCTTCCAAACAGATGATGTTTTCAAGGTTAATGTAATGGTTAATTAGAGGTGCAATATGTAACAATTTTCATATAATATTCGCCCATTTTTGCCAATGTGTGAACGGCTTGTAACGCAACTTAAAAAATGAGCCCTTTCCGGACTTACTAGGTTGCCTATTAAAGCCTGTAGACTGATTTTCATTTGAAGGGAGCGGGTCGTTTTTGCCAGGAAAATCCAACAGGTGTGACTTTTATGCACGCTCCCGAGAGCCTTGCTTCTGTAATCGCTTCTCTGCCGCTATTCAACAGCGACAACAAACTGCAACACTAGGTAACGTTGAATCCAGCAAACGTCCGGCTCCCAGCACAACACCGACTCCTACACAAACTCAGAGTAAGCCAAAAAAACAAAAAACATTTATCTACTGAATCCCATCTGGCTAAACGAAAACGTGATCGTGGTCGAGTGAAAACTAGTGTGAACATCGGCAGGACATTTGATTCCTGGAGGGACCTTCGTTCGGTTCGACCCTGAATTGGCATTCTTCTTATTGGACAGGTAAGCTTACATAACTGCAAAGCATGTGAAATATAGTGCCATAAGGATTGATCTGTGTAATTTTAGCTAAACTACAATAACACATGAAAGGAATGCTAGACAATGTTAAAGGTAATGCAAAAAGACCCATTCATTAGTGTAACATAACTTGGTTATACAGAAAATATATACATTCTATTATTATAAAACAATAGAGCATCGATATATCAAAATGACAGTTGTGATGGAATCACATCAATACTGAATTGTGTCAACATATTTATAATGTACAGTCTATTTTATAAACAGCTACTGTCATCATCCACCAAATTTAGCTAACAGCTATTGATAAAGCTGTCTAGCTAGCTAACGACGACTTAGGCTATTGTATAAATGCAGTCAATGTATCATGCAAAGAAAAGTGATTACTTCAAACTACAGTCTCGCATAGTCAGACCTATATCCACACTTTGTTTTAGCCCTGTTCCAGCACTGGAGAGTCAAATATAATATACAGTCTCAAAGTTTGTAGTAAAACAATCATAACTGTAATTTTAATTATGCTACCTCATCTGTCAGCATGATGGCGGTGAATCACGTTCAGTCTCTTTGAACGTTACGTCATTGTTTTTGCCGATGCTCGCTTGCTCGTATCCCGATGGAGTGTGTGCATGAGCATGAGCGTGAGCAACAGGTAGCTGGCTGCAGTTCACTTAACGGCCACAGGTGTCATTAATAACAAGGGTTTCTGAATATTACATACTGCACCTTTAAGTTTTAAATTAACAAAACCAACCAAGCAACCACCCTACCCTAAACCTCAAACCTAAACCTAATCAATAGTGTCATAAAAAGCAATTATTTTGTTGTGCTTCTATGACACTGTCAGCCAACTTGTTGACTTGCCTGTTTTCCAGGACTCACATCTCAGTCCTTTGCATTGCAAGTGCAACGTGTTTGAACAAGCTTTTAAATGTAGTTGGTTGTGTTGTGCAAATGTTAAAAGTCCTGCACTATAGTAAAAGTGTTAAGATGTCGGTAGATTGCACTGTGTGGGGAACAGGGCAAACAATAAGCAGCTTTCTCCACTGCAACATAATTTTCCCGCGACGCATGTAAAAATAAACATGGGATCCAAGGAAGACTTCACTATTTTATTCTCTGTTTCTTCACTTTATTTCCAGATATTCCAGAATTGTTCCTTTGTTTCCTTCACTTTCTATCGCGACCTGCAGCGGAACTGCGCTGCAATAGTGGAATTTTCCTCTTACGTAAAACTCCAGGATTCCCCCTGTGTACAAGTGCAGATACACAAATGTGAGGGACAGTCTGTATTTTACATTGTTGTGTATAAATGGGTAGTTTGTAGTTTATAGTTTATGTGATTTTCCCACGGTACTTCCTGAAATGTTGAATTCTTGTTGACTTGTTGTTCTCCATCCTATGACATTATCTGGTCTGTTTAAGCACATGCGCACTCCTCAAAAACTGGTTAGAATGCTGCTTGTGCAGTTACATGACCACAGTAAGCCGCGTTCTTCGGGAGAAACCTAGGTGTGTTGAAGCGCTCTCTTATCCCTTAAACGGCGTAAGGAAATCAGCATTCTTGTTTACATTTCAGAGAAAGACGTTTCTGCAAAAACCCTGGAATAAAATTTTTTTTAAACGTGGTGATTGTTACTGTATTGCCTGTAGTATTCATTTCACAGCAACCTGCCACCATATGTACAATTAGTCACTTAAAAATAATTGTGCAAAAATGTAGGTATAAGAACATGATTCTATGAGACCAAGTTTCCCAAAGTTCTCCACATTCCCCATCCCCCATGTGTGTAAATGCTATCAGCTGTCAATAAGAGTGTAGTACTCTCAGCTACGTTTAACACATTTCAACATATTCATGAACCCCCCCCCACCACACAAATCAGCACAGAAAATGTGAAAATAGATGGCAGATAATGAAAGTATTGCAATATTGTGTATAAACATCCCATAAATTGGTGCCAGTGTGGTTTTTAGCAAATCAATTTCCCCTTTAAACCTCATTTTTGTAATTCCGACCATTTAACCTACTCCCAACAGTTTTGTATTCTTCATCACCCCATTCTGCTTGTGTTTGTATGTGTGTGTGCAGCAGTCGCCCAGTCTCCCACATTAACACAGATGCAGCAACATCTGTGCACAGCGGATCCTACATCCATCCACTCTTCCCCTGTCTCAGCACGGCCCTCTGATTGTCAGGGTGGATGGAATGAACAATATGGAACTTCTGTTGCATCACTCGTCCCCTGGGGTTCTGGACTTATCAATTATAAATCTGCTGAGATGACACACTCATTCCTTTTACCTTTGTCTCTCATTTCTCATTCTGAAGTGTCTCACACATAGCGTAAATCTTTCCTAAATTAGGAAAGACTGCATAGAAATTAAAATATATTATTATTATTATTATTACATGACTGTCCCTGGTGCTGATGCTAACTAAACTAACAAAAAGTATTGATGCTACTAACTTTACTACATTGTTCAGCTACACTGTTACTGGAAAAACAGTGTACACTGTTTTTCCAGTAACATGCCACGAGAAACTGGTGTGCTAGATTTGAATGCCTACATTGCTGCCTATGACATATCACATTATATAACCAAAGCAACAAATGGTCAAATTAAAAGTTTCTCTTTATGTTTCCATTAGCATGCTAACCAATTAGCCTGTTATGCTAACATTCCAATGCAATTTACCCTATGATTCAATTATCCTACTAAGCTAACATATGCAGTGCAATTACTTCACGTAATGCTACATGGTTATACTGCATTTACTGACTGTAGTGATTAGTTTATGTGATTAGTTACAACAGGAAAGTAGCAGACACTTCGATTACTTCTGATTCTGGCATTAAACATGCACCCAAGGGGGAAAGGACAAGATTGTGCCTTCTTAAAGGGTTTGTTCACCCAAAAATGAAAATTCTCTCATGATTTACTTACCTTAAGCCATCTCAGATGTATATGACTTTCCTTCTTCAGCAGAACCGAAGTGAAGATTTTTATAATAACATTTTAGCTCTTTTTGTCCATACAATGCATGTAAATGGGTGCCATCAAGCTGCTGGCTGTTTGACGGTCCAAAAGGCAAATTTAGGCAGCATAAAAGTAATCCACATGACTCCAGTTGATCAGTGAATGTCTTCTAAAGCAAACCGATAGGTTGGTGTAAGAAATAAATTGATTATTACATTTTTTTAAACTTTAAATCGTTGCTTCCAGCCAGTGCTGTATTTTTGTTTGAAATGAACTAATTCTCGTGTGATGTTCATTGCTCTGTTGTATGTAAAGCACGCACTTCCGACTTCTTGCATGAATGCGACATAATGCTTACGTGACTGCTGGCAGGAAGTGATGTTTTTAAGTTAATAAAGTTTTAATTATCGATTTATTTTTTACACAAACCTATCAGTTTGCTTCAGAAGACATTAACTGATCGACTGGAGTCATGTGGATTACTTTTATGCTGCCTAAACATGCCTTTTGGACCGTTAAATAGCTAGCAGCCTGATGGCACACATTTACATGCATTGTATGGACAAAAAGACCTGAAATCTGCTTATAAAAATCTTCACTTCGGTTCTGCTGAAGAAGGAAAGTCATACACATCTGGGATGGCTTAAAGGTCAGTAAATCATGAGAGGATTTTCATTTTTGGGTGAACTAACCCTTTAAGTAGCTTGAATATGGTTAGCTAGTTCTTTTTTGTTACTTGTAGCATAGCCTACTGCTTTTTTAAAAGAGTAGCTTGACTCTAGTCAAACTATTTTAAATTATGAGTAGCTTGTAGTTTGGCAAGCTACAGTTTCAAAGTATCGTTCCCAACACAATGCAGTACTAGTGCTAATTGAATTAGCCTATCCTAACTAGCAGGTTCAAGGCTGAGAAGTTTACTTCAGTGTGGTAGAAAGCTGCAAGTGAGCAGTTAGTAAACAGCTGAGGGCTAATAATTAATCTGACTGCGGTGATTATTATCAGCTATATATCTTTAGTCCACAGCGCAAGCCGAATGAGCACTGGCATGTTAGCCAAGGCATGTTAACAAGGTGCGAAACCGATAATGACTTTAAGATTGTATAATTAGACAAATGTGTGTAATTGCGTTCTCTTCTGGCTTTCTAAATACAGGAAGACTCCCCACTAACTCAGCAAGGTTGTTTATATGCTGCCGTGTGCATACGTCACCTCCACAGACCAGGTGTGTAAATCTTTAATGTTTATAACATAATGAGACTTTCTCTCAACTACTGCTGTTTATTGTGGAAGGATGCCATTGAGGTAAAGTAGTTTGAAAACCACAGACTAAAAATGAAACGTTTTTCATTTCGGTTCGTTCTGAGCAAAAACAATATTTTTTCGTTCCGGTTCAACAGTTCCGCAGCCTCCTTTCCAAATGGTTACCGGTTAGAAGAAAATAAAAGAACGGTTAATAACGTTCTTTTTAAAATGACAGTACTCTGCGCTAAGGGGTGGGTGAAATACCAATTGCAGCGTTGCCAAGAGAAGAGAGCAATCTGGTCTGGAAAAACAAGCTCAAAATAAGCCACTCAAACAAAAAATTTGTGATGTATCACAATAGAATTCATAAAAAGCATACAGTTAATTAACAGTTAAGTAAAATTTTAATTAAAGATCTGTTCTGAGTCAAAACCCGGCAGCATCAAATCTGTATTACTGCATTATATCTAACAATAATTCAGTGAAGGCTTGGAAACAGCTGAGAATAGTACTTTTTACATCTAATAATGATTTCCTTGTATCTGAATTAGCCACGCATGTACATGTAGTAATTATACATATTAAAAAGGTCTTCATTCACAGAAAGCGACATCCACAATGGACAATTAGGCAAATAAATGTGTGATGAAGCAGTTTACTTCTGGATTCTGCATCATTTTGGGCAACATGAAGTGGTGTAGTTCCAAAAATATACTGTGCTATACTGTGATAAACCCTTTGGCCTTTAGTTTCAGGAAAAAATATTGAAACAAAATTAACTGGTTATAACCAGTTTCCAGCATTTAAAAATAAAATTTTCACTCCGGAACAATTAAAAATCACTTTGTTGCGGTTTTCGGTTACATTCTTCCATTTTTGGTTTTCGTTCCTTGAACCGTTTTTAGTCCCTGTTAAAAACTGTATGAAAATGTAATATTATGTTAAAAGGTGAAGTGTGTAATTTCTGTGCCACTAGTGGCACCAATGTTATTGCAAACTGTTTGTTTCAGTGGCCCACCTACCGACCATTGACGTGACTTTGTGGCAGGGCTACCTGTTTTCCAAACAAGGAAAGATGGGGGGTGTGTTCTGGAAACCTTTAAGGTGACAAGTTTTACACACAAAAAAATTAATAGTGCTTTTGAATAATATAAACTCCCTTTTTCAGGACACTGTATTTGAAAGATAATTTTGTAAAAAAGATCTTTATTGTAAAGGGTTTAAACAATATTTTCCATGCTTGTTCAATGAACCATAAACAATTAATGAACATGCACCTGTGGAACGGTTGTTAAGACACTAACAGCTTACAGACGGTAGGCAATTAAGGTCACAGTTATAAAAACTTAGGACACTAAAGAGAACTTTCTACTGACTCTGAAAAACACCAAAAGAAAGATGCCCAGTGTCCCTTGTCTTAGGCACATTTGTAGGTTCATTCAAATATTTACATTTATGTTAAGTTTGCTGAAAATAAAAGCAGTTGAAAGTGAGAGGACGTTTCTTTTTTTGCTGAGTTTATTTAAATGATGTACACTAACATGAAATTAAGACCCTAGCCAATCAGTATTCTAATAAAAGCGGTTTATTTTGTATTAAGCGGGTCTTCTCATGGGCACCACCATGTTGAGATCGCATGAAGCATCAAATACTCACTTTACAGGCACATTCGCTCACAGAATAAATCAATTATGGCTGACTGTGAATAGTGCATTTCTAAAATGGCATTGGGAATTGAAAGCTTTTGCTTTTGCATCATACTGCATTCATGCTACTGGGTGTCAGTGTAAGCCCAAGATGACATATCGGTCAGCACAACATAAAAATATAGGCTACTGAGTACACCTTTAAGCAATAAAGTACAGTATAAGGTGCCATGATTTATTAATAATAATAATTTAACTCTCAAAAAACAAGCGTATCAAAATTGCAACATTTGTTTAAAGCAATTAAATTATAAAATTATTTTTATAATAATAAATGTTCATTAAATGTGAGTAAAAGCTAGACATAGCTGTAACACAACAACAATTTTGGTGAGAAGCAAATTTGCATATTAACTGTTGCAGCTTGCTAAATTTACACAAAAAGGTCACAGCTAGTAGACACAATTGCAAACACTTTTGGAACAAACATGTATTTTTCTTTTTCTGAATTCAACATGTTTACTGATTGAAAAATTATTGCATCCCTCGAAAATATAAACTTAATTTGAGACTATTTTTCTAAACTTAGCAAAAATGCAATGTAGGTTTTATGGTACTTAGTATATTTTAATTATTATATTTTTCATAAAAAATGGGTATTGTTTTTATTACTCTGATTAAACCAGCACATGTAGCCTATTGTCAATATCAATAGTCCTCATTAGTACTCATAAATCAAATTTCTGAACCGCTTGTGGATTTCTTCTTACTGTTTGTTCGGGAATAATTTTTTTTTTTTTATGTACTCTTGTGTGTTGAATTGTGTCTAAAAAAAAATAAAAAAAAACAGTGGTGAAATTTTGCAACCTTACATGCCCAGCTTTGCAATTTTGTAACATTTTCAAAAATTCACCCCAAAAACGAAATGTTGATTGAGTCGAAATGTTGCTTGAGTCTCTGATGGTTAAGCAAATTGGCATGTTTCTGCTAGAAAATATAGCCTCCGACATAAACTAAGGTTAAAAGTTGCCCTCCATGGGTGCTGCACAAATGATATATAGTAGCTGAATTGAAAACGTGTTTCATGTCAAAGCTGTATTGATGAATCATCATAAAGGACTGGAACTCTATAAAATATATTGGTATGCCTCCTGTATATATATATATATATATATATATATATATATATATATATGTTGGGCCTCATGTATTCAGATAGAAGACAAAGGCAGGCCTAACACAGTCGTAAAACCTAACTCAGGCCCACATACCAAGTCATAAATTTTACTGATAAAAATCGCGCCAAAATCAAACAAAGGGAGTCCAAAACAGACTACAAATCCCATGAAGCCTTGCTCACTAAAGGATCGAACTCTCAACTCCTATTGGATGAGGCACACGACAGAACGCACCTCAACCATGACATCATCAGGAGTAGAAATACCTCTGCAATGCTTCCGGGATTTGCTTCCAGCATCTTTGCTCGCCGTGTGTAGACGCAGCTCATCGCTGCTCTCAGGTGCAGCCTCGTGGCACAAGGAAGTAATGTCCGACTTGAAACTGTGGCCATAAAATCTCCATCTCGCTGGACGAGTTGAGATTACTCTGTGTTCCACCGAACACTCTAACGGATTCGAAGGAGACTGCCGTGCAAACCACATCTTCATCCATTTGCCTGCAGAAGTGAAGAGAGAAAAGATTTCTCTTCCATCTTCAATCAAGTCCACATTGCTGATTTCTCCGCCAGCCCGCCGAGAATCAGCAGCCGTACCTGCCGACAGAGTGAGGAAATGGCCTCCCGTCATCACCCGAGCTTCGAGGAACCGAGTCTGAGTTAAAGGACGGATGAACACACATTCTGCATCCTCATGCGATTCAAGTAAGAGGTTTACATCTGGGCAGAGATAGAATATTATAGTGTGTTATTCTTGTGTAACAAGGTTATTGCTTTTACAGTTTACGGACCGCCATGTCCGCTCATTATTAATACTCAGGGTATTTAATTATCACAAATTTGATTTGCTGTATTGTAGTCCAACCACATTGGACTGTTGTGCATTTCCGCCATCGCGGGTGAGACCGTTACACTGAGTTTATCCATTAAAGAATCAAAGACTGCGGGACGGTTTACAAGCTGTCCACTGCGTCTCTGAGTGATAAACTAACAGCTGCTTTCTCTCCCACAATCACGAAACCGGCTTTGGGGCCGTCATTTAATTCTCTCTCTCGTACTAACCACACACACATGCGCGCGACCCCTTACAAACATTCTCGCACACATTTTTGGCTCGTAGATAGCTTTGTGATAAAGCTCAGCTTTGTCCCTAAGCTATTGTACAAGCGGATACACGCGGTAACTGGTAGACACCATTGACTGGTTTCCCTCCGCCCACATTCACGGCCATATTCTCTGGCCAGAAGTCTCACGTGACATACTCTCCACGAGAGTCACGTCCGCCATTTTGTGTGCGTCCCTCCTTACACACACACACATACACACACACACACAAACACTCGCTCTCACACACACCCTCATGTGTTATAGGATTATTTTGGTTTCCATATCTAATCATATCACTGTTTAGTTTATAGTTGTAAGTCAGAAGTTTATTGACTGCATTGTATTAATTATTAATTTATATTACTGCATAAATAAATTTTGTTATATTACAAAGAGAAGTGTTTTGGTTTGTTTTGCATACACCTGTGTCATGCTGACGGGATGTCAGTGCTCGAATTCAAACCTTCATTCATTGTTTTTTTTTGTTTTTTCGAAAATCGATATTCTTCGGATGCCGATTTTCCTAAGAATCTAATATTGAGACTGTTATACTATCTGGTTATTAATCCTTGATTCCAGGGTGGTGCCCCATCAATATTAATCCTTATTAATATTCTATTGATTTTTGATAATTGATGATTATCTTTGATAATTGTTGATTTAAAGGATTAAAAAAAAAACTAACATTGATTTTCATCAATGTTCTATTGATTTTAATAATTAATAATTGTCTTTGATCATTATTAATTATTGCTAATAACAAAACCCGCTCCTAAACGTAGCGCACTACATTTACTGGAGCCCCATATGAGGTTTTAATGAGTTAGATTCAATTAATTAATTTATATATTAATTAATAACTAAAGAAATAATTATCAGTTATTTCTGATAGTAACACTGATTTAAACAACCAGTAAAGCCCTACATATATATATATATATATATATATATATATATATATATATATATATATATATATATATATATTAGAACATGCCACATTTTGAACTTTCCTTAATAACACATTTAATAATGTATCACGCGACATACAAAAGCTTCCAACAGGGAAGCTTAATGGATGCTATATAGTCTATGAAACAACATCACCACATCTCTTTCTGTCCTTGTTAAAGCCAGTTGTCCTTTGTCTTTGAAGACTGTAGTGTACACCTTTGTATGAAATCTTCAGTTTTTTGGCAATTTCAAGCATTGTATAGCCTTCATTCCTCAAAACAATGATTGACTGACAAGTTTCAAGAGAAAGCTGTTTCTTTTTTTGCCATTTTTGACCTAATATTGACTTTAAGACATGCCAGTCTATTGCATAATGTGGCAACTCAAAAACAAACACAAAGACAATGTTAAGCTTCATTTAATGAACCAAATAGTTTTCAACTGTGTTTGATATGATGGCAAGTGATTTTCTTGTACCAAATTAGCAATTTAGCATGAATACTCAAGAATAAGGTGTTGGAGTGATGGCTGCTAGAAATGGGACCTGTCTAGAAATGACTTTTTTCAAATAGTGATGGTGCTGTTTTTTACATCAGTAATGTCCTGACTATACTTTGTGATCAGTTGAATGCCACTTTGGTGAATTAAAGTACCAATTTCCTTCCAATACAGCAAAATCTGTACATTTTTCCAAACTTTTGGCCACCAGTGTGTGTGTGTATATATATATATATATATATATATATATATATATATATATATATATATATATATATATATATATTTGTTTGTTTTCGTTTTGTTTTTTATGAAGGGGTAATTTTGAGTAGAACTTGAACTTCAGACTACACATAAGTTACCAAATGTAATAACAAAATCTGTAAAAATAATATTGCAAACAGTGAAATCATGCAAGCTTATTCATTATTCAAGCCCAGTGTGTGTGGGAACAACAGCTTTGAAAAGTTAAGTAAAATACAATTATTTTAATTTTAACCAGTGAAATTTACTCAAATGAGCAAATAAATATGACAAGTTTTTCAACCTTGGAAATGATATACGGTATGATGACACATTGTAAAGAAAACAAACAATCATAAATAATATTTAGTTTGAAAACCTGAGCATTAATTTTTACATGTTGGAATGTCGAATTTACCTCATACTTTCAAGTTCATGCTTAAACTAACTTATTCAGTGTAGAAAGTACTTAAACTTTTCTGCTATATTTACTTCACCACAAAATCTCTCTCTCTTTTTTCCTCTGGTGATGCAGAATTTGCTTTTCTTGTTCTCACAGCATTGGTGGTCACTTACTGTGAGTCATTCAGATAATTTATTTCCAAATGACTTAATATATTATTATAAGTTATTTACTTTACTTGAAAATAGTAAGTCGACATTGGTTAATATTTTGAAGTTAGTAAAGAATTAAGTAATATTTTAAACAGTCTGCAATACAGTCAGATAAAGAGACACAATAATTGAAGAAAAGCTTTCATCAGCAATGTTCAGGCTGACAATTCAATAAGCTCAAATCATTATGTACCAATTACAGAAACTGAAAAAAACATTCAGAAAAATGGACATAGACTGAGATAGTTCAATAAAAGTTTAACAGAGCAATTAAGGCATCAATTCCAAAGACAATTATGTAAAACTAATAATTAACAAAATGATTAATTCACTGTAAGATCAAGAAAGAAATTAATGTAACAATTTCTCCCCTATGAAATGTGAACAGCTTTCATTTTGGAGGCGGTATTTCCCTGACATTCCGGCTGCTGGGCCTGCTGCTGCTTTAAAAGATGCTTTTTTAATCCTTTGGAAAATTACTCTCCGGCTAACGAGTTCTCCTCAACCAACTCCAGACATCATTAAGGACTGGCTTTTGCCCAAGGCTTACATGAACCCCTTTTTTCAGACTGTACACTTTATCCATAATTCAGCTCTCTTTCTTCAATTATTCAAGCAAATAGTGATGGACAATAATGGAGTTCACTGGATCTTACACATAAAACAATTTTAATGTTAGTTTGAATCTTTGAGGCTTGGAATTTTTGCGTGTGTGCGTATGAGCGAGAGAGAGAGAGAGAGAGAGAGAGAGAGAGCGTAAGTAGCAAATGACTTCTCTGCCCTGAACCAACTGGCCTGCCAGTGCCCATAAACACATTATCAAAGAGCAAGCACAGTAAATATATGATCAGTGAAGCCAGAACCCTAACCCAGAAACACATGCCTCTGTGTCTATGCATGTAGAAGCTTATATGTCGAGCAGTAATCACAAATGTTTCCCCACAAAATGTAATTTCCTCCTTTTTGATTTATCCACATGAATTTAAAAACCTCTTCGAAAATGTAAAAGTTAAATGCACACATGCATCTACATAGGATGTCAAAAATAATGATTATGTCAATAAATCCATAAGTTAGTAGAAAGCATAAATTGTTTTTCAATTCCTTTTCATCATTATCCTCATTACTGACAGTTGAGCAAACTAAGGATTGCTTTGATGCTACACGACCCTGTCATGATTTTGTGTGTTTAGCAATGATCTGAAGACTTTGTGTCATCGTTAGTTGTGTGTCTGTGTGTGCTCACGCAGAATCTTGTCTAGAGAAACCAGACGCACAATATGAATTAAGGGGTTAGCCTCTGTAAACGGTTGGAATCATTAAAGATGACCTCTGGCTTTTAAGCTTATACACGCTCACACAGCTGGTTTCAGTTTAGCACTTTGATTTAGGCTCGTAATGTGTGAGGATAAAAAGAAAGGCAATGATAAGAATAAAACATGTTGATTTAATTCAAATTTTCTTTTTATAAATGTTTTGTTTTGAACACTACACATCCCCCCCACCCCCCCCTTTTTTTTTTTTCTCAGAGGTCACTCTGTCTCAGAAGGCCAGCCTGGTTTCATAGAATCATGGTACTGTTCAGTCTGTTCCTCACACAATGCTATCTTATGACACTATCTTAACACTTTTACTGTAACGCATGGCTTGTAAGGTGATGCATTTTAACATTTGCATTACATAAGCTACATTTACAAGCTTGTTCAAATTGTGCGGTAGCTCAAGCATTTCTCTTGCAAGGCAAAGACTGAGTTACGAGTCCTAAAGAGCGTGCGAGTCGACGTGTGTCAAAAGTGTCATAGACGCATCACAAAATGATGTGACTGCTTTAGCAACTGCATTTTTCATATTACATTTGCTTTTTCTGACACTATCGGTTAGGTTTAGGTTTAAGGTTGAGGGTAGTGAGGTAGGTTGGTTTTGCCGATAGGACACTAACATTCCCTGCATTCCAAATGGGATAAATTCGCCTCCAAAGGGCAATTCGAAGGGGGAACGATTGTGGCCGCCATGTTGAAGGGTCATTCCAAACCGAAGGGCTCATAAATAGCTGCTTTGAAGGACCTTTCAAAATTGCCATTTCAGTAGGGTTCAACTGATGGACAATTCACTGCCAAGTGGACTGGAACCAGACCTTATGTCATACTGTAAATCTACAGGTTTGTTGTAAACTGAACCAGCTGAACCTCTAAGCACTCTCTGGTTCTATAAACTAAATGTCTATGGTTTATAAAGGCTTTTATTTATTATAATTAACTTAAAATATTAAAACCCCTTGCTTTCTGTTTGAAACTGGCTAATGTTTGTGTTATTTCCTTGTAAATTCACTTAATCTGCTATTCTAATTGAGTTGAAATAAAATAATTATACACAGTGGCATTATATTTTTTTAATAATTTATAATATACTGTACATTTGTATGCTGGTTCATTTTTTGGTTCATATTTGTTAAATAAATAAATAAATCAAATATTTAAACATGAAGCTTAAAGGGATAATTTACCCAAAAATACAATTCTCTCATCACCTTCTCACCCTCCTGGCATCCCAGATGTGTATGAATTTCTTTCTTCTGCAGAACACAAATGAAGATTTTTTTTGAAGAATATCTCAGCACTGTAGGTCCATACAATGCAAGTGACTGGGTGCCAAACTTTTGAAGCTCCAAAATCCACATAAAGGGAGCATAAAAGTAATTGATATGACTCCAGTGGTTAAATCCAAATGTTCAGACACGATGTGATAAGTGTGTTATTTAATTATTTTTTTTCTTTTTATCATAAATTCTGCAACCTCATCTGTTTTTGGAATATATTTGAACTCTCTTTTAGCACTACACAGTGGACATTTCACCTCGGAACTGCAGCGATAAGAAAACGGAACCACAGAATATCATTTAAAAAAATGTTGCCACAGTCACGTAAATTTTAAAGAGATTAGGCTTTTTAATGTCATTGCTGTCTAGTAGAAAGACATTGCTGAACTGAGATCATAAAAGGATCTCATTTGTGACTTCTTTCCTATGGGTAGACACAACAACTAGTTCTAAACAAAAAGTAAGTGAGCACTTTGACAGAAAAGTTTGTTAATTGGCATGCAATCCATATTTTTTTAACTGCACCTCATGTTTTGAGACTGTTGTTGCGGCAGGCTGAATGTTTGAGAGCCCCTGTAGACAGCAAGTGCAATATTTCTCAGTAGGACAAAGACAGCCCATGTCTGGCTGAGGTAGCGCCTAACTAATGGCCATCTGTGTGCAGCAATAATGAAAAATCTCAATCATGTGTGGCCACGCGGGCTCGTTAGGGAGCAAAATAAAACAGACGATGGGCTCCAGCGTGTGAGAGCCATCTTGCTAATTTCTCCCTAAAGGACACCTTTCGGATCTTCCAGACAGCAAAGCTTATTTCTTGGTAATATTCCCTATAATTTACATGAGCCTCTTTTGGATGTAGTTAGTGCATAATCTACTGTGACTCGAAGGTCTTGTTCTTGTTGCCTAGAGTTAAATGAAACAGAAACGCACAAACACCCACTGTTTTGCCAACAATCTTACATGTAGGCTGAGTGATGTTTCAATGCTCTTTGCAAATGTACTTCCATACTGAAAGTGCAAACGACAAAATGCCTCAGAGACTCGTACATTTCTAAAGGCAGTGCTATAGACGGTCTGCCTTTCCATGTTCTTCTCAATATTGTAATGTCTCGCACTTTATTCCAGCTGCTAAAGCTCTGTGTGTGTATGTATGTAAGGTATTCATAGCGCTCTCACCCTGCGATTCCCAGGGCGTTGGGTGGGGGGGTGAGAGCGAGATGGTCCTGAGATGAAGACATGCAAGCCCCTGAACGGCATGACTAATTTGACACATATCTCCGCGTCTCTCCTCTCTCTGTCTGCCACCATCAACACTTCCCTCCTCGCCAGCCGGCCGTGGAAATGATCCCAGCACGATCTGACACACCGCTTAGAGCCACCCATGCCGCATTTCTCTTAATGGACGTGGAAATCTCGAGCAGACTTGCCTTGCTTTTATTTTGGCAAAGGATCAGTCCTGGATTCATTTAACCGCGCATGAGAGATTGTTATGTGTTGGAAATTGGATGCATATGAGTGTCTCTCTCTTTATGAGCATCATGTTTTGATTCCATTTGCTTTCTCTCATTTTAAATGCATTTCTCTCACTCATACATGTCTTTCAAAATAAGCTGTTGGGACTGACTTTCCTTTCATGGTCACTACCACGTGTTGGTAAAGTGCAAACAAAGTCTGAGATGATCTACTAACTAGTCTTCTGAGGAATGCGTCTTTCAGAATGCAAAATAGCACATATTGGCAATTTTTGCGTGTTTCTCCAAAATGAATATGCAATTTAGAGTCATGCCCAAATGCGTAAAATAAAGGGTGGTGTTGATGCAAATGGTTTACATTCAGGGGCGGGGCCAAAAGCGTAGCATGGGGTGGCAGCTGCCACCCTAAAAAATTAGCTTTGCCACACCACTTGCCACCCCAAGTCAGACCCCGCTCGCATCCTGGAGACGGTGCTCAATGGCTTAATCCCATCCCTGTCACGCATGGTCCATAAGAATGTTCCGAAACAAAAAGTGTCATACACAAGTTTCTCATCAACTACTGTTCTCTTACACTGCCTAAATAGCGATATTTTTTAATGATATAGTATAATCCTATAAATAAATACTGTATTTTTATATTAATAAATGCTATATTATACTACAGGCAAATGCCTTCTTTTGGAGGGTGTGTCAAATATATTTGCATGTGTAGCTATCAGTTTTTCTTAATAAATCACCAATATGCCCTCAATACGCACAAGCAATTTGATTGATTGCACATGCAAATTAGTATCTTTTATTTGGGATGTTTGTAAATCAGGGCCTAAGAGTACCGGTAATCCTGTTTGTTAGTACAATAATATTATGATGCACGGAACATTTAAACTGGTTGCATAAAATACTTTGTATAGACAAATTCTCTGAATAGGCTGCTTAAAAATGCTACTACTGTCTCTGTGACATACAGCATGTTTTTATCTGTTTGTGAGTAATCAAATCACTTTTACTGTCACACAACTATATACCCAAGTGCAATAGTGAGTGAAATTCTTGGGTGCAGTTCCGAGCAACATAGCAGTCGTGACAGTGCTGAGACATATACCAATCTACAATAAACATCAAATTTACACAACACAATTTAAAATCTAATATACACCATAATTACACACAACACAATATACAAATAATAACATACAATGTACTTTATACAATACACACAATATAGAATACACATTATACAATAATAAAAAAAAGTATATATAGTATATATAAAATGTACAGTAGGATGTATTGTACTGTATTGACATTCAGGCTGTCGGTTGATAGTCAGTTGCCAGTGTGTTGTTAAGAGAATATAATTTATGACAGTCCAGTGTGAGATAATAAGATTAATAAAGTGCAGTGCTGATGAATACTGATTGTGAGAGATCAAGAGTTCAAAAGTTTGATTGCTTGGGGGAAGAAGCTGTCATGAAGTCGGCTGCTGCGGGTCCTGATGCTGCGATACCGCCTGCCTGATGGTAGCAGTGAGAGTAGCCCATGGCTCGAGTGGCTGGAGTCTCTGATGATCCTCCGAGCTTTTTTCACACACCATCTGGTGTATATATCCTAGAGGGAGGGAAGCTCACCTCCGATGGTTTGTCTGGCAGTTCGCACCACCCTTTGCAGGGCTTTGCGGTTGTGGGCGATTCTATTGCCGTACCAGGCAGAGATGCAGCCAGTCAGGATGCTCTCTACAGTGCTGGTGTAGAACCATGTGAGGATGTGGCGGTTCATTCCAAACTTCCTCAGCCGTCTCAGGAAGAAGAGGCGCTGATGAGCCTTCTTCACAACAGCCTCAGTGTGAACGGACCATGTGAGTTCCTCAGTGATGTGGACACCCAGGAACTTGAAGCTGCTGACTCTCTCCACTGGTGCTCCATTGGTGGTGATGGGGCTGTGTTCTCTGTCTTTTCTCCTGAAGTCCACCACAAGCTCCTTGGTCTTGCTGACTTTGAGGGAGAGGTTGTGCTCCTGACACCAGCGTGTCAGAGTGTGCGCCACCTCTCTGTAGGCTGTTTCATCATTGTCAGTGATCAGACCTACCACTGTCGTATCATCAGCAAACTTAATGATGGCATTGGAGCCATGTGTTGCCACACTGTCATGTGTGTAAAGGGAATACAGGAGTGGGCTAAGAACACAGCCCTGCAGGGCTCCAGTGATGAGGAGATGTTACTGCCCATTCTAACCACCTGGCATCTGCTTGACAGGAAGTCCAGGATCCAGCTGCACAGTGAGCTGTTTATGCCCAGAGCCCTGAGTTTCTCATCAAGCTTGGAGGGCACTATAGTGTTGAATGCTGAGCTGTAGTCTACAAACAGCATTCTCACATAAGTGTTCCTTTTTTCCAGGTGGGAGAGAGCAGTGTGTATTGTAGATGCAATGGCATCATCAGTGGAGCGGTTGTTGTGGTAAGCAAACTGCAATGGGTCCAGTGATGGAGGCAGCACAGAGCAGATGTAATCTCTGATTAGTCTCTCAAAGCATTTGCTGATGATGGGGGTCAGAGCAACAGGATGCCAGTCATTTAAGCAAGTGATTTTGGATTGCTTTGGTACAGGCACAATGGTGGACGTTTTAAAGCATGTGGGGACTACAGACAAAGAGAGGGAAAGGTTGAAAATGTCCGTAAAAACACCAGCCAGTTGGTTCGCGCATGCTCTGATGACGCAGTCCGGAATGCCGTCTGGACCCGTGGCTTTACGGATATTCACCCGTCGGAAGGATCGGGTTACATCCGTTACAGAGACGGAGAGTGAACTAACCTCTGTAGCTTCGGCCGCGAGAGCTCACTCTTCGAGGGCTGTGTTATTTCCCTCGAACCGTGCATAAAAAGTATTTCGCTCATCTGGGAGAGAGGCAGCGGTGTTCACGGCGGAGTTTTTATTCCCTTTAAAGTCAGTGATGATATTAATTCCCTGCCACATGCTTCTAGAGTTGGTGGTGTTAAACTGTCCTTCAATCTTGTTCCTGTACTGCCGTTTTGCTGCTCTGATTTTCGAGGGCATAACTGGCTTGTTTATGCTCCTCCGCATTCCCAGAATTAAAAGCGGAGGTCCGCGCATTAAGCGCGAACATTGCTATTAATCCAAGGTTTCTGGTTCGGGTAGATCCATATTGTTTTGGACGGAACAACATAATCTATGCACTTTCTGATGAAACACGTTACGCTATCAGCATAAACCTCAATGTTGTCATCAGAGGCGGACCGGAACATCTCCCAGTCCACGTGATCAAAACAGTCTTGTAGCATAGAGTCTGATTGGTCCGACCAACACTGGATCATTCTGAGGGTGGGTGCTTCCTGTTTCAGTTTCTGCCTGTAAGCGGGCAGAAGCAGAATGGAAGAGTGGTCCGATTTGCCAAATGGTGGGCGAGGGAGGGATTTGTAGCCATCCCTGAAGGGAGAGTAGCAATGGTCCAAAACCCGGTCCCCTCGTGTGTTAAAACTGATGTGTTGGTGGTATTTTGGTGCAACTGATATAAAATTGGCTTTGTTAAAGTCCCCGGTCACAATGAACGCGGCCTCAGGGTGCGCGGTTTCCTGCTTGCTTATAATCCCGTACAGTTCCTTGAGTGCCCGGTCTGTGTCGGCTTGTGGGGGGATGTACACAGCTGTGATAATGACCTCTGTGAATTCCCTCGGTAGCCAGAATGGTCGACACAGAAGCATGAGAAATTCCAGATCAGGAGAGCAGAAAGACTTGATAGAATGTACGTTCCTCTGATCACACCAGGATTTGTTGTTCATAAAACCTACACCACCACCTCTGCTTTTACCTGAGAAGCCTTTCGATCTGTCCGCTCGGTGCACGGAGAACCCCGCAGGTTCGATGGCTGAGTCTGGAATCTCCGCAGACATCCAAGTTTCTGTTAGGCAGATAATGCAGCAGTCCCTCGTCTCTCGTTGGAAAGAGATCTGCGCTCTCAGCTCACAGAGCTTGTTGTCCAGAGACTGAACATTTGCCAGTAGAATACTGGGTAGCGGGGGTCGATTTGCACGACGTCTTACTCTGATGAGAACGCCGGCTCTGTTTCCCCTTTTTCTTCTGCGTTTTCGCAGCCGGGCAGCCCAGACAAAGGGCTCCGCTGGCGTGTTTGTAAACAGCGGGTCGGCATTGAGGAATTTGAAGTCCGGTTTACAGTGTGTAATTGCAGAACCAATGTCCAAAAGTGTTTATCTGTCGTAGACAATAAGGCAGACAACATCCAAGACAAAAAACATAAGAATTGTAAACAAAACAAACAAAAAACTACAATGTTGTTTCGGAGCTTGCAACGCAGGAGCCATACTTGGCGCCATCTTGAGTCCAACATCCAAGCATGTATGTTATGGTGTGCAGTGTGTTTGACCGGCTGACATCAATCACATCTAAATTATATAAATTTACATTTACATTTATTCATTTGGCAGATGCTTTTATCCAAAGCGACTTACAAAAGAGGAAAACATAAGCGAATCATCTTAGGAGACAGTGGTATGAAAGTGCTGTATTACAAAGTATCACTAGCATCATAAATAGTTTTCAAAACAGAATAAAGTGCAACAAGAATTTTTTGTATTTTTTTTTTAATGACTGGTTAAGTGCTCATGGAAAAGATGTGTTTTTAGTCGTTTTTTTGAAGACAGAGAGTGAGTCAGCTTCACGGATGGAGTTGGGAAGGTCGTTCCACCAACGTGGTACGATGAAGCTAAAAGTCCGGGAAAGTGTTTTGGTGCCTCTTTGTGTTGGTACAACAAGGCAACATTCCTTAGCCGACCACAGGCTTCTAGTGGGTGTGTAGCTCTGCATAAATGATTTTAGGTATGCTGGAGCAGACCCAGTGACTGTTCTGTATGCCAGAATCAGAGCCTTGAATTTGATACTTGCATCAACCGGCAGTCAGTAGAGAGAGACAAGGAGTGGTGTAACATGTGCTCTCTTTGGTTCATTAAAGACCAGACGTGCTGCTGCATTCTGGATCATTTGCAGGGGTCTAATTGCACATGAAGGGAGGCCTGCAATGAGAGCATTACAGTAGTCCAGTCTAGTTATGACAAGTGACTGGACAAGCAGTCGTGTGGCATGTTCAGAGAGGAAGGGTCTTATCTTCCTGATATTGTAGAGTGTAAATCTACATGATCTTGCGTTCTTTGAGATGTGGTCTGTGAAATTTAGTCTGTTGTCGATGGTTACCCCTAGATTTCTAACCGATTTGGAAGGCGTTACTGTAGTTGCACCCAGCTGCACGGTGATGTTGTGTTCAACAGCAGGGTTGGCTGGAAAGACAAGGAGTTCAGTCTTGGCTGGGTTGAGTTGCAGGTGGTGCTCCTTCATCCAGGCCGAGATGTCCGCAGGGCAGGCAGAAATTCGAGCAATCACTGTGGTGTCGTTGGGCTGGAAAGACAAGTAGAGTTGCGTGTCATCAGCATAGCAGTGGTAAGAGAAACCATGTGCCTGAATGATGGGTCCCAGTGATGTTGTGTATGTAGAGAAGAGAAGTGGCCCAACCACTGATCCCTGAGGTACCCCAGTAAGTAGCTGATGTGGCTTGGATACCTCAACTCTCCAGGCTACCTTGAAGGACCTACCGGAGAGATAGGAATTAAACCAGTCAAGCACAGTTCCTGTGGTGCCCAGTGAGGAGAGTGTAGTGAGTAAGATCTGATGGTTGACTGTGTCAAAGGCTGCAGAAAGGTCCAGCAGAATCAGGACGGATGATCTGGATTCAGCTTTTGCCCGTCTCAGCGACTCAGTGACAGACAGCAGGGCAGTCTTGGTGGAGTGTCCACTATAAATAAGTCGCTTTGGACTGTATGTTGCAGGACCTTTCAAAAGGCAAAATAATTATAAAATAAAATAAAAATAAAACATAAAAAATACAAATAAAAAAAGAAAGGTTTAAATATTTTCCAAATAAAAAGTACACTTGATTATTTTCTCATTTTATTTTGATTGGATGAGCCACATTAAAGTCTTTAAAAAATAGCCGATATACGCAAACCTGTGAATGCACATTAGTTGAATTCTATAATAATGTGGTAAGTTACATTATTGCACAGCAGTAAACTACTATATTTCACATTGTGGCTAACAAACATCTCTTAATAACAAGTTCTTCCTCGTCATGAATTGTTTGGGACACGCTCTGCTCTGTTTTCAAATTATTCCATATTTCTTCGTCGATCTCAAATGTAAACAACATAAAGCAGTCCTACCCCATGATAGTCGCACAAATATATCTAAAGTCATTTAAATGGTATAACAGGGTCTCTACCATTTAAACTTTTCTACCATCACAGCCCTTTTTGCTGCCTCTATTCTGAATTATTATTCTGAAATCCTCAGCTGTGAGAGCAAAAGGAGGAGCAAGATAGACAGTTCAAGTGAATACTAAACAAAGACCTTAACTCCACTATTAAGTCTCTATAGACATCCAATTAAATCACTTGAAGGTTTACATTATTTTTTAATGATAGCAAGTCAGATTATAGCCTAGTGAAATCATAATGCATTGCGCTCTGTTCTGTAAACGTGGCCTTGTCTTCTGTAATGAGATATGTGCTGTGAAATGTTAATTACACGCAGGGCGAGAAGCAAGAACTGCTTCCAGTACTGACCCCATTTCTATTCTTTTAATAACAATTACTCGAAGAGAAAGTGGGTTAGATAAAAATGTTGAGACTTTACTCGGCCACACAATTGAAACAAAGAAAGCCCTACACCTTGCTCATGTCCCAAACTGAAGCAGCGATATCAGATACTATTTGTAATATTCTTATATTATAATCATGCCTTGAAGAAACCTTTGGACTTTCTTTGCATTTTCTGTGAAAAAATTTGGAGAAAAATCCACGGAATGGATTTAAACAAGGTAAAATGTGTTAAACAGAGCTGAGAGTACTATACTCTTAATGGTAGCCAAAAACATTTCAACCTGATCTAAAAAAAATTAATAAAAAAAAAAAACACATAGCTATACCTACATTTTTGCCAAATTATTTTTGCGTGGCCTGTTGTACGTATGGAGGCAGGTTCCTGTGACATGAACTCTAGAGGCACTACAACGACAATGACTTTTATTCACTTTCACACAAATCACAAGTAAAACTGCATATTATCAGTTCAAAACATTAACTTTTCGCATTGTTCCTCACACAGTGCTATCTTACTAAACACTTGACATCGAAAGCACTTTTACTATAGAGCATAACATGTTAGACTATACATTTTTATGTTTGCATTTCATTACCATCTACATTTACAAGCTTGTTCAAGTGCAGTCAAATTGCACAGTTACTCTATTGATAGTGAGAGAGCGTTTGCGATACAGAAGACGAGGGAACAAGTCCTGAAGAGTCGACACATGAGACGAAAGTGTCATAGAAGCCCCACAAAATGATGCAGTTGCTTCAGCAATTGCGTTTTTAATGTCACACTTTCCTATTTATGACACATTTGTTTAGGTTTAGGGTAGGGAGTTTGGTTTTATTGATTTAAAATTTGATAGAGCATTAACCTTAAAAACCTCATCTGTCTGGGAGAACTTTTAACTTGATTAACTCGCCACACAGTGGACATTTAACCTCGGAACTGTTGCGGTACATGACAGAAACCAAGTAATATAATTTTGCCAAAGTTTCACCACATTCCAGTAATTTCCAGTGATATCAGTCTGAGAGGTTTTTTTTTTTTTTTTTTTTTGTAAATGATGGGTGTTCGTATTCTGTGCAAATATGCAGAGCTTTCTGCGGAATTCTGCACAAGTGATAATAAAAAACTTGCTTTTCGTTTTTTTAAAAAAAATTATGAGCAACACTTATATGATCGGTTGGAGGTGTCCAGCATGTACTGTATTTTTAACAGGCAAGTGCACTGACAGGTGATTAAGAGTATTTCTACACTTTTGGTACGTCTAAATACAAAGTTACTCCATGAATGTGGTCCTGTGTGCGTCACAGGCTCTGTTATAAATAACAGTAATTGTTCGACCGCTTTGCGACCTTGCCAACTGGTACCTGCTCCCCCGCACGTCACATGACACTACAGCTGTGTACACATGTTCCCGGGGTCAGCACATCAGTGTGAATAATGCATGCTTTTGATCCGTCCCCCTGACTTTTTCCAAATGATCTCATCATATCACTGCAGATTGCTACCTATTACGGAGCGATACTTATTCAGCAATTTAGCTGCGAAAATTGCCCAGCTCTGAGGCTAATTTCAACAGTGGCATTTCACGGCGATGCGGCTGCTGGATAGACAGCAAATGACAAAGAGTAATTAACGCTAAATGAGTCCCTCGTTTTGTGTGTGTTTAAAGGTCTGGCCCATTCACTGGGTTCTCTTGTCTGACCCAAAAGAAATTAAACTTTGTGTTTGTCTATTAAAACAATGGCGCACACAGCAGTGAGCTAAACATCATAACTCAGGAGTCGAGGGTAATGCTGCACTGCTTCAGGGACACTATGAGATAATTGGTATGTGTTGTGTGTGTCTTACACCCCATTTCCCTCCCACACAAAGAGCTTCACACACTCACAAAAAGCAACACATGGATTTATTGTGTCGCCTCGGTGGTAATTTGTTTGTAGGCTTGCAGAGGACATTGTTGAGGTAAAAAAAAGACTGTGAGTGATTAGCTGTTTAGCATGATTGTATTGCACGGGCAGTCAAATGAATGAGCCACTGGATTTTTCCCAGGCATTGCATGGCACCATTTGAGGGAGAACCAGTAAAAAAGACCAGTTCCAGTGTAGATTTATGCTTGCTCATTGACGTGAGTTAGTACTTTTTCTTTTCGCCAAATTCAATTGCGCACGATTAATGTTTTGTCCAGCTGAAACAGGTTGATGAGTATACTCTGTGGATGATCGGGAGGAAAATATACACCGAAGGACATCTTTATTCTCCAGTCCAGTGTTGGGGAAGCTTCTTTAAAACTCTAGCTTCTCAAGCTACAGCTACTCCTAACATAAAGAAGTTAAACTACAGTAAAGCTACTTTTTTTTTCTTTTTTTTTTTTTTAATTGTTAGATGTAGTACAAGTTAGTAACAAATAGTAGTTAACTACATTGAAGATGAAAAAAAACTGAAGAAACGTTTTATATATATATATATATATATATATATATATATATATATATATATATATATATAATAACAATCGGATGACTGCAAAAGTTCTGATTATAAAATTCAATATCTCTTGTTAGTTAAATATTAATTTAGAGTGACAAAAAATAACTATGGTTTTACTACAGTAATAATGGTTAATACAATTTTAGGCTACTATGGTAAAACAACAATTCAATTTCGTAAGGGTTAAACAAATAGGGTGACAAAATTAAACTGAAGTAAATGTATATATAATCTACACAAACTAGAAAACACGCTGTTTTAAATAACTGAATTGAAATATAGTGATAAACAGCAGCAATTAACAAAATATTTTGCTTCTGAAAAAAGACAAAGACTTCCATTGCCACGTGTCGCTGAGTGATGATGACTAACTGCAGCTTGTGCCAGCCAGACATCACTTCAGTCTATTATGATGGACTTCAGAGGATGAACTGATGCCAACTCTAACTGTAAGGCATGGGATACTTCATGTGCCACTTCCTGAACCTTTCACTTAGGATGGACCTCACTGAAATGACCTGCCAGCTGAACTGCGATACACCTCACTGATCTCTGCCTGCATCACCTTGGTCTAATGATGGACTACAGTCTTAAAATGGAATACATAGACTATCAGTAAATTGCTAACAAAAGCCTTCATCAGCCAATTTACCCTTGTGCATCAATAAAAAAAAGTTACTCGGAGGTTCTTAAAGGACAAAAATGTCAGCGTCAAAAAACTGCCATTATAATATTATATATTAATATTATTTTCCACTTTCAATGAGTTAATTTTTAGAACCAACATCAGTCCTGATCATAACCAAATATTTATTCTTTTTCAGGATTTTTAGCCCTTTAAATGCCAGTTTGTTTATATAATGCCAATGTTGTTTTTTTTTATGAAAAAAACACAACAAAATGAATTATTTTCCATATACTAAATGCTAAAGGGATTTATTATTTTTAATAATATTATGTGATTTTATTACAATCTGGGATATGTCAATGATTAGCAACAACACTGATTTTGATGCATTATTATTTTTTGTGCAGGGCATCAAGTAAATCAGCAAATCATTTATATGAATTAGTTCATTTACATGAACGTCCAAAAGAACCGACTCTCTAAAATGAATATCAATGTTAAGAGTCATTTATTTTTACCTAAAGAAACACACTCAAATGATTTGGTTTTCCCAGCACTACATCAGCAGAAAGAAAGCACCACTCCTTGGGAAATGAGGCCTGTTACTTAAAAGTTCACTATTTTGAAAATAGCTAAGCTACTGTCATGCTACTGAAAAATGTTAGCATCGGTACTTTTAGTTAACTACTCCCTAGCACTGCTGAAGTCTCTGGCTTATCTGAATGCATCATGCAAACAAAGGCTTAAAATTGAGTACAAACAGAGCAACATGCGCAGAGAGTTATGAACTCATCTCCATTATGGACTGATCCCAGGATTTATGGAAAAGTAAGTTTGGACGAAGTAGTAAAAAAAGAAATCATGACATTTAAATATGCTGCCTATTAAACGTACGAAAACAGAAGCTCCTCTTGCCAAACATAACTCGCCACACTCTACCATTCCAAGGCTGAAATATGGTGCATCGATCAGGCCAATAGATGTTTCAACATATGCTCTGGAAAAATCTCAGCAGAGTTATATATTGAGAATATTATCTATTAGGAGAGATGAAAACCATGAAACATCTCTTGTGAAAGGGTCAAAAGATGACGAATAGCATGTACAGGGTTCGGGAGATGCCATTATTAGATATAACTCCACATTAGCAAAAGAAAGGCATTTGAATGAAATACTAATGATGACCTATTCTGAGGCCCCTACAGGACTCAGCTGTGTTTAGGGCCAGAAGTATTTACCTTTGAGCAAAATCCAGACCACTTAATGGACAGAGCTCTGCCGAGTGGCTCTGCCACCAAAACATATACAGTTGAAGTCAGAATTGTACATACACTTAGGTTGAAGTCATTAATATTCGTTTTTTTTTTTTTTTTTTTTTTTTTACCACTCCACAGATTTAATATTAGCAAACTATAGATTTGGCAAGTTGTTTACGACATCTACTTCGTGCATGACATGAGTAATTTTTCCAACAATTGTTTACAGACAGATTGTTTCACTTTTAATTAACTATATCACAATTCCAGTTGGTCAACTGTGCCTTTAAGCAGCTTGGAAAATTCCAGAAAATTATGTCAAGCCTTTAGGCAATTAGCCAATTTGCTTCTGATAGGAGGTGTACTGAATTGGAGGTATACCTGTGGAGGTATTTTAAGGCCTACCTTTAAACTCATTGCCTCTTTGCTTGACATCATAGGAAAATCTAAAGAAATTAGCTAAGACCTCAGAAAAAGAACTGTGGACCTTCACAAGTCTGGTTCATCCTTGGGAGCAATTTCCAAATGGCCAAAGGTACCATGTTAATCTGTACAAACAATATTATGCGAGTATAAACACCATGGGACCACGCAGCCATCATACCACTTAGAAAGGAGACACACTCTGTCTCCTAGATATGAACGTAGTTTGGTGCGAAAATTGCAAATTAATCCCAGAACAACAACAAAGGACCTTGTGAATATGCTGGAGGAAACAGGTAGACAAGTATCTATATCCACAGTAAAACAAGTCCTATATCAACATAACCTGAAAGGCTGCTCAGCAAGGAAGAAGCCAATGCTCCAAAATTGCCATAAAAAAAAAGCCAGACTACTGTTTGCAAGTGCACATGTGGACAAAGATCCTAATTTTTGGAGAAATTTCCTCTGGTCTGATGAAACAAAAATGGAACTTTTTGGCCATAATGACCATCATATGTTTGGAGGAAAAAGGGTGAGGCTTGCAAGCTGAAGAACAGCAACCCAACCGTGAAGCATGGGGGTGGCAGCATCATGCTGTGGGGGTGCTTTGCTGCAGGAGGGACTAGTGCACTTCACAAAATAGATGGAATCACAAGGAAGGAAAATTATGTCGATATATTGAAGCAACATCTAAAGACATCAGCCACGAAGAAAGCTCGATCGCAAATGGGTCTTCCAAATGGTCAGTGACCCCAAGCATACCTCCAAAGTTGTGGCAAAATGGCTTAAGGACAACAAAGTCAAGGTATTGGAGTGGCCATCACAAAGCCCTGACCTCAATCTGATAGAAAATGTGTGGGCAGAACTGAAAAAGCATGTGCGAGCATGGAGGTCTACAAACCTGACTCAGTTACACCAGTTCTGTCTGGAGGAATGGGCCAAAATGCAGCTTATTGTGAGTAGCTTGTGGAAGGCTACCCAAAACTTATGAACCAAGTTAAACAATTTAAAGGCAATGCTACCAAATACTAACAAATAGTATGTAAACTTATGACCCACTGGGAATGTGATACAAGATATAAAAGCTGAAATAAATAATTCTCTCTACTATTATTCAGACATTTCTTAAAATAGTGATCATAACTGACCTAAGACAGGGAATGTTTTCTATGATTAAATGTCAGGAATTGTGAAAAAAGTGTTTAAATGTATTTAGCTAAGATGTATTTAAACTTCTGACTTCAATTTGTATGCATAATGTAAAATAATGGAATTTATAATAATTTGTTTATCTGGGGAGAGAAACAGAGGGAGGTAGAGAAGCTCATGCTGCAGCCTGCAGACTACATGCACCTCTGCCATAACAAGATTGGAATTTAAACAATAGAGCGAAAGACTCTCTCTGCCGAGATGAAATATTAAAATAGGCCATACCTTGGCGCTAGGCTGCAAAGCCTAGCTCTATCCCTCTCCCTTTCTCCATGTGACATTTTCCAATTCTGACATATGCCTGCCAATCAAAGTGATTGACACAAGACATATCAGGCCACCTGAGCAGTTTTGCACAGTGAATTGCCAAGCGCCGCATAAGCACATCGGCATATGGTGTACTTGTCGTATATACATCTGTTTTTATTCTTTTTTTTTTTTTTTAGATGCCAGAGTCCCCGAATGTCCTGTTCAAAACTATTTGAATGTGTATTGCCTTGAATTATCCACAGCATTCCGGCTTGGCCAGAGGAGACGGGATGGGAGTCCTTGTGTGTGCCTGTTTGTTTCACTGAGAGATGGGTTAAAAGGTTGTCAGAGTCCTCTTAAGGGCTTTAGGCTGACAGTGAACACGTGTTTCCCTCCTGTGATCTGCCGGGTTGGAGCCGTATGTGTTGTGTTGGCTAGTCAGAAGGCATTTGGATCTAGAAAACCTCTGAATGATGCAGAAGGTGTGGAGCACCATGGTGGCCTGCCCTCCGGGGTAAAGACGTCCCTCCAGACATCCCCTTACCTGCTATGTGAGTGCCAGCTCAATCTAAACACCGTACTGCACCAATCAGTGAAGGCTTCTTGAAGCAAGACGGCGTGAGACCTTTTAATATGTCATATTGAAAAATAATTGTATATTGGAATGTAGATACAGCCAAATCAAACTCTGGTACAAAGTATGTGATTTAATTTTGGCTGGACACCTGCTTATCATAATTCTTGTTACAAACTTTTCTTTATCCCAGGGGTGTGTGTATGTTATCATGTGTCTAATGTGACTAAAAATGAGTTGCGTTATCTAAGTGATGACCTCAGTATGAGCCCAAAGCTCAATGAGTTATAATGCAGAACATGAAGGGAAAGGTTTTCACACACTAATTTGTAATTGCCAGTAGAGGGAGCTAGGATAGTAGCTTTGGGTTGGGATGAGATGAGATGAGAGCCTTAAACTTTCTTTTCCTGGCCAACCAGATGGAATTTTACAACAGCAAAATGACATTTATGAGAAAGTATGTGAATCCTGGGAATAACAAATGACTATGATTAGGCAGATTATTAAAGTACCTTATGCTTTTCAATGTTGATCATTAATTTAACTTATTTTATGCTTGGAAAAATAAGTGTGATTTCAAATAAACCCAAAATTCATTGGGTTCAAAATTCTTTATTTCAAAATTACATTTGAATGAGTAACGAAATACATGTTAATGGGATTACATATTTAAAATACAAAATATAATTAACTGTATTCCACTACAGTTACAATTTAAATCATTGGTATTTAGAATACAGTTACATTCAAAAATAATTTTGATTACTGAAGAGATTACTTTGCATTTTATTGTCATTTGTTTCATTTAATATTTAGTCCTTTCAGATGGAAAACATTTATACATATAAATGATGTGATCCAAAGTGCATTTGAACAGCGGTGAAACACTTTCTTATGATGTGTTACATTCATATGAGCAGACAGAGAAGTTTGAAGTAAATTTGGAGCACAAGAAACAGAAATAAACCTTGTGAAAATTGTCAGCTTTACGCTAAGCTAAAATGCTATTTCTAGCCATTTTACATGCACGTTACCAGGCACGATCATATTTTTTATCAAGAAAATTCACGTTGGATCGTAATTTCTTTTTTCTAGTAAGGCCTTTGATATTAGGGCAAAAATCATATTCTTTGTATTGTTTTCCTGTAAAAATATCTAAAAATCCTTAAAACATGATCAGTTTGATTTATCTTGTCTTAGAAACAACACTGCATAAGATAATTAGGTTTTTCAGAGAATGTATTTTTAACATGTGTATTTTGTCTTACTGTACTGGCAGAGTTTTTATAGTCAAAACAAGTGAAAAAATCTACCAGTGCTGAAGAAGTAATCCCAAGTAACGGAATATGTTACAAATTACATTTTACAGCATGTATTCTGTAATCTGTAGTGGAATACATTTCAAAAGTAACCCTCCCAACCCTGTATATATATAACAGTAACGTTGCCGCTGGCAATGACAAAGACGATGAAGATGATGATGTGTGATGAACCCAATTGCAGTTAACTCCAAATGTGAACAAAATACACATACATGAACTTGACGTAACTTGACTAAACTTGACATGACATGAACAATCCTACAATGTTACTTTCACAATACCTGACAATGGACAATGGCAAACATGAGGCTTAAATACATGGACAAGGGAGAAACATGACAATGATAACCAATGACAAGACAGAACTGATAACAATGTAACAAGTCAATAAACCAATGAAGGCAAGACACATGAAAATGGAGGGAAACTTGAAGTCACATGACCAGGGAACCACATGACATGAAACAGGAACTAAACTTTCAAAATAAAAGGTTGGGGGGGGGTGGACCATGGCGACTTGACGTGGTTACGTGGCAGGACATGGAAACATGGTGAAACAAGGTGTGGGGCGTGGTCTGCTGAAAACATGGCATGGAGCATGAGACCAGGGCGGAGCAAGTGGGGGGGTGGAGATATGAGAGGTTCGAGGGGCGGAGCCATGGAAGGCGAAGCCGTAAGAGGCTCGAGGGGCGAAACCATGGAGAACTGGATATCTGGAGAGTAGCCGAAGACTCGAAGGGCCAGGATGGAGCTGGAGGCAGGGAGGACCAAGGCGGCGCCGGAGGTTTGGAGGAGCGAGGCAGAGCTAGGGGATCAGAAGACTGAGGCGGAGCCGGTGGGGCTGAGGACCAAGGCGGAGCCGTTGGGATGGAGGTCCCCGGTGGAGCTGAAGGATCAGAGAGACTAGGTGTAGCCAGAGGTTCGGAGAGCCAAGGCGGAGCCAGGTGACCGACAGACCAAAGAGGAGCTGGAGGGACGAGGGACCCTGGTAAAGCCGACAGGCTGAAGGACCGCGGTGGAGCGGAGGGAACGCAGAGCCGAGGTGATGTCAAGGGATCGACAGGCCAAGGTGGAGTCCAGGGCTCAAAGGGTCTAGGCAGAGTCAGAGGTTCGAAAGATCTCCGTGTCTGGGATTTCTCAGAGGGCAATGATCGAGCCGGTGGCTTGGGGGGAACCAGCTGATCAGGAGAACTCAGGGTGGGCACAAGGGCGGGAACCAATTCCAACTCAAATAGCCCAGAGAGCGATGGCTCTGGAACAGACGAGGCTTTCAACGCTGGCTCTGGAACGGACGAGGCTTGCAACGCTGGCTCTGGAACGGACGAGGCTTGCAACGCTGGTTCATTGGCCATGGCAGTCGTGGGCATTGGCTCATTGACCAGAGGTGAGCTTGAGACATTACATGGAGCAGACTGAAGCTTGGCTGTGACATGGCATGGAGCAGGCTCAGGCATGGCTGTAACATGGCATGGAGCAGGCTCAGGTGTGGCTGTGACATGGCATGGAGCAAAAGATGGCGCTAGCTCAGCAACCATGACGAGGAACTCTGGCTTAGCGGCTATGACGTGGGACTCTGGCTTGGCATCCACCTCCCCCACAATGAACAACAAACCACATATTAGTAGGGCAAGGTTGATATACTGAGCCAGGCTGTGGGTACTCTGACCACCTGGCATCAGGGAAGAGATTGGCTCATTCAGTCCAAAGCGAAAACAGTCCTTGAGGGCAATCTAATTAAAATCGACAAGGTAGCAAAGACCACAAAACTCTGTGACATAATCCTCCAGGGGATGATTCCCCTGGCATAAATGAAGAAGCTGGATTGCTGGGTTCATTTTGGTCGGTCAGGTATTCTGTAACGTTGCTGCTGGCAATGACAAAGATGATGAAGACGATGATGTGTGATGAACCCAAGTGCAGTTTATTATCAATCGTGAAATCCAAAACTCGTAACTCCAAACGTGAACAAAATACAAAAACATGAACTTGACGTAACTTGACTTGACTGAACTTGACATGAAATGACATGACATGACATGAACAATCCTACAATGTTACATTCACAAAACCTGACAATGGACAATGGCAAACATGAGGCTTAAATACATGGACAAGGGAGAAACATGACAATAATAACCAATGACTAGACAGAACTGATAACAAGGTAACAAGACAATAAACCAATGAAAGCAAGACACATGAAAATGGAGGGAAACATGAAATCATATAACCAGAGAACCACATGACATGAAACAGGAACATGAACTAAACTTTCAAAATAAAAGACATGAAAAACATAAACACATACAACCCTGACAATAACACGTTCAAATATAATTTTGAAATAAAGAATCAGGAGGCAATATAAAATTTTACATTTACACTTAGTCATTTAGCAAACACTTTCAACATAGTCTTGCGACAACTCGCAATAATTCGTAGAAGATGGCAAAATTGTAAGAACTTGACTTCTATAAAAGGTATGACTTTCATTCCAACAAACAAAATTTCAAATCGATACAATACAGGCATACTATCCTATTCGACACTTTATTTAAAAAAAATGGGGTGGGGTGGAATAATAGGGTTCAAAACAGTGTATGAATGCAAACTTTAATACAGTGAAAAAGACACTCTATTAATGTAACATAAATATATATATAAATAAATAAACATTTCCAACATTTTTTTGAATGTCCATGTACTAAAATTAAATATGTGATGCCATGAGTGTACCTTCATTTACTATTACTATTATTTTGAATGGCCATGGAAAATGAAGCAATGTGATGATAATTTTACCTGGTCGCAAAAAGTAGTCCGTTAATTTACCTGATGAACTTTCACCTTTTGCTGACCCTTTATGCTTGACAGAGCTAATGTGTGCTTCTAAATCACTTTCACCTTTATTAGCAACTGACACATAAGTGCCAGCTTTACATGTCATACATTCTGCTTCCCACGGATCTCGACCTGGATGAAAGCATGGGAATTTTTTTGTGCAAATCTTCTGTAAATCTGCACTTTCGTTTGGGCTTTGTTTCCACTCAGCTGTCATATGCTGCTACTGTCAAGCAACTGTTTGATGCCGAACACAACAGCGCTTCGCGTGTTCGCGGAGAGATTGACAGGCAGGAATTTGGCCAATAGTCGCTGCAAGCCTCTTATAATCGACCTATTGGTGTGTGAGAAGGCGGGACTTACAAAGAGGGGTTAAAGCAATGCAAATATGCATGCACACACAATGAAGTATTAGACCAGATGCACATCATAATGCAACTAAAGCCAAATCCTGGACATTTTTGCAAATTTAGGAATCCCGGCCGGACGCTTTTTTAAGGTCTGAAAAAGAGGACATGTCCAGGAAAAAGAGGACATATGGTCACCCTGAGTAAAAGTCGTATGTTTTTGTACGAGCCAACTCTTACAATTTCTTACGATTTTTGCATCTCATATTAATTATTATGACTTGTCATGAGACCGGGTTGAACACTTTTGTCCAATGTGACAAATGAGGAACATATAAACTTTAGTTGAAAAGATTTGCACTTTCATTTGTCTTGTTTTTGTCTTACCTGTTTTGAATGACATCATAAACTTAAAGCTGCACTATGGAACTTTGTGCTCTCTAGCGACATCTGTGGTTGAAACTTAAAATTGCAAGCAATTTGTGGAAGAACACTTTATGTGAGTTGTGTTTCGGCACTGCTCTTCTGACGGATGAATCTCATGGTTTGAGCTTGCCTGTCCTGGACATCGCCTGTGTGTGATCATGACTGGGAGATACTCAGAGCTAGTCATAATGTTGTATTTTCATGTTGGTATTATGTTATATGATTAAACATTTAAAACTGAAATATTACTTGCTTTGATGAAGATAAACAACACTCCTATTTACATATTTTAAATTAATTGATTTTACACTTATAGCGCTTTTTGACACTACACTCAAAGCGCTTTTAAAAAGAGAACAAGGGACTCTCCTCAATCACCACCAGTTGCCAGCATATTTTAATCAGAGCATTTAAGTGTTTTATTTACTATTAATGTTTGTGTTGTACTACACATATCAATTTAAGAGGCGAAACTCATTATATGGCTGATGGAAGACTTTATTATTTTAGATTATATCGTACAGCCTCAGTTGCTAATGCAAGTGAACCATAATACTACTATAGTATGTATATGCAATGCACACAATAACAGTGTTTCAATTTCAGGATTCAATAATGATGGGGATAAAATATACTTTATTAAACATGAAAATAATATGCTTAAATATAAACAAATACAAGAAGTCAATTTCAGAATTCATACATATCGGTAAACATGTCACTGTAACTTCCCCTGACAACGTAGATATAAAGTAATCGTGTAAACACACAAGTAAAGATCAATTAATAAAAGCATGACAACCAATATAAGCTTCAAAAACCCTACCAGAAAACATATCCAAGCATTATAGCAGGTAAACAACTTCGCCACACAGATAACAAATGTACATCCATCCAGATTGCTGTGATTGATGCTTTCCTGAACTGTGTGACTGACTGAACTGAACAGCGTAGTTTCTCCAGCCGGAACACGAGACAGCCGGTACTTCTTTCACGTGTTTACATACATGAGGTAATGATGCAAGGATGAACGACATAAGCCAGTTATTTCACAACAAATCTGACCCGATAGCTCAAAATACAACTAATTTTTACAGGCTTACCTTAGTGAATCAATAATGGCAATTTGTTCATTTTTTACTAAAAAAAACTGTTAAGAACAGTTTAATTCCATTGAATTCTCTTTTGTCAGAGTTCTCAACAACCGTATCTGACAATAAAACTGACTTTGACTTTGCTACATTCAAATTCAAGTTCAGTTAAGAATACCGTGGGCTTTTGAAATGGCAACATCGATCTTTTCTCATCTTTTCTCTCAAGTCTTTTTGGCAATCTCTGTCTCTGCCATCAAACCATCAAAGCGAGTCATTAACAGAGTTATACCCGTCATGTCTACTGCAAGACATGTTGGATTCTCCTAGCCACAATTCAATGTGTGCATGGTAAAATTAAATCCCTTATTTATAATCTGATTCTAATTTTGATCTTAATTATAGCCTAATGTCATTCCATAGCTTCCTATTGTGTAATCACTGAGGAATCTGTGATGGCTTTGCCAGAAATATGTTTAGCAAGTGCACACCAGAGCAGCCCAATGGAGATCTCCATTCATTGACACCGTTAGACCAGACTCACCCTCACTCTGCGTGTTTACACACACAAATGAGCACACAAGCGCCCACACACACAGATGTCCTGAAATGTAAGTCTTGCAGCTCTTCATAGCTGGCATATTCTGGAATGCTTGTCACCCAGAGCTGTTATTATATCTGCTAATAATATGTTTCTTTTCACTCAGTTGGTGATCAGAAAAGCATAATAACCAGAGGCCCTGTTCAAAGGGTGTTCACACATTATTCGTTTTTAAGGGTTTGAGAGCACTTTGCAAGAAATGTAGCTTATTTGTTGTAACGATTCAAGGAATGCATGGACAAGGAGGAAGCTGGGACTGGCTTAACAAACACGTAGACATTTATTTACACACACTTTTCACTGTTACAAACATCATATGCTTTTACGTTCAATACATAAACACACACACTAGGTCCATGTGTCTCTCTCCCCATCTGCCGCTGTCTCCTCTCCTTAAATACTCCCACCGCCGCTCACTGGAACGCGAGACCGGTGTGGCACACAGGTGGAACTCATTCACCACTTATCTTCCCGGCCTCGCTCTGCCCAGCCACCTTTCGGCCCCACCCAAAGAATTAATACTACAATTATGTAATAGTGTATTGGTCCAGGTTACATAAAACAACAGTGTGAATTGAAAGTGGACTGAGATTAAACTAACTAAAATGGACCAAAAATTTGAATTTTAAACCAGTGAATGAAAAGAGAAATGGGATCACAAGCTTTCCAGATCACTTTTTGGTTTTCACACTGGAGTCATCTTTAAAAGAATCAAATATACTGACCCCTTTAAATGCACCCAAGAGTGAATCGGGTGAAAATGATCTCCATTCTCATTTGCATTTAAAGGGATAGTTCACCCAAAAATGAAAATTCTCTCATCATTTACTCACCTTCATGCCATCCCAGATGTGTGTGACTTCTGCTGAATACAAAGACAGATTTTTAGAAGAATATCTCAGTTCTGTATGTCAAGTATTCACAATGCAAGTGAATGTGATCAGACATTTGTAGCTCCAAAAATCACATAAAGGAAACATAGAAGTAATCCACAAGACTCTATCTCTACTTTCACTTTTACATCTGAAAGTCACATGTGGTGCCTGTTTAGTTTGAATTTAACATCTGAAAGTTAAACTTAAAGAGGAGATTTAGAGTAATAAAGGACTTAAATATTGTTCTGTTTCTCACCCACACCTATTCACCTCTGAAGATATGGATTTAACCACATGAGTCTTATAAATTACTTTTATATTTCTTTTATGTGATTTTTGGAGCTACAAATCACCATTCACTTGCATTGTATGGACCTACAGAGCTGAGATATTCTTCTAAAAATCTTTATTTGTGTTCTGCTGAAGAAAGAAAATCATACACATCAGGGAGGGTGAGTAAATGATCAGAGAATTTTCATTTTTGGGTGAACTATCCCTTTAAGGCGCCTGCACACTTCCTCATCAAATTCATTGGCTTTGACGTCAGTGAATGAGAAACATGAGTGTGTATGGAGGTGAACGATAAAGACTCGTTCACTTAAAAGATTCATTAAAAAAATAGATTAGTTCACAAACAAATCATTACTAGTCAACTTCGACACACTGACATGCAGAGTTACTAGAGTGCTGGTGCAAATGTACCTACATCTGCATGATCGTTCCCGTAGAGACATTTTCTAAGAACTTGTCATGCGATTTTGTTTTTGTTTGTTTAATATTTCTACAAAAGGAATACAGTCTACTTAATTACCCAGTGCCCATTTACACATGTGCCATCTGCAGCAGAAGGCAATTCACACTACTGCCCAAAGTTGCCTATCATCATTCTTTTGTATATATTCTGCCCATTAGCACTCTTTTATACACCCATATTTGCACTAGTATCAATGCCATCATAAATTACAATTTCAGAATGTAATCGGCACATATTATGGCCACGTATAGTATGTTAGCGCATTAGCGCACAAGGTAAACATTACAAATTACACATTATCAACTACATATATTAATTAAAATAATTATCTAGTAGTTAAGACAGCTTCCTTTACTGATCTCGTGTGGATTCTACTCATAGAATAAGGCATGAAATAAGGCATGAAGATTGATAACACATTTTAATCAAGTCATATTTGATTTTTTGCATATAGTCATGAGCATCCTCATTTCAGTGTACATTTAAACACCTTCTACAGCGGTGTGGCTGGTGCTTGAATGTTCGCAAACACGTATGTGACGGTTAACAACTGGGCCCTGTAGAATAGCATCACACATACAGTATGTGTTTCTGCAACAGCCAGTTACATTCAAACCAGCGAACACCGGTATTACTGCTGGTTGGACGCTAGGTGGTACTCTGGGGGTTAGGGTTAAGCCTACACAATAAAGCAAGACACCTTGATTTCAAACTTTGAACTTTTTATTTCAGCTAAAAATTCTAATGAAACTGGAAAAAAAATTAAGTGCAAGTAAATTGTGTGTTGTCCAACTTTTTGAAAGTTGACAGTTGTGAAGGGCAGCATCTCTTTGGCAAAGAACCTACTTCATCTGTGCATTCTCTACCGGTCAGGTATTTTGTTGTCTGGGAAAATACATAATGTGTATTAATAAATTCATTTTGTTCCCTCCTTCACGATATATATATATATCGCAATATCCAATTACATCGGCATCCCCCGGGCTGAGGGATCGGTGAATATTCTTGCTTTAGTGATTTTGCATTGAATATTAAATGAATTTATTTGAAAAACGAAAAACTTAAATCAAATACATTTCTAAATTCAAATTGCACTCCAAACGAAATGAAAAAGCAATTAAAATAACAAAGTGATATATATATATACTGTATATACAGGTGCATCTCAATAAATTAGAATGTCGTGGAAAAGTTCATTTATTTCAGTAATTCAACTCAAATTGTGAAACTCGTGTATTAAATAAATTCAATGCACACAGACTGAAGTAGTTTAAGTCTTTGGTTCTTTTAATTGTGATGATTTTGGCTCACATTTAACAAAAACCCACCAATTCACTATCTCAAAAAATTAGAATACATCATAAGACCAATAAAAAAAAACATTTTTAGTGAATTGTTGGCCTTCTGGAAAGTATGTTCATTTACTGTATATGTACTCAATACTTGGTAGGGGCTCCTTTTGCTTTAATTACTGCCTCAATTCGGCGTGGCATGGAGGTGATCAGTTTGTGGCACTGCTGAGGTGGTATGGATTCCCAGGTTTCTTTGACAGTGGCCTTCAGCTCATCTGCATTTTTTGGTCTCTTGTTTCTCATTTTCCTCTTGACAATACCCCATAGATTCTCTAGGGGTTCAGGTCTGGTGAGTTTGCTGGCCAGTCAAGCACACCAACACCATGGTCATTTAACCAACTTTTGGTGCTTTTGGCAGTGTGGACAGGTGCCAAATCCTGCTGGAAAATGAAATCAGCATCTTTAAAAAGCTGGTCAGCAGAAGGAAGCGTGAAGTGCTCCAAAATTTCTTGGTAAACGGGTGCAGTGACTTTGGTTTTCAAAAAACACAATGGACCAACACCAGCAGATGACATTGCACCCCAAATCATCACAGACTGTGGAAACTTAACACTGGACTTCAAGCAACTTGGGCTATGAGCTTCTCCACCCTTCCTCCAGACTCTAGGACCTTGATTTCCAAATGAAATACAAAACTTGCTCTCTTCTGAAAAGAGGACTTTGGAACACTGGGCAACAGTCCAGTTCTTCTTCTCCTTAGCCCAGGTAAGACGCCTCTGACGTTGTCTGTGGTTCAGGAGTGGCTTAACAAGAGGAATATGACAACTGTAGCCAAATTCCTTGACACGTCTGTGTGTGGTGGCTCTTGATGCCTTGACCCCAGCCTCAGTCCATTCCTTGTGAAGTTCACCCAAATTCTTGAATCGATTTTGCTTGACAATCCTCATAAGGCTGCGGTTCACTCGGTTGGTTGTGCATCTTTTTCTTCCACACTTTTTCCTTCCACTCAACTTTCTGTTAACATGCTTGGATACAGCAGTGAACAGCCAGCTTCTTTGGCAATGAATGTTTGTGGCTTAAACTCCTTGTGAAGGGTGTCAATGATTGTCTTCTGGACAACTGTCAGATAAGCAGTCTTCCCCATGATTGTGTAGCCTAGTGAACCAAACTGAGAGACCATTTTGAAGGCTCAGGAAACCTTTGCAGGTGTTTTGAGTGGATTAGCTGATTGGCATGTCACCATATTCTAATTTTTTGAGATAGTGAATTGGTGGGTTTTTGTTAAATGTGAGCCAAAATCATCACAATTAAAAGAACCAAAGACTTAAACTACTTCAGTCTGTGTGCATTGAATTTATTTAATACACGAGTTTCACAATTTGAGTTGAATTACTGAAATAAATGAACTTTTCCACGACATTCTAATTTATTGAGATGCATCTGTATATATATATATATATATATATATATATATATATATATATATATATATATATATATATATATATATATAAGTAACCACCATTCCATTTACCGTCAGACAAGTATCCATCTAAACATGCATGGTGAAAATTACTTACACATATGTAGATATAAAAAACAATTATAAATGTCAAAATAATAATTAGAATGATGATAATAATCACCGAAATATAAATCATGGTTCGAGGTGAATGTGTTTTTGTATTATTTTATGTTTTAATCACAGATGTATAGGCTGCAGATTTGTGGTCACAATGAACTGCTCTGTGGAAATAAAGCGAACTGAACTCAAAGCACCTCCTGAGCTGAGATGTCTGAGGTCATATGCAGCACTCATAGACTGATACTGTTTTTGCAACAAAAAAAAAAAACAAAAAAAATCAGAAGACAGAAACAAAGAAAGAGTGAGAACCTTTTACATGCACATGTTCCACGAGACTGCACGCCTCCATACAAACAGTGTGTCATACATGCTTGCGACAGACGGATATGTGCTGTTTTCATTAATTAATAATTACAAGCACGTGTTACAATTTCGTTGTGCCCGCGGGGCAAATTATTTGTAATATTAATTTGATAATAATAATAGCCTAATAATAATTTAATTAATTAATGGGAAAACGAGCCAAATATCGTCTTGACATCGTCAAAGGCATCAGCTATTTGCGATCACTCTGACCATTGTCGATCCCAGAGATCATCATCTATTGGCACAACCCTACAACACTCTGCCCCCCTCTACCGGCTGTGTAGTGTCACGTGCAAAAATAACTCACTCCAAGGGGCACTGCAGGGGAATTTAAAACCTACTCATGAAAAGGTTAAAAAGTGGGGAATCCTGTTGTTGTTGTTGCTGTTTTAAATGCTTCTCTTTCTCTTGCCATAGGTTGTCAATGCTGTTTTGGTTGCAATATGGAGTCATGACTCAGCCAATATGGGACACAGATTAATATAACAAACAGGCTTTTAAGTGTAACTTGTGTGAATGCTTTTCACCCCTGCAGTGTGGAGATTAACACCAAAGCTGCTCAGAGTGGCCAATAAAACACTACATGGACTCCACCATTTGACAGGCAGCTACTTTTCCCACTGCAATTTGGAAAACATATACAACGATCAACCACAACATTAAAACCACCTGCCTAATATTGTGTAGGTCCCCCTTGTGCCGCCAAAACAGCACCAACCCACATCTCAGAATAGCAGTCTGAGATGCTATTCTCCTCACCACAATTGTACAGAGCGGTTATCTGAGTTACCGTAGAATTTGTCAGTTCGAACCAGTCTGGCCATTCTCTGTTGTCCTCTCTCACCATCAAGGCATTTCCTTCCACAGAACTGCCACTCACTGGATGTTCTTTGTTTTTGGCACCATTCTGAGTAAATTCTAGAGACTGTTGTACATGAAAATCCCAGGAGAACAGCAGTTACAGAAATACTCAAACCAGCCCATCTGGCACCAACAATCATGCCACGGTCGAAATCACTGAGATCACATTTTTTCCCCATACTGATGGTTGATGTGAACATTAACTGAAGCTCCTGAC
Source organism: Myxocyprinus asiaticus (assembly GCF_019703515.2). Lineage (NCBI taxonomy): Eukaryota > Metazoa > Chordata > Actinopteri > Cypriniformes > Catostomidae > Myxocyprinus > Myxocyprinus asiaticus. The sequence continues at coordinate 8,772,148 of NC_059366.1, forward strand.
TCATATCTGCATGATTTTATGCACTGCACTGCTGCCACACGATTGGCTGATTAGATAATCGCATTGATGATTGTTGGTGTCAGATGTGCTGGTTTGAGTATTTCTGTAACTGCTGATCTCCTGGGATTTTCACACACATCAGTCTCTAGAGTTTACTCAGAATGGTGCCAAAAATAAAAAACATCCAGTGAGCGGCAGTTCTGTGGATGGAAATGCCTTGTTGATGAGAGAGGTCAACAGAGAATGGCCAGACTGGTTTGAACTGACAAAGTGGTAACTCAGATAACAGCTCTGTACAATTGTGGTGAGTATAATAGCATCTCAGAATGCTGTTCTGAGATGCGGGTTGGTGCTGTTTCGGCAGCACGAGGGAGACCTACACAATATTAGGCAGGTGGTTTTAATGTTGTGGCTGATCGGTATATTTACATTCACATTTAAAGCATTTAGCAAATGAGACTGTTGTCACAGACAGCAAGCATGGAATTCTGAAAATTATTTTTAAGGAAAAAAAGTGCCACCTTTACAAATAGAAATGAGTACTACCTAATACCAATGCAAGTATTTCCTTTAACACTTAAAGGAATATTTAGCAGAAAATTTTTAATTCAGTCAATTATTCACTACTCACTATTTTCCCTTAGGAGTGTAACTCAAGGGATCAAATGTCCAAGGACCAAAAGGAACCAAAAACAGCATCAAAAAAATGCTACAAGTTATCCAATTGACTCGTTAGGTGGTTAAGAGGATTTTCTTTTTTCTTTTTTTTCTTTTTTTTTTTTTGTTGAGGTTACAAACTGGTAATTACAGGGTATTATGCTATAAATGTTGTTTATGAGGACATTTATGGTGTCCCCATAATTCAAATTGCCTAAAAAACATACTAAACAATGTTTTATTGAAAATGTAAAAATGCAGAAAGTTTTGTTGTGAGGGTTAGGTTTAGGGGTAGGGTTAGGGTTAGGGGATAGAATCTATAGTTTGTACAGTATAAAAATCATTATGTCTATGGAGAGTCCTCATAAGGATAGCTGCACCAACAGTGTGTGTGTGTGTGTGTGTGTGTGTGTGTGTGTGTTACAGACTGAATGGTAGTGGAACATACCAAGAGACACGCTGAGATAATGAAAGAGAGACAACTCTTTCAGACACTGTATGTTCTCATACTCTGCTTCTCCTTCTGTTGCACAGTTCTGTTTAGAGCCAAACAGTCATGAATGTTGGGTATAGTTTCCTGCCGAGAGATGACGTTCATGGAAAGGAGGGGAAAAAAGAAAACAGTGAAGAAAAAAAAGCCCTCGCTAAAGGGAGGTTTAGTGGTGTCAGCCTCAGGAAAAAGAGGTTATCAGATTTGAGGGGTTACACTGAATGTGTGGGGAGAAAGCACTAGACCTTCCATGGAGTGTGCGTTTATGTGTGTGTAAGAGTGTGTGAGGCAGAGAGCTGGCAGCTGCTGTGGCAGGGCGAGACTGGGCAGGCTCCGGTACTCGGCCCCAGGGAAGTGCCAAGCTGCCAAAGTGCCCTGGCAGAGGCCCGGGATGGATCCACTGGAATAGAAGAGCCTCTTTGTGCTCACCTTGCCAGCAGAAAGTGGGCCTGCATCTTCTGCTCCACGCTCCGATCAGGTCTACTCCGCTTGACTGTGCTTACCATACATTACAGCGAATACAGCGAATTCAGCTCACTGCTAGCAGCGAACCCACAAATCAGAGCCAGAGTCTTGAAACGAGACAGACACTGACTGTTCTCTCGAGACGTTCTAGATTTGCATAAATGCAAACGGATTTTTCAAACATCCATTCTCTGTGATGCTTAGTTCTGCACAATGGATTTTGATCTTTTACAAACCCAGTATTGGGGGAACTACTTTGAAAATGTAGCTTGTAAAACTACAAGCAATTCATAATTTAAAGTAGTTTAACAACAGTCAAGTTTGCATTTTGAAGAAGTAGCTAGCTACAAGATACTATGTATTTATTAGAGCATTATCTATGTGTCACAAAAACAGTGATCTCTATTATAGTGACTGCATTTGAACAGATACATTTACACTAAATACTGCTATTTTTTTATTTATTTATTTTTTAATTAAAATGTTATGAGTAGCAGAATTTAACGAAATATTATTTTGTTAATTGCTGTAAACAATATTATATAATTTTGTCTATAGCTACAAAAAAGAAGGCAAAATGTCACACAGGGACTCTAAAGGAATCAGTCATTACGTTTACAAAAACTTTAAAAGTTTGATTTGTGAAGTTGGACTAACAGACCTATAATGTGATTGTAGCTCGGCATTGTCCAGCATTTATACATGTTAATCGAACCACAAGTGGTGTCGCCATTGTGTGCATTCTCCATGTGTTGTATTATGTGTATCCTTCATTCAAATCCTCAATTATGCATTATGCCATGTACGTATACTTGGACAGACAGATGAAGACAGTAGCTCGACTACACAAACTGCTGTAAAATGACTGTCCCACCTTAACTAGTCCTAGTTACCTAAAGTCCTTTGCAAAAACACTTTTCAGATCGTCATGTCACTTTTCAGATCATGTAATAAAGCCTGATGTCCGTTAAACCATGTTAAACTTTATGTAAATAGGTTTCTAATGTTGGCAGCTCATTAATAAATTCGGGTCCATTATGGGTCCATTTTACATTAAGGTACACTTTCATGGGTTACTAATGTTTAATAAGTGTTATTAAGCATTTAGAACATGAAATAAAATGACTCACTTTTTGCAAGTATTGCATGACAGTTGACCTTATTTATTCATGTTGTTATAACTGTGCATCAGTAATTTATAAATGAATTATTAGTCATTAATAAACCCCTTTATAAATCCTAAAAGGAATATTCTGGTTTCAATTCAATGTTAAGCTCAGTCAGCAGCATTTGGTGGCATAATGTTGATTACCATAAAATTAATAAAGAAATAAAGAAAAAAGAAAAATTCAACTTGTCTCTACTTTTCTTTCAAAAAAAGGCAGAAATCTGTGTTACAGTGAGGCACTTACAATGGAAGTGAATGGGCCCAATCTGTAAACATTAAACTACTCACTGATTTAAAAGTATGCCCACAAAATGTAACCAATATGCGTGTTAACATATTTTAGTATGATAAAATTGCTTAATAACCTTTTTTGTTTAAAGTTATATCCAATTTTGCAACTTTTATTTATTTATTTATTTATTTATTTAAGAAAAGGAGGGACTTGAAAAAAGTTTGTTTGTGGTGGTCAACATTATGCCACAAAAGCTGCTGATTTAACTTAACTTGTACTGAACGAAGGATATTTCTTTAATAAAGGGAATGTTAATGTAAAGTGTTACCAGTTAGGTTAATAGTTTTGCTACTTTTAGTTAGTTAGTCACCAACACTGACAACACTGACCAAGAGAAATGCTAATTTTTTCGAATGCCGCTCTTGTGTGTGTGTGTGTGTGTGTGTGTGTGTGTGTGTGTTGTCGTGATGGCTTCAGAGAGAGGAGACGTCTGCCCACGTCTCCTTCAACGGGCAACTTCGGAGTCAGCTTTCTACCAATGCTTCTCAGCTCATTAAATTAAATCCCACAGCATGCACAGAAGAATTTAAATGAGAACATGCGTTTGATGTGTTGGACGCCCCACCCTTTCTCCCCGTTCTGGCCCTCTGTATGTGGTATTGCCAGGAAGAGACTGGGTGGTAAACGCCTTGTTTAAGACACTGACGGGTGAAGGTCTCGTAGGCCGACCTTGGGGAACTTAGCTGAAACTGTATATGTGTAAATCCATTGCAAATCCCCAGACCTTTTTTTTCCCCCCTTAGAGCCCGACTCCCTCAAGAAACTGGATCACTGCACTGCTTACAAGACCTCATGATTCATTTGGGATAAGGGGGCTTGACAAGGCTGGACCTGGGTCACTATTTGCAAAGATTGTAACCTAACACCAAGGTGAAAAAGGCTGGCTCAAAGTGCTTTAATGAGGACATGAGGTAACTGGTATGAAATAATTGGACTTTATCCCAGCTTTCTACTTTCCTCCTGAATATGGGAGAAAGGATTTTTAAGGGATAGGAATAGGATAGGGCTAGGAACAAGATTGAACTACATGACCATACAGTAAATTGACATGTTGCTTCAGAAAGTTTATGTATCCTAAAATCAACCCTATCCTGCCAAATTACTAACAAGCACCATTCTCTATCAGGGTTTTTTGCATCTTTTCAAATGTGGTCACCTTTACCTCTGGCACTACTGATGGCGTTGTGCTCTGTGACACATTCACATAAACAATGATGAGTGCGATTCGAGAAATTGCATTTTCATTCTAAAATAAAAATACATTTTCCACTGATGGTTATGTTTAGGGTTGGGGTTTGGATTAGGGAGTAGAGTTTTAAAAAATGCATTCCTGTTGACTGTATTACATCATGTACAACTAAAACACAACTTGTTTTTGGCGCCACTCTGTGGACATTTCACCTAAAAAACTGAAACTCACACATATACGTTCAACAACACTTCCAGCTTTGGCCGCTCTGGGGCAGTCCTTCAAATTTTGGTAAGTACAGGTCAATTTCAGCTGAAGAACTTTTGACCTGCTGTTGCTGAATCCACAGTGAGATCATTCTGGATTAAGGACTTTCTTCCTTGAGTAACTTCCAAAAGTTGATAGCGATAAAGTTAATAACGCAAAATCAAATGAAATAAACTATTACACTCTGTTCCTGATTTTTAATCTATTTATTTATTTCATGCAAACATTAAATCGCAGGGTTTTTTTTTGTTTGTTTGTTTGTTTTGCATGGTGCCACCTTTGTATACACTTTCATGATGTCTTACAGACCCTGTTTATGAACTACACAGCTGAACACCTTTTTGATATCAGGCCGCTCTACTAAACCACGTTCCCCATTTACTTGTTATTTATATATTTATTTATTTTTATTTGCACGAAACCACAAGGACAAATCAATTAAAAGCTCATAAACCCCCTGATGGGGTTTAGACATGGAATCACATCCACATGGCCACATGATAATGGTCAAATCTGAGATAAGCAATGCGAGATTTTAGGGGATATTGTAGAACTTATCCACTTGGCACCTCAGCGAGAGTGGGTTTAAGAGGTCGGCATGAGAGAATAAAGATCTGAAGCCTCTTTTTGAAAGTGTTTACAGAAAGAGCTAAAAGAGCTAACGCATTTCAGAGGAGCATCTTAACCCGCCTCAAACCCCCCTTCATCCTACTCCCCTCAACCCTCCAACCCCCCCACCCCCCCAGCACTCTCACTCTCTGTATCGGGTTTTGTAAGGGATTTGCCTCCTGAATCCCTCAAATCAACAGAGGATAGATGCCCATTGTGTATAATCAAAGCACTTCCTTCCCATAATCCTTCAATTTTAACAGGAAGAATAGGAAGTTGAAGGGGAATGCCATGGATGTGGCCTATAAAGGCCCACATTATACAGTCTCATTTGGATTTATCCAGTAGGCACTGCCAGGGCCCAGTCCTTGTTTGCTGATATTTCATTTTTAAGTTCTTTTTAGATTAGTTTGTGTGCATTTGGCTCTGACTGTGTGCCATTGTAGGCATTGCTGTCATGTTCAGTTGTGGATAGGTGTCAGCTCCCCAATCATGTTTACATTGGAGGAGGATAATTGACTTGTACAATGCAAATTGAGTCACCTGTAGAAACATGCATGAAGGTGAAAATCCACAGACATGCTTGCCAATGTAGGTGCACAGTGTTTATGCCACCATCAGGTGAAAGCAGCAAAATGTATTGGAGTTGACTTGCCGTAATCCTGTTCGGTCTAGTTATTGAGTTAATCCTCAGGGATTCACCCTGTTTGCACTTTCTCCTGTAAGTCCCTGGGGCAGTGCACCCACCTGACACTTTCATATACTAGACTGTTTTTACTGGGTTTAACACAGTTCTGTAGATGGGTTAAGAGCATCTTGTTCCGTCAAGTAAATGCATGTGCAGCTCTTTTTGTTCAGAAGAATTCAACTGGGATCTTTAGTCAATGCAAGCCCAGAATTCAATCTTGAAAACAGAATGTCACCGGCAGATGGCAGTCATGAGAAAATAGAGAAAGCGGAGTGGTTTAAGTTCACACGACATGGACTCTTGGTGGATCATTCATCCTTTACTCAGGACCACAAGCCTGGGCTGAGATCCAACCAGAATCATTACCTCCGCCAAACCCTTTCCAATGGCCTTTATTACTCCTCAGGGAAAGGTCTCTAAGCCTTCTCCACTGCACAATTTCCCAATGCCTTTCTACTTGAGTGGGTGGCCCCCGTGTGCCCTGGCTCCTGGTTTTACAGTGACAGAGACTGCTCTCTACTCTGGAGGAGGTGAAATCAAATCCTACAGTCAGAGATGGCAGCGAGCTGCCAGAGATCACAGATGGAAGATTGAAGATCCATCTCATATTTTCCCTCCATGTGCACTGAATAAGCATTGTAATCCATGGAATCCAATGTTTTTAATGTAGCCCTCTAGGGTCATGATATATCTTGTGACATTTAGCCATTTTAAAATGATTTTCCCATCTCATATCAAATTCTGACAGTAAAGTCTTGAACAGAATACTATGTGTAGTCTACACTGAATGTCTTACAATGGCATTACCTTGGATTTCATCTTGAATTGCACATGGTTGTAAACCGACACCTCTGTATATGATGTGTAAATTGATATTGATGATCAAAGTAAACAATCTGAATCTTCAGTGAGGCATTGATTTGAACCTTTTGAAGAGAGCCCAAACCAATTAATGAAGTTTGGAGTTGAGTCCCAGGAGCTTCATTAGAAACCTGAACAGCGATTCCGAAGGCAGCTGCCATTTCTCTCCTCTGGTTTCCCCTCAACCCCAAATCCTGTTTGGTTCAGCTCAAAATTGGTGAACAAACCCATTCATTGCCGAATTGTAGTTTTTCGGGTCTAATTTTGTGTTAGTCGCGCAAAGATGTGAGATTCGGTGCCTGTTTATTGATAAATGATGTTTCAAATTTGAACTTCAAGAAGGTTTTGTCATGGAATGTGTCTTTGTAAACAAGGACAAATGTCCTTTTTCCTGGGAAAGATTAATGGCGAGTGGTAATCTGACAGTGGTAGTTTGGGAAAGGAACAGGTTTGCTGGATAATCACAGCTATTCCCATCTTGGGCCATTCTCCAAGGAAATCAGAAGTGATCATTGAGACTGCTGAGCTTGGGGGGATGTGTAGTAGCTGTTTGTCAAAAGAGACAAAGGTTTTCCTACTATAAAGTATGCCAAAAACAGCATACCAATGGAGTGGGGTGTCTGAATTCTCAGTATTCATAAACGAGTTGGTGAGAAATATTCAGATGACCTACTACATTCTGCAAAATTCAGAAGTCTTCATTTACTGAACGCTGTACTATCTCATAATGCGACGGGAGCTGAGGAGACATAATTTCAAAACGTTTAAATAAAAAATAAAAACATCAGAGAACTGCAAGTCAGGGAGCTCTTTTCAACTCTAAGTGCTATATATATATATATATATATATATATATATATATATATATGTATGTATGTATATCAAGAAAGTTGTTTCTTGCTGTCAAATTGTATTCGTTTAACAAAACCAGAGTAAATTATTTTTGTGTTTAGGTTCACAGGACATAAAGTATGTCCGGGAATATATTTATATACTAATCACCTGCATACCTTGTGAATGCGACTTGAAAATGAAATAGAAAATGAAATATTTAAAGTTACCACAAAGCTTTATTGCTTTATTGACGTTATTCACAAAATCTTGCCCTTAACTGTAGCTCCCAAATTTAATTTGCACTTTTGCATATTCAAACTTGGCACGTCTCGTTTAGTTACGAGATGCAATGCACTGTCATACGGCTAGCTTTAATATGCGCAAGCACAACTTATAGAACTTATTTGTTTTTCCAGATATCATCAAAATGCACTTGTTAAAGCATTTCCGTAAATGAATTGCTAAATGAATTATCCTTTGCATTATTATTTTTCTTTTTAAATGTTTTGAGCTCATTTCTTTGGAGAGTAGCTTTTCCCTCTACTCTTCAAACGTGTAGAGGAAACCTCCTCACTTACACACACTTATGAAGAGCAGCACAGCTTCACTGAGGCCTGACTCCTGCAGGAGATTTCAAGATTTTGTTGCTTTTTTTCTACCAGCAACAGGATCAGCCGTAAATACTCTCTTCCCAAGAGTATGCATGAGTTCTCTCACTCACCCTCCTTTTTGTGGAACCTACAAACAGCCCAACTTCTTTCTCACCAATTGGTTCCTAACCCAGATCAAATGTTAGGGTTTAAAAAGCTAAAGTCTGATGTGGATGAGCAACTGCCCATAAAACACTTTAATCCCTAATGCTGTAATGTATTTAATTTCACACTCTCTGATGCTGTTGCCCCTTTTTAGGATTACTAAGGGTGGGGGCTGGGTTAAGGTTAGGCCAGAGGGGGCCACTCAAGCCCTTCCAATGCAAAAGATGAAGAGCGATCATGCTACTCTAAAACAGTTGAGCTCTTCATAGAGCTGAATCCAGAGAATGCCACTTCACTGTTTGGATGCTTGTATGTAAATTGGAGCAGAGGGCTTTAAAGAGCAGGGGAATGCAATGTTATCTGCTCTGTCCTAAACCCTGCTTGAGAGACCTTGGCAAATCCCATTGTATGCGTGTTACTATGAAGCTTCATAAAGTTGAAGACCAATATAGTTGCGCCTTTATTAGATGTGGATCTGTACAGACGGATGGGATATTGGATGCAATAATTCCCTGCTAGGAGTGCACACATAGCCTCTTTTATATCACCCTCTAATATCCAGTTTATGGGCGAGAGGACTCTAGCCAACCGAGCCAACTAAAGTTAAAATGCAAAGTCTTCAGCATGAGATGGAATTAAGGTCAGCTTTCCTGCTCTTCTGTTTGCCAACACTTTTGAGGTTTACAGAAATACAAAACTTTTTTTCTAATCTCCCCCCCCCCCCAAACACACACACATTTTCTAAATGGCAACGTTAGCACTGTTGGCCTAGCTGTTAACGATTTGATTTTGACACACTGGAATCCTGTTAATTGGGTTAGTAAAACTGCTTTCAACTAAATTCAGTTTTGTGCTCTTAACAAAAAAGAACAGGCTTCCATCTATTCAAATCCTTTAGAGGCATAGTATTCTAGTGCTTCAGAGACCCTGATCTTTGCTTAGTTTCTCTGAGTGGTTTGTTTTATGGACACACACAGTCACTTCCTTTTTTGCTGTCTAGTTCTCCCATGAACTCTGATACAATCACTGCCAGCAGATGTATTTACTCATAACAAGAGCTTAGCTGCAGACCTGTAAATAAAAATATATGGCGATGTATACATTAAGCACCAAGGATTGTGTTGCGCTGCTGGTTTAAACATTTTACACTTTGATTAACTCACCTGAGGCTCTCTGCCATGGTGAGTTTACTAAAACCTTCAATGTGGACCCAGCCCTGCTGCCTTTTGACCTGTTAAGCGGGCAAAACCAATCTGATAAGCACACATGCTGCTTTTGGCTTAAAAATGTTATTCAAGCTTTCTATGTAGTGTCTGGTTTGGAATTGTCATGATTTTTGCAAAAAACCCAAGGGAAAATATTGTAGGATCAGTTGTCTTTAAAAATAAAAAGCAAGTACGTCATAAAGTTTCATGATAATGTTGATGTCACCAACAGTGCTGGGGAAAATGTATAGTTAATTGCTGCTTTTATTCACTACAATGCAATTCAGTTATATAAGGGTGTTTTCTTGTTTATACATATGTACACTGGCGGCCAAAAGTTTGAATATTGTACAGATTTTGCTGTTTCGGAAGGAAATTGGTACTTTAATTCAAAAGTGGCATTCAACTGATCACAAAGCATAGTCAGGACATTACTGATGTAAAAAACAGCACCATCACTATTTGAAAAAGTCATTTTTGATCAAATCTAGACAGGTCCCATTTCCATCAGCCATCACTCCAACACCTTATTCTTGAGTAATCATGCTAAATTGCTAATTTGGTACTAGAAAATCACTTGCCATTATATCAAACATAGTTGAAAGCATTGTCTTTGTGTTTGTTTTTGAGTTGCCACATTATGCAATAGACTGGCATGTCTTAAGGTCAATATTAGGTCGAAAAAAAAAAAAAGAACCAGCTTTCTCTAGAACCTTGTCAGTCAATCATTGTTTTGACGAATGAAGGCTATACAATGCTTGAAACTGCCAAAAAACTGAAGATTTCATACAAAGGTGTACACTACAGTCTTCAAAGACAAAGGACAACTGGCTCTAACAAGGACAGAAAGAAATGTGGAAGGCCAGATGTACAACTAAACAAGAGGATAAGTACATCAGAGTCTCTAGTTTGAGAAATAGACGCCTCACATGTCCTCAGCTGACAGCTTCATTGAATTCTACCTGCTCAACACCAGTTTCATGTACAACAGTAAAGAGAAGGCTCAGGGGTGCAGGCCTTATGGGAAGAATTGCAAAGAAAAAGCCACTTTTGAAACAGAAAAACAAAAAGAAAAGGTTAGAGTGGGCAAAGAAACACAGACATTGGACAACAGCTAATTGGAAAAGAGTGTTATGGATCTTAACCCCATTGAGCTTTTGTGGGATCAGCTAGACTGTAAGGTGCATGAAAAGTGCCTGACAAGACAGCCACATCTATGGCAAGTGCTACAGGAAGTGTGGGGTGAAATGTCACCTGAGTATCTGGACAAACTGACAGCTAGAATGCCATGGATCTGCAAAACTGTCATTGCTGCACACAGAGGATTTTTGTTTTGAAATTTTATTTCGAATTTTAATAGTAATTTTTCACGTTATTAATGAATGCCACTTTGGTGAATAAAAGTACCAATTTCTTTCCATAAGAGCAAAATATGTACATTATTCCAAATAAAGAAAAGAAAAGAAAGAAAGAAAGAAAGAAAGAAAGAAAGAAAGAAAGAAAGAAAGAAATCACTGAACAGCTGGAATCAACTTCCGGTTTGCTTCAGAGTTCTGTTGATGTTTATTTTGTGAAAATGCCCATCTGATCCCTCAATAATCAGCCTATTACAAGACTGCTTGCCAAATAATAAATAAATGGACATGAAACATTGATTTGAGCTGAAATTATGTTATTATATGAAGAAGTTAATCACTGAACAGCTGGAATCAGGCTCCGGTTTGAGTCAGAGTTCTGTTGGTGTTTACTTTGTAAAAATGACTGTCTGACTCCTCATTACTCAGCCTACACAAGACTACTTTCCAAATTAATAAACAAATGCACATGAAACATTGATTTGAGTTTAAATTATTTTATTAGCTTACTTGTAGAGATCAAAGTGATCCGAGAAGCAGGAGAAACGGCTTGCAGAACCCAGATGAGTGGTCTGATACGTCTAAATCTTCGGATGAGTGGTCTGATATGTCTAAATCCCCGGATGTGCGGTTGTTACAGAGCAATATCTGACCGCTGTATGGCGCCACTGACCAATCAGAATTGAGTATTCCAGAGATCCGTATAATAAATATACATTAAAAAATGAAAAAAATAAAAACAATTCTTCCTGAAATAACTTCAATATAGTTAGCTACTTTTTGTTAGTAGCTTTAAGTTTAGCTAGCTGCTTTTTCAAAAGAGTAGCTTGTAGTTTAACTACTTTAAGTAATGATAAGCTTGTAGCTTGGGAAGATACAGTTTGAAAGGAGCTCCCCCAACACTGGTCACCAGTACAGCCAACACAAAAGCAGGGGATATTTGCAGTGTTTATTATTTACTCCCATGAACGGAAAGGTCAATGAGAGTATGCAGAAGTCATACAGTATAACAGTCCTCCATCTTATTATTTGAGCAGTTCAACATGATGGCTTCATGGCCAGTAAAATGGAATGAAATACTGAGCCTTGTCAATAGTGGATCCATAATGACTGTGCAATTTGGCTTTTTATTTAGAATAATTTAAAAGCTCAGTAATCAATAACTAATCTTGGCCATAGTCAGATGAAATTAAATAAAGTGATAAATGATGAGGTACACTGGCATAAGGACTTTTTTCACATTTTCTGCATTGATTTTTGAGGGAACTCTGCAGAATAGATTTAAACATGACAAAATGTGTTTAATGGTGCGGAGAGTACTACACACTTCAGAAATCATATTGTTAATGATAAGTATTAGTTTCTAGTAAAATATCCAAACAAAAAAAGTTAATTTGATATCAATAAGATAATATTGATAATATATTAAGTGGGTGAAAAAAAAATCGTAACACTTTACAATAAGGTAAAGTGTTCGTTAACAAGAACAAACAGTGAACAATACTTTTACAGCATTTATTAATCTTGATTAATGTTAATTTCAACATATACTAACACATTTAATTTTTTATGTATATGTTAATATTAGTTAATGCACTATGAACTAACATGAACTAACAATGGGATATTGCATTTTTATTTACAGACATTTACAGACATTAATGCTGTATAAAATATATTGTTTATTGATAGTTCATGATACCTTATTCTTTAAGTAAAGCCATGCAACAAGACAAAACGTAAGAATATTTAATCAAGAATATATATATATATATATTATGAAAACAAACCTTATGCAATTTTTGTTCTCAAGTAAATGTATCTTGTTTTAAGGATGCTTATATATATATATATATATATATATATATATATATATATATATATATATATATATATATATATATATATAATTAAATATTAAAGTTACTCATTAAGAATATAAGGTTTTTATTATTATTATTATGTATATATGTATGTATGTATTGTTTACATGCTTATTGGTAGATGAAAGCATGATTGAATAGAACATGAAAGAGGTTAATTCTCATGAAACTAAGTCTGAACTGTGGCAGTGAAGATTTCTATATCAAAAGTATTATGAAATTCTATTCTGAAACTTAAACATAACACACTGATATACATGTGCTTTATCTTGCACATAAATAATACAAAGGATTTCAATATTATTTTAGAATTCTTTTTTAATTGTGTGGTTAATTTATCATTACTGCAACACGCCAGATTCAATACTAGTACCACTTATTGTACTAAAAACAAAATAAATCATTATTTACCTTTTTTAAATAATGTATGTTTTAGCAAAGGCCCAACAGTAAATAAAAATACATGTATGTCATTTGACGTATCAAATATTTGGATACTATAATGAAAAACAAAAAAAACAACTGGTGTCTATTAAGCCATTTCCCTCTACTGCAACACTATTTTGTTGCCTTTTCAAAATACTTTTTTTTTTTTTTTTTTTTTTTTTTTGTGAAAGACGTATACTGCCATGATGTATCAGCAAGGGGAGAAGTTCAAATATGGGTTGAATTTTTTTTATTTATTTTTTGTTTCACTAAAAATGTTGTAGTTGTGTACCTGTTCCCGACACTGTGTATTTTCATTACATCATTCTCACTAATGAGATAATTTCTGGACAATTAAAATCAACTGTAAACTTTATTTACATTTGTGAATTTACAGTGACCCCAAAAAGTATTTGGCCACACTATAAATTTTGTTTCATTTGAATTGAAATATCCAACCAAGTGGCTTCTGCAAAACTAACTTTACTTTTTGGAGAAATCTTTGCAATTACTTTTAATCAACTGGTGTCAAGGTGATTTTTACTGGATTTATGAAGTCAGTTTCTTTCAAGTTCACACAGGTGTCCTAGCAGAGTAACCACATTACCTATAGATATGTTCCACTAACATTTGACAACTAGAAAGTGTCTTAATATCATCAAGTGTTTCATCATTCAAAACTTAACAAACACCTTTATGTGGAATTCTTTGCTTAAAATAAATAAAATGCCACTTGGTTTGATATTTTATCTAATAAAGCTACATATACTTGTTGCTACGTGTTGCTTAAGTGTCCAAATACTTGTTGTAGTCATTGTATATAAAGGATAGCATACGCTTCAGTGCAACATTTTAGACGTCCTATGAAGTTCGGCAGCTTGCATTTATTGGTGCAGGCCCATCTGTAAATGCTTCTGGAGCTTTAGTGTGTAGTATTTAGTGGACACGCTCACAGCTGCTTTGAAACAGACCACTGCTTTGTGCCGTCATCCTGTGCCCTCTGTGACCTCTACCTGCACTGCAGAGCAAACAGAATCCAGGAGAAGAGAAAAGATGAGAGAGAGTGAGTGAGAGGGAGGGCGCTGGTGGGGTGCTGTTAATTCTTCCATATCTAAGCCTCTTTGCTGAGGCTCTCTTTGTCTTCAAAGTCAGAGTCATTAAGGACTAATCCTATCACTCCACCTAATCTGAAGTCGTGGAGTCCGAGTCCAGCTTTCCCTAAAATGGCCTTTGAAGAGCCCAAATAGAAACAGTAAAGTTTTAGTCAAGAGCATCGAAAAGTGCCCATCGCCTCTCTTTGGGACCTCGGTCCTTAAAGCTCAAAAACCTTAATGGAGTGCTGTTAATGAATCTGCCCTACTGCTCCTTTATTCACTCCCACTCATGTGTATAGCACACGCCCCGCAGGAAACAAAGTCTCGCTTGCATTTAAACACGGCCAGGTTTATTCTGTTGCATTGCTTTATTGTGAATTTGCAGCAACAGGACATCTGCCAGCCTGGATTTTTGGCCCAACTCTGTTTGAGGACAGCTGTTTCTAAACACACTGTTTAGGCATAGTTGTCTGTTGTATGAAACCATTAAGAAAGCATTGCTCGAATAGTTCGAAGCATTTGATTGTGTAGAGGACTTGAGGGAATTGTTTACAAAGTGTCTTTCTGGGGCTTGTAGCCAGACCATAGTGGAGATAGCTGAATCTGCTCTGGTGAACTGGACTGTTTTGGGTAGATATTTACACTAGTTGACTAGATGCAGCTTCATAAGAACCTTTGTAAACATGTTCAGATAGTCTGGTAACTTATGTGTTCCTTGTCAGGAGCTGAAATAGGAAGTGGATCGTCAAATAACGCAAGCATATTCTCTATTGGATGGCAAGTAAAGAGCTTGATGATCACTTTTATTGTGGCTGTGACATTGTAGTATTATTACATGTGTGATGTTCGTTATTACATAACATTATTTTTATGAGGGCAAAAAAAAAAAGGTTCTCACAAATACAGTAAATTGGGTAGAAAGAAGACATAAACTATAAAGAAATAACTATATTTAGTGTAATAAAAATTAAGCATGTTTTTTGCATTGTGTTATTATTTTCATGACAATTAAGGACTCCACCCCATTCTCATTACTGTAATGCAAAACAATAATTACATTATATGAACACACACACCCTCTCTCTCTCTCTCTATCTCTCTCTCTCTCTCTCTCTCTCTCTCTCGCTCTCTCTCTCTCTCCTCTTGAATAAATTGCAGAATGCTGGGGAAATACACATTATCCATTATATTATCCATTATTTACCCCATTATGGAGAAGAAAAAAAAAGAAATAGAAATTTATTTTATTTATTATTATTATTATTGTTACATTATTATTATTATTATTATTATTATTACCTTTTTAATATATTGGGTTGTATGCATTGATTAGCACTATTATGAGCAGCAAGGTTGTTGGATATACAGTATATGAAATGACATTGTGTGTGGGGGGGCGTGTGTGTTTGTATATGATGTGATTTACAAGCACTGTGATTTTTTACAGAAATGAACTCTGTATGTGTGTATATATATATATATATATATATATATATATATATATATATATATATATATATTATTGTATTATGTTGCATTTACTGTATTGATATTGTTCTGTTTTGTGGTATCTATGTCTCTGCTGCTGTAACACCTCAATTTCCCTCCGGGGATAAATAAAGTAGTATCATATCGTATTATTCTGTTTGCTTAATTCAAGAACAATAGAGGTCAAATACAGAAGTCATCATCACACAGATCTACGCATTTTAAAAACGATAAGTATGAAATTATTAAAGTTATTGTGCATATTGTCTTGCAGCATGGTTATTTTCTTTATTTTAAAACAAGATACTACACATAGCATAAATGTCATTCTCAAACTTTACCAAACATTTGAATGCACTAATATTTTCACCTAAACTTGTAGGGTCACTTATATATATATATATATATATATATATATATATATATATATATATATATATATATATATATACCGATCCCTGGTGGTAAAGGCTAGTCTCTGTCGTTCTGCTGTCATCGTCATTGGAGCACCAAATGAAAACCATGTGTTGTTCAAAAGTAATTATGGTGCTGTAAAATGACAGAACAACAAGAGTGTAGTTTTACTGTGCCGTAAAGTCAGGTAAGAGTCTTTATCAAGGGATCTCATGTTGCAGAGATGCTGGTCTGGGAACTATGATCCTGCCTGTGGAGACAGAAATGGCCCCCACCCACACCAGGCATTACACCAACACTGAAGGGTCAGGGGTCAGTCTCTAAAATGTTTATGCTCCGTCCTGTGATTTAGAACTGCCCTCGCTATTTTGGTAGGAGCCCCAAATTTTAAAATGACTTCAAATGTGTATTTATGTTGTCACAGGTTCGAACTCTGAGAGACTGCTGGGGTGTGTTTATGAACACTGTCTCCAGTGGTCAAGATCAATGGCAGCTCTCACCACACTGAGTCGGGCAGTTATGGCTACACCACATTAACTGGCAATCACTAGGGAAATTGGTGAACATAACAGAGGTTATATTTGATTTTACTTCATTATAAAATCAACTTTAGCTAATGATAGCCCCCCCCCCCCCCCCCCCCCCTCGATTTTTACAAAAACAGAACTGTCGCCAGTAAAATTCTACTTATGTACATGAAATAGTAACAAAGTTAAGATCATATTTTGGTAATGCAAATATAATAACATCTGACAAAACATCAATTTAAGAAAAAATAGCATCCTGCCTGTCACAGTAATTGGCATTCACATTCACTGAAATGTATTTGACATTATTTTTAGTATACTGTAGATATTTTTTTGAACTGCAAACATTTGAAGTGCTGTGCCTATAAGATACTGTTTTGAATCAATGAATAATCATCTGCTTAAGTGTTTTACAACCGTTTCTTTTTCTTGGGTACCACCACAGCGCCACATATAACCTGTTATTTTATAACTGCATTACATTTTATTTTGGTTTAATTGGCTGTTTGTATTCCTGTAGCTCAAATGGTAGAGCATGGAGCTAGCAACACCAAGATCATGGGTTTGATTCCCATGCAAGGTGCAAACTGATGTACACATAGAATGCACTTTGCAAGTCGCTTTGGTAAAAAGCTCCAGCAAATGTAAATGATACATGTTATGGGACTTAACTAAGAAAAAAGTGTGTTAACACAGGGTTTACGAATGTACAGTGTGAAACATCGGAACATGAATACCCAGGATTAATTATTAACCCAGGGTATAGTATGAAAAGTGTGAAACGTGAAACAGGATGACCCAGTATTCCATTTACATGGGGTTTAGAATAACTGGGATTAACTATTTCAAGTGTGAACAGCCCTAAAGTGTTAGTAAATGAGTTCCTGGTTGACTTTTCTTTAGCTAAAATCGGTCTGTGCCTACTCAAATTCAAAACACTGCCCCCTGTGGCAAAAGCGGTAACTGCTATTGAGCATGTGTGAGCTCTATTTTTTGGGTGCGAGTTGTAAAGTGAGCTGTTTTCAGCTGTACAGGATGTAATACAGTGAGAAATTATATTATTTCATATTTTATAAACTGAACACCCCAACCCAAAACCCAAACCTAAACCAAACCATCAGCATAATAAAAATGTAATGCAAATGCAACCTCTGAATTGCATTTGTCAATGATTATGCAAATGCAATTACTTCTTAGTTTGAACGTGGTATCTGAACCTGGGTCTCCCAGCATAAAATGTGGCCAATCCCAGTGTCCTGGAACTCTCTGTAACAACATGCCATCTTCCTATGTGATCATGTTGGAGCATAAAATTGGTAATGCCAAGGTCATGGATTCTATTCCCAGGGAATGCACATACTGATAATATATACAGCCTGACTGCTCTGTAAGTCACTTTGTATAAAAGCATATGCCAAATGCAAATGTATAGTAGCACCTTTTCTAAAATTTACCTCTAAGTACATTAGAAGTACATCAGAAGTACATCAAGTGCCATCAAAATGTACACACAAAATTTGTTTTTCTTTTCTATAACATTAACTGAGTTATAAACAGTTACGTTTTACGTATTTTTTCACATTTAATAAAGCAAAATCTAAATCTTTTCATGTACTCCCTGTGGTATGCATACATCTGGTCAGGAGTCGCTCTTGTCAGCAAAGTCACTGGTGATGGACACAGCCATCTCACGATCGTAAGAACCTTTTTGTAAAGCCACACAATCACAACAGGGGTGTAAAACTCTGACAGCTTGTTATCTTTCAGTGACAGAAGCCAAATCAACATGGCTTATACCATTACAATGTAAATCAGCGGTGCAAAATAATCAGTGGCCAAAACAGCCCAAGACAGAGAGGCTCTTTGTTGTGGCTTGCAGATTAATATCTTAAGCGTGTACCATTGTTCAGAGTTATGTCACCAGTAGCTGTAATGATATCTTAAATTAATGAAGTGATGAAAGCGGTGAAGGGAGAGGCCTGTGATTTACAGGATTGCTTTTAGCTGATGCACACCGCAATCACTGAAGATAAATCAGCCACTGGGTGCCAAGGGGGGAAATGAATGGATCTGCACATGGGTTTACAGTTCAATTAGTCAGGCACAAGGACGCCAGCGTAATGTAATTCTCCTGGCCAGGTGTTAGGATGAAGGCAGAAAAGATGAAAGAATGGATGAAGAATTTTCTGGTGATGAGAAAACTTTCTTACGTAGTTCTTTACTGTTTTAACATTCAAGTTACGCTGGTTGTAAATTTGAAGTTGGCTAATCTAAACCAGTGGTTTTCAAATGGTTTTGCTTCAGAACACAAATTTTACATTATCAACACAATACCAAAAATAGGTATGGTACAAAAATGATCATACATTTTCTTAGGCCAGTGTTCACATGCATGGTTTTCTTGCTTCGTAGGATTTTTGGAATAAGCTGAATTTTGGTTGTTATCAGTGTATTGGTGTGCATGTAAACACACTCAGTGAAATTTTTTACATTGCCATGAATGGGATAGGTGCAACAGTATGCAAAATTATTTACATGACATTAGACTAAATAGGAAAACTGCCCATTTTTGTTTCTAAATGTCTCTTGAATTTCAATGGTTTCATGCTCTTGGCAGCCATGAATCGTCAAAACCCATTGTGGTCAGCACAAACCGATTTTATCCATGCTGCAAGTGAACCTGCATTTAATATAGTCTCGGTCGCATATGCATCCAATTTGAGATCCATCTAATTTGGCTAGTTTCTACATAGTTACAGATAAAATTGCAGCAAAATACTATAAAATTAGATCAAACGCATGACATTAACATCAACAAAAGATATGGGGATGCATTTTCTCCTCTTTTTATTTTCATTTTATAAGCCTATTTATTTTGCTATCCAAAGTATGTATGATAATATGGTTAGTTAAATTGTATTATTTGCATGTAGCTCTGTTTTTGTCCCTGCTGTCTGCACCCCTATTTGAACAGGCCTGTGACCCATTTGGGGTTGCAACCAACCAGTTAAAAACAATTGCTCTTTTTATGTAAATGGCGGTGTGTAACCTCTTAGCCATAATTATTACCCACCTGAGTTTCCTCAATAAACCAGAATGACCTCTGTATGCCCTGACCTTCTTTTTACTCTGCTAAAGAGGGAGGCTTAGGTAACTGCTACGGACACTGATGCCACTTTCTCAAAAGATCAATAATTAAATTCGGCCATACATGGAATAGTGGCCTGCATCTGAACTGGAGTTTTGTTTTCCATTTGATCTCCTCCCAAAGTGGTCCATCATTCTCTCCAGATTACTTTACACTACATGAGATCGCATACACTACTAAAATGAAACTAGTCAAATGTTTGGACACGCCTACTCATTCTTTATTATCACAACGTTAAAACTATGTCGTATGTGGTTTTGATAACAAATATAACTATTTGAGATTATTCAAAGTCACCACCCTTTGTCTAGATTTCAGCTAAGTTTATAATTTTTAGATATTATATATCTTTAATTTTATTATTATCATTATATAATAAAAATAAAAAATAAAAAAAAAACATAAATTCAGTCAGGTGTGTTCAAACTTTTGACTGTTATTGGACATAATATCTGGTGATGCATGCTTAGTCATTTGATAACACATGCGAAGATTAGCCGATACATTTTGTAAGGTCTATATGCTATATGCTATAACATCAATTGTCAGTTGTCAGTTTGCTGTATATGTGAGTGTCGTGGCTGAGTGTAATCTCATTTAATGGGGTGCTACATGTGACAGCGGTGTAAACTTCCCTCTCAGCCAGCACCTCAGTGTAAAGCACATTCCCTGCGGCCCAGCTCAGCACTCCTGCTCCCAGGCCATTTGTTCACAGATGCAATCCCACTTTCCCGTGGCATGAGAGGTTCACCTTGAGAATGAGAATTACTTTGCTGCTTGACCCTGTTTGTGTGAGTTGACTTGCATGGTGGATATATTTTTTTTTTTCTGGTATTAATTAGAAATTGTACTGAATGTCTATTCATATGTTTTTGTTTGTTTGTGTATTTGTTGCATTGAAAAGGTACATAATTTAATTTGTTTGTTTAAAAGTAAAGTGTGTAATTTCTAAATAACGTCCCCAAAATGGAATTGCAAATGCAAAGTGAAATTGGCTCAGTGTTGTAGTGTTGTGCTGGTTGAAATGCTCAAACAGAGCAATGTTTTGAAAGTGCCACAGAGTCGTAGTGTTTATACTTCTTTTGGGAATCAACCCAAGACAACCTAATAAGGAACAAATTGTGGTAATACTTTACATTAATGTTCTCTTTGTTGAGAGTTTATAAAGGGATTCATTGATGACTAATAAGTCATTTACAAATGCATTATAAATCATTGACATGCAGCAATATCAATAAGAAAGAAAACATTGTGACTTTCATCCAATACTTGCCAAATAGTGGGAATTTTTTAATTAAGTGTTATGCATGCTTTATAAATACACTAGTGTTCGGTTCAAGTCCACCTTAGTCGAGTCCGAGTCAAGTCTGTGTCTTTAAACAATCGAGTCCAAGTTGAGTCCGAGTCCAAAAGGGGCCAAGTCGGACTCAAGATCGAGTCCATAACAGTCTGAGTCCGAGTCCAAATGAATCTGTTCATGAATCTGAATTAAAATTGTAACCGTAAACTCAACATCAATATTTTAAGCTTATTTTAAACTTCACAACTAAGAAAAACAGTTTGTCAATATAAATTGTAACAAAAACACCTCTGTTCCTTTTATATATATATTTTATGATTAGTATCCTGCTGAACAGACGTCAAAGTGCTTTCAGAATGAAAGCATATGCTTTAGGTGTATGAAGACAAAACTGTCCTTCAACACAATTCTTATTGATTTCTGTTGACATTTCAATTATTTGTTGCTTTTCCCCTCCACACAAAGCTGTGTTAGTCATTATAACCAGAGTTATTATTATATTGAATTTGAATTTAGTTTTTATTTCTACTTCATTTTCAATTTGTCAATTCAATTTCATTTAGTTTTATTTAAAATTATCCCTATCTAAAGAAATAATAGTCTATCCTGAGATTTCTTTCTGAATCTTTTTTCTCTATCTGCCGACTGATTTGGGAAAATACATACTGTACAAATGAGTCAACACAGTAGTAATTAGCACTCGCTCAGAAGTTACATCTCACAATTTGACTGCAAATGCTACATCCAAAAACACAGAAAAAGTCCACTGATAATATTAGGGCCATGTCATCATAGACATGATTTTCTAGTTAATTTGTGGGAAACCGCACAATGCAGGGCTGTTCTGCGAGTTGCTCGTGTACCTAAATCCCTGATGCGTCCGTGTGTGCCTCGCAGCATCAGCCACAGAAGATAAAAAATAATAAAAACAAATAAAAATTTATATTTGCTTGAGCGGCAGCCGTGTTGGTCTGCAATCAGTCTGAAATCTTTAAATACCAACCAAAGAAAATTTCATTGAGCTCTTCTTTAACTGCAAATACATGGAGAATAATAATTTTGAGTCATAAATTGAATAGAATTGTCCTTCAACAGTGTCAGAGATATTGGCTAAAAAAGATGTGCATAAGTTACCTGGTAGTTTACAATAAAAATAAAATAAACATTTAAAATAAAAACGTCATAACCAACTAAATTCATCTCGTACAAAACATTTCACTGCCCAAAATATCCTAATATTTTATTGTACCTGGTTGAATGTTGTGAATGGTGGACAAATGCTGTAAAAGAATGTATTTTAAGCAGCTCGTCAATGCTTTGAAAATAGTCAGTCAATAATAAATAGGTGCTGTTTATCTGTTTAGAGTTGCTGTCTGCTTTAGCAATAACACTTTTTCCCCCCGACTATTTAAAAAGTTACACAGTTAATTCATCAAGCTATTATGGACCAGTTCAAGCTGACAACACTGCGTGGACCACAAGAGACTACTGAAGCCTACATGTGTAGATACATTACGCCTAAAACAACTTAATATCCAATATTAATACTATTTTTATGTATTTTTATTTCGATATGCTGTTTTTAGTCAACTGTGAGAGACATGATGTGGATGACTTGACTCAAATAAGTTCCTGATTTTAAGTTTTTAACCACGATGAAACCGCAATGCGAGCACCGTCTTGGCTGCACAAACGCCACACGCAATTTTACCAGTTGTCAGATCCCGTGTCATGTGAAACTGCCTTGTTTAGTTTCTGTTACATTGGATACATACCCGTCTTTATTTTTTCATTGTGCCAGTCACCTCGGTAGTCAATGTTATACAGTCTCTGTAGTAACATTCAAGCGTATTGGTTGACTGATGAGTGTGCCTGTGCACGTGCGTATGTGTGTGTGCATGTGTTTGCTTAAAAACAGTGAAAAAAACTCTGGCTATGTCTACGACTTCAGGGGCTAATACAGCTGCATGCAGACGGAGATGTGTTCATTAATTTCTGTTTTGTTATTTACTTATTTTTATTTTTATTTTTTCCATTCATTCACAAATGTCATGGACTCGGCTGGACTCGGAAAAAAATCCAGAGTCCCAAAAGCTTGAATCCGAGTCAAGTCCAAGTAAAAATGCATCCGAGTCCATGACAAGTCCAAGTCCATTAAAACTGGACTTGTGACTTGGACTCGAGTCCGAGTCCAAACTCGAGTACCCCAATTCTAAAATACACTTATACATATTTATTTTAATCAAAAACATAAAATGCCCTAATAAATCATTTGTCACATTGCAAAAAAATATATATATAATAATAATAAAAATAAAAAATATCATAGTGAGATTAAAAGGAGATTTTATGTAATTTTTCTGCAGTCTGCTTTGTTGTCACTTTCATTGTGCACACTTATGTCAAAAGACGTGCTACTCCGAGTGCTGTCCCAACTTAACTGGTCTTAGTTACCTCTGCAAAAACACTTTTCAGATCTTCATGATTTTTCACAACATATATAATAAAGCCTGATAAATATTAAACCATACTGAACATTGTTACATTTTAATGCTATTTTATTGTTACATTAAAGGTACATTTTCATAAGTTACTAATGCTTAATAAGTGTTATTAAGCATTTATGACATGTGAGGTAAAATGGCTCACTATATGGGAGGTATTGAATGAAATTCGCCCTTTTTTATTCATGTTGTTAAAACCACATATAAATTATTTATAATGCATTAAATTAATTATTATTCATTAAATAACCCTGTTATAAACCCTTAACAAAGGGAATTTTAATGTAAGTGTTCCCCAAATGGCTCACTAATATTGGCTTTTCATATTAATGTTGGATAGGGAAAGTATTTTAACTTTGAAATAATTACACAGTTCACTTTATATCTAACTATAAATTTTTTGTTTTATATGTTGTGAAAATTATGTTTTTGTTTGCAGACTTACACACGACAAGCAAATGGCTGAGCAAACGTTTGCCTGCCTGTTTCTCTCGGTTTCGCCTAGAAGCACCTCTCTCTCCCTCTTTCTGGTTTAAGTTTCCCTTAGGGACTTGTCGAGACCCACAGCGTCAGACCCCATTCAGTCTATTGTTAATCGAGTGCGTCTACAATCAAAGTGTGGAGTGTTTGGGTCAGGAGTCTCAGTGATTGTGGCCTACCCCAGGGCAAGAACACGGCCCCGAGGGACACGAGCTCACCAACCTCCTTTACACAACAGAGCAATGAGGTTTAGCCTGGAGACTGGAGTGCTTCAAAGGGCTAATGACCAACTCCAAAAATATTTACTTGATTGAGTGCAGTTGACTCAAAGGTAACTTTTTTTCTCGTCTTGATCCACAGGTGAGGTCTTCTGTTACATTTACAAACAAAAGTACATGTTAAATCTTTTTTTTTATTTCTCTCCAGTTTATCACAACAGCAGCCCTGTTTAACTATTAAAATAAAATTGTATTTGGACATTTTTTTATTGAATCTTTATTGTTTTGAATTGTATTGAAGGCTACGAGGGGATGTTGGGATCAGATTTTGACTAGCTCATACATACTGGTATATCATGCATCAATTCAGCGTTTTTTTTGTTTTTTTTTTTCACCTCTTCCACTCTACATGCACTGTAAAAAGTGCATATGTACAGTTGTTTCTTTAAAGATCAAATGCAGAAATAGGAGTTTTATGGCTTTTAGTCCATGTCTGTTAGCTCTGAGAGCATCTATATGCAAGTGTGCTTTATTGTAAGTTGACAAAATGAACTTTTAGCACATATACTTGAGATTCACAGTCTTTCTTTTCCTGAAAAACAGACCAACATATATCTACTGCCCTATTTCTGCCTTATCCAAGGTTCAAATGGTCATGCAAACCTGGATCAGGACATTTTAAAATGGCATTTTCTAGTCCTGGGAAAGTCATGGAAAATGAATAAAATCGTAAACGTTATGGAAATGCTCTGCTGTTCAACTGTTCAATAATGAGAAAGTGCTCTTTTGTAGAATAAAACTTAATCACAAGCCATAGTACTGTATGGTTTGTGAGCTAGTTGTTTATTGTAGTTGGTTCTTTAGAATTAATCAGTCAAACTGGAACACAAATCTGTCTGAATGTGTCATATTAAGTCATATTTTTTGACTTGCAACCAATTAATTTAGGTGTCACCACATGAAGCACAATTTAGGTGAACAGACTATAGTGTATTTACAGTCCATGCTCACTTATATACTACCTGAGATGGCTTTAGGGATGGCATATTAGACTGCATAGACTGTTTACATTGGACTGTATGGCTATAACTTAAGTATGCAAAACCACACTGAGCATCTTTGATTGTGAGAAGGAGGGTGTGATGTACATGAAGTGTGCTGGTCCGGCCTTCATGGATGGTCTTAATATTAAGACACCCTCTCGGTGTACAAACAGGTGATGGCCTCGGAGCTCATTAGGGTGTGCTGGCACTCTGAGCCCAGGCCTGGCTCTCCCCATGTCCTTGCAGGAATATATGAGTCTTCTTCACACGTCCTCCACAGAAGCACTCTTTTGCTCCATTGCTGCTGTCTCCTCCTCCCCCTCATCCCTTTTTTCCTCTTCTCTTTTTCTCTCAAAGGTGCTGATCAATTCACAGCCTCCTTCGGAGGTGTGAGACTCATCCCTGCACTTTGTGATTGGCTTAGGCTTCACAAACCCTCTGCCACTCTCTCTCCTTCTCTCTCTCCCCCTCTTGCTATCTCTCAACCAGGGCAGCGGCCTACTCTTTTCACCTCTGGGCTCTGCCAGCCTGTTCTCCACACACTGCAAAATCGGCCATGGCTTCGGTCAAATGAAATCACACTAATCAACCCCCCAACACACACACACACACACACACACACACATACACACACATCTCCATCTGCCTCTCTCTCTCTCTATCTCACTCTCTCTCACTTTCTCCTCCTCTCTTGTGGCTCTGAGCCCATCAGCACACCTGAAATAATAACTCAAGTGGCAAATGTTTTGGCACTTCTAGCTGATAGACCAAGAGAAAGGGTGGGAGAGAGCACACCATGCTCTCAGAGATTTAGACACGATATTTTCCAATCCCTACTGCGTCAACACAGGAAGCCGACAGATTCAGGAATCATCCTATGTGAAAACTCACAAGCTTGATGTTAGTAATAAAATAAATAAACAAACAAACAAACAAACAAACAAACAAACAGGTTTGAGTATAGTATTTGTATGTTCTTTTAATCAAAAATCTCATTTACGGTGAATTAATGTCAGTTCCATTGGCCACATGTAGTTTAATAAAATCACAAAGGCATAACGTAACACTGATATCACAACTTTTCTTGATGCTCCACTGGTAATGCATTGCTGTTTGGTATTGCAAAATGTGTCATGCACATTTCTTAGGTTATAATCCAATAATGAGCTTTAGTGAACACAATTAATTATCATTGCTTTAACAAACAAAACATGCCAAAAGGAAACGGTGTCCTTTCATTTGTAAAGTGCTGTTGACCCTTACGATTTGTATTGTATTTTTATGTTTTATGTTTATTTATTTATTTTTGTGCTATGTATTTTGTCGCAGGCAATAATGTTAGGCTACTAAATTCTAACGCTATGCTTGATTTAGTTTTTCCTAATTTTGAAATGTGATTATTTGTGTTTTGTTTTACTTATAAAGTTTTTCAGTTACAGAAAAAAAAAAAAAAAAAAGATAATTTACAGATGAAAACTTCAAGAATTAAACTATCAATTGTATTAAATTATTAGATTCAACACAATGATCACGTGAAACAAAGAGCTTACTGGATCAAGTCGTTTTAAATATTGATTAATAAATACACAGTCCACAAAACTGTCATATTTAATTACTCTTGATGATTATTTTAACAAATAGGCCTTATTTAAAAGTTTTGGGATGTTGTAGCATGTATAGTGGCATTTTTTTAATATTTCAGAAAAGTCGCTGCGGCTCTCATTGGGAAACATAGAAAGAAAATTCTTTATGTATCCAGTAGAAGGCGCACATGATCAAGCATATAGGTCACTGAAAGCCTTTGCGTATGAAAAATGCTTTTCTTTTTGACCTTCTGTAGCAGTTTACATTATTGCAATTGCAAAAGTCTCGATTAAGAAAGTTTGTCGCAAATAATAGCCTAAATAGGCCTAATGAAAAGAAAAAGAAAAAGAAAAAGAAAAAGTCAAATACAATAAAATAAAATCACAAAATATAATGAATTAAAAAAACAACATATTTTTTAAATTAGTTCTACTAGTAGGCTACTAAAAAAAATCGACAAACGCTCGTGGCCAAAGTAGCGCTTGATTGCAAAGCCTTCATCTAATAATGTCAGTAAACAAATAGCCTTTATTTATCCACACCTGCAACATCTAAAATAAAGAAATAATAATAATAAAAAAATAGTCATTGTATTTTTATCCGATTAATTGAACTTATACGTTGATGGACGCAATGATCATTTGTTTTTTATTTTTATTTATTTATTTATTTATTTTTTTTTAATGCCTTGGGGTTTAATTTTATGTGTGTAGCCTACGCAGTCCTCTTTGTCAAGTCAATGAATTTGACTTTTTCCCCCGATTAGTACAAAATAATGACCATCTGATATGCGTCTGACATTTTAAATTATCCAATTGCCGAAAGCGTCCGTTGTGAGCTTGTGTAATGAAATACGATCATGAGTAAATAGAAAAACGAATATTTTAATATTCAAACATATACTTTTGACAAGCACTTTAAGCATGTTGGGAGAGCTTTACATCCAGTGGCAAGATCAAGAAAAAGCCAACAGCCTACTGTATTCTCCCCGTGCGTCTTACCCGGATAGTCTTGTAACTTTCAGGCGGTTGTCAGTGGTGGGGAAGGCAGGGTTCACTGCTGTCTGGCCCCTGCTCGCAGATTGCTGCGGGGGGATATAAAGGCTGACCTCCGTTTGACTTCTGAACCACAGCGGCATGTTGCTCTCAATATCGAGCTAGGGAGAGAAAGATTCAAATGAATAACAAATATTGAGGCAGGATGGTAACATTCTTAGAAACATCCAAATGACTTCATACGTTTGAACACGTCCTTGTTTTCAAAATGAAACTAGGTTAAAATTAGATTCTGAAGCCTAACGTAGGCTAATTGTTTGATATGAAACGCTGAGTTATTTTAGAGGCCCTATGCTCTAAAATGGGTGGACATATACTCTATAGGTACTTAATATAAGCTATGTATAGGCTACATACTGTATAGGCTACTTAGTACAAAAATAAAGTTTATATGATTAATTCTTAACATAAATAAATAAAACAACACACCAGATAGCCCTAATGAGCAGTTTGAACAAATGATGCCTGTGGTGCAAATAGATGCTCTCTTTTTTTATCTGATAGTGCAGGCCAGATCGATTTGCCCGATGAAGAGTCGGGCTTATTTTTAAACTCACATTCTCATTCTATGCCGAAAGGTTCATATCTCTTTCTAAACCCAATTTATCAGAAATGACGGTATTAGCTTACTGATGCGTGTTGCATTCTGGTGACCCTCACTAAAAGCCAACCTAAACAGTGAAAGTCCATGCCCTCTTTGTGCTCTTTAGCGTCCTTTTATAGATGCTAATTGAAGGAACTTAATTACTTTATAATGCTATTCTGGTGCTGTGACAGCAGTTAAGCGTTTGGGTAAGCAAGGCTTTCAAGTCATTCCGTTTGCTTCTTACAAAATTGAGACAGACGCTAAACTAATGTTGAGCTTACAAACATCAATAAAACAAATGAGTAAATAAATAAAATATAATAGATTAAATATGCAATGCATTATTTGCTTAGCCAGGTTCTAGAGCTAATATTTGGATAAACAATAAAACAAATTGATAATAAATAAAAATAAAAACGCACGCATGTGTAATTGTTTTATGTCGTTGGGCATCTGTTGCATGAATCCTGCTTTCATTGTGTTTATGTCCATGCGAGTTGCACTGATGGAAACATCAGATATCTCACCCGCGCAGCGCGCACCCATCGTTTGGGGATTTGTTAGTAATTTCAAGCCTGTAAATGTGCGCGCCGGATCCTACCGCCGCTCTTGCGCGTAAAGCGAGGGCTGTGTGATGCTCAAGGCAGCTGATAAGACACTGCTCCTCGCATTAAACGTTTCTGATCGATGACAGACGCTCCTCAGACGAACTGCATACACCTTGTCACCGTGTCAGTTGTATTGCCCACAATAGTGCACTCCAAATTATAATTTCAAAGCAACTTATTCGGATTTCATTTGAGATTTTAAGGAAGGTAGCCTATTAGTTAACAACATATTTGTAATAAAGAAACGTACTTATAATAGCCTACTTTTATTTTAGGAGCCGTTTATTTTTAAATTCACCAGACCACAGCCAACATGTGATGGCCTCCAATCACTTAAGTTCTGATTGGCGGACTTTAAGATGACTTTGAAGCTACTGGAATGCCTTTTCAAAGTTCAATCCTTAAAAAGAAATAAAAGAAATAGCAATATGATGGCACCAAGAATGGTTTAGGGACGTGTTGTCGAAAGGACAAAAATAGCTTCGCATTAAGTTTCCTCAAAATTACAATAATTCAACAACTATTAGCCTAACATTTACGTATATGAAAAAAGACAAAGTGTCTTGAGTGTGTGTATTCTGCGTGTTTCAGCTGGTTTAGAGGTAAATACAGAGAGAAAGGGATGGGGGGGAAAGAATAGCATTAGAACAAAATAGAATGCGAAGATTACATCTCAAGATTACAATATCTTTATTACACACATTCTTCATTTATGGCCGCATTTCGACCGATTAATTAATGATTGATCATGTTTTGAACCAATAGACGACTTTATTCACTGTAGCACGCGTTCATTGGACACTGCACCAAACTCCTAAGATCCTACAGTAAGTGGATGAGCCCATTCACAAATGACGGGGGTGTTTTGGTTCAGTGCACACACACACACACACACACACACACGCATAGGACTGCTGAAGAGCAGCATTTTTTCTGAATAGATACGTTTTGTTGAATGATGTTTGTGTGAGATGTAAGGTATATGAGCATGTGCTTTAAACAATGTTTCATCTTATTTGGCTAGTACTGCAATAAGCTACAGCGTAATGCACGGAATGAGTAAAACATACGCACATTGGACACTATGAACAGGGTTCCTAAAGCAAGTTCCCCGACTATTGTAAATACCGTTTTTCCTTTTGGACATTCTGATCAGAACTGATTATAAACATAAGAAGTGCTCAAACAAAGTGACATGATTTAAAAGACTCCACGCTCACTTTGGAGAATCACAGCTCTCACACTGCATCCTTATCTGCGCTTTTGAATCCATTGTTTCCAAATGCGCACTTGCATCCGTATACAGGCAACGTTGTATGTCATATATGAATTATGAACGCAGTGTCTTGAATATAAAAGACTGAAAGCATAACCAGGTCTCTGCATGATATCCATGCTGAACCGCGGTCTGCCTCTGCGCTTTTCTGCTTCCGACACATTTCACCACCTCCCCCCTGCTTTGGCAGAAACTTGATGTGGTCCATCGCATTGTGTAAGACGCGACCTGTTATGGCCACCACTACTTCCGGGTATCAGCAGTCTGGTCCAGATTCAGTTGCCGAGGCGCGTTCAACACACACTCATTGTACGCATACGGGAAAGGCAGTTCGCAGCATCGATCGTGGCTCCTTTAAGAAAAACTAAGCCAGAATTATCAGCCCACCTCCTCTTGATCTCATTTAGAAGCTATTGCATAAAAAAATCACCTCAGGAGCCGAGAGTGATCAAAGAAACGAGAGAGAGAGCTTCATTTTTGGGCATTTGAGTAGTATTATCGTTAAGGGTGCTAACCAGTGGAAGCGCACCGAGGATCATCATTCATTCAGCACTTTGACAAGCTCGCGTTTGATTGATTGACAGCCGGAGTGGCAAAAAGCCATGAGATTTGCTAGTTTTGTTTGAGGGGCATTTTCATACTGCTTTGGAATAGAAGATTTTGCTCGAGCCTCGTCGTTGTCCAGGGGGAAAGAAAGCGGAGGACCTATCGCTGAACGCGTTCGGCTGAACTTGTGGTGAAGGACTGGCTTCATCGCTCGCTTGAAAGAGGCATTTGGATTTTTTTTGGAGGGTGGTGGGGGGGGGGGGAAACACATTCAACATTTGGAATTTGCGTGTTTATTTCGCGTTAACCCTGGCCTCATAGGGGATATATTTTCGATTAAAGGAAGACGAGGGAGTGTGGAGGGCTATGGCGCAGAGGGTACGTATCCCGAAAAGTTTCCTGGGCTCCGTATATTGCTGAACGCAAGTTGGAAATACTGAAACGTGGCCGATGACAGTTTCGCAAACTTTCTTTTCTTTCGCCTGCCAGATTTAATGCGTTTCCTTTTCATGCAACTTTACATCGCTCACGCTTCAAGCATTGAAATGTTCATGTATTGCCTGGCTTAGAGTTGTGGGACACTGAAACATTTTAAATGGATACTCTCATATTTAGATATGACTATGTTTTCTAACTATAGATTAGACATGGAACAATTCCCCCCTTTTACTATTCGGACAAGAATTTGTTTTTTAATCTCTTCACAAGGCCAATATATTTAAAACTTTTGAATAGCTCAACTCTCATAACTTAGTCATTCTAAGATGTGGTGATATTTAACACAACGTGTAGAAATATTAACATGCAGCAAATACAGTTGAGATCGATTATTTCCATATTCAATCAATAATAGTTTTATATTCAGCATCATCGCAGTAAAGCATGGGTGTGCGCATGAACTTGTAAAGGTGACATTTACCGCTGGTCACTTTTTTTCTTTGCGTTTGTAATCAAACGTAAACAATCAGAAAGTAGATTAAATCGCAACCCTCCGACATCTTGCTTGTTGTGATGGAACTGCAACAGCACCTTGCTGTCTTGCTTACACCTTAATAGTTTTCAAATGTAAATGTGTTCATTTCACATTCTCACACTTTCCTATAGCATGGCACTTTGGATAATTATAATAAATAATCATTGTCACTGATCAGTTATTTTATAGAAACTTGTCAAAATGATTGGCACAACCTGTAGGCATAATTGGGCAATGTAAAATTTGTGTTTAATTAGACTACTCCTAATGCTGCCACTTATGTTTATATTCGAACTAGTGCAAAGAGAGTTTGCTAACAACATAATGCACAGTTGGTTGACTACGTGCAAATGTGACATTACCTATACCTTGAATTGTGCACTTGTAAAAAATAAGGATGCATATAATAAAAGTGGCACAACAGCACACAAAACCCTGAAGTTGTTTGATATTTTTGTGATAAACTCGATTAAGCTTTAGCTCAGAGCTCCATGTGGATGTGCCCGACGTTTCATTCCAAGTCTCTGTCTACCACAGTCTGTTTTTTAAAGCACGTTACACTTTTTGCAATAAAGCGCGTATTTTGGCATAGTGTTAGAAACACGAGGCAGTCAAGTATGCATGCAAAGCTGATATTTTTAATCGCCTTGTAATACCACAATAAAGTGTTATGGGGAAACAATCTTTTTTTAATTACAACCTCCGATAGCTATTATTTGTGCTTTATTTTTGTGTAGGCTAATTGTTTTTTATTTGTTATTATTATTATTTTTAATGCGTGTGTTCTGTAAGAGATAAAAGTGACAACATGGGACTGTTCCCCCCGTGTTTGTGCAGTACGAAGATATACCCCACTATGGGATGGACGGAGTAGGAATCCCGAGCACGATGTACGGGGACCCGCACGCCGCCAGATCCATGCAGGCTGTTCACCTGAATCACGGGCCCCAGCTCCACTCCCACCAGTACCCGCACGCGGCCCACACCAACGCTATGCCGCACAGCATGGGCTCATCCGTCAATGACGCCCTAAAAAGAGATAAAGACGCCATTTACGGGTACGTGTAGAAAGCAATGAACATATATTTCACGATTGTTTGCTAATAGCACATTATTTGAGCCGTAATGGAAAAGAGGCTCTGTAGGGTAATAAAACGTGTTGAAAAGTCTTGAGGCATTTTACTTTTTTGTTTTTTAAAGGTTTCGTTTTGCTTAGTCTACTTTTAGTTGTGTTTATATATATATATAAAAGAAAGAAAGAAAAGAAGAAAAAAAACTTGCTGCTTGTTTTGCCTTTTAGTTAGTGAGAGATATTTTCACTTTTTGTTTAAAGCATCCAGACAGTTATTTATTGTTTCAAATTTTTATATTTAAGTTGATAAATAGTAAATAAATTAAAACCATCATTATTCATAAATACATCTATAAGTACCGGCTAAAACTTCACTTTTGTAATTCCTTAAACTTCAGATTTAGTTATTTTTAAAACTGTAAACACTCGAAATGATTTCCATGTAAATTGACTATGAAGACCCCTTGTAGAGTTTAGCTATATTTAACATGCTCTGTTCATAAAATGTGCAAATGTACTGTATCTGGATGTGCTGGTTCTACACATATTCTGTATATTTTCCGGAGTTGCTCCAAACTTGCTTAGCTAGAAAAGCTCCTGGAGCATACGAGTTTACATCAGAGCGCCGTATATAAATGCAGTTGTCGCTCAAAATAGCAATTTATACGTAGAAACCTGCTATAGAACGCACTCTCATTCATTCTGGATTAGATAAGTCCCTAAACATTTACACAAGAGATAGGCCCAGTAGTTGAACCATTGTTAAATTGCATGCTTGGCCTAGACTCAATACGAGCATTTCTTAGGTACTGTGACCTCGTAGCCCACTGTTTATATTGACTGCTGTCTTTGATAATGCGTTCTAGGAGTCCATATGACACAACATAATGCACAATTGAAAAGGCTCGTAACAATGCACGTCCGTTAATATACTTTGTATCGTGGCACGATTGTATGCAAATATAGTCTGCTCACATTAAGTAAAATCAGGTTAATTAAAGCAAAACTTTTCTGCTAGCCTTCATATTCGATTGTTAATAACTACTTATATAAAAGGAGTTCTGAACGACTGCAAGAGATATTATATGTTTATAAGATGTCATTATGTGCTAATCCAAAACTTTCGCTGTACTGATGTTTCCTTTTTATTTATTTTATTCCAGGCACCCTCTGTTCCCACTTCTAGCACTGATTTTTGAGAAATGTGAATTAGCCACATGCACACCTAGAGAGCCCGGTGTGGCTGGAGGGGATGTGTGTTCGTCAGAATCTTTCAATGAGGATATAGCAGTGTTTGCAAAACAGGTCAGAGACTGTTTTATGGCGCAAAAAAAAAAAAAAAAAAAAAAAGAAGAAAAAAAAAAACATTTGCGTAGTTTTGTAATTGCAAAGTTGGTGTTTTGTGTTTTAGAATAATCAAATTATTATTATTATTATTATTATTATTATTATTATTATTTACTTTTTTTTTTTACTCACAATGTTTAATTATTTACATGCATATTGTCTCAGATTCGGGCAGAAAAGCCGCTTTTTTCATCAAATCCTGAGCTGGATAATTTGGTGAGTGCAAATTGTTATATATTCAAAAGTTTGTGTTGTAATTTTGATTTTCGTGTAGGAGTTGTGATTTGTTAGAGTTTCTTAAAAAATGTTCCTTTGTCCCAATTTGTTTGATTTCTTTACGGCATTGCTAGTCATTGATTACAGATAGCTGTCTGGGTTTATTTTATTTATTTTTCTTCTTGATAAGAGTTTACACGTTTTTTTATTTTAATGCAAATGATTTCTTATCTTCAATGCTTTGCAATTTTGACGCGTCACCCTTGTTCGGAGCCTCGGTTTCAAACTGAGCACACTAACCCATTAAAAACATGTATTACAGTAATAATTTATTCATAAATAATTTATAATCTAACTTAATTATAAAGCGTTGTCTAGACCGTGACCGCGAGACATATATGATATGATAAATGCCATAGATGACATGATTTGTTTGTAATTGGCCTGTTTTTATCGTCTCATTCATACTGAACCTTTCTGTTTATATTTGTCAATTTTCCCCAGA
Source organism: Myxocyprinus asiaticus (assembly GCF_019703515.2). Classification (NCBI taxonomy): domain Eukaryota; kingdom Metazoa; phylum Chordata; class Actinopteri; order Cypriniformes; family Catostomidae; genus Myxocyprinus; species Myxocyprinus asiaticus. The sequence continues at coordinate 8,807,276 of NC_059366.1, forward strand.
TGATTCAAGCCATTCAAGTTTTACGGTTTCATCTTTTGGAGCTCGAAAAGGTAATCACAGTTCACCCCAAATTCTCGGTCCCCCCTTCAAACCTATGGGCCTCATCTGCATAAATGTATTTTTCCTAGTCTGTTGTAATTAGTGTCAAAATCAATCATGCCGCCCATTTCTCCTCTGAGTTTAATTACAATGCAACGGGCTACAACGGGCACAGATATATAATATAAATCATTTCAATGTTTCAGCTGTGCCTCTTGTTTTACCACTTAATCACTTTTTGATTCATGTTATTTATTAATCTGTGACTAACAAAACACTTTAGAGCAATTTTATCAACACCCGTTTCCACGACGAGAGAGGGTCTATAAAGAGATTTATCGTTAAACCACATAGCTTTACCATTTTGAGTACACATTGACTCCAAGTTATTTACATGAGCCTCTAGGGCTATATCTGTGCTGAGATAACAAGGCAATGCGATAGTTTGAACATTCAGCCATAAATGCACTGAATGGCATCGAGAGAGCATGTTATTCCCTTGTAAGGAGGTGGTAATGAAATAACTAGACGAAATTAAACAGTTTACCTTAAATGTCAGTCAAGCAGGTCATCTCTCTAATGGCCACAACCCCGGGAGCAGATGCATTTAACACGGGTGTTGAATACGGTGTAGCCCGTGAGTCGTCTTGTCAGTGTCAATTTTCTGCGATATCTCTATTTTGAGAGGGAGTAAAGTTGTTTCGCATCCTGGATGCGTTTGATAGCTATCAGAGAAGGCCGTTGGGAGAGGTTTTCTATGTCAATAGGAGTTCTGGATGCACTTGTCAGCTTGCGGTGATGACCCTTTCTGATTTTCCCCCTGCCTGCTTCTCTTTGCATCTATAGGTACATGAACTTTGTGACAATTTCTGTCATCGGTACATCAGCTGTTTGAAGGGCAAGATGCCCATCGACTTGGTTATAGACGACAGAGAAGGAGGATCCAAATCAGACAGTGAAGATATTACAAGATCATCGGGGCCTCACGATCAGGTACGTGCACGGAGGAGTCCATTGCTTTTCTTTTCTGGCCATTCAGATCGTCTTTTGGGTCACTTGTTATTTGCATACCATTAAGCCTTTTAAATTCCATCGGATTGAAAATTTTGGAATAATGTGGCTTATTATTGCTTCATTAAGGGATGATCTCGGAACTGACCCGAGGAGATTAGCTCGTGAAAGCATTGCCATAAACTTGACCTGTTTCTTGTCGATTTTAATTTAGTCTTTTCCCTCTTCTTTTCTCTCGCATGCGAATTTCTTTCTTTCTTTTTTTAATCAAACGGAATGTTCGGGCTTTTTCTGGTATATTTATCTATAAGTACTCTCAGACCTAATCGTGACATATCTATAGTGGGCATTTAGTGGTTTGGTGCCTTGCTTTTCTGCTGTTGTTCACGCTTCATTAGTTGCCTTGTCAGTGTTTTTCCTCAGATAAGAGCGCGCATTGCTTACGCGCAGCATTCTACCCAAAGCGCTTTGAGTAACATACGTGATGCGCGCTCACGTTTGAGTAGTGCGGTGCCGAACAGTATTGTGTGTGTATAGGTAAATGTTTGGAATTATGTGTTTCTGTGACATTTTAATCATGTGGCAGTTGTACTGGCGGATCCTTTGATGTTTCTTAAAGTTTTACGCACTTTTCAACTTTTACGCGTTCCTTGCGCGTATCAACACCACAATATTTTAGAAATAGATTTGTTAAAAAAAAACAAAAAAAAAAACAACGATTATTTCCCTCCTTATATTGGATATATGAGTCCTGGGAGGGACATTGGTTAAGAAAAACTAAGTGGTCAAATTAAGGGGCTTAGTAGATTCACCAGCATAAATGTAATGAAGCGATTAGGCTAAATAATTTAAATCCGTCATCTCCCATATGGCCGTGTGATCGAATAAAGCATTGACCAGTTGTAGCTTTCCAATGAGTGCGTCGGTCACCAGCTTTTATATGAGAGAGAGAGAGAGAGAGAGAGAGAGAACCCTATTTCAATTATTACCAAACAGGGACTGCAATAAAACGACCTTTGGCTGCCTTAGTCGCTTCTATCTCGGCTGTATTAATTATTATGTTAATGAGCAGATCTGTTCAGATAGGTTAATACTTCTAATTCAAAGGCAGCATTAAATAGCATGATGTCAATTGTTTGCTTATGAGTTTTTGAACAAAACTCTGTCGGAGGGTACTTGTCGAGATTCCTGAATAGATGAATTCTTGAGCAGAGCTGAACTGAAGCGATAGAAATAAATTAGGCTTATATTAAGACCCATGGGTATGCAGGTATATAACTTGATAAGAGCAATTTATGTTTTGCTCGAGGGCGCGAATTTAGATCTTTAATTGACTTTAAGATGAAGACATTTGCTATATTTTCCTTGATGAGGTCTAACGCCTAAATATCGGGACTAGTGTTAGGCGTTTACATCTTCATGAAAACTCTGTTTCCCCAATGACCAACTTTTCAAAACTGTTTTTATTTATTTATTTATTTTTTATTTTTTTATTTTTTAAGAATCACACAAGTTTTTGTATGGTTGTCATTAAAAAAAAAAAAAGAAAAGAAAAGAAAAAGCCTCAATGTACAGTATACAGATATAATAATAATAATAATAATAATAATAATGATCTTTTAAATCAAACTTTCAAATAAAGTATTCAATAGCTAGATGCACAGTGGGCGTTTTTTGCGCTGTTTCTAGTTAACAAATAATTAGAGTTAAAGTTATCTCCAAGCATTTGACGGTAGGTCATATATATATATATTATAGGCTACATATCATATTTTTGTGACTACAGTTCTTCTGTGCATATATATATATATATATATATATATATATATATATATATATATATATATATATATATATATATATATATATAGTATAGGCCACATATCATATTTTTGTGACTACAGTTCTTCTGTGCTTGCTGGGCGGTGACATCCCTAACGAATTTGCGTCGTTCGTGCATTATCTCGTTCCATATGTATTTTTAATATATGCCCTCGGGCATAAAGTTGAATTGGACTGGAAAAAAAATCTCATTTGTGCAAATTCCCAACGATGTTAACAAGAGGGGGAAAGGCGGTTCATTTATTCAAAGGCCAATTTATTCCAGCAAGAATACTGCAGCATAAAAAAAAAGAAAAAAAAAAAAAAAAGAAAGAAAATCCGGAATATACATAGAATTTATTAAAATCTTTTGGTCCGCCGCTGTACAGTGTTGTCTTCCTCAGTCAGTTCGCCCAAGCATCATATCAATAATGTCTCAACTCCAGCTTAGCATTGTTTTGCAAGTATCGAGAGAAGACAAGGAGAGGTAGAGCTCAGGGGTGAAAAAGTCAGAGCCTCTCTCTCTCTCTCTCATCACTCTCTGGTGAATGCGGCCCAACCAGTTCGGAATCGCGTTGTTTTCTTCATACTGCGCTGATAAACGCGAGGCCATATGAGCCTCAGTTGCCATATGAGTGCAGGGACACTTTAAAGTGTTTCCTTATCTCTTATTTTTCAAACATGTAGGCTAGTGAAAAAAATTAAATAAAAAATAAACTGTATTAAATTAAAGTTCCTACTTTTGGTCATATAGCTACCTATTCAAATTACAGTTAGGAAAATATATGTCACATATATGATGATATATGATTTTTTTGTAGTATTTTGAAACATATATGTTGCATTGGTGTAGGGTTAGGTTAGAGTTAGGGTTAGGGTTAGGTTGAAGTATGTTACTTTTATATCTGTGAAAGCCATGCATTGAACATACATTTGATCTGACATATATGCCATATATAAGATTTCTTTATGAGCGATATAGTTCCATGTGTGAAAATAGTCATGACTGATCAATTTGCACACAAACATTTAGCTACTAACAAATAGATTTAGTGTTGGCCCAGTAAAGTCTTTATCTTTTATTTTGGCATGTTTACTGCCTTTCTGTGCCTCAGCTAGGTGGGCTAATTTGTTCTCCGATTGGTTGGCTCCTGGTAACTTGTTTATGAAATATTTGCTCAGTGCTGATTTTCACTTTGGAAGGCCAAGTAAAGAGTCTGAAGACATTTCCATGGGCCGCAGCGTTTGCACAGTTGTCTTTAATTGCAGAGAGGCACTGCCATTTGCTAATGAACTGAATGCAATGAAAACCTCTGCAGTGCTTAAGACTTTAGTACTCGAGGGCTCTTTAGATGATTCCGTGCTGCCTGAAGAGGGGTTGAAATAATTGAAATTCTGAATAGTTTCTGTTTGCAGATTCCTTTCTGTTTTGTTCAGGGCCAGTTTTTTATAAAACGTTTTTGATGTTCTATTGCACAGGAGCCACCCAGAAGTTGCACCATTTTTGTGCTTAATAATTTGTCTTGAATTTCTAATGTGATTTTGGAGGATTTTGTTATAAGTGCAGCTTTCATCTAACGTGGATAAGCCTGTTTTAAGGGGTTGCATAAATAATGTCATTGTTTTCTTGTCATGAGAGATTCTTTTGGTTGTTGTTGTATCCTAACTGTCAAATGTATCACTTGTTTTCAAGCAAGCAATTGTTGGTGCACAAAATATATTCAGCTTATTTGCACCGAATGTTGTGTCGTTTTCAATATATAGTTTCTTTTTATTACCATGATTGTTTTTGTTAATGCAAACCAAAGATATTCTCTTTATGCGCAGACTCTTTGCTTATTTGTTAGTACACTTTTATTGTTTTGCTTTAATCGCTAGCATTGTACAGCACTTTGGTCAACAATTGTTGTTTTTAAATGTGCTTTATAAATAAAAGTGACTGACTGACAATAGTTGTGCAATGCCAGAATTATTACTGTGCTGTAATCATAGTCTTTGTTTAAATAATGAGAAGTTTAGATCCGTTTTTCCTTATCTAGACAAATGTTGGCTGCTGTCAAGGATTCAACAAGTAATATAGAGCAAACACACGACTCACACAGACTTTTATCTTCTTCTTGGAGTGAAGTAGCTCAAGAATATCAAATTGTGATTTCTCTGATTTTAATTTAAAACAGGCATGAATTATTGGGTTAAGTGCTCTTTTTAAAGAGACACCCTGGGCTCAGTTAATGAGATTTGCTTCAAAAATTAGCCCTATATATATATTCTGAATGATGCATGTTATATTTCCGCAAGTTATGCTGCTATAACTAATTTTCCTTGCCCTTGAATGTTGTTTTGCACAAGAATAGCACTCTTGACTCTCATTAAACATTTTCCATAGTCTAACATTTTCAAGAGAATGGTCAACATCTTACACTTTAAGTATGAGAGATTTTGAGAAATGAAGCTTCAAAGTCTTTTTAGCCAGTGATGTGAAAGCTGTTGTAATTAAAGAAGATGTGTGATTATCCTACAGTGCCATTAAGAGTGTAACTCCACTGGTTCTAAAACGAGATATCACCCACAGACAGGCCATTTTAAGAGCCTTTGCTTTCTCCGTAAAGCTATAACCTAAACTAAGCAGTTTTTTCCCCCCAGCAATTATTCCCCCCTCTGTCCCCCTCCCTGATTTTGCTCCATTTGGCTTTGTAAGATTTGAGGAAGGAGTAGGTGTTATTTGTGGGATTGGATTGTTCTAGCGTTCTCTTCTCTCTGTATTTCGGTGCATGCTATTACCACATACATTCATTTAAGAAGCCCTAAAGCTGTTGCTTGGAGTTGAACCAGCAGCCACATGCTATGTTATCAACATCGAGGATCTCGGCCTTATCAACAAGCCGGAGTAAACAAATAAACAAGTGTCCTGAACAGATTTGTTTTTTTGGTCTCAATCCATTGGGCAAAGTTCATGTGTTAATCTTGTGATTCCCAAGTATTTCCCAGCAGAGCTTGAGTATTTTAGTGAGCTTGTCCAAGTGTCCTTGCTAATCTCATTTGATGAGGCATATAAAAACTCACAGAACTCTCTCTCTCTCTCTCTCTCTCTCTCTCTCTCTCTCCCTCCCTCCCTCTCTCTATCTCTCTCTCTCTCTCTCTCTCTCTCTCTCTCTCTCTCTCTCTCTCTCTCCCTCCCTCTCTCTCTCTCTCTCTCTCTCTCTCTCTCTCTCTCCCTCCCTCTCTCTCTCCCTCTCTCTCTCTCTCTCTCTCTCTCTTTCAGAGTATAGTGTTGTGCTATTTAGATGATGCCTACTAAAAATAGTACAATGAGACACTGGTGATCTGGTCAAAAAAGTAAGCAGTTGATAAGGCATACTATTGTAAACATATAGAGTTTATGAGTTTTCTTTCCAATGTGAAATCTAAGTGTACAGTTAAATGAACATAATTTTTGTTCTTTATGCTTATAAGTGAATTTTAAGCCCAATATTTTTTGCACGAGTGCTTGTATAATGTGGGAAGGAAGAGAGCTTCCATCCAAGGCCCTTCACAATGAAAATGCAATGAATTGGAATGCCTCACAGATCATAGCAGAATCAGAATTTCCAGCAAGGAAAATCTTTTCATGGCGAATTAAGTGGTGGAGGAAGAAAATGGTAATGAAAAAAAAAAAGGAAAGGCACAGATGACAAACGCTGCTCCCTGGGCTATGCACCGCCGATTTAAGAACTTTAGCTAAAGCTATGCAGAATAGAATGTGGAAAATTGAATTTACTAAACAATTAAGCATTGAATTAATCTACATCCTGCACTGGAGAGAGAGAGAGAGAGAGAGAGAGAGAGAGAGATGGGGGGGGGGGAATTCATAAGGAGGGAAAGAGAAAAGGAGCAAGGGAAGAAAAATAAAACATGTGGAGGGGGAGGGGTGGAGCAAAAAAAAAAAAAAGGCAACTGAATAAATTCTCACTAGCTCATTAGAGGGACAGTGAATATATCAAGTGTGTTGTTGTGTGCAGCAGGACAGCATTCTCTCCGGTACGGCACTCATCTCTCCCGTAACCATCTGCATCCACACCACCTCCACCCTCTGTTCATTTCAGCCCACATATTTACTCTTTTGCTCATGCTCCTATGCATTTCCTCCGGGTGTCTGCTCACTGGTAGACTGCTCTGCGATTTTTGCGTTTTTTTGTGTTTTTTTTTAAATTTTTCTTTATTATTAATTAGCTGTTAGATGGACGGGAGTTTTGGGGCAGTTATAAATAGACTGGAGTTCATCCAAGAGATGTCACTCACCCTCAGCTGAGACCCTCCCCCATTCCCATGGGGCAGAGTGGCAGCCTCCCACAAGCCCCGCTGCTCTTTTGTTCAATTACAGTTAATGCAATAGTTTGCTATTTTCTCATTCTAATTACATTTTCAAGTGGGATTTGTTGTGCGTAAAAAACATCCTTTTACACGAGGAGGCTCTGGGGTTCTCAGTCTCCAGGGTGCTGTACCATTCTTTTCCACAAAGCTCTGAATAAGCAAGTTCCCTCCATTTCTCTCTCTCTCTCTCTCTCTCTCTCTCTCTCTCTCTCTCTCTCTCTCTCTCTCTCCCTCCCTCTCTCTCATGCTTTTACAAAAAGCCAAGTTGTAGAAACTGGCAATTTTAGTTTTAACTGTTTGCTCCCTGGGCATGTGTTCTAGATTACTTACCATACATTTGGTATGCTGTAGAATACACTTTTTTTTTCTTCTTGTTTGACTGTTTCTGAAAAAAAAAAAAAATAATAATAATATATATATATATATATATATATATATATATATATATATATATATATATATATATATATATATAATACAAATAAAAATACATCTAGAGTGGCTGGCACTATTATCCCTAAGAAGTTTTTAAGAGACTCATGGCAAATCTTTCAAAGGCAGTCTGGCTTGTGCCTTCCCGAATTCATTTTACTATTATTATCATTTTTTTCTTTTTCTTTTGGCTAAAAGAAATGCATCTTTTGACCTAGGAGTGTTTTGTGTGGTTTTCATTCCAAGAGTATAGTAAAAAACCAACCCCCCCCCCCAACCCCCCATTATTTACATGTAACTACATGTAAAGTTTATATGTATCAATAACAACTGCTAACTAGCTTCAGATTTGTTAAATGCATTAGTTTGTTATAAAATAAAAATAACGTCTTTTTTTCTTCAGTTGAATAATGTTTGACACACAAATAAAATATATTACAGAAATACGGAAAGCTCCACATATTTCCACAGAATATGGAATACCTGTCATTCACACATTTTTTGAACTATGGTGTTTATTTAAAGGTGCACTCATTAACTTTTTCTTAATCCAAATAAGTTTTTCTCTTAAAGAAATTAATAGTAATTTTAACACTTATGTATAAAATTGAGCACTCACATGAGATGAAGTCATATCAGTAAGCTTATAAAAGCTGTTTTATTCTACATGGAGAGGGTCTCCTTATGGGGGCTGCCATGTTATGATCACATGATCAGCTGAATACCACTTGCTTAATCTCAGTACACCCTGTTAATGGACACTTTTTACTCATTTATTGAATTAATCATGGCTGACTATGAGTAATGAATTTGTACAGTGGCATCCGTAACTTAAAACTATTGTGTTTGAATGATGCTGCATCCACACCTCTAGGTGTGTCATAATAAATAAATAAATAAATAAAAATATTGAATGCACCTTTAATTTTCTGGGTAATTTGATTATCCATTCAGCAACCAAAAAGTGCGTAATGGTCTCAGCTCGTTTTAACACATTTTACCATGTTTGAATCCAGAATTCCACAGATTTCCCCCCAAAATCAGCGCAGAAAACGTGAAAAAGCCTGCAGATTCCGGGCCTGCTAATGAGTTATATCATCTCTGATACTCATCTTTTTACATAAAAAAGGATGCTGCAGCCTTCATCTCCAAGCTTCTTTTCCTCCCAGTCTAATGTTACTTTTGTGGAGGCGCCCAGTGATAAGAGGCAACATCTGTTTTGTTCTATAGTACAAGAAGGCCCTGCATGGGGCTGAGTGTGTGCAGGCCCCAGCTCGCCATTGTTCCGTCCACTTCTCTTTATCCCCATGTCTGCTCCATTTGCCACAGACCATCCGCCCAACAGCTGACACTTTCTACCCCTTTATACACCTAAGCTTAATTGTCAATAGAATTTCTCACTCATTTTTTCCACCTACCCTTCCTACCCTTCATAATCCCAAAGAGAATTGGCTCTTATTTTATTTTATTTTGATTTGCTAGACCAGCGAGCACACATTCACACTAACACACGCACACACACAGATAAACTCTCGCCTCGCTCTGGGATATAAGAGAGGTGACTGACTGGCCCTTGTTGTCTTCAGAGATCTCTGGTTAGTCAGTGTGTGTAGACGTTCAGTCTTTTTGCAGCCAAACTCACAATCAGTGGCTATTGCTAATACTTCTTTGTTTACAGTTTTATTTTTGTTTCTGGACTATGGATATCCTGTCTCGGGTAATGTTTATTACCTCAAGTATAGTTTGTGATATTTAAAATAGTGCCGTAATTTTTTATGACAGTACTTGCGTTCTGTTTTGCTACACTGAGAAATGCATTTGAGAGGAAGCTGGCGACTGCGTGCTGTGCTTAGTTTCATCCATCGTTCTTGTGAGCTGTACTGACTAAATTGTCATGTGAGGTTACAGAATGAGGCAGGGGCCTGGAAAACAGCGAAATTAGGAACATTTGATAGGGATGGCTGTCTTTGTAACATGCGACTGCAGTGGTCGTGATCAGATGCCTGATTCTCTCTCTCTCTTTCTCTCTCTCTGTTCCTTTCCATGCAGACCTCATGGAACAGAGACCATGACGATACAGCTTCCACACGCTCTGGGGGCACACCAGGACCGTCTAGTGGAGGACACACATCACACAGCGGTGACAACAGCAGCGAACAAGGTAAGGTTTTGAGAGGTTAGGTTAATGCACATGTAAAGGGTAATGTAAAGACAGTTGGTCATTATCACAAAATAAGCCTTAAAGGAATATTCTGAGTTCAATACAAATTAAGCTCAATCCACAGCAAGGTCGTAGATTTGGGGGGGGTGTTGCAGCGTGAAGCATTTACATGTTTCCATTGATCATGGTATTAATATTGGGGGGGGGAGGGGGGGGTTGTACTTGCTTGTTTTGATTATTAAGGGGGTTACCTCCTCCCTCCTGGAATCTACACCCCTGATCCATGGCATTGGTGGCATAATGGTGGAACAAAAAAAAAAAAAAAGGCAAAAACCTACAGTGAAGCACTTACAATGGAAGTGAATGGGGTCAATCAGTAAATGTTCTAATACACACTGTTTCAAAAGTATAGCTACAAGAAGTAAATAATATGTGTGCTAACATGATTTTAGTGTGATAAAATCACTTACTAACCTTTTCATTGTAAAGTTATCAAATGTTACAACTTTGTTGCCATGATGACATAACGCTGTAAATCCAAAAACCCAAAAATGACTGATGATTTAAACAACTCTCCAGCTCAAATAATACAGAAGTTTTAACAGAAGAACGAATGTAAGTGCTTTATAAAATTACAAGCTTCACATTTCTGCTTTTAAATCCTCCAAAAATTGGCCCCATTCACTTCCATTGTCTTCACTGTTACCTCAATTTTATTTTTTTTAAAGAAGGAGGGATGAGTCAAAAATATTTTTTAGTGGTAATCAACATTATGCCACAAATCCTGTGATTGAGCTTATCTTGTATTGAACCCAGAATATTCCTTTAACAGGGTGATCAGGATTTGTTGACTCTACCTTATCCAACTTATTACACGGCTACTTACCAAATAAATAATCAAAAGGACATAAATTTAGTGATTTGAGTCAAAAACATATTTTTTTAAGATCCGTGAGATTGCAGAGTGATACGAGAGATGTGAAACTAGGACTGAAGAATGCCACGATTGACCAATTAGAATTAAGAATTCAATAGAGCCGTGTAATAAGTGTGTACATTCTATGAAAATTCCACTGTCTGATTATGCAGATATAACCAGCCCATTAAGACCATTGGTTAAACTGTAGCCAAGCATGTGGATGGAGAGAGCAAGAGTTAAAGCAGATGTTTAGGCGGCCGCTGGCCGGTGATGTGGCATTGGTCCATCAGCTGGTTATGATAAGGCTGCATTAATGAGCCCTCCTTTAGGCCTATATGGACAGGATGTCTGAAAAACGCCACTGGTGATGACAGTCTAACATAAGAGCTTTTACACTGCTGGGGCTTCATATGCTCTACTATATTGCAGTCCATGATTTCTGAATGTCTGGACGAAGAGAAATTCAAAGATAAATAAAAAAATAAATAAAAATAAAATAAAATAAATAAAACGCTTGGATATCTTCTGGTTAATATTTCCCTCTCAGAGGAATGAAAGCTGATGAAAGTGAACTTCACTCACCTCATAATGTCGACAGAATTCAAACTGTAAGCAGGGTCAGCTGTTCTGCACTGTGATAGGCTAGTTGTGCTGGAGTGGAGGAGGGATTCAAACAAACTGTAGGCAAAAAGCAACTTCATTTATTATTGAAAGGGATGTCAAGGCAACGGTTTGAGGGCTGCACAACCAGCAGGCAAAGCAGGATAAGAGCAGAAAGGACCACATTATGTTCCAGATGACTGAGCAACTGTTTATATACCAGCGCCGGTTCTCTCCCTCCATGAAGAATGAGAAATAAGAGCAAGAGAGGCCGGCCCGGCTGAGTTGGTCAGATGGCCGATGACTAATGGCCCAGGTTGCTCGACACACTCTGATTGGACGCCTTAATGAGCACATTTTGTGCCGAGTTTGGGCTCAAGCTTGCGGTGACCTTTGCACTGTATTGACCGAACTGACACGTAATTTTTCACATACTTCCAATTATCACCAGTCTTTTAAAGCCCCTATGCCCTCCTCCCCCCTGCCTACCCTCATGTTCCCTCATCCCAGTGTTTTGGATTTCTATTTGTTGTGTAATGGAGTACTGGAAAGGACCATCGAGAGACTGAGATATGAACCTGGATGTATGCTAAATTTGTTCAGCATAAAGCCTGACCAACACTTGAGTCCTTCAGTCTTATTCACATCAATGGAGGTTTAGAGGAAGTATTACAATATGTTAACATGGGTTAATTGCTGATTGTATAAACCATTGCTGTTAACTTCATAAGATCATTCTCTAATGAGTCACATCATAATCCCAACAGAACGCAACAGTGCCTGCCAACTTGTTCCAGTCTTTGCTCCGGAAGTAATATTCCCATTCATTTTTTTCATAGTGATTTCCTAAAGTACTTTATAAAAGAGTTCTAACCCATGAACCAAACCAACCAGCTCAGGTGAATCACAACATTACCAACTTTGATTTGAAGCAAAAAGGTATTTAAAATCAGGCAGAAAGACAAAAGAATGAGACTGTTCACTGAACGTCTTTAATGAGGGAATGAATTACAATCCTATGAAGCATTGCAAAAGACATAGTAAAATTAACAACAATGGAAAAATATAAAAATATTGATTCAAAATTGTTGATTGTAAGTATAAAATCAATATATTTAAAGTCAATTGCAAAACTGAAATATATAAAATATACATGTAATTTGAGAGTGTAGGGAGACCAACTTGACTGCATCATTCACAGTGCGTCATGGAAGTGGCATGCTTTGTTGGCCACGATTCTCTGATTTGTGGATCTTTCTCTGCTTTGATTGTGTAGTTCTTTGGCAGGAATTCCACTATTAAACATGAGTTTTAAAAACTAAAGTTGAAATGACATGGACTGATGTCTTCAGCAGAAGCATATACTATCAATTAACAACCTTAGAGCTCATGGTATGGTCTGTCTTTAAAGGTTTATTAAGTTATCGTTAATAATCAATTCTTCTGTTGGCTAAGAAACCCATGCCAATCTGTCCCAAACTGGTGCTTGCCCACTCTGTATTTTATTGTCACTACCTCATTTCCGCTTGCTTCACTGTCTTCATAATTAGCATTTTAGTAAGTGTCTATGTGCTGGTTATCTACCAGAACTCACCATCCCCTAAAACAAAAAGGTTCTAGCTACCACTGAAGTTTTGTTCCTGCATCTTTGAAACTTTGTGTTAAAAATCGACTGTAACAAGAACGGCCTGTATGCAGTTGCAGTATCACTGCATCATAACAAATTCCCATAAGCCTTCAAACTGTAGAAGAAGATTGTGCCCACATGCATAAAATAGTACATCTGTTACCCATCAACACAGAGATTGGCACTGCTGCTGATGGTTCAAGTGGTTGCCATCCACACCATGTTTTCCATACCGCTCCTAAATAGCATCTCAATCTGACTTAGGAAAGCATTTTCCTGGCTCACGATGCTGTGCTCTTCAAAACGCTAGCATCTCCCTGAAGAGGGAGGACAAAGCCTGCTCCTCCCTCTCTGCGCTCACAGAAACTTTCTTACTGGAGTTCAGCAGAGACCCAGCTCGGCCCATCTCTAATTAGACCCTGTCTATTAGCATAGGCTGTTCGGATGTTGCTCGTACGTACCTGCCTCTGTTTAACGGCCGTCCTCTCTGGGGACATATTCTGGAATCATATCATCTATTTTTTATTCTAGCCTCAGAGGGTAAAAATAAAACAAATCAATATTATGGCCTCTGAGTCTCTGATTGTATTGCTCACTCTGGACTCTTGGCAAGACCAGATTAAAAGAGACACCCTTGGCCTGCAGAAGAACGCATGTGATATCAACCCCTACCGAAAAAAGGGCAGGGCGTGTGGAAAAATGACATGCTCTCACATATGCGGTGATCATGCTGAGTGTTTTGAAAGGTTTTGGGTTTCCTCTGCCTCATCAAAGGGTCCGGGAACAAGGTGATGACTACAGGAGTCAGATATGAATCAGCAATTACCAGGACCCAATTGCAAATGGCCCCATGTGTGCCAAGTCAAATAGTTCCTGTGAGGTTCTTGTTATTGTCTGCATAAATTTACATGCAGAGCCACGGACTCAAATGCAGTACAGCGTTAAGAATGTGGGAGCCTAAGACATGTGAGTTTGCAAGTTTAGAGGCCATTAAAATTGAAAATCCTCACTGTTTATCAATTGTTTTTCTATGTAAACATCTTTGACCGTTGTACCACATCTCACTGTTTTTTCAGTGTCTCGCACAAGTGCCTTGTTTTGTAGATGCTGACGAAAGTTAAAAAGAACTTTAACTTTTGAAAACAAATCTGGAGACAACTGCGTTTTGTTCTATTTGTTGTGCCGCTTCAGGCTTTTTTTAGTGCAAGAATGCGTTTGGTCTGAACGGCCCCTAAGAAGTTAATTTACTTTGAATGACCATAACTGGAATGACCATTGAAGAATGCAACCACTCAGTCAAAAGCAGTTAAACAACCTAAAGTATCTGAAAAATTTAGAATGCCCTTGCACAAAGTACAAGGTATTCTCCTGTGAATGTTACATGGACTGTTGACATCTCGTTTGGTGCTGGTCCTTCAGTCTGTATAGTGCAAAGCTGCATGGCATCAAACTGATCATTATTTTGTTAGATTGATTGTGGTGAGTGCTGTTGTCAACATTGACCTAATGGTCATTTTTTCACCAGCCTATGTGAAGGTCAGCTTGAGCGAGGGCCCTAACAGGCTCCCACTCACCATCTCAGCATTGCGATTGGCTAGCATCTGAGACTGACCAGCAGACAGGGCCTCAGACAGGATGTCAGTGAACATCCTGGATCCGCCCACTGAGCCCCGCCTCACGTGTTTGTCAATGTCACCCATTAATTGGAATGATTGTCCAGCAGACTGGAAGAACCCGGCCCCTTTCTCTCTCCCGCCCACATGCCTTTGCATTTCTCATGAGCTATTTTCAGTGCTTTCCTCAATTGAGTGCACTACAATGCTGATCACTTTCCTTTTTGATTTTACAGCAGAGTGCTGCCTTTGTTTAGCGCAGACACTTTGAGCGGTTAAGAGGACACCTCTCCATGCTCTTGTTGTATTTTGCTTTAATCGTGCCTGGTGTGTGCGTGTGCTGTGCTTGAAACAGCAATGGGAGCTCTGTGTTGTCATTCAGGTATAGTCAGTCGGCGGTTGTTCCTGCCTTGCTAGTTTCTCCTCTGTGCATGCAAAAAGTGTCTCTGTGCAAGAGGGGGAAGCTTAATGCTCTCCACGCTCCCTGTGTATCAGCGGCAGCACGTTGAGTAATCTAGTTAAATCAGAGGCATAATGGCTGATAAAAGGTGTGCGGTTATTATAGAGCAGGGATCTGAGACTGGCATCGGGTGGCCCGAGCAGCCCCTGCTGTTTTGTTCTCTCATTTACATCACACATCACATCGTACATACACACAGAAGGAACAGAGAAGGAAGGAAGAGAGGGAGAGGGATAAAGAGAGCAAGGGATGAAAGGACACAGGAAAGAGAGCAAGGTGCCAATTTCAGTAAGTGCAAGTGAGTGTTTGGAAATGCAAGCGCTTCACAGGAACTGCCATATCAAAGAGCAGTTTTTATTTCACACGGCACATCTTGTTCCAAGCCTCTATGCATGAAGCTCTCATGAATTTCACATTGTGCCTGCAAATGGCTAAAATTAGCCATTACAACAAAGTCATGGAGACGCAAGCAAGGGGCACAGTCTGGCAAGCCTAATCTCTTGAATATTACATGACTGTAGCAACATTTTTGCAGAATTATATTATGTGGTTCCTCTGTTGTATCATGGCAAATTCAAGGCGAAAGATCCACTATGTGGCACTAAAAGTGAGTAAAAATTTCTCCCAAATGGATGATGTTTTCAAGGTCAGTGCTCTATCAAGTTTTAAATCATCAAAGTGTACCTCCCTACCCAAAACCCTAAACCTAAACTTAACCGATAGTGTCATTAAAGCAAATGTGACATGAAAAAATGCAATTGCTGATGCAGCCATATCATTTTTTCATGCTTCTATAACATTTTCGGCTCACGTATCGACTGTGTGCACTGTGGGACTCATACCCTGGTCCTTTGCATTGCTTATGTATCATGCCATCAGTTGAGCATAATAGTACATTTTATGAACTGATAATCTGTTGTTTTACTCGTGATTTATGTGAAAATGAAAAAGTAATTGCTGTTTTAGCGCCTCTAGTATTCATTTCATGAGGAAACTGCTGTGATATGTACAATGAGCCACGTAAAAAAAAAAAAAATTAAGTATAGTAAACGTGAATCTATGAGACCAGGTTGGACGGAGCTGTGTCCTCAGGAGACACTCGCAAGTTCTGTTAGGTTACTTAGGGGAATGATGCAGCAGCGTCCAATGCAAACCGCTAGCTGTTTATGACCCAATTGAATCTCAGTATTGATGCCTCTTGTTTTCTCCAAAACCAATGGGTACCAATGGCTTTATGGCCTTACTCCTGATAAGGTTGTGTGTATGCACAGCGATCCCATGGTGAAAAAGGGGAAACGCCACTGGTTCCCACAGCGAGGGGCAGTTTGCCTTTGGGATTAAGCTGATGCCCTCTGTCATGTGGGAAAAAGGAGAGTGAAAAGTGAGAAAGTGCAAGCAAACAACCCACCCCCCCTTCCCCCATATATCAGCTGTTTCTTCTGCTTTCCTAATCATTACCTTTACCTAGCTTTCAGAGCCTGATTGAGGACCTTGTCTCGGGGCAGATAATACTTATAAAGCTGGTATGATAAAGTGTCACTTATGTTTGCTCTTCTGTTTGCTCTGGGATTAAACTACTGCTGAAGTACTTCACTTCTCTCTGTTCCACACCCTTACACTGACCATGTAAACTCTGTGGTCGCTGTCAATAGCAATATTCCCATCTTCCTCTCTCGGATCCCTTTTTGTTTTATCTGATAGTAAAATGTTTGGTTGTTTATGGCAAAGTTGCATCTCTTCTTGTAAATACACCCATTATCCTCTTAAGAGTGCATTTTTGTGCCACTAGTGGCACCAAACGGAATTGCAATTTGGCCTGGCAGCATTTGCTCAGCCCATACTCTGAATATAGAGCAGGATTAACTGTTTCTCCAAACAATGGTAGACAGGAGAGTGTTTTGGATAAACAAAGCCATTATTTTTGCAATTATGTTTGGTGCCACTAGTGGTGCAGAAATTACACACTTAACTGTGTTTTGTCCAATGGAGAGGGAGTTTTGGGCAGGATTTGCTATGTGATGTTCAGTTTAAGTGGGAAGCAGATGTTAAATTTAGATCAGATGCTATAATTGTGGTGTGTGTTAATGATGTAGACATTTTGCATCTGTCTCCAAGTGCACAGGAAGTCATTCTCAACCAATCCTTTTTCTCTGCCAGAACCAGATTTTTTGGCATTTGCTAAATATTCCCTTCTCAACCACTAACTGTCATCATTGCTTATTTGCTCACACAACCTCTCAAACGTTAAAGTCAGAAAACTTTCACCTCTTTTGTCTCTCTTCATTAGGTGTTCCAGTTAGCAAGTTGAGTATAATACAAACATTATTGTAACATCAGATTATTCATATAACTATACAAAAGACATTAACAGAATATTGATTATCGATTGCAACAGTGAAATAGCATGTAAACTGCGCTAGAAAGCTCTTTTTAGGAGTAACCACTCAGGGTGTAATAGTACATCCAAACCACCAGAGGTGATAAACTGTGACCCTTACTCATAAATCTACATATGAATTGACTTCTTTAAATGTCATTATTATTTTCATCTATGACAACGTACATTTAAATTTTTCTAGAATATCTCCTGCTATTTTCTATTACAGTCTACACATATGTAACCCTCTCAAAATTCATCATAAAAAAACCTCCCAAAAAACAAAACAAAGCTAACAAAAAAAGATTGGGCTTTACTATATCCTTGTTTTGAAGTAAAAAGAAGCGAGAAGGTGTGTGTGTGTGTGTGTGTGTGTGTGTGTGTGTGTGTGTGTGTGTGTGTGTGTGTGTGTGTGTGTGTGTGATTTAATAACCCTTGCATCAAAGGGTTAAACAAAAGATTGAGTAATATCATAACAGACATAAAGGACATAGGAGGCAGATTTTGTACAATCTTGGTAGCTTTCCCTAGATCTGCTCCAAATGGCTGGGGAAACCCTTGGCTCCATTAAAAAAATCCCCACGCTGTGGCCCAGCATCTGATCTGTGCCGTAGGTTCATGTGAATTTGACAGAAATCAGCGCAACTCATCGCTGATGTGTCACAATGTATTAAGGCTGCCTGTTGAAGACCTGAGTGAACATTACTCAGCATGGCCCGCGAGGAGCCGCACAGACCCACTGGCTGTCTATCAGATACTCCCTATCCAAGTTTTCAGGAAAGAGCTGATATCACCAAAAGAGATGTGCTATCACCATTTGGCTCACCTGATAGAGAGGGCAGGAAGGTCACAGTGGAAAGGCAAGGGAAGGACAAGAAGGGATGGAGAGGGGGAAGTTTGGAAGGGAGTTTAAGAAACAGTGAGTGACAGTAAACAAACAGGCTTTAACTCTTTGTTTATTAGACAGGCACTCTTGTTTGGCTGTGTGATATGCACTTGCCTTTAGTTTATTTAGGCCTTTGATAAAGAGATTAGCAGAGTTATCCTCTGCCAAAAAGATGTCTCTCATTGACAGTTCTTTTTCTCATATCCCATCGACCACTAGGAGATGTGCTTGTCAACCTCCATGAGCGCCTGATAGATTGTTTCCAAATAAATTTAGATTAAAAAGTATAAATCTTTCAGCAGCCATTGCAGAAAAAAAAAAAAAAAAAGCATTATCCCAGCAGGATAATCCTCCTGCGATCTGTAGGAATGTACATTCTTTCTCTAAGCAGGAGGCCAGTCTTTTTATTAGCAGTATCACAGTGAGTTCGAGTCCAGCTTAAAGCCACAAACAGTATTGTGCTAATTTTAGCCTCCAAAGAGGATGAGGATGAGTGGCCTGCTGCTAGTTTGCCATATGCTGCTCTGCCGATAATACTGCACCAAGAACATTTTCCTGTCGATAGCAACTGGAACTGTGCGTCGGAGGTCCTGGAACTGTTACAAAGACATCTGAGCAGTTTGTAAGCAATATAATGAGATGTTTGTTAATGGGTCACATTGTACTCTCTGATAGACCTATATGTCTACCTCTATGCATTTATACAGAGCCTTCATTATTGTTGTTGTTTTTTCCTCCCTGACATGTAAATTTACCCTGCTGAATCTGACTGAACCTACTACAGCATGACTTGAAGTAATTCAATTTGAACACGTCAGAACCTCAATCGTAAAGAGCATTAATGCATAAAGCCTAACAAAGAACTAAAGAATTTTACAGGCCTATTTGGAGAAAGCCAATTTAATGCGAGCATACACCACCAAAGCTCCATATTTGGAGAATTTGGCTTCCCTTGCACTGTGTGCTAAAGCTATTTGACCTTAGTATTTGTCACTAGAGGCTGCTCACAGAGAGGGATTATTTGCTGGGGTGCTGGAGGTTTGGAGTGGCACTGGATGGAGGTGTGTGCAGATGGAGACTGGTGCAAAAAGCACCGGGGGGAGGGCTGTGTTAACAACAGGCCGAAAGCTTGACCCGGGACTGACCCTTACTAAACAACCCTCCCCCCCCCCACACACAGTGCCCAGTCCCAGTCTTTTGACATGGATACCTGCTGAAGGGATTTAGGGGGGAAAATAAAGACCTCCTCAAGCGTTTTTTTTTTTTTTTTTTTTTTTTAAGATTTAAGATTTAAGAAGTGAAAGAGAGATAACAAACAAACAAATATGTGTATACCTTTAGAGGGTGTATATGTTTGTGGAGAGAGGGTGTGTTTGCTTTAATGTGTGCTTGGGAGAGAGTGAATGCATTTGTGTGCGTGCATAAGTGCGTGTGTTTTTTCATGAGTGGTAACCCGATCACCGCCCATGTCCTGAGAGCCTGAATGAGTCAAAGAATGGCAGGAATCAGAAAGATTCCCAGGTTGATAACCTAAAAAATGCTAAGGTTCTGACTAAAAAAAGTCCCCAGAGCTGTCGCTGCTCAGTGTGAATGTATGTGTAAGTGCGCGTGTGTGTTTGTGTTTTGCGGTCTCAATGGAGGAGTGCACAGCCCGAGCTGTAATGGTATCACTCACATCCAGTTGCAGTCAGGAAGCAGACGTTCAGCCCAGCTCTGTTTCCGTCACTTCCATTACTAAGCCTTATCTCTCTGCTTCACCCCAAGCTGATAGAACTACAATTCCCCCACATCCCCTCTACTCCACTTCCTGTGGCCTCTGCAAGTCTGACAGGGTTGAAACGGAGGCCTTCGTTAAATGCAGTATGAATGGACATAATGGCTCTGCCACTTTGCATGAAGAGCCGCCTTTAAAAGACGAAAAAGCCCCTAGTGTTACAGTTCATCCCTCGGATGACTTAATAGAGATTCCTTCATCTTTCAGTGCCTCCCCTTTCCTTATAAACAGGACTCATCATGTTTAATTCTGCCATACTATTCACTCTCCACATTTAACAAACACAGGGGAAGCCAAGCAGGCTTTTATTAGCAACTAAATACCTTCGCATTTTCTACTGTACTTCAGACCAATGGATGGCGATACGCTACAGTGGGAGAAATCCCTGTGCATTAAAGCACTTATCTCAGCCTGTGTCATTAAGATTATCTACCAGAAGCCAATAATGAAGACAACCGCAGTTAACTAGATGGCCTTGGTACAATTTCGCTACCAAAATATAGCTGATTGTTGCTGATTGTGACAAGGAGGAGGGCGTGGCCGGGCTGTGAGGGTGCACGGCTGGCACTGAGTCAACTAATCAGCGGGAGAGAGAGGTAAAGAGGAGCCGGAGATGCCAGTTTGGGAGAGAGAGAGAAACACGTGGCCGTGCTGTGTGTGTGTGTGTGTGTGTGTGTGTGTGTTTATGTTTGTTTTATGTTGTTTTAAGTTCAGTTACATCATTAAAGTTATGTTGACTGTTCTGCCGGTTCCCGCCTCCTCCTTGCCTATCTTTACCTGTTACACCGATACTGAATAAAGCATACTTTCTGCATAAGTGCTCTGTGGATGTTCATGGACTATACACGCGCTCTGCTGTGAACTCTTTAGTTATAATCGCATTTACTATGACCTGCTACGTTTTACAATATATATTTTTTTTCTTTTGTAAAAATCCCATTTAAAACCATCCAAACTTACAGGACTGACACAGTTGACAAGAGCAAAAGCTTGTTTGATATAGCAACAATTGCTAAGGTTGAATTGGTCAGTAACGTATTTAAGGTGGGGCTTGAATTTCATATTTCAGAGTCAGGGGACGAGTATCATGTCTTTATTAGGCCATTGGTGTGTATTTTTTTAAACTCATTAAGAGTGGATGATAAGCGCCTGAAAAGCGCCCTTTACATGAGTTGAATTCCAAGCAGATTGCCGCAGTAAAGCATTTTTTTGCAAGGCAGCGAAGGCTCTTAGCTTTTGTTGAGTCATATTCCTTTTTTAAAAAATGCTCTCCTCTTAGCCATCCGGTCTGCCTGGATATCGAACAAAGCTGGCCCTGGAGAAGGTGTCAAAAGCTGTATGAGATAAAGAGAGGGAGTGCGAGAGAGTAAAGTTTGTATACTCTTTGTGTTTGAGTGTGTGTGTTGTCTCGGTGGAATCAGAAGACTCTTAAAATGTTCCCGTTTGAACCTCCCCAGCCTTCTCTTTCTGCCTGCCTTATATCTTCGGATTTTAAAAAAAATTACAAAGGAGAAAAATCAATAGTTACACGGTAAAAGTGCTCGATATGAAAGGGTAAACTCAGGGCCCTACACTTTCATTTGACCATTTTCCCCTGTGAGGTAGAGGAGGGAAGGGGGAGAGAGCAAGAGAGATGGCGGTTTAATGCTGTGTTTGTGCCCCTGGGCCCCTGTATGCTTTTCAACGTGTCGGGGGCTTCAGTGGAAGTGACCCCTACACAGACATGGACGAAAGAGAGCCGTAACATTTGCAATGACATTTTTGCCATCACCTGTGGGTATGCCAGCATTCTGATCCCAGAGACCTGGGAATATGCATGAGGAGCTCTCAGCTAGCTCACACGGGTGACTCGGGTTTAATTAGAGGCATTATCACACTGAATACCAGTCACATTATGCACCTAATACCCTCTCTGTTAGCCCCGCTGCAAGGCAATGACAGAGATGCACGAGGTATGGCTGAAAGAGTTGTAATTACACTCTTTTTTTCCCCAAATTATGAATTACAGGTCCGTCATTGTGATCATATATGTAAGAAATGAAAAATGATTTTTTGTTGTATTTATCTTAGAAAGTTGAGCATAAACATACAAATATGTGCAGGGAAATATCACATCACATCTGAGATCAAATCTCAAAGAGGCAAAAATTGCACCATGTCGCATGTCATTTTCTGCAAAAAAACTCTGCTTGTCTTTGCATTGATCTTTCTAAGTCAGAAGCTTCAGGATCTAGGCATATTTGGCTAGAAGAGCCAGTGATTGCTGGCAGCAGACTGCTGCTAATGTTTGTGTATTTTAGGAACGAAAAATGTATGGTGGGCATCTGCGAGCAATGCAAGCTCCCTTCAACTCTGAGTGTCTCTTGTTGGGAATCATAGCGCAGGAATTCCTGCATGTTCTGAATATTTTTAGGTGGGAGGCACTTGTGACCCATGCAAAAGGGAACCCCCACTGCCTGGTCCATTCTAACCATGTGAATGGCCTTAATACAATGAACCTGGCTTTTTCTTTTCTTCCCCTACCCTCCCTCTTTCCCTCCCTCCCTCCATCCCTTTCCCCCTCTCTCTCTCTTTATATACAACTCTGTGTGTGTGTTTGGGAAAATGAAGAGTGTGTGAATGTGTGCATAGTGAAAAGGCGGCAAATAGCAGACCCTTAAGGCAGAGGTTTTGCTGGACCAGAAAAGCTGTAGTACAGTCATCTGAGTGTGTGTTTAAATGCTAAGGGAGTATGAGAGAGCAGCACAGGTCACCTGACTCCATCCACGGGAAGAGGCAGAGGTGGACTTGAAATCATCCATGGACCAAATGTGGTGTAAAGCAAAAGCCAATCTGTTTCCACTGCTTGGTCCTATCCATCAGACCACGGGCAATAAAATTTAGTCAGAACACTTCTTAAAATTATTTCAAATGGCAAGCAGCTGTACTGCATGAGTTATGACAGACTGACTAATAACTCTTGCCTTGAATATTAAAATTTGCAGCATAAATGGTCACTAGCATATGTTGTGTTTTGGATGCTGGTGTGCTGGTATCTCTATCAGGGTTCTTAATGGTGAAGTGTGTAAATTCTGTGCCACTAGTGGAGGTAAAGAGTATTGCAAAGATAATGAAAAGTTTCAAACAATCCCCCTGTTTTCAATTGGTCAGACAAACATGGAGATCTCTACCCCAAAAACTAACATCGTTGGTTGAGCCAATGAGCACCCCAAGTCTGATTTGGTTTGAATACAATTTGGTGCCGCTAGTGGAGCAAAAAATTACACACTTCACCTTTAACTAATTTAACCAGCAACCTTTCTTGGTCAACCTGCTTCACCACTTAAGTTTTGGTCATGAACAGCATAGGCTGTGATGGCCCACTGACCAGGGGTGCATTTCCCGAACAACGACGTAACTCGCTGCTGAACCACCATAGTAGGCTACGATGCATCATTAGAGAAACTAACTAGCTAGTCACGAGTGTTTCCCGAAACCCTAGTAACTATGTCAAACATCCATCGTTCGAGCCACATTGGTTCAACGATGTGGAGCTGTCGTTAATGACATTACTCAGGGGGTGGACTAATAACTTCTGCAGAGATCAAATGGATATCAAATTATAACAGCACATTTACATGGACAGAAAGCCGTTTATTGTGAAAAAAAAAAAAAAAAAAAACTGCTTAAGACACGAAATAGACATTTACGTTTATATGCACAAAGAGAGGAAATACCTGGTTCGCTGACGCCCAAATAATTTAATCCAGAGAAGTTAAAACCCTTCACAATCTGAATTTTAATACAAAATATAATATCCCATTTGATGACCAAAAATACTCTGTCATTTTTTAACATGTGTTTTGAGTTAGTGCTTTTCTAATACACTGGGAATTCATCCAGTAGTTTAACATGTAGAAATGAGCATGTAATAGGTGATACTTGTGACTTGGTGCATCACAGTAGCATTGGAATGCCAGATCAAATGTAAGCAATCATTGTGTGAATCATTTCATGCAATGTCATTACTTCATTATCAACTACCAGAATAATGTCATTAATAAATTATGTACTGTAAGTGTGATTATGAATCCTATGTATGGAATGAAATACAAACCTTTATTGTTTTGCAGTGGTGATGACCCACCTTCACATACACTACAACAGTCAAGTAACTAAAGCTGTCTATGTAAAGATGTTCTCAATACACAAGATAATAGCCATGATAATATAAGCCAAACATGACACAAAACACATCCTTTATTTAAATCCTCAGAGACCTTCTCATTTTTCCCAAGCCACAGCATGAAAACTATGAAAAAAAAAAAAAAAAAAAAAAAAACAGCATGAAAGCAGCCTATTTTAAAACCAAAAACCCATTAACAGATGAATACAATAATTTGATAATCAAATTAAGCGGTGCCCTATTAATGTCACAAATCATTGATGAAACACACATTTAGCTAGTTAATTTAGATGATTATTAGCCACCAAGGTGTTTCTATCCATTTCTCAGGTGCATCAGTAGCAGGTGTATTAATGACTCTCCTAAAAAATACAGTATCTATGTGTGTATCAAATGCTCAACAATGGCGACTTTACAAAGAATCCCACAGCTTGAGCACAGAAGGCGACGCAGAAGTCAGGTAGTGTATATAAATGCCTACATAAGGACAAATTTCAACCCACTTGACCCTCTATCTGATGATGACATCATAAGAAAATTCATAAATACAAGGACCAAGATCCTTGAATTGCTACAGGTTGTGAAACCACACCTTCAGAGGGCCACAAGAAGAAACTACGCCATAAGTCCAGCAGTGCAGTTCTTAGCTGCACTGCATTATTGTGCTGTGGGAAGTTTTATGGAGGTGGTTGGTGATGGCTTGTGGCTCAGCAAGTCTTAGTTCAGCAAGGATGTGAAAGCAGTAACATCTTTGCTGTTACAGCTTATGAACACCACACTGACTTTCCCCAAAACTCCTCAAAAAATCCAGTCACAACATGGAAATTTGTTCAACTTCCTGAGGAGGAAGAGGGGGTCATGCTGGTGCTGCTGATGATGAAGATGCTGCTGATACTGATGATGATGATCCACTGAACCCACATCAAGACAGAATGCATCCTGCAGGAGCAGAAGTCAGAGAACATTTAATTCAGAAAATGTTTGGTTACTTTTTTTTTTTTTTTTTTTTTTTTCATTTTTAAATACAGTTTGGTTACTGTGTTTTCTATTATTTCATCTGACTGACATAAATTGTCTTAATAAATATTTTGTGTAATTTCCTACCTTGGTCTATTTTTCCCCCCTGCAAACATTAATTGAAAGACGTATACAAGAAGTATACATTTGTTTTCTATAACAAAGCCTATTGAGAATATTCCATATTCTATTATATTCTACTTCTGTGAACACCTCACAATAAACACAAAACCACTTACACAGACATGTTATCCCAAACAGAAATAAGATATATGGCCATACATGTATATTTCTACAATTATTATTCATTTATTTGGGCATATTGGCAATACAAAATTACACTGATTTGGGAAATTATGTTTTATATACACTGGCGGCCAAAAGTTTGGAATAATATACAGATTTTGCTGTTTCGGAAGGAAATTGGTACTTTAATTCAACAAAGTGGCATTCAACTGATCACAAAGTATAGTCAGGACATTACTGATGTAAAAAAACAGCACCATCACTATTTGAAAAAAGTAATTTTTGATCAAATCTAGACAGGTCTAATTTCCAGCAGCCATCACTCCAACACCTTATCCTTGAGTAATCATGATAAATTGCTAATTTGGTACTAGAAAATCACTTGCCATTATATCAAACACTGCTGAAAGCTATTTGGTTCATTAAATTAAGCTTAACATTGTCTTTGTGTTTGTTTTTGAGTTGCCACATTATGCAATAGACTGGCATGTATTAAGGTCAATATTAGGTCAAAAATGACTAAAAAGAAACAGCTTTCTCTAGAAACTCATCAGTCAATCACTGTTTTGAGGAATGAAGGCTATACAAAAAAACGGATTTCATATAAAGGTTTACACTACAGTCTTCAAAGACAAAGGACAACTGGCTCTAACAAGGACAGAAAGAGATGTGGAAGGCCAGATGTACAACTAAACAAGAGGATAAGTACATCAGAGTCTCTAGTTTGAGAATAGACGCCTCACATGTCCTCAGCTGACAGCTTCATTGAATTCTACCCGCTCAACACCAGTTTCATGTACAACAGTAAAGAGAAGACTCAGGGGTGCAGGCCTTATGGGAAGAATTGCAAAGAAAAAGCCACTTTTGAAACAGAAAACAAAAAGAAAAGGTTAGAGTGGGCAAAGAAACACAGACATTGGACAACAGATAATTGGAAAAGAGTGTTATGGATCTTAACCCCATTGAGCTTTTGTGGGATCAGCTAGACTGTAAGGTGCGTGAGAAGTGCCCGACAAGACAGCCACATCTATAGCAAGAGCTACAGGAAGCGTGGGGTGAAATGTCACCTGAGTATCTGGACAAACTGACAGCTAGAATGCCAAGGATCTGCATAGCTGTCATTGCTGCACACGGAGGATTTTTTGATTTAAGAAGTTCAGATTTGTTTTTTTCAAATTGTAATAGTAATTTTTCACGTTATTAATGTCCTGACTATACATTGTGATCAGTTGAATGCCACTTTGGTGAATAAAAGTACCAATTTCTTTCCATAAGAGCAAAATCTGTACATTATTCCAAACTTTTGGCCGCCAGTGTATATGAAAGTGTAATATTTTGAAATATGTAAATGAATGAATTTTACAATTACATAGCGCTTTTCTGACACTATACTCAAAGTACTGCAAATATGTTGCATATACTGTATTTACAGTACAGATAACTTTTTATATCAGTGAAAACCATTAACATGCATATTGTGTTTTACATATATATCCATATGTGAAATTTCTCCTTGGAAAATGTTGTAACAAAGATATTCGCTTGTAAATAATAAAATAACTCACCTTTTCTACGCAAAAACGAAGCCAATCCTGTGTTACAAATGTCATAAATCTTCGGAGGGTACTTCGAAGGGAGAACAGTTGTGACAGTCACACTGGAAGATCATTTCAAACAGAATTTCCAATAAAAATAACTTTGAACACCACAACTTCAAGCCTATCAAAGCTCTCAGAGTGGATGGTGAAGTCTTTGAAAGCAATAGGGCATAGGGGTGATAAGTCTGAACAGAACACACCCCAGCTGCGGTTAAATCAATGACGTTGACAACACAAACTAACAAGGAACTATGCTTCTAACCACAGGTGAAGAGCTGTAGTTCCAATTACACAACTTTGCGATGATGTTTGCGAATGTTCGTTGGAACTACGGTTTCGGGAAATGCCAAATCGTTGAACTATGTTGGTAACGATGAAACTTCGTTACATAGTTCGCTAACGATGCTTTTGGGAAATGCACCCCAGACCAGCATCAAATTAGCAGGAACCATCCAAGCCTTTTTTTTTTAGCAGAGATAGTGAATGTCAATCTTAATAAAAACTTCAAGCCAAGTCATCGTTTTCATAGCATGTAAATTAACGTTTGACATCGTGACACGAAAATGTGCTTGATGGATCGGAAGTGCCACTCTACTAATTTGTAAACCAGCAGAAAAATGGCTGACACTTTGGAGTTGTGTACGAAAAAGGCAAGAGGAACAGGTAGTGCCCTTTTTGAGTAATCAGATCATAACAGATTAGCCTACATCTTTCTGATAATGTCAGAAAGCGCCTTGAGTAAGTCAGAGAGAGAGAGAGAGAGAGAGAGAGAGAGGGTGGTGGAATAGAGAAAGACAGCTAGAGAGATTGAAAGAGCAGCAGACAAGATAATGGGAAAGAAGGGCTGAGCCAATCTGAAGAGCTGGCTGACAAAGGCATGATGAGGAGCTAACCTGTTTTTAGCAGCAGCAAGGCAGCTAGAGCGTCACAAGCTGATCTCACGTGTGGATGTGTGTGTGCGTACGTGGGGGTCATAAAAAATTCGCTCCCTGGTTAGCCGCAGGGCAACCTCCTCAGCCTCTGGCCTGCTCCAGTCACTGGCTTGCTCTCTAATTGCTGCATAGACTCCACCACACATGGTCAGATGAGATGACATTTTCCCTCTCTGTCAGTGCCGAACTGGACCGCACAACTGCCCCCCCTCCCTTCCGCACTAGTTGCTAAGACGCTGTCATAACCCATTAGCAGTTGGCCAAAGTTCGCCCGTGGCATTTCCTCATGGCATCAGCGAAAAGGTGCATAAATCTGCCAGTGGAGACTGCTGCTGGACTAATGAGGCTGTGAGCTTGTTTATGGACTAGCATCATTTTTATGATTATTTCCACCTTTTCAGACATCATTCACCTTTATTTGACGCGGGAAGAGTGCGAAGGCTCGGCAACGGGATGACATTTTGACACAAACGTGTTGGACAGATGTCGCCATATGAAAGCGCTGGCACTCCAATGCTAAATTAGCCCCAGACTCTACTAAGAAGAACTGGTATCAAAATGTGTCAAAAATGGAAATATCCAAAAAATTATCAAATAAAAAAATGACACTGATAAACAGCAATAATAATGCCATACTACCTGACAGAAATCACTGAAATGGCTGTCCTGAGAAATCACACCTGTGACAGCCCTAGACTCAGCAAAATAGAGTAAAGCCGGGCATACATGGTGCGAATTCTGATACTCGGGAGGTTGTGAGCCCCTGCACACGTTACGAGTCAGTTTATCTGATAATCGTACAGATGCAGTGGTACAAGACACAACTTAATGACCTGGTGAATTCCGAAGCTATCGCACAAATTTTTGCACTTTTTATTGTGTCACATTTTTGCGTGTTGACAGCAGACATGCTGAATAAAGATTGTTTTCTAGCGCAACCCGTATGGCGAATTTTTTTGTTTGAAGAGCAGAGAACAGCATGGCTTTCTGTAGAATCCTTCCCAATGATGTGGTCGTGAATAAAATAGGAAAAACACAGTTTTAGCACAACCATTTTCTCCAAATGTGTAAAACCTTCATGAACACTCAGTTTTCATTGGTCTTGTGAGTTGTAGCACCTTCTACTGATTGTTCAACTTCAGGTAGATTGCCAAATCGGCTCGTTCAACTGCACACACCTCACGAATTCAAGCCGACAGCACCCACATTTTTTAGACAGTTTTAAAAAATGATCGGGAGGTCGTGAGCTGCTCGTAAGCCGCTCGGTTCTGCTCATACGATGTGAGCCGCGACCACATGAGCACCAACGTTTTCCACGCGGTTTCTCCCGACTGGAAAAAAAATGGTCGGAAGCTCACACAACAGCCAAAAATCGCACCGTGCTCACCCACCTTAAGGGAAGCAGCACACTTTTTTAGCAAGAAATCTAGCCAATCAAAAGTACTCTCTGCCTATGAGTCATTTTGTGCATTCGGATATGCTGATGTCTTTGGAGGGCAGGGTTTTGGAGAGATTGCATGTGGTTGAGCAAAATGGCAAACGTTAGCAAAATAGCTAAAATCGCTACAAATTGCTAAAATCACTCACAACAACTTTAAATTTGTTGTTTCAAATGTAATAATTTGTTTTTTTTTGTAGCATATAAATGAACATTTGACATGACACAGCATGATTTTTAGGATTATTAACACTTTAGACTTGCCATCATCATTTGTATTTATTTGGAGCAGAAAAAGAGGGTGAAGGCTTGGCAAAAAGCTGACATTTTTTCACAAACGCAGCATACAGAGGCTGTCATATGAAGGTGAATGGATATAAAATGTGATCAAAACTGGAAATCAAAATAAATAAGTGAAAAATTATTATTATTTATTTATTTATTAATAAATGACAGCTAAAATCATGGTATACCTCCTGGCAGATATCACGGAAATAGGTGTCCTGAAAAATCACACCTGTGACAGTCCTACCTCAGCAAAAAATCTGACATCTTCGGATAGTGGGTTTTTGCAGAGATGGAACGCGGTTGAAGTTAGCAGAATGGCTGAAATCACCTACAGCACCTTTAAAAAGTCACTTCAAGTCATGATATCCGCAGCATGTAATAAACGTTTAACATAGTTTGACATTTTATTATGATTTCAACCTCTTCAGATTCACCTCCATCATGTCTTTTTTTTTTTTTGCAGAAAGAGCATGAAAGCTTGGCAACAGGCTGACTTATTTTTTTGACGAGAGAGTACATGATTGAAGTTAGCAAAATGGCAGAAGTTAGCAAAATGGCTAGAAAAATGGTAGATTTAAATCTCAAAATAGTCATTTTATTTTTGTAGCATGTAATGAACATTTGGCATCGTTTGACATTTTAAGATTATTATGACCTCTTAAGACTCCCCACCACCATTCATTTTTATTTGCCACAGAAATAGTGCAACAGTGGGCTGACATTTCTGTACAAGCATGCAATACAGACTCTGCCACATGCCTGTGCTGACAAAGAGGTTAAATGAGCCCCAGACTCTTCTAAGTAAATCGGTATCAAATTGCGTGAAAATGGAAATACCAATAAAATTGACAGCTTTCGTTTTTTCCCCCCTAGTTTGCCTTGAAGGTCCTGGCCTTCAAAGGTCAGTTTTAGGGATAAATATTGGGGATAGGAGGTTAAATAGTTCAAAATGGCTTGAGGAGGTGGAAGACAAAAGCTCTAGGGAGCGCACACGCAACAGTTACCTCAGACATCACTCAAATGCCCCCTGCCCTCTTTCAATCTCTCGTTCTACCCTCCTTCCTCCCTCTGACCTGCTATCCAGTGTTTGCTCCTGTTTTGCTAACTCGCATGGGACAAGCCCTGAGTTTATTATTTTAGGCTCTGCTGAACACGGACCGGTCTTTACACCGGATTTGGAGCATTTGCTTCTAATGAAAATGGTGTCTTAGATTACAAACCAGTGGTGCCACTGCCTTCCCATGTGGGAGCCGGGAAGTTCTATTTGCCTAAAAACAGTAGGAAGACACACTGCTCTTTAAGCCAAGACTGTTTTTGGCATTAGCTAATGATGTAATCGAAACTCACCTTTGACGTCTTATAGTGTGTATGTTTTCTTTTTTGTGTCTGTGTGTTGGGGGAGGGTGAGTCAGCTTCAGCTCTGGTCAGTTTCACAGTAAGTGAGTGACTGAGAGAAAGTGTCCTTGTGTAAAAGGCAAAGCCATTGTATCTACATAAGTCTTCACTTAAAACGTCTCAGTCTTTTCTCTGGCTTCTCTCCTAGGCGGAGAGGGTTGACGGAGTGTTTTATATGGAATGTAGAAAGTCTTCACTCTCCTAATGGCGTATATAATTCAGGTGCCCGCAAGGCATGCTTTCAGGAATTCTTTTGCCTGAGGTAATGGGGAGCAAAGACTCTTTTAGACCCCTTGATTATTCTATTGATGCACGGAGCTGGAGAAAAAAGATATCTCCAACTGGATTACTGCAGACATTTCCATTAATTATCAATGAAACAGGTGCCTTACGTCGCCGGCTGAAAGCTACGAGTTAACCCACCTTAATCTCTCGGTACGAATACTGACAGGGCTTTTGCAAGTGCTTTATATGTAATCAATAAGTTACTCTCTCCTTTCCTGTGCCTTCGCCATTGAAAACACAGCAATGTGTGGTTGTTTACCTTGCTTGAGTTTCTTGTATGGTTTACTATCTGAATCGCGGATTCCTAATAACAATTATGAAAAAGTCTTCTAAATGGTATATTTGGGCTCTCATTGATGGAAAATGAGTACGATAATTGGGGATCAAAATAAAATTAGCGCACACAAGCAAACATGAAGCTGAATAGGCGACATAAGCCATCTCTTCTATGTTGGTAAGTTGAACTGTCCATAATGAAGCCTTATCGAGCACCCACAGGTTGCTTCAAGCACCCATGCAGCATTGTTATTAAAATGCAGCACTTTGAAAAGCTGCTGTTTTGTGCAGGAGCCATATTCACCCCCCTCTTTCTTCTTTTTCATAGTGTGTAACTCCCCCACCTGAGGTAAAAAGGCACCGGGGCGAGCTTCAATCAATATTTCCCTGGGATAATGAAGACTAAATCTCTCTGTCATTCTCAATTCTTTGGTGACTCACTGTGTTGGAAGGCAGGGGGGAAATGCGACCTTACAAGTCCATTGTGCTCTCGTTCACTCTCTCGGAGCGTTGTGTGGGGGATGAGAAAGGGGGGTTATTTATAAAAGTATTAAAAATGAATGCATTCAGATGTGATGCTTCAAAGCTGTACTGAAGCTCTATTGTTGCCAGCTTACCCATTGCTTAGTTTAAAAAAAAGTGCTGCATAGTGACCTGGAACTGGCTCCCCTGACACCTGGTGTGTTCTCACAGGTGATGGTTTGGACAACAGTGTGGCATCACCCAGCACAGGAGATGAGGACGACCCTGACAAAGAGAAGAAAAGGAATAAAAAACGTGGTATCTTCCCCAAAGTGGCGACCAACATCATGAGGGCATGGCTCTTCCAGCACTTGACGGTGAGTCCAGAAAAAAAGAACATTTCCTCTCTCTGCCTCTTTCTTTAAGTCTTCCACAGCCAATAGTCCGCGCTGCACTTCAAAGCAACCGAAATGGTCAAATATAGTGCTGATTCTACACACATGCTCGCCCACACACACACATACACTTTATCTCCCCAAGCCTTAATCACACGCACTCAATAAGTTTTAAGCCAAGAAAAAAACAAACAAAAAAAAAACAGCCTCTAGCCAAAGATGGCAGAGATAGGTGTAACAGAAGTAAGCCGCTGTTTTCCATTCTTTTCTGCTGTTATTTGTAGAGAGTTTTGGAATTCTCTCTAAAATGTGTGTCAGTGGATTATTCCAATCAACAATGACTGTACAGCTCAAAATGACATGAAAAAGGGCATCATGAGACATGCAGAGGCCCCAAAAAAGTATTTGGACACTAAAGCCACACTGAAAAATTGCATTAGATAACAAAATGTCAAATTGAATTTTATTGTGAAGAAATATATTAAAAGCACACTTTTTAAGCAAAACATTTCACAGTGTTCTTCCAAGAATACTTTTTTGTTTCAAGTTTGTTGGGTTTAAAATGAGAAAACAATAGATACTGTTCAAAATGAAGACAAAAGTCAAAATGTTTGCCTAAAATTCACCAGTTTGTTTTAAGTAATTGCAAATATCAGAAAAGTCAAGTTAGTTCAGAGAGAAGCTCTTAAATATGTGTTTTGTTATCTAATGCAGTGACATTCATACATTATTAAGTGTGGCTTAAGTGTCTAAATGTGGGGCCACTGTACGTCTAGGTTACACGGATTGGAACAGAACTGGGTTAGCTTGTTAGTGGAATGAGCATGTGTTTGGGGGGGGGCTGGTGGTTAGCTCTATTGCTGTGGCTGTCCACACCTGCTATAGAGAAGTGATAGAGCAGTATGTGCCATTGATGTGGTCGACTCTTCCTCCTGCTTTGATGGATTTCACTTCCTCTATTGCATTCACCACAAAGTAATCAGAGTGCTGTCAAGACACCACTTATCTCCATATATCTACCCTCCTCACAGACTTAAAACACTCTCTCACACATACAGTACACACTCTGAGCATTACTGCACAACACAATAATGTCTCTTAATTAGACAGCAAAATGTTTACATAGGTTTCTTTGCGATGAACACATTACTTAAGGCTTCACTCTGTACATGTTTCACTTTATGATTGTGGGCTGAAGTAGCTATTAGGGCCAGCGGTGTGTGTTTTTTAGGTGTTGAAAGGAAATGTGTTTCTAACCAAACTGGAGTCAAAAGGGAGCCCATTTGATCAGTGCCAAAAGCCTCCACATGGCCACCGCCCACCCCCCCCACCCATTCCCACATCTGTGGCACAGAAACTATGCCTGAGCCCCCTGAACCTTTACCTGCCCCAAGCATGCCCCCAACACACACACACCCTTAAACCCCCACCAGCTATCATATTTAGGGGCCCCAGGAGAAAGGAGTGTGAAAAGAAAGCCATTTGCCAGTTCACACACGTGCACACACACATATACACAAACACAAACAACAGTGTGGAATACCCACAAGAAGCTTTCCTGTTTGTCCTGGCTGACTCATATGGTGGACAGCCTTGTATCATTGAGGGCTTGCTCTGTCTTCAAGAGTGTGTGTGTGTGTGTGTGTGTGTGTGTGTGTGTGTGTGTGTGTGTGTGTGTGTTGGGGGACAATTTTTTAAAATAAATAAATAAAAATCCTCTTGGGAGAATGTGAAAGATACAGTATATACAGGATTCTAAACAAAGAATTTGTTTTTTTTTTTATTTAGGGTTAGGGTTAGTATGAAGTAATTAGTGGTGCGGGTTAAAACGTGACTCACTATTACAATTGCTCACACTTAAATTTATTATATTTTGTCATGACATGAATGATATAAATAGGGATGTGCCGAAGCCGAATACCTTATTCAGAAAGGCACAAATAATGACTTCAAAACGAATAATGGATTTATCCGAATAATCGAAACAATATTCGTTTGACTGATTATCCAAGAAGCACAAGGATAAAGCAACATTTTAAATAAACATATCCAAATTTACAACAAAATGATGAGTCTGTGAAGTCAATATTAGTAGCCTACTAAAGTGAAAAAACGTTTGAATGAAAATGTGCATGGTGTGATTTCAGATTGGATGGGCGCGGTCTCGACTCCGTTTGCGGTCTCTGTTAATTGTGTGCGTCTGGATCTTGTCAAGTGTAACATTAACTAAGACACTACATCATATAGGCTACATTTTCCACTCCTTAATATATCTATATTAATGTATCACACAATTCACACATAATGATTTCCATGTATTCATTTATAAACCAACCCAAGCGAAATGTTAAATTCCTGACCTGAAGTGATGATTTCACAGCGGAGCTCGTCTTTTCACCTCTAAATGTTGACCACATTTATTTTCACATCACCGATTAAGGTAAGTATCTGGTTAAGACTTTATTTCAAAAAAGATTAAATGCTCCATAAAGTGTATCTATTCAGAATATTCCCGCTCATGTGATACAAAGAAACTAAAATATGTGCAATCTTTTTTCCCCTCCCTTTAAACTATACTAAATTTGAAAATGTTAATGTAACATTATTATTATTATTATTATTATTATTGTTATTATTATTATTATTTAGCTAATTCTGTACATGTAATTAAACTAAATAATTATGTCCTCCACATTATGTTAAAATATGTGTGCACAAATCAGCCTCGAGTGTAAAATTCCTGATATATTTATGGGACTTTCACCTATTTGTAGGCTATATTGATTTCTTTTAATGTTTGTATTTAATGTTCGCTGCAAAATGTGTGCTTGACATTTCACAATTGCTTGACACCTCATGCCTCAGTTAACAACGTATTCTACAGTTCATGAGCATACATATTCAGCTTCATCTGGTAAGAAAAATAAAATAATAATATAATGAAATAATAATAGCACAATAATAATAATAACACTCATCGTAATAATAATTTGTATTATTTTTATTAGGCAATTATTATGAATAGGCACATACAAGGCATATTTTATTTATAGAAACTATACATGTAATAGAGCTACATTTTAAAAATGGGTGTTTCATTTAGTTTCCAGTTTAAGCCCCACCCACATTCAGTTCTGTCTGAATACAGAGACAGATACAGATAATTTTGTGATAGTAACAGATACAGATACAAATACAGATAATGGCTGCACTGCACACCCCTAGATATAAATCATGCAGCTTGTTGAGGAGAGGTGGGCTAGAACTTTTCTTAGCAGTCCAACTTATGGTTTTTGAGCGGTAAATGATACAACAGGTGAAAAAGAACATTGGCTGGACGTTGGCGATTCTTTGTGCTGTTGATTTGTAGTAGGCATTCCTACTCAACTGCAGTATCCAACTGTATCCAGTGGCAGATAGCTGTCTTCACTCCCATTGCTAGTTGCCAGAATGTGTCACTGTTTATTTGCATAAAGTAGAACTCTGATCAACTTTGCCACTTATGGTTGCTGCAAATCGCTGTTCATGTGTATGCCCCTTAATTCTGGAGAGCGAAACAAAGCACATAATATAAAAAAAAGGGAAGAGAAAGAGAAAGAGCCCAGTCCCATAGAATAGAGTTTCTAAGTGTCTGAGGAGAAAGAGAGAGAGAGATAAACTTAGAAACAGGCAGAGAGAGAGAGAGAGAGAGAGAGAGAGAGAGAGAGAGAGAGAGAGAGAGAGAGAGTGAAAGGAAGACTTACTTTGACCATTTTGAAAAATATAAAAAATAAAAACAGCTTAAACCAGCCTAAATGAGGTTTTTTTGGTTTTAGCTGGTTTCCACTGGTAAGGCTGGTATGGTCTGATAATTTTAGAGGGATTTGAGACTTGAAAGACCAGCTAAACCAGCTAAAACCAACAAACCACCGCTGGTTTAAGCTGTTTTTTTTTTTGTGTTTTTTTTTTTCAGGCGATACAGGGGTTGACAGTCTTTATCAGAAGCATAAATTAAATGACATTTACACTTTATTATAAATAGATTTTCACTGTGCTCCTTGCACCAAACTTTGGACATTAGACTCATTTCACTTCCTGTGAAAAGTGCCTCACACTGACAGATCAGCATTTGTGTAGGAAACAAAACAACATGCAGCATGCGAGGTACGGATGACTGACCGTACGGACAATGCAGTCACTTTGCCTTCCTTCTCCAAACGGCTTGTACTTAAAGGACTTTGGAAAGTCTCAACCAGGCCTACATGGAAGCTAGAAAGACTGAGAGAGTTTATGAGAGAGGTAGCTGTGGAACATCTGATATCTGTTTTCCTCTGAATCGATGTGTTAAGGAACAGGACTCATGTCTGGCCCTTGGGGATAAAGACGGCAGCAATTAGCAAGCGCCACAAACACAGACATCAATGACAGCTTTCTGTCTTATAAATATAGAAATATAGATTACATATATGCCCTGCAGTTTATAGCTCAACCGCAGCAAGAATGTGCTCTTTTCGAGTCACATGAATCAACCAGTGAAGCCATTGTGCTGAGACGGAAGTGTGAGGTGGGTGGCAATACGAGATTATTCTGACAAGCTGTTCTGTGGAGGAGAGGAGGACAGGAAAACAATGAGTGGAATGGAGAGAGATACAGAGGAGACTGTGTATGTGTTACGGTGTAGCTACACCATGAAGCCACTCTTTAATCAGTTGTTTTCAGTCCCTGGTTATTAGCCGCCTTGCAAAGCGAGTAGAAGAGGGCGGTTTGCTGGTCTGAAAATAGTGAAAAGAAAGCAAGAGAGAGATGCTAGCTAATTACTCACCACTCACAAGCATTTTAACATGCTGTAAAGCTGGCGCGAACACATTCCAATAAACTTTGTGGCAAAGAAAAAAACACACAAGAGGCCCTAAACTTCTGTTATTTTTCCTGCTTTAACTGTTGTTTGTTGTTTTATTTTATCAGAACAAAGATCGTGTAATTGTGCCAGGCATCCTGGAGAGGAATGCTTGGTGCACTAGGCCACTTTCCTGTTCCTGCGGGCGTGAAATTAGACTCTTTTGCACTTGCCCAACCGCCACCCCCCCCCCCCCCCCCCCATTCCTTGTTCCCTCCAGATTTTCACATTTTATCTTACAAACAGTATTTTCTTGTTTAATTTAACAAGAAATGAGTAAAAAATGGAAGCCATTGCCCCAAATCCTGCTGTGCTTATGTTTTTGCACTCAGCTCCCCAGTGAAAGGGCAATTTGCAAAATTATGTGATAGAGTAATTAGATGAAAGCCAGGCTTCAGATTGTTGCTATGCAGCCGTGGTGAGGCCTGATCCTGGAACAGCTGAATATCAGGCTGGCACGCCTGGCTCTGGGCTTTATCCTGTTTGTACACAGAACTGAAGAGCGGGAGGGAGCCTCCATCACAGCTCGTAAAAAGCAAACCACAGCGCAATGTGCAATCAGCCTTTTTTCTCCCCCAATTTTATGTGCTGCTTGTGTTCGAAATGAAACTGGAAGGCATAATCGCTTTTAATGCAATTAGGCTCCAATTTAGCACCCTCTTCACACACATGTAACAATTCTGGTGGAGGTAACATTCTTTTTTTTTTGTTGCTTTCTTGCTGGGAGCACGTTTTGCAAACCTCAACTGTGCTGCATCTTGAGCAGAACCAGGTGTGAAAAACACTATAACTCATTTCTGCACTTGATGGGCTGAATCGCAGAGGTCCCAGAGCTGGTTGGACCAGCAGGGTTGTGTCCTTTTCTGGGAGTTGGGCTGAATTTGTTGCCCCATAGTTGGAGGTTGGAGGCGGGGGGAGCGAGTCGGGTTTGAGTTGGCCTGTTGATGATTTCCTGGGCAAAATTACAGATGTTCAGCATATGACCTCCTCAAGAAGTAGTGCTTGTAAAGCACAGAGTGTTTTTCAAGAGGCTGGACTTCTCAGTTGTACTTTAAAACAACACTGGCAAGAAGTCATACATTTGGCAGAGATCAGTGAATTTTCCATTTCCATGTCCATTTTAATTCACTCTTTAAGTCAGTTTTAATTTACTCTTAAGCATCTTCCACATTAACATAAAACTGAGCACATGTGCAGGGCCCCATCTCACCGTGAGGATGCCAGTGTGTGCACGCATGGAGATTTGAGGCCCCCTCCCCAAGAAGAGGTGAGCTCTATGTTTTAAAGACAGCGGTGATGAATCATTATTCACATCATGTGTGCTACATCCACCACTGTCAATATGACGCTTATTAATTATGCATCTCTTCTTGTTCTCCTGCCTAACTCCCGTCGTGAGCCTGGCTGAAGGACGGTCCTAAGAGGTGGGGCAACAATTACGAGAGGGAGGGTGGGTTGTTCCACCACATCACATTTTTCTAAATGTACCCTTACAAAAAAGTGGTGATACTATGGTACAGCAATGTATCAAATTAATATACCAAGCTACTTTGAAATAAACCATGGTACTTGATGTCTACCATATCCATACCATGGCTTCACATTGTACCCGAAGGTACATTTCTGTTGTTCTCTAGACACTTAAACACCCTCAGAATGCCCTTTCCACAAAGAATTACAATGTCCATTTTGTTTTGCCTTAAAACATGGTTGCCATTATTGCAAGTGAGGCTCCTGCCTGGCTCCTCTTTGTCAGAGAGAGTGATGTCCTCGTAAACAAAGTTTAGGCATGGTAGAAGTTAGCCGAGAACCCACTCTGAATGGCCTTGTCAAAAAAGCCACCCCAGCCTTTAGAGATCAGAGGTCAACCAGGCCTCAAATTCCATTAGTATGTGGTTGTTTATTGCCAAAGCCCTGGGATGTCAGCGCACTGGTCACCCAAGGCAACCCCAGCATGGCACTTCGCCTTCGACTTGGTGGGGAGCCCTACTCTGAATCTCTCACCTTTATCAATCAAGGCCAAACCTCAAGAGAGTCGTGCACATACTCAAATCAAATAACCGCAGCCAGCCTCTATGAAGAAACTGGAGCTCTGTGTGTATATATTTTCTTTCCAGTCTTTCATTTAGTTGTTAATTTATAAGGAGAGCAGAAAGTCCATGAAGATTAATATTTGCAAATTGAATTTAGCAGCCTATGGTCTCTGGTTATTTCTTAATTTCATCTAAGTAGCAATACTGGAGGCGCCACAAAATTGAAAAAGCTTCAAGGAATTCTTCAGACAGTGAGGATCAAGCACTCTAACTGTGGGTCTTTAAAAAATTAGATTATGTCCCTTGTGCGCTTTTGAAATGTGTCTTTGCTGTTTTACTGTGTTCCTTGCAGTCGACTGGATCTCTACCTTTAGCTGTTGTAGCTTTTTTTGGTCTCTCTAGTGTTTTTGTTTCAGAGAGAGGATACATGTTTGTGAAGCAATGACTTGATGCTTTATATAAAGGTAGGTGTCAAAGAAGAGGCAGCTGAGTCAATCTCAGGGTTATGGCTGCCCATAGAGGCAGGATGCGCCCCCCTTGCTCCCACATATTGTAATGAAAACATCATCAATTACCCCACTGACAGGCCCCTGGGATGTGGGGCAGGCAACTCTTTTGGGCTGGTCTTTGTGGATAGACAGGCCCCCCTGCACCCCCACCTCTCACCCCAGAGAGGGAAAGAGAGAAAGGGTGGAAAAAGACTATATATCCATCATTGGCAAGGCTTCGAGGGTGACAGCGTAAAAGGCATTGGTGTGTCGTGGGCAGAATGGATTGAATTGGCAGACTCCACATGGTGCAAGGAGAGGTGGAAGGACACTGCTCTGTCACCACTGATGCGGCCTTTCACAGGCCATCTGTGCCCTGATTGATGAACGCCACATCAGTGGGCCTTTTTCTACCCAAGCCCACCATGGAGTCCCCAACGTCAGCTGCATATTTTGCATTGAACGCATCAGGCATCTGAACAAAAAAGAACAGTGTTTAATCGACACCACTCTCTCGTTCTGCATCTCAACACACTGGGTTTGCTGCCTTCCTCTGTAATGTCCCTGAAGGGCAGTTAAGTTTTACTTCATATAACCTCTGAACTGTTTGAAAATGACTGGTCCAGATGAGAGCTGTCCCTCAATCTTACATTCCCATCCATCGATCTTGCTGCTCCCAAGAACCTGACAACTTTATAATGCCCTCAGGGTCAGCCACTCTGCCATGGTGTCGGAGAAGATTGTATTCATGTACTGTAGTTTCCACAGGTGGGCCTCACTGAATTCCACCGTCCTGCTTGTTAACATGCTTTGTTATTATATGCAGTTTCATTACGTTGTCTTTTAGGAAAGGTTATACACTGGTCAACTATATCATAACAGTATTGTATTTCATTATCAACCACTTGTGATGATTTAGCAGGGGCAGCAAGGGGCTCCTGAGAGTCAGTTCATCCTAGCCCAGTCTCTTGTCTACATACCAGCCATGGCCTTAACATGTGAAACCGTTCTGGCTAATGCTTATCAACCAGTTTTAATGTCTGTGTAATTCTACCTAAGATGTTCTGTCAGCATTAACTCCTCAGGATGTTCCTGAAGGAAGCTAGGTCCTCAGGTGTGGTGCAAGGTTCTCCAATATTCACCACCTGCCGAATAGTCTGTCTGTCACAGTTATTCAGTGGCCTACTGTGGAAATAGCGAGAGAGAAAAATCCTGAAGTTTGGATTAAATAAGTCTCCACTAGGGAGGAAAGTGTCCCTTGAAATGATTCAGCATTGATGACCATAGCAGTTTCAGGGCCGTTATTATTGGAATGGGTTTATGGGGCATTTGGGAAGGGTGTTAATCACAGATTATGATTGGTGCTTCAACCACCCAACTGCCAGGGGAGGGAAAGGCAGATGATACAACCTAAGGTAACATGAGGACAGTGGAAACAACAAGATTGGGACGTCCACTTAAGACTACGTTTGTGGCAATTGGTAGCTGTCAATTTGCACATTTCGTTGTCAGTCCAGCATGCTGTGTTCTGTAATCCAATTTAATCCAAGGCACACCGTAGGACAGGGTTTAGCTGTGGTCATGCCCAGCTAGGTGAAGGTCCATTGCTGGTTTTAGACTGTACAAGATGACATGTTAAGGGCCGTTCAGTCAGACCATATTATTGCACAAAAAAGCAAGATGCAGCCTTACGAATATAACACAACGCAAGTGTCTTGAGACACTTTTTTAAAGGTTGAAGTTCTTTAAAAATTCTGACATTCCTTTACGAGACACTAAAAAAAAGCGAGACATAGCACAATGGTCAAAGACATCCATCTAGCACATGTATACTTCAATTGAAATGCAGCTCACACAAAAGCACGTTCCATGTGAATGGCCCCATATTCTTCATATACCTCACATTTGTGGCTCTGCTGTTTCACTCTAGCTATGCTGTAATCGGCAGTGCTCAGGGATCTTTCCACCTGCAGTCAGCAGCTCAATACCCTTTACTTACAGCCACTGCAGAGCATTCCCGTACAGAGCAGAGCTCCAGCACTCTGTCCCAGATACTCTTGGCTCACTCTGTTTGTGTGTGCATGTACGCGCCAGTGTGTGCCTGATGGATTATATGGCAGCAGAGATGCGGTAATCAGTTTGCATGTTTGCTGAACTAATTTATTAATTCAGTTCCTCCTACTTGTAATCTCAACCATGCGTGCTGCTCTGAGCTCATTGTGCTTTTCATCTGGGGAAAAACAGTTCTTGTGGAGGAAACAGCTCTACCCCCATGTCACTTGATTGGGCTTTTTTACCCTTCGTCAGGGAAAGTCACATAGATTCAGCAGCATAATTGTTTGGCAATGCATCTGAAACAAGAACATACAAATTAAACAAAACACATACTCTCTGTTCTGCATCACTATCAGGCACACCCAAAATAACACTGCTTAATTTTGCATTGTCCCATTCTGTTTAAAAGTGAAGGGGGCCAAAACATTGGCAAACATTTTATAGTATATCATGAACTGTGCTGTCTTGAAGAAGAGATGACTTGATGACTTTTTAATGGAGCTAGCATGGCCTGTGCCCTGTATCCTAGACCCTTTAAAAGTGCCGTTGTCTTTGTTGTCATTGATTTCCCAAGGCAATGAACAAAGGGGAAATGGTCTTAAAACCTTTTAGATTTGTCTTATTTGTCTTAACTTTATCCAGCAGCTGGCAGAAACTTAACAATTGAATAGGATTCTCACCATTTAGTTCTGATAGTGGATCTTGAACTTTTCCTGCTGCGCTGAGTGCTTGGTGTTTCCTATCGCAATAAGGGATGCATGGCTGCATGGGACCTGCATTGAGAGCGCCTGCTGATCCATGTCGTCCCTACGGAGATTGTCGCGTGCAGCCAGGGGATCACTCCCCTCTATGTGAGGGATGTGCAGTGTGTCTCGGGCCAGACATAACTATATTTCATCAGATTAGATTCACAGGTTAATAGAAACTGTTATATCACTAAAAGAGAGAATAAGAGAGAGTGAGAGTGTTGGTCCAAAGGCCTCTTTATTTTTCCTTCTTCTCTCTGTTGTGTTTTTGCTGCAGTGGAGGAAGCAGACAGAGGCAAGGCGTTGCTCACTTGTTTATTACGACAGATTAAGTCATTGATTTGTATAAACTGTGCACCGATGGAGAAGGATCTCTCTTCCGCTCAGTGAGAGAGAGAGAGAGAGAGAGAGAGAGAGAGTGAAGAGGAGAAATATGTCTCTCTGTGTTCTCTAACTCTGTCCTTCTTTTTTCCAGGCTGGGAAAAGGCATAAGGGAGCAATTGTAAAATACCTTTACCTTCTTTTAACTCTTTTCCAACCATGACCAGGTTTCTCCTCCCCCTCAGGCCTTAAACTGAGCATTAATTAAAACGGTGATGGCAAAAGGGTAATTATGATAATAGCATAATAATATCATGCAGGTTATTCGAATTTTTTTGTGGTCCCAAAATTGCTTCCTTTGAGTTTCGCATTTCAGGGGCATTAGCTAAAGAATAATTTCCTTGAAAGTAAAGACATTGGAATGGATTCTTTGGTCAAGGTGCAATATGGTAACCTGATTCTCTTAACATTTAATACATCATGAGTTCCTGCTCTTGCCACTTGTCCCCCACATCAAAAACCCCAGTTCTAGCTGCTGAGAGGCAGGAGGGTGGAGCAGTTTGTGTACCGAAGCATGCCTTAATAGCACTGATTTGCATTTCACTCGCAGTCCTCTTGACAATAGCTAAAACAATCATTTGGGTTTTTAACAGCTTCAAACGAGCACAAGCCACTGTGATGCGGCTGACACTTTCTGAAGTGGAGCCGATAGGGATGGCACGTAGCTCTTTGTCCATAATGCTACCTGCCTGAGTGTGCTCAAATCCCCATCCTAGCAGATATCAGCCTCCCCCGCCGAGTGTCGGCAGCCCACCTCCAGTTGCGGTTGGCATGGCACTGCATGGCGCGGCTGAATTACTTTTCAATGTTCCCCCCTCAAATAGGCTGTAATTACAAGCTTAAAGAGGTTTAGTGGTCCAGTCAACTACATAATCACCCCTGAATTAGCCCAGGCTCATCAGCCGCAGTCCACGGAGCTCCAGTCAGTGTTTCCAGGCTGGCCCCCTTATTACCGTGCGACTGTGAACAGCAGGTGTGAAACAACACACATCCCCTTAAACACAGACTCCACACCCTTCAACTGGGATCTGTAATGAGACCAAATACGAGACTGCCTACTCTACTGAGACTGACATCAGATCATTGCCTGAACCAAGCTTACCATTTTAAAATGTCTGTTGGTGCTTGAAGCTATAGGCCATGCTATGAAATTTATAGCTCTCCTCTCTTCTATGTAAAACTTATCAAATACCAGCCACTGCCTCCAAATGAAGTGGCTTTTAAGTCCGGGTGTCCACATATGTGTTATTTTCTCTTTAGCTTGGTGCACTTTGCATTTTTAAATGCAAAACCCTTAGTTCAAATTTGATAATGTTGATTTAGTGCATTCTGGGCTTGGAAGTTTACACAGATATGGATAGATCTGATTTGTATTCCAGCTCACAACAAACCTTTAATTTTAGATTTACATTATGTTCTCTAGTGCCTCCAAACCAAGGGTGCCTCTTCCCTGCTCAAAAGCATTTATGTTACACCCTCTTCCCTAGAACAACAAAAATGTTTTAACAGAAGAAGGCTAATAAAAGTGCTGGAAACCAAATTGAGCATATCTGTCTTTTTATCAGACGAACAT
This sequence comes from Myxocyprinus asiaticus, assembly GCF_019703515.2. Lineage (NCBI taxonomy): Eukaryota > Metazoa > Chordata > Actinopteri > Cypriniformes > Catostomidae > Myxocyprinus > Myxocyprinus asiaticus. Next base: position 8,851,995 of record NC_059366.1, read on the forward strand.
ATTAAATGAGAAAAAAATGGGTTCCAAGGGTGACATTTCACCAGCTTTAGCTTGTTGTAGTACAAGGATTTCAAAAAACACTGCCTCTGAATAATTCATGTGCCAGCTTTGTGTTGACTTAGCTTGCTAAAAACTTAACAGCACTCCCAACAAAGAAATCCCACTTTCTGTTAGCCAGCTAGTCACCAGCTCCGCTAGGGCATCTTAAACCCTGGCCTCTTGTTGTTTTCCAATTCTGAGATCTTTTTCTCTCTTTTGTTATTGTCTCATTGGTGAATCAGTCCAAAGAAGAAATTGGGTTACAGAAGCTTTGCTGTTTTGTGTTTTTGTCTTTTTCACTCTCTCTCTCTCTCTCTTTAATTTTATTTTGAAACATGTTTTTTGTTTTCTTAATGAAGGACAAAACTTCATGTTTATGCCACATACAGAAAAGGAAATTTGAAATGGGTTATGTCTCAACTCTTCTTCTGCCAAGGGAAATCTCTGAGGTCAAGATCGATTGTACTGTCTTGAGAAATAGCACCTTTTCTGATAGTAAAAACTTTGCAACAAAGCAATATATTAATCTTCCCATCCCTATCTTACTGACGAAGACACTAGCTATAGTATTGCCTAGTGAGACGATAATGCTCTTAGCCAAATATCAAGGGTAATCCTTCCTCTCCCAACCTAAGGTTTGGGCTGGCTGTTGTAGGTGGCTATATCTACAGAAGAAGGCCTAGAGCTGGGATGTGGCTCTTATGAGTGCACTCTTAATGCTTGCAGAGCTGGAGTAGGTGGAGCACTAAACTTCAGACCTAATCCGGTTTTCTCAAGAGCCGAGCCATTGAAGAGTGATGGCCACTGCCCACTCATATTGGGACTGGTTCTGAGATGGGATGTTGAAATGATACTCCAAGGACACCTTGGCAAAAATGACCCCTGGATCAAGCCTCAGATATTTCTCAGGGGCAGCTAAGTTTTCATGGGGATTAGCCACAAGGAATATGGAAATGAGTCTGCAGTAGGATATCTACCTGAAATGAACACTTGCACAGTCTCCTTTTAAGGACCCACTTACCTTGGTCGCCCCTGAAACATTCAGTATTAGACTACTTGGGCTAAGTATCGGTGGGCATGTCACAATATGTATCACAATGCATACCTTACAATTCAAAATATTGTGATGCATCATGATCTTATAAATGGATCATGATTGAGAGAGACTCAGTATTCCATGAGAGAAAGACTCTAGCCTCAGAGTTTGCACTAATTTAGATTATACACTTCTTTATAGTTAACTTTAGGACTTGATATTAATACAGACAGTATATAGACTTGTACAAATATCAATACAGGCATCTAAAGTAACAACATTGTGTGAAAAAGTATTGTGAATTATCAATATATGATTGTATTGCCACAGTCCTAGATATTACATTATTTCTCAGCAATTAATGGAGCCATTTGTCATACAGAGCCACCAGGATCAGTTTCTGTGTCTTGTGAATCTGCCGTCATCTTCTCTTTCTTGCTGCTGGAAGGAGTGACTTGTGAAGAACTTCTTTTGTTATTGTGCTGTGCCTCCCCACTCTTTTTCTTGAAGAGGAATAAGCAGCACACACAGTTTATTAAGTTAATCTTGTGTGGAAAGCTTCTTTAATCCAAATCACATAGGATATAGAGAGATGTTCCCTTAAATAGAACATAACGATAAAACCGGTAATGTGGGTAATGAAGGCAGTGAAGTGGGGGGAGGGGGGTTGTGGCTGATTGTAATTAACTGGTTAAATGGAACACAAAAATGCGTGTCCATAGCGCTGAGGGGAGGATGTGTTCAGTATGTGGCCCTAGCCAACCCCGGGAGTCGAATGGTAAAGAAATATGGCTGAGATTCTGCCTTTTTTTGTGGGGGAAGCAAGATGATGAAGAAAATGCAGAGATGAAAGGAACTTCCAAAATAGTTCTCCCCTCAGAGTGAACCAGAGGATCCTGTCTAAGGACCTGATAAGGAGCACAGCTGGAGCTCATCCAGACCTCCTTCTCTCTGTTCAACATAGACACAGCTCTCCCCACAAAGACATAAAGAGCAAGAGTACACACCTCTCATGTTTCTGCTCTCTTAGTCTGGCTTGTACCTCTCAGCTTTCAGGGTACAGTGCAGTAAATACTGGAATCCTACCCGCTCCCACGGAAAGGTCTCCTGACTCAACTTGAGTCCTCATATCTTGGCTTTATTCAATATAGCATTCTCGTCCACCGCACTGTATTGTGGGTAAGAAAAGTAGAGTCAGCCGAGGGTTAGGGGGGGAAGTCTGAGTTCTGTTTGGAGCAGTAATCTTCTGCTCAGACAGAGAGCAAGAAAGAGGGGGAGAGACCTGTTCACCCTGTCTTATCTCACTGATAGGACATGGACTTCCACGCTCTTCCCCACCATTCTCTGTTTGAGGGGGCCGCGGAGGAAGACTGGGAGGGGTACTGTTGATGCACTGCTAGACACACATACACACACAGATATAAGATACATGATTGCGAATTGAGCACAGGGAGGACATCGTTGGCTTGGCATCCATCAGTGCTGAAGAGGCTGGGAATTCTGATGAAAGGAGCAGTATATTTGGACAGAACATATCATTAAGATAAGGCGAAGGGAAACAGGGAGGATGTATTGAGATTTTCCATCTGTTTTTCCAGCAATGTTATTGCTCTCTTGCTAAAGCATCACGAGACACTGAGAAAATAATTCACACCCAGTACTGCTGCCAAGACATTTAAAATACTCTCTCAGAAAAAAAAAAAAACACTTTCCTAACACATCAACTTCATCACTTTATGAACACTTTGGTGTCATACATCAGCTGGCATGGAAATAATGTGTGGGCAGACAGTTGCAATAGGAAGAGCGGAAGAGTATTTAGAGATGCAGGGAAGGAGGGGTTGCAGAAATGTAATAGAAGTGCAAGCAGTTAAGGGAACCAGGTTGAGAGCAGGCATCAGAGTACCCTGCAGAGTATGTGTAATCGAGGGCTAATGAGGGCTGTTATCGACTTGAGTAGTCTAGTACCTCTTCTCCATTCCCAAAGCTGGCTATGCATCTCTTCCTTCAAGCTATATACATAATCTTTACTCATCTCCAACATAAACTCTAGCCTGTTTGAGGAAGCATGCTACCGACATGCATAGTTAGAGCACAAACAACAAGTCCTGCTTGCTTTGCTGGTCAATGAATAGTATTCAAACCAAATATGGACAATATTTTTGCAACAAAGCAATTTGTAAAGAAACTGCAAAGAAAATGGACAGGCATGCCTAAAAATGAATGAAACTAGCATGCATAAAGGTCAAAGTCAACAACAATAATTATCTAAAATCAAGCTCCATGAATTCACATACACAGAATTTCTGTAGCACCTGCTGTGAACGCTGAAAACGTGGGAAAAGCACAACGCATATCAAGTTTCTGGCTAACAGACACTTTTGTTTGGGCAGCTGTTAATGTAATGTGGATAAATCATATAAGGGTTGTGACGAGGAGGAGGGTGTGGCCGGGCCGTGATGGAGTGGGAGAGCGAGATAAAGGGCAGCTGGAGATGCCAGTTTGAGAGTGAGAGACGCACGTGGCAAACAATGTTTGTTTATGTTGGTTTTAATTTCATTTATATCATTAAAATTTATGTTGACTGTTAAGCTGGTTCCCGCCTCCTCCTTGCCCGTCCCTTATCTGTTACACTGGTGCCAAAACCCAGGATAAGGAGGAGGCGGGAACCGGCTGAACAGTCAGCGTAAAGTTTAATTTAAATTAACTTAAAACCAACATAAACAAACATGCAGCATGGCCGCGTGCATCTCTCTCTCTCTCGAAACGGCGGCTCCAGCTGCCCTTTATCTCGCTTTCCTGCTGATCAGCTGATTCAGCGCCGGCCGTGCTCCATCATGGCCCGGCCACACCCTCCTCCTTGTCACACTCCTCCCACACACTCCCGATTCAGTCTGGAATGCCACCGGTCTGACTAACTCCCCCCATCTCTGGAAGGGAGACGCTGCCCTTTCGACCGTTCTGTCAGCCGGTGGTCCACCCCGCCTCCTGAAAACCTGGGGGAGAGATGAGGGAAGGCATGGGGAGAAGGAAAGGGCAAGTGGAGACACAGAGAGAGAGAGAGGAGAGAGAGAACTTCTCCACCCTCTGGCGGATGCCAGCTCGCTCCTCCACCGGTGGACAGCAGCGAGTCCTCCGACCCCTGGTGGATGGAACCACTCCTCCCCTTCTTGGTAGACGGCTGCGGTTCCTCCAGCTCTCGGCAGCTGGCAGCGATCCTTCCGTCCCCAGGCAGATGGCCGTGGCTGCTCCCCTGGCAGATGGTAGTAGCAAGGACAACGTGACAGTACATCCCTCCTCCCTCCCAGGTTTCGGCACCACTGTAACAGATAAGGGACAGGCAAGGAGGAAGCGGGAACCTGCTGAACAGTCGACATAAAGTTTAATGATATAAATGAACTTAAAACCAACATAAACCAACATGCAGTGCTGCCACATGCATCTCTCTCTCGAACCTGCATCTCCAGCTGCCCTTTATCTCACTCTCCCGCTGATCAGCTGATTCAGCGCCGGCTGTGCTCCATCACGGCCCGGCCTTGCCCTCCTCCTCATCACAGGGTTATTATCCATATATGACAAGTGTTAATGGGGCCTCAGTCCCTGCTGCCCCATTCTGCTCAAATACAGGTGTGGCTACCTGAAGGTCGTTATGACAACAAAGGTGAGGCACGTACAATGCTGTGGTTGGAAAAGCTCAAACCAGTTGGTGTTTGTACAGGAATCCTGTTTGGGTACTGCTGAATGCCCACGAGTTGGAGGCACCTGTCAATCACAGAACATGCCTTTGTATGGGGTTTCTAGGGTTTAATGAGCAGTTAGGATAGGATTAGTTGACGGTTAAGATGAAACTCGACTGCTCATTTTCTCCACCCCATTGTGCATTGTTGTAACATTTTGTTTGGTAAAGTTGTCTAACAAGTTGCCTTAGTTGAAAACCTTCCTCCCACCTCTTTCTTAAAAGCTAAGCTAGTACAATGCATTTTTCATTTAATGCTCAATGCTCTTTTACAATATTTAATATTTTAATTCTAAAGAGCTGTTATTTTTAGGAATGTCTCCCCTAGTTTCCCTTAAGACCTTTACAAGTTTGGACCAGTTAGTGTTCTAGTGGTATGACCAGGGGTTATATTGGGCCCGAACGGCCTTCTAAAAAATTAAATAAAATGCTTGTTTGTCAATCCATTCCATTTCTTGTAAGCTCTGATGCATTTTTGGTTTGATCTACTTCACACATTATGTCTCCATTTAGTGAGTGTACTTGTTAAAAAAAAAAAAAAAAATCAAGTTTATTCTGCTTTTCTATTGTCAGTTGCAGAAGCTGGGCTTATTCGAGAGCGGCATGAGACCACACACCCCCGCATACAATATACAGACGTGCGCTCCGCTTCTGTAGTGCTCCGTGCTCTTATCTCTGATTCATTTGAATTGCATAATATGGAATCAACTGCTCAGCCATTTCTTACATCCACTGATGCGTAGTAGTGATTTTGCTTAGTTTATTAAAAAGCTGTATACCTGGAAGGGTTTTGAAACTGGGACCACTCGTATCAAAAGGGAGATCATACTATAGGATCAAAACATCATGCCACTCTAGGTCAAAGGACCCCTCGAGCAACACACTATTATTTGTATGTGTACTCCATTTTTTAAGGAAAAAAAAAAATCTAGCAAATATATAGTGGTATTCATAAGTGAAATGCTTCTATTTTTATTTTTTTTTTTTTTATATAATTTAATGCAAATATGTTTTGTTTTCATTACAATTTATATTATCAGAACACAAGTTGAGTAAAACATAGTTGTGTAAAAGTTGTTTACTTTTGAATTGTACCATGTTTAAATATAGCCTATGTTTGACATGTTCAAAGATAATATGACCCACCTATCTAAGGCAAGAAAAAAGTAAACTTGTCCCAGCTGTGATTTTTATAAAATGGATAAAATACATTTGATATCATTCTTAATAATGTTTTTTTTTTCTTTTGTTATGTAATGTTAAATGCTAAATCAAATATTCCATGTAATTATATATTTTCACAATTAAGTTGACATCAAATAACAGAATCCCAGTCAAAGAAATTCATCTTAAAGAAAAAAACAAATCTATGAACTGCATACCACTTGTTGCTCTTTGTAGATCCGCAGCAGAACAGGCTGTGTTTGTGTTGTCACATAGCCTTTAGCACGGACTTCCCCTTGCAAAGTCACATGGCTTCTGATCCTCTTGAACAGAAATGTTTTTTACTGTAGGGCCGACTAGCCAATATGCCTCAACTGATGCCATATTTTTTTCTGTCCTGTCCATTTGTGAAGTTGGGAAGATTTGATGAACTACAAGTTAAGAGTTTATTGTCATATGTACAAGAAACAGTGTTACACAGTACAATGAAATTCTTACTCTGTGAATCCTCCCAGCAACCTCAGACATACTTTAAACAGGACATAAGGAGGAGAGAAAAAATAAATAAAATTACAAAGTGTATACACATACATATTAGTGTAAACTTTAGAAATGCAGAACACATGCACATCAGGCATAGCAAGTTATGACATTGAAGCAATTTGAATTAAGCTGATATTCTGTTTATAGTTGCCATTTATATTTTTGATACTCAAAGCCCTCCTATCAAAGGATTATCACTGATCAGATGACAGCAAGAGACTTTGGAATGTTGTTCTCACATTTTCAGCCCTTCTTACAAACCCCATCGTCGTGATTTGATAAAATTACCCAAGTGTCCCGATATAGACAAGGCCTTGGACACTGGAAACAAACAATAAGGCAAAAAAAAACAAAAAACAAGAAAATCCAAAAATCTAATCAGAAGTGGCTAGAGGCGACACTGCAATTATAACATTCTGTATGAAATTATCCACAGTTTGTTCCAATTACCTACAATTGGATCACATGAAAATGACATAGAGCGATAGGAAAACAGCTCACTTTCACTGGCAGTACCAGTAAATAAACATGCATTCAGCAGCATGAAAGACGTTCCAATTTATTATTGCTAAAAAAAAAAAATGAGCAGACAACCCGTGGCACCAACTACATTCTACATTTCTGTTTGTTTGTTTGGAAGCCTTGTTCTCATTATACCTCTCAAAGGGTTAATCAAAATAATAATTGATGACCTCTTCTTTTTCTACACTTGATCGCATAGATAAAGTATAAACTAAATCCTTTCCTTGATGAAAACATGACTCAGTAACTATTTTGCGGTGTCAAGATTGTTGACTTGGTTTGGTCTGGAGACGCTAGCGGGGAACTGGTACATTGCGGTCACTGTAGTTTGCCATCGTTTTTCCTAACTTTGAGTTTTCCTAACTACCCTGTTGAACAGCGATCTATTCTCACATTGGTCGATGTACACACCAAGGCCCAGATAAAGCCCATGCCTGTTTTAATCCCTGGCAGGCTGCACTTTCAGTAATGGGCTTAGAAGGCCTGGATCTGCTAGCACAGTGAGCCAAACAGCACACTAAAGGCCAAAGTATACTTCGTGCATCCACGTTGCGGATCGCTCCACGCACGGTATGCGTGACATAAATTTCATCATAAACCAGTCCGAGCTGCCTGACCGTGCTGGCCAGATTTTCTCGACTCGTGGTCACGGTTATCGCTTGTGCGCATCGTCAGCACATACACCAGCCATTGACTCCACTAAAAGAGTATCACAGAGATGTTGTAGTGGGCATGCATCAAACGCGTTCATATTCACTCGCGGCCAGAAGAGTTTACTCACAAAGGCAACGCAGTCGACCAGGCATGAGCCAATCCAGAACACGCAAAGACGAAGTATACCTGGGCCTTTACCTGTCCATTTTTATAGTGTTGAGGAATCATAATCTGAAAATATTATAACACAGACATGGGTGAGGTGTTATTGCTGTGCCATGAGGCCATGCACTGGGTTCTTTCTCTGTCTCTAGGTATAAATGTGGTGTACACAAAAACATCTTTGTGCACTGTTCCTTCCATCTTACAGGCTCAGCAGGGGCCTCAACATAGGCTGTCTTAACTTTTTCATGAACAGCACATTGAATAGATTTTAAGATAGCAAGCTTTGTACTTCTCTCAAATGCTAAAATAAATCAAGCAAATCTCACCTCAACTTTATTGAAACAGCTGGATCAGCTTAAAACAAGTTCACATCTTCACTTGTGAATCGGCCACATTAAAGACTGTTCAAACTGTTTTAGTATCATCCATGTTCTAGCTATCTTGCTAATCCTTGAGAATGTGGGTTATCTTTGAGCGATTGAACAAAGAAGAGGTACAGTATATATCAGATTTGTGGTCTGTATTCCTTGTTAGGCAGGCATTAGATATCTAACCTCCATCAGGCATTCACGGCAGCAAGATGACTAGAATACATTTCAGTGGGGTTGTATGGCACAGCACTCTAATTACTGTTTCTGTTCCCACACTTCACTTAACTTTATAATTGGCCTGCCTTTTTTGCTGCCATTAATTACACAATTTCATATTCCATTAATGACTCTAAGACAGAGACACACCTCACTTTTTCACACTAATTAACAGCTGCTTTGCCACTTTTCTTCACAAATGTGCAAGCAGCGTCTCCCTCCTTTACCTCAGACATTTCTCTCGCTAACAAATGAACTCATTAATTGATTTATTTACAGTATTTTTCATATCATTTCCCATTGTTTTTTCTCTCTTTCATCAGCACCCCTACCCTTCAGAAGAACAGAAAAAGCAACTGGCACAAGACACCGGGCTCACTATACTACAAGTGAACAACTGGTAAGTCAATTGTACTTTTGTGTTTACATGTAATCAATAGCTTCGCCCTTGGCAAGCGGCTCCTAATGATTTGAATGAATACCACCCCCCCCCCCACACACACAAATCGTTCCCGCCCCTCCCATCCATCTTCCACTTATCGTCTCATCTCCCTTTAAATCAATTCACCCAAAGAGATATTGCCGCCAGGATGTTTCCGACGTTTTTCCCTTTTTTTTTTGCTTTTTTTTTTTTTTGCTTGTTCAAATATGAATCCCTGGGAGAGCAGCTCCTCTCTGAATCCTCTATTGAAACCCCATCCACCCTGCGCTCACTCTCTGTGACATGGGACTCTTTGTCTCCACCTACCCAGCTATTGATTTCGCCACTCCCACCGTTAAAAGTTCCGTAAAGTTTGAACAATCCTTTGCGAGGGTGCGTATGTTATCATAGATGGCTATCAGCACATACTTACTGTTATTAGCCAAGTCTAATGCAGGGCCTGAGATAGGGAGTGGGGAGGTGAAACTGGAGCAGACAGGAACGTTTAATTTTGGAATACAAAGAAAAAAACTTTGCCACATATTTCTTCTTAACAACCTTGACAGGCCCTCACAAACTCTCTCTGCTCTTGTTCTCTAAGTGTCAGAGATTAATATATCTAAAGCTCTGATTATATGCCCTAATCCATTCTTCTGAATAAACCAGGCCTTGATGTAGACGCTGCCTACATTAGCAAACAGAGATGGGAGGGTTACTTTCAAAATGCATTATGATAGAAAGGACTAAATACCAAACTACTAATTACTAGTTAAAAAGTAACATAAGCTGAATACTTTTAGGCACTTTTTTGAAAATGTAATGGCCATAATGCAAAAGACAAGAGGAAAGCAACATCAACTAGATGATTTTAATTTAAGTGTCCTCTGTACGTTAACTACTAAATGTGACTTTTATCTTAGAATAAGGAAATACTATTGTTTCATATGGACCTCATTCATGAAACAAGCCGAATGACTTTCTATGTACACTATTTGTAAAACCATTCTTACCTATGTTCACACATTTCTATCAGAAAGACTCAAGATTATTGGTATTAATGGTGAACCGTCAGATCTTGCCGGAGGCGATGATGGCAGGGGAGCGGAGCTTACCCCTTCCCAGGACGGGACCTAAACTGGTAGAGATGGGAAGGGGTGGGGTTGAAAACACGGAAGTACGTGAACAATGAGAGGCAGCTAAGCAGGCTTATAAAGCGGTCCTGTATTGTGATTGGATGAGATGCCTGATATAATGAATCCCGAGATCTTCCTGCTATGAATTTATTTGATTGAGAACAGTGCTGCCTATTCCTGAGTATCACACTCGTACTGTATATGTCTTTCGAAAGCACGTAGCACTATTATGAGTATTCCAATCCTATTAACAAACCATATCTGGATACATACATACAGAGGCCATGAGAGAGAGAGACAGAGAGATGCGAGATGAGAGATGTATTAAAGCCCATTACATAAAATGTAATTTCTGACAACATAATCCTTACCATTGTTCAATTTGGTACCTTGGAGACAATGAATGACTAAGAATGAGGATTAATTTACAAAAGTGGCCTATCAGTGCGACGCAGACTGACGGACACAAGGGAATCTTGTCGGGGTTATCATATATATATTATCTGTAACCTCACAACAACCCATAGGAGATCAATTCTTTCAGCCATATTAGTTAGCGCAGAACACACAGGCAATTACTTCACACACGGTCCTGTCCTAAACCAGCTCTCTGGCTGTCGAGCCCACTTGTTTTGTAGCAGCGTTTGGCTTGTGATGGAAGAATTGTCATGCTGCTGGAGTGTTTGTGTGGATGCTGGAAAAATATTGTGTGTCTAGGCGAATGTGTAAGCGCCGAGCCAGGGGTGGTCAATCTAAGCGGTATTAGCCGCTAAACCCTGCATGCTGAGATCTCTCAGCCCTCTCCCAGACCGTGTGCATCAGTGTGTATGTGTGTTCAAGTATGTGTGAAAGGCTGAAGATGACATGGAAAGTGTGTAAGAAGCGAGAGACAGAGAGACACTCAGCACATTAGGGGTTAGAGAGTGGTATCTGTTGTTTCATAGACCTGATGTTGTGCTCAATAGGAAGCTTGCCATTGGATGTCTCCATGGCAACCCCTGGTGATGTTACCTCCTGACCTGCTGATTTTTAGAGGCAATTTCCCTAGCTGTGATTCTATTTATCAGACTAGACAAAGCAAGAGGCCAATCCAACCTGCTCCCAACAACAACATATGTTGTCAAACTACAGCAAGATTTGAAGGTTAAATTCTAGCATTTCAATACAGCACAAAAGCATATAGATTTAATAGAGTTCAAATCATTTAGCCATATCTCCAAACAAATACGGCGCTGATGAATGGACCCAAGGGTGAACATGTGGAAACTAGAACACGATGCCAGACAAACAGCAAACAGATGGAGCTAAACAAGAGATCAATTGAAATGACAGCTTCCTTAAGAAGCTGCTCCCGTTGACTTGTTAACACACATGTACGTGTCCATTATTGATGAGGAATTCGAAAATCAGCAGGCTGAAGATTAAATAAAAAATGCTAAATGCCACGTGGGGTGCGGATCACTCATGAATTATTGGCGCTAACATAATATAAGGGACCTCGGAAGATCTGAGTTCACATGTTAACAAACAGCACGCATACTGGTGCATTGTTTAGTTCTAAAATGAATCATCAAATCCGAAGGATCTGGAGTAGATGTGCACTTAGTCAAACTCTTGTGGACACCCTTACAACACATATGAGCACAGACACACATGCATACACACACAAAATACATGCATAAGCACATATAGATGGCCCAAGACACGGTTAACATTTGTAGTGTTGTGGAAGGGATGTGGATCAACTGCAAGATTTTTTGAGGCAGATGCTTCAATAGGGATGATGTACAACCATATTATGATATGGCGGTACAGGCAGTAGTTCCACCATTGACATGCAAATGTGAAACTTTTATTGCAATGAAGCTTCAGCAAGAGAAAATGGAAGATCAAGCAAAAGGACAGAGGTAGAGAGAAAGAGAAAAGTTTCTAGCCTTTCACAATATACATCCATTTTGATGTGGCGATACAGTCAGTTGTTCAGGCGCTAACATAAAAGTCACAGTCACAGCTATGGAAATTAAGCTTCAACAAAGAAAGAAAATGAGTGAGCAAGAAATAGGCAAGAGGCAAAGCAAAAGACAAAAGTGTTTAGCCTTTGACGATAAGAGCGAGCATTCTCAGAACACTCCATAAAGATCAGTGATGTAAAATCAATTGGTGGGTCATCGAATTTCATGTGTTGCCCGTTCTTCCCTTCCTGGCGGAATTTCATAATCCCTTTAAAGATGCTGTTTAAACCTTAGGGATGGATTGTTTTGTCAATAAGGCAGCTTTTATGAAAGTCTTAAAAGCATGGAGTGAAGTGTGGCAGGGCTACTTTAGAGAAATAGCGTCCACACACGCGGGATCAGGTTTCTGCGCAAGAGCAATAAAGAGAGAAAGAGAGAGAGAGAGAGAGAGAGAGAGAGAGAGAGAGAGAGAGAGAGAGAGAGAGAGAGAGAGAGAGAGAGAGAGAGAGAGAGAACTGGATGACTGGCATGCTTCAGTACTCTGACAGCCAAGCCCGCCCATGTCAAGAGAAGTTGAAACTTGTTCAAGAAAAGCTCTGGATGATTGCTGTGTGCTCTTCGTGTGTAGTATTTGGCAATGTTTGTCTAGCTTAAGGGAAAATGTGACCTCTGACCCAGTAGGTATCTCGAAGAGGTGATCCACAACATTTTTAACCATAGGAAAGTAAAGTCAGAAATGAGAATTATGAAGTTTCAATTCAATTGTTTCTCCAAGACAGCAATGAGATTCAATTGAGAGCAAATGGATACTTTTGTTTTGAGAATATGAGTTCTCATCTATGTCTCAAACTGTGCTCAGATTGGTTAAGATACCAAAGTCTGCTATCAAAAGTCAATCAATCAATCAATCAATCAATCAATCTGTTAGTAACAAAATTATCTGAGATACTCAATCCACCTTAATTTTATAGCTCTGGAATCTTACAAATGGGGAAATTGTACGATCTCCTGTATATTTTTGTATGTGAGTAGGTGTTTTTTAGACCTATAACTCTAGATGAATAGTTTGTAGTGTGTATGTCTGTGAGTGTCATTGTGCATGCATGTATATGTGTACATGTGTGTGCGCAGAAGTGGCCCACAGGATGTGTACATGTCTGGGTGAGATGTGTCAGAGCCTGTGTCCCGGAGCGCTCTTCACACAGTCTTCCTGTCAAGGTGCTTTAGTGTGAATATCCATGGCCTTTCAACAAAATACAAACACCCTGGGGTCAATCCGCCAAACAAAAGACATATTTACACCAGAGAGACACCAAGCATGCTAGCCCAGCCTATACCCCCAAAATCAGGCAGAAATAGTGACATTGTTGAGAGCTCAGCTCCATGAAGCTGGATGGATATAAGGATTGTTTGCCTTTCTGCACAGTTGGGCTCAGTCTGTTCTCAAGTGTTTGCTAACAATTCTGCCATACTGGAATTTCAGCACTTGCTCAGACCTGATCTCTATCTGTGTTGTGTCAACAGCAGACAAGTTGGAGTGGTTCTGTGTGTGTGTATGTGCATGTGTGTGCGTTTAGTCATGTGAAGTCATTTGTCATGTGTGCGCATGTAAACGAGAACAGCACAGTTAAAATAGTTTCTTTGTCCTTGAGAAAATGTGTCTCTTTATGTGGAGATATATGTGCATGGTTGGCTCTTTGGCAGTATGTTGTCGTAGGATATGTGCATATGTATGTGTGTATGTGTGTGTGTGTGTGTGTGTGTGTGTGTGTGTGTGTGCGTGCATTCGTACAGAGTCTGTAAGGGTGCACCCCTCCTCTTTCTTTCTCTCTGTCTTACATCACAATGAGCCCCAGGCACTGCTTCCATTTTTTCTTCATTTCTCTCCTTATTCTATCCTCTCTTTTGTTGGGAAATGTGCACATGGCAGACGGAGGGTGGATCTGCACTAGTGCATATTGGTTATGTTTATAAATCTAGGAACAGATTGGACCACTGATTAGCGAGCCAACCACTGATTAGCTAATGAGCTTTTAGCATTTCATTGATTGCAAAGTCATAGTGAACTTCACCTCGCCAGTAACATCCATAAAAATAAGCATAAAAGAGCGGGTAACATCTCATATATTTATACTACATGCAAAATATGACATATATGGCACTATCTTTGTTGATTTCCTCATAACACCATATTCTAACCAGGAGTGATACGATGAAAAAATATCTTTCATTTAAAGTTTTTGTCCTTACAATCCCCGAACACAAGACATTTTGTCAGCCGCTTGGTTTATGCTTCCGCAGCATCTTGAAAGCCAACAGTGAAATCTCACTGGTCCAAAAACCTGCTGTACACAATTCTGTATTAAACATCACATCTGTTTGTATTGGTTGGGATTGTGTCACGTTGAACAGTATTTTCAATTTCAGTGTGGCCAAAATAACATTGCGCTCAGTTCCCTTTAAGGTAAGTCAGATCACTCTGCGGCCATGTTTATAATGCCTCCAGGCAGCCTACGGGACACTATTTCCTATGAATACAAGTGCAGCTCCTATCTGTTTGAATCGGGAAAGACCAAAATCTCCAAAACAGTTGTTCAAGATTACAAGCACATAACAAATTTAAAATCAGCAATAAAATCTGACAATAATCATTGTCCATGTTTGTAATATCTCTGGGTAACCTGCGGGATACTATTTTCTATAGATACAAGTACAGATCCTATCTCTTTTAATGGAAAATCTTAAAAATGGTTGATCAAGATTATAAGCAAATAACACACACACATATATAAATATATATGGTGTCATAAATTGTGCTTCTTCAGCTCAGATTAGGCTACAAAACACTATTTTTGTTTCAGGTCCAGCTCTATTAAATATAAGGCGGAATATCCTTTCTTACATTTCCACCATATCCAGCGTTATTTCTCCCATTCATAAGTACGGTATACTAGTGATATGTCTCAATTTAAAAAGTCTCTGATTAAGCCTGGTTGGGACATAATGTACAGTGTAGCAAAAAAGTGTGTAAAAAGTGTAATGTAGAATGGTATTACAATAAAAACGATACCTTTGATAAAACTACCAACACCATAGTATTCTTTGAAATACCTTACATTACCTATTAAATACATTATATGATTGCAGTCAAACAGTACCATGGTACTGTATATAGTAAAGTGTATGATCTGATACCATTGTGGTACTGCCACAATACCTCTTTGTATGGGAAGTAAAAAAATAAAAAATATAAATAAAGTGACTAAACTGGTTAGAGCACAAATCTTAGGTTTTCATTTATGTCCTTTGGTTATGTTAATTGGTTATGCAAATTAACACAGCATCAGAATTTAAAGTAAAAATAGCCTTTTTCACTCGGGTAAGTTCCTGGTTGGTGATGCCAGTCAGATACTCTGTGTAAGTGTGTTCTTCTCACTGAGGCCTTGTATACGCAACAGAGCTGGCAGTACCAGCTTGAGCTCTACAGAGACCACCACAGTGACAGCTAGGTGGAGACCTATTAAACCTGCCGCAGTGATGTTATTTTCCCTCTAATGTGCCCCCTCCCCCACACACACATTCACACACAGCTGACAGTTGACATCCTACTACTGTGTGGCTGTTTCTTTGTGTGTTTGCCTAGACAGAAAGGCAGTGCCCTCTGGCCCAAACGCTGGCCTGCGGCATCAAGCTGCATGAAAAAGCCCTCAGAGATACTAGCATGGAGAACTTTCCAATGTTGTATTTAGGAATTGGGCAAGTGATGGTGCCCTCCCTCACTGATGTATTATTGCTCTCTTTCTCTCTCTGAACTGGGTGGGGAATCAAAGGAGAGCAGGCATGCCAAGAATGACCTCATACTCCCCAGCTCCAGAATAGCGGGAACCTTCTCTCTCTTTATGTCTCTCTCTCTGAAGCGCATCCAGCACCTCTCAGCAGTTGCACTCAGCTTTGTTTCCGGGGGTGGGTTTGAATGCTGAAAAAGGTAGATCACAGCAATGGTCTCCTCTTGCCTCGGGCTGGAGGTGTTCTGGCCTGTAGTCTTCCTGCAATTTCCCGGCTGTGTTCTTCACTCGTGCGACTCGTTGCAATCGCCGTTGCACCCCTTGCTCTTTCTCACTGTGTGTATAAAATGTGTTCCTCAGCCCCCAGGCGGCGGCCCAACTCTTTAAAAGCAGCTTTAAAGGGGACTTCACAGCTTTGTTAATGGAAAGGTTTTGACTATGTTTGGCGAGTGGAGCTTGTGGGGGTGCACCGGGGGTGAGTTTGCTGAAGTAATGGCCAGCCTCTGTTGGAGGGGGGGCTGATGCAGCAGGGATTATAGACCAAGCTTGAGACTTGCCCAAAAGCCCCCTTTACGTCTTCTCTGTTTTCTTTGGAAACAGGCTGTTCTGCTGTGCTAGAGTGGGCCAGGTAATCCCCCATAATGTCTGTGGGAATTAGATCCAAAGAAATCCCTGGCTACATACACACTGCAGAGTATTGGGAGTGAAAACCACATTTAAATGCAAGCGCGAATCCCCTGAATTATCGTTCCGTTTGTGTACGAAACACAGGAGTCACTCTCGAAATTGCAATGGATAGTGATAACCATAGAAACACTTAGACATCTCACGACTGCAGACAAGAAATGTTTTAGAAAACTTTTTAGCAGATGTATTTAATTTTGCTTATGCTTATTAAACTGATTTTAAGCAGTGCACTGTCTCTTGACCATATTGTCTGGGTTGCCGCTCGACTGCAGGGCTGGTTGGAGCAACTACCACAAAGAGAGACGGACTTGTATAAAAATTTGTGAATGAGTTAAAAACACTTACCTCGGTTTGTTTTATTATATAGCAGTGTCCAAAGGAGAACAGCATCACTATGTTAAGTTGTTCATTTCAGTTCTCTACACCACGTGGTTTTAATGACAATTCGGTTGCCACTTTTGTTCTGAATTTGGTTATAGTACAATCTGGTTTTCACTCTGTTAGTACGTTTACATTCCAAGAAATGAGCTACAGCCGGATTTAGCGTTGTCAAACTACTTTCATCATGTGCCTGTTCAAGTATACATTACATGATGAAATCTGTAATAAAATATTTAAAGGAAGGACGTTGGCTGAGGCAGAGTTAAATACACGTTGTTTGTCACCTCTGTCTTTCTGAGCATGTGCACAACACTGAGGCCAATTGTGGTCTGGCTAACGTGAATACATGCTGGACAAAGTGGAGCTACAATCGCATTATCTAGGTCTGTTAGTCTGACTTCGACAAAAATCCAACTGGTACAATTTCAGTCAGACTAAAGATGAATTATTGTTTAAGGCTGACTAAAATGTAACTTTTAAAGTGTATGTAAACATACTTTGTGTGTATAGAACAGGATTGAGCTCTCAGAAGTGGACTACCGAATTTGACTGCACTGTGTATGTGGCCCCTGTTTCCCTCAGACCCAAAAGAATGAGTGCTTCTTATAGGATTCCATCTATGCGTTCAAAGAAGCAGCACTGAGGGTAATGCCAATGCTATTAAGAAGAAGAGGAGAGGTGAGAAAGGCAGCAGAATGGAGAGGGAAAGGGGTGTGATGGAACTGAATGGAATTGTATGAGGTTAGAGATGCAAGTGGGTGTCAGTGAGTTGGTCCTTTATGCAGTCCCCCTCACCTGTCTCCACCAATGGAACAGGTTAAAGCAACCTCTCCATGCCTGAAGTATAGAGCTGTGCACTGATTAAAAGGAGTGTGTTAATGTGTGTGTGTGTGTGTGTGTGTGTGTGTGTGACGAGTGAGAGCGGGCGGATCGGGGAGGAGGCAGGATTGTAAATGGAATTTGTGCAGAAAACAGCTGGACTAGTTTATTTAAACACAGGCAGGCCATAGCGACTGACCCCAGATTGACTCCATGTGGGGAGGAGCTGAGGTGGACTTTTATGACTTTGAGGCCGAAATAAGGTGCTCGTATTTTTTAAATCTCCCCTTAAGGCGTGCCAACATGTGAATTACTAATTACTTAAATAAATGGATCTATGGAGCAGACATAGATAATTAAGTTGGTTTCACCCGAGGGGTCTTACTTGAAGATTAGCTGGTTTAAATATATCAGTTAGCAAGCTAAGCTAGCACAATGGGTATTAGCGCCTACTTCATAAAGCACTTCAGCTTTATTTTAACTAATTATACCTCATAATATCTCTGATTTATTTTGTTTCAATGCAATTTTGGGGGTTAGATTCCTGTAGAGCCACAGATGCAGATCTGATTCATCCAGATCACTCTACTCCGTCAGTATCACCGATATGCCTGTTTGTGGGTTTTTAATATACATGTAAATGTAGCTGAGTGTGTTGAAATGTGATTTCATGAGTGAATTTGGTCCTCCGTAGTCATGCACGCGCCCCCTCACGCAGTTTATATCTGAGAGGGAGAGAGATGATCGAGTGAATGAGCAAACGAAGAGGGCATTTCTTAGAAAAATGGTGTACTTCATATGCATTTAGATAGACTTACTGAAAACAAACCTTTTGTATCTCCAATCCGGATCTATCCAACAAGGTTTATTCAATTATTCCATAACTGGTAACGAAACAAATGCAGCTGATGAAAAAGACAATTTCTTGCTTTTAATTGGCCATTTCACATGCCATCCGTGCTACACCTGTGCATTTGTAATGAGAGTGGGATATTAGCGGACGCCCTGGTAGACCAGGCAGAGATCACATCGACTGTCAGTGAAGATGAGAATGTGCAATGGAGCTCCGACACATTATGAATCACACACACACACACACACACACACACACACACACACACACTCACACTCACACACACACATAGTAAAGGATTGAGAAGAACCAAACTCTGACCCTTTATCAAGGTTCATTTGGCTCATAAACGCTCCCAATTTGATCTTTCTTCGCTTCTCTTTTAGTAAAGTTCTGTATTTTTCACCCTCCTCTTTCTATTCTACTTCGGAGGTGCCACTAGTGGCGTTTTGCTTTAAAATAGCCCCCCATTGTCCCAAGTGGGCCTGCATAGTCGGCTTCATTGTGTGCCTATGGCAAGTAGAAACCGAACAGGCCATAAGCGCAGTCCTATAGCGTGGAGAGGTCACGCAAAGGTGAACTTTTACTCCTAATGGTGGCAGCAGCTTTAGCTGGGCCAGTATGGCTCCCTGCTCCTTTTGATTGCCTTCTTAACCGTCAGCGCCAGGGCGTCCGCCTGGATCACAGAATAGAGCATGACCATTCTTTCTCTTTTTCCTCGCACTCCTACACCCCCTCCCTCACTTGCCCCCCTCCATCCTCCTGCCTGGTATTGTGTAGCACTTGTCCTTTGTTCCAGCCTTTGGCGCATCTGGCCTTAGATATAGTGAGTACCGAGAGAGGAAGCTTAAGATACCTAAAAAAAACAACTAAAAAAAAAACAAAGAACAGCCATTTCCACAATTTAAAAAAAAAAAAAAAGAAAAGAAAAGAAACGAGTAGAAAAAGGCAGACCGATAGAGAGACGTTAGACTGAGTGAGGGAGGAAAATCCAAAAGGCAGAGGTCAGCAGATAGACAACAGTGGCCCGCCCCCCTTTGACCCCAGCTTGAGATGAAGGCAGTAAAAGGAACGCCTAGTCTGAGACTCTCCCTGATCTGCAGCCCTGCTGGTGATAAAACGCCAGACATTCCCTCATTTGATGGTGCACTGCCATGTCAGTACATTCCTCCCTGCTCTTTTTTTTTTTTTTTTTTTTTTTGGTGATGTCGTAGAGTAATATCAGCGATAACTATATGGGAAAGTTGTATTCTTGTATTCTATTGTTGTTTTGAACAACATGGGCATGAGTATAAGTGTTAAAATCTCTGTAACACATGACTTTAAGATTTTCCAAATTATGGAAACAGCAATATCTTAAAAAGTTCAATAAATAGTTTAAATTTAATGCTAATTATTTGAATAAAAAATTTTCTGCCAAAGTAATACAGTTCACAAGTCTAAGGCCACAGCCACGCTAATATGTTTAAATTTGAAAACTGTTTTAAGTTTCCTAGCATCATTGTTTTCCAATGTTTGCGGTAATGGAGAGTATTTTCGAAAGTCTCTGTTTCCGCTGGAGGAAACTGATGTTCTACTGTGGATAAACGTAGCGAAATCAATGCGTTTTCGAACTAAAACGTATTAGTGTGGATGTGGCCTAACTATAGGCTGTTTGTGGTTGCCAAGCAACTCGCCACAATAATATAGAATATGTGGTTACAAGTGTGCATTTATCAGCATTGTGCAATGACTTCCAATGTGGCTCATCCCAGAACGTCGAGTCAAAACTATCCGTTTTATGATTAAGAAGCAAGAAGCCTACCAGATGGCTATGTGAACATCTCTTTGTCTGTTAGTTCTGCTCTTTCTCTTTATTTCTCCCTTTTTCTCTTCCTCCACCCCAAGCTCTCCTCTTTTGCTTTTCTCAGCCTGAAAAGAATAGCAAGGCTATTGTTTCCTTAAAAGTCTACTAATTCCCCCCTCAAAGGATGAAATGGAAGTGTCCAACTGTGGTAACAGCAGGAGGACATAAATCAAGTTGGAACCCCTGAGCTTGGTCTCCTGGAGATGACCGGGGTCACGGGGTCACTAGAGGGGATTAATGCACAACAAGGCCAGAGCGGTCCAATGTATGGTGAGGGGACGCTGGGGGTCAGAAGCTACAGAGGCCAGATATGTTTTTGTCGCTAATTTTATGTGTAATATGCAGAAATGCAGTGCATGTGACACTAGCCTGTTCCTTATGGAGGGGGGGAAAAAGCACCTCATTGAATCCTCAGTTGTATTCTTCTTCCTCTAGGGAGACACAAGGAAAAAGAAAACATGGCTTGCATTTGTGTTCTTTTGACAATGCAACACTTTTTCTGTTAGCAAACATTTCCTAAACTAACTAATTCATGTGGTGCATAGAAACTGTTTTACATCAGGCATAAGAGTTTTGATCAGTTCAACTATTTGAAATAAAGTAGATGAAAAGGAAAGTCTATTGAATGTGCACAGAAAGAGAAACACACCACTTTCTTAAAAGTGCTTCTGTGCACCACACTAAGTTGACGATATGTTGAGCCAGCGCAAGTTTGTACAAGTCATAAGCTTTGTGAGCATTTCTGTTATGGAAAATGTTCTCGCTGACACACCCATTAGATAACTAGAGGATTAGAGAAAAAATCCCTCAATTACTCCTCCGATTAGTTATCTGGGTTGGCCTGGACAACAGCAGGCTTGGACGTGACTGTGCTTACAGGACAAATCACCAAAACATGCAACCGCTTGCTTTTTTCTTCGTGTGTTCCTAAACCTGACCATGCGTTGTTTCTTCTTGTCTCTTACAGGTTCATTAATGCAAGAAGGAGAATAGTGCAGCCCATGATCGACCAGTCCAACAGAGCAGGCAAGTCCCCCATAGTTTCTGTATACAAGTCACGCAGGCGCAAGCCCCCTGCAAGCCATGCACCCGGAGGCCCACCTGCCGGTAAATACTGTACTTAGCCCAGCCTGGATGTCAACAATGATTGACCACTAAAATCCATCCAATTAACCCAAAGCACTAATCATGCTGACTTGGGCGCTATATAAACCAATGATGGAGGGAAGCAAGCAAACACATATGATGGATTAAACTATTGAAACTAACTACAACTGAGACATCAACTATTTTACTGCTCTTAGACTAGCTCTTTATCCTCCAAATTTACTCCAAAGCTAAGTGGAGAGTTATTCGTCCAAGCAAAAAAGAAGATATTAATATGTATTTTTTCCTAGTAGTTTTGCCTACCAGCTTCCTCTCAGTTCATCCTGTTAGTGAGTAGTGTCCCTGGTGCATGGCTTGTTGTGGATTGCTGTAAAGTTTATTACCTGTAATAGGGTTCAGGGAGCAGGGTTGCATTAGGGACTCAGTAAAGTTCAAAGGCATTCATTGGGGTTGAGCTGTTGTTTTTGAACAAATAACCCCCTCAACTCACACACACACACACACACACACACTTTTTTTTTTTTTTTTTTTAAAAGCAGCGTAAACTCATGATAAGTATATCTTAATTAGCTCATGTGGGAAAATAATTACTGCTTCCTTTCATTTATTTATTGGACAGTTTAGTCAGTACTGCTAATGTTGAATTAAGATTTGTTATCTAAAAAGTAAGGCTGTCGATCTATTGCATTAATAATTATATAAAAAATAATGAGTTAAAAAAAATAATGCAATTAATCATGCCTCTTGACTGTACGTAAATTCCATAAAAGTCATTTTCCTACCATTGGAGGCATTCAAGCTTGAAGTTGGTACCATCTCAGTGTTTTTGTGAGTCACAGTTAGCACAGCTCCAACTGTACAGAAAAAAAATCGACAGCTTTTCAAAGACAGCTGCACTCCGAATGTAGGGGTCATGGTATACATTTTTCAAAGTTTTAAACTACATTTAACTTGGCACAAGTCCTAAAAATGCATTGTATGTCCAGAGACGCTGAAATTGAGTGAAATGCAACATAACCACAGTGAGATCTTTTAAAAGTTTCCATTTGGGGCATGAGGATGTAGACCAACAGAAACATTGCACGCGAAACACAGAAATGTGCCCTGTGAGAACATCCCATTATTCTACCTTGGAAAGATTGAGGAACTCAGTTGCTAAATGGATTGCTGTGGCCACTTTTTGTGTTGTCTAATCAATGCTTTACTCATCTGCCACAATAATTTAATGTCTTTGAATTATCTGAATTGTTATATATATATATATATATATATATATATATATATATATATATATATATATATATATATATATATATATTTTGACTATTATATATTGAACTGTCTTTATTTGGGAGCCTTTTTCAGCAAATTTTGATCTATGCGATTAATTATGATTGTATTAATTAATCACCATATCATATAAATAATTCAGTTAAAAGTTTTAATAGATTGACAGCCCTACTAAAAATGTATCCAATATCTCTAGGGTTAGTTCTTTGTTTCCAGTACTTAAGCTTCATTAGGCATGTTCTGTCAAGTGTGCTAGCTCTCATGAAATCCTAAGAAACTGGGTGAAATGCTTCGGTCTGCGTGTTCGTTAACAGATGATGTTTCTCCTGCGACTGAAACTTAATTAAAAGCACTAATTGACCACTGTTCATTTCCCCCACATTCCCTTACCGTGCCCTCCTGCAGTAAGTCAAGGAGCTCCCTACAACCCAGATGGTCAGCCCATGGGAGGCTTTGTGATGGATGGCCAGCAGCACATGGGAATCAGACCACCTGGTAAGACCCTGGCATGTCTTCTTCATCTCTGACATCTCCCACCTTCCCACAAGCCCCCTTCACTACATCCTTCTCAGTCTGACTCCAAGACCCATGCCTGGCACAGGTGTGCTCCAGTGCATTACACAGCTTTGTCCCCTCATGCTTCTCTTCCAAAACCATTTTCCCAGAATTCGCTCTCCTCTCTGTATCTAAGCCTCTTCCACCATGTGCAACTAGTCACTGTCACTAACCACTCACCCCCCTCCCACCTCACCAGTTAAGCCACAGGATTTGTTTAAAGCCAGGCTTCCTTCCAACCTTTAGCCTTTGAATGCATAATTTACTTGCGTTGTCTTATTTGAACTGTATGGTTTTCCTCTCTTCTCTTTTAATAAATGGGGGATTGTGCTTTTGTTTATTGACCTTCTGTCCCTTAAGTTGTGGTCTGTTCATTTTCTCATCTTTCGGCTTCTTCTTCTTCGATTTTTTCTCTCCTTCTAGGGCCTATGAGTGGGATGGGCATGAATATGGGCATGGAGGGACAGTGGCACTACATGTAACCTACTAGTTAACCAATCGCAAAGCAATGGGGGAAGTAAGTACAAAAGCAGGGTCACCAACCATTCCTAATTTGTGACATGTTTTTCGGTAATTCATTTGATTTAATTTTACAAAATGGGAGAGAAATTTAATTTTTTTCTTCCTGCTTCCCTATACTAATATTTTCTCTCATGTAAAGGTTCTTCTCATGGGTGATAAGCTTGGATCAGGAGTTTGTGTGCTTGTGTGTGTGTGTTCTTTCTTTCTTCTGCACATTTTTGGCTATTTTATTAAACAGTGTATAGAGTGATATAGAAGGGGAAAATGAGTGTGGGCGAAAGAGAGAGAGAGGGAGGAGGGATAGCTGTACGGGGAAAGAGGCGAATGGAGGGTGGGGGGATTGAGATTGGGGTTTTGGTCGGAGAAGGGGAGGAGTGCGTTACCATAGCAACAGACTGATTGGCAAAATGTAAGCATTCTGCAGCAGTGCAAGGAGAGAAAAGTGCATGTCCCCAAAGTGTCATAAATCTGTCTCCCTACAGTTGATGCATGAGTTACATTACATTTATACACCAACCTGCGAGGCAACGCACAAAGAATCGCTCTCTCACCCCGCAGCCGAACACATTTGGAAATTATGTCAGCATTGTATGGAATGTTTTAGGTGGAGCAGCTTCTATCGACCCTGAGACTTGGTCCACTGTTTTCTCATCTGTCTTTACTAATAGGATTACTAATGGCAAAGGCAGGGTAGATGAAGGAGTGCAAAACTGAGGTGTACACAGCAGGGTACACAGCTTAGTCCAGCCTAATTGACTATATCCAAATTAAATATGCCATCACAAGCGGTGTGACAAATGGATTTGACTTATTCGATATACAAAAATAGAGATCATTAAGGCAGCCATGCACAAAATGCTTCTGTTGCCAAAGATACTCTCTACTTAACTGTCTTTATCCAAGAGACACGGGCTGATAAAACAACCTCTGCGCTTTAAAGCATCACGTCCCTGCATGCCGTCTTTGTGTGCGTATCTAAACACACACAAGTGTTTCCCTGTGTCCAAATGGCTGCTTACAGCAGCTGCCGTAGTTCCCAGAAGACAGGAGAGAGAAACCTGCTTTAAACAGCCTCAATTTGCTTGCCGAATTCTGTAATTGGGCCGCGTGTGGAATCTTAGATGAGATGGGTTGAGGGGAAAATGAGAGCGAGCGAGAGGGTGAAATGAGGAGAAAAAAGGAGGCAGAGTGTGACAGAAATATGTCGCCATGGTGAAGAACGCCTGGTCTGTATGGCTTCATCACTGAAATTTCCTAGCTTATCTAATTTAAATATTGTTACTTTAGTTTCTAGGTCAGTTAAACGTAAGTGATGTGTTTTATACTTCACGACCAATTAAATTAATAGGTTATTACAAAAAAGTTATCTTATTTGATTAAGAGACCAAGACTTCATTATATTTTATAAGCAATTTTCATTAGTTGA
This sequence comes from Myxocyprinus asiaticus, assembly GCF_019703515.2. Lineage (NCBI taxonomy): Eukaryota > Metazoa > Chordata > Actinopteri > Cypriniformes > Catostomidae > Myxocyprinus > Myxocyprinus asiaticus. The sequence goes on from NC_059366.1 coordinate 8,877,218, forward strand.
GGAATTTTCCTCAAGGCGAGATTATGCAGTTATTTGACTGGGAAGTCCCAAGACCTGAAATTAAGGTATTTCGAGCAGTCAAACTGCAACATTACTTAAAACCGAAGACAATTAAACCTACTTAGCAAAGCGTTATGCTTTCTGCCCATGACGATTATAGAGCTTATAGCTCTCAGAAACAATACACCTGTCAGCGTGGATAAAGCCTAGCTACCCAAGCAGAAGAAGGCAAGCCTTTGATAAGTGAGGGAACAACTGTTTTATGGCCATTTCCCCCTGCACCGTTCTTTGTGTTTTTTCAACAAAATTAGCCAAGGGTGGCCAAATTTTTTTCATTTTAATTTCAAGACAAAAGCGAACACATAAAGCATTAATTATGGGCATATGGACAAAAATGTTGCCCCCTCTGCCCATACTTGAACGCCTCTGGTATGCTTTGGTGAGCTGGAAGCTCTGCTGGAGACTCCTTTGTCTGAATTTTCATTCTTTCCAATCATTAAGCATAAGTATGTTAACCTTTTGCAGGGTCAAAGTACCCATTTTTCTGCTCTGAACTTTTACTTTTAAGGGGAAAAAGGGGCCTTTGGGGATTTAGCTCCTGTACTGTCTGTGTCAAACATCCCTTGTTGATTTGGTCCCATGGCACCTCTGAAAATAGACAGGCAAGGAACTCAATGTATTGATTGACTTATTAAGTGAAAAACCGCATTTGCAACGTGTGCCCTTTTCACAACCGAGCATTGCTTTTCTGATAGAGTGGATGTTTTCCTTCCTAACGATATTCACCAACAACGTGTTCAAGAATTGAAATCAAATACAGCTGACGACCCCTCAAAAGCTCAGGTCAGGCCTTCAGCGGCGAATAATTGCAAGGGCATACAGATTACTGCTTCACATGTGAGTGCAAAACACAAACCATTCTATATGCCAATTCGAGGGGTACAACCTAAGACCTATAACTAGGGTATCACAAAAGAGGTCTTTTTTTTATTAACTTGAGGTTGATTTGTTGCTTTTTATTGCTGCTGTAACAGGGTTAGTGGCCTTTCTGCTTGTGGCACGTGCAGGCACCTAGGTGAGGCCTCTCAAGTGACGGCCTTTGTAAATTTTCACCTTTTGCCTTTAATTTGAGCACAATGGCAGTGTTTCTCAGAGGGACTTTCAGAGCGAGCCACAGACCTTTGCTCATTGTGTTTAAAGTGAGATAACAGGGGGGAGAACGTAGAATAAAGGCATGTCTTATTTTACCTCATTTGTCATTGTTGTGGTCTCCTCTGGCAAAAAGACTTTGCTCGTGCTTGGAACATTTAGCAGTTGATTTCCGCCTATGTGCCGTTTAGTGTTAAACTTCATAGGCACTATTTGGAAAGATTCATTTTCCAAATGACATTTGAGTTACAATTATAAACATGGGTAATTTGTGATTTCATGTAATGATATGGTAGGATTGGAATCTCTGTAGTTTTTACAAAGATTGGAGAGTCTATTGTCTCGATGTTGGTGTTGCAGAGATCATGTACTCTAGATTTGTGCACCACGAAACCAACAGAAACAAATAAGACTTAAATATGTGATATTATAACATTATGTATATATTAAAGGGAATGAATTTATGTGAGGATCATACCTGATTCTGCTAGTGTGGCCATTCTGAGCACGCCTATTGACTGATTTAACTTTCGTTTTAACCGATGACACTGTTCTGACCAACTGTTATTTTGCCCAAAAGTTGGTAAAAAAGGAATAAATCCATAATGAATTTGCACCTGGCAGCACATCGAGACATATAGCTTTCATACTGTAGTCGACGAACATCAAAATAAAGGAAAAGCATTGAAGAAAAAAGAATAGCCCTCAATCACAAACATTTATATTTGGAGGTCTGTCTGCTCCACAATTTTTATCAAAAAACACAGACATGTTTTATTCGGATAGTATTAAAATGACAAAGTAAGTTTGTGAAACACAATTTTTTCAGCCAGATCTCATGAACATTACATGACAATGGCAACATTTTTGCAAAATGAAATCATGTGCTTCGTTATATATTTCGCTGCAGTTTCCCAGTGAAGTGTCCAAATAGGGGCCCCAAAAGCACGTGAAATGATGCCGTAATCAGACAAGGTTTTTAAGGTGAATACTAGATGGAGCTTTTAATGAGTTAAAAGTACCTCCTTAACCTAAAACTTTAGGCTAAATCCTATCCTCCAATAGTGTCCTAAAAGCGAGAGGTGAACAAAACAGACATCCTTAACCAACACCTCATTTTAACCAATAATTGTGGAAAAACCAAATGCAACATGAAAAACACATTTTCTGAAGCCACCACATAATTTTGTGATGCTTCTATGACAGTTTTGTCTTGTTAGCTTGCATTGTTGATGTACTGTATTAGCTCACTTAGCTGGGCTCCAACTGTCCGATTTTACCGGGTTTCTCCAGTTTTTTCCACCCCTCCTCCCGCTGTACTCCTGATTTACAATTTCTCCCGATAAACTCACGATTTTCCGCATCCACACTTTGCTCATGAGAATGTATTAGACCTTCTGGTAAAGTTGCCACCCATCCCGTAAAATATGGGATCGTCCTGTATTTAAATATGAAATGATGCGTCCCGTATCGAATCAATACAGGATGTGATTTGTCCCGTAAGCTGGTCAGATGACTTCATGGCAAAATCGTTCCAGATCGTAAATTTAACATTGACATAAGTTGGACATTTTTCATAAGGTGGGTAAGGGGTTGTCTGAAGAGTCCACACATTGTGCTGAAACTGGCTTATACTGTGGAGGGTGTAGTAAGGGACCATCTGAAAAGTCCTCAGATTACTAAAACTGTGGATAACTGTAATAAATAATTACAGTTAATTCTCAGCATAAAAGTAAGAATATAGGCTACAATTTTTTTTATTATTAATAACTCATAAAACATTTATTGCTAATACAGAAGGATATGGCCAGGGACAATCTGAATACATGGTCAATTTCTTGGTATTATTAATTTTCATTGTAGTGTGCCTGGAACTGCCGCTCACTAAAAATCTCCCTATTTTTCACAATCCAATGTTGGCAGGTATGCTATGGACTTCTGAGTCCAAAATCCAACGCTTTATCAGGTGAGCTGCCGTGGAAGATAATCATGTAGGAATAAGTGTGTAAATGTAGTTTGGTCTGTAAAAGGTGCTGTTTTTCAAATTATGCATTATAGCAAAAGTGTTAAGATGTCATAGCACAGCAGTGTGAAAGTGAATAAAATGCACATATGTTGTAGCGCCTTTAGAGTTAACTTCAACAGGAAACTGCTGCGAAATGTAGAACGCGGCACGTTAAAGTCAGTTTGCAAAAAATGTTATAATAAAGTTAATTTTATGTGACTAGGTTGCACTTTTTCCTAACATCCTCAGGGGAAACTAGTAATGTCCAAATAGGGCTATTTTTGTATTAATCTGAAGGTTCTCTAGGCCACTAGATCATATACTAGAATGTGTTTTAAAAGTTTAGAGAGTGCACATTCATCAATGCTCGCCCTCTTATCAGAAAATAAAAGTCAGTGAATATAGGCACATGATAAGTCGCTTTTATCCAGTGGGGAGCCAATTATATAGATTATGTCACAGCCTTGTTCTTTGAGATGAATATAAAATTAGCAAATTAAGCTGAACAACAGCTGCATATCGACCTTTGGGTTGACCTTAGTGAAGGGCAGCCTTCCGGTTGACTAGGCCGGCACAACTGTGGCCAATTCCAGGTTTGATGGATAGTGCACTGGGTACAGATCTCTGCAAAGTGTTGTGTTCAGGCCAGCGAGTTAGTCCCTAGAGAGGCACACTCTCCCACTACATGGATTCCTCTTCTACTCTCTTCCCATTCATTACAGAGGACAGTCCTCTCTCAAAAGCTTCTCTTACAACCACATGACTCAGTCACATATGCCTTCTGGGGCTGTAATTGCGGAGTCAAATTGTCTTTGCAAAGGGAATTATTGGCTTGATGACCTCCCTAATGGATAAATGCATAAACATTGGAAAATATGGATAATGTCATGTCTGACGGTTCCAAATGCAGCTTTAATAATCTTGCTCTTCTGTTTTTTCCTTCCCAGGACTGCAAGGCATGCCAGTGGATTACCTGTCACACAGTTGCCCAGTGGGTATGGCTATGGGGCAAGCAGGCTACAGTGCCTCCCAGATGCCCCACCACCCTGCTCAGTTGCGGCACGGCCCTCCCATGCGTTCCTACATTCCTGGACACCGCCACCACCCAGCAATGTTGATGCACGGAGGACCACCTCACCCTGCCATGCCCATGTCAGCCTCTAGCCCCCCTATGTTCAATCCAGGAGACCCTTCCATGGGCGGACAGTTCATGGACATCCATGCCCAGTAATGTACTAAAACGGATTCTTTAAAGACTGTGATGAAAGACAAGGAACTGCGATTGGTTTGCCCGGGGCTTGCGTAGCACCCATTACATACTGACTTGTTACAGAGACTGAGGAGCTTATTTCTTGGCTATACATTCAGACCTAGAAAGAAGCCGATTTCTGTATGCAAGGGGACACTTTAAAAAGATGTGCCCTTTGCATAGAAACACAGATAGAAAGAAAGATTGAATTTATTACTATATCAGCCTCTAGATGGGAGGGATGAGGACATACTGTATACTGTTGTAAAATTGCATTGGACTTTCATAAGAACTGGGAAAAAGTATTGTAAATGCTATCGTATTGTTCTGCATATTATGTTGTTTCTAATAGTTTTTTGTTTTGTTTTTTTAAAAAAGGATGTGAACTTTTTTTTTCTTTCCACACTATGTGTGTGCCATCTCCATAGACTTTTTGGCCTCCTTCCATAAATTTTTTGCGTAAAAAAATTAAAATAATAATAATAATAATAATAATAATAATAATAAATTGTGTATATATATATATATATATATATATATATATATATATATATATATATATATATATAAACAGTACATATGTGTGTGTGAATAAATCCATAATTCATTGAATACATGATTTGCCAGGCCATTTTTATTTTTTATTTTTATTTTTGTCCTGTGGGAGAGTGAATTTCCTTTGACCCATCAGGGCCTTAAAGAAGACACAGAATGATATCCACCTGTCTGAGCCACAACCCCCATCTTTCAGGAGGTCTCTGTTTTGCATTCCCAGTTTGTATTACAAAATGGAACTGCCCCCTGTCTAACGCATCAGCATTGGAACCAATGAAAATTATTTGGATGTATGAGAAGCTGAATGTGAATAACAAAAGCATATGTGTGTGTGTGTGTGTGTGTGTGTGTGTGTGTGTGTGTGTGTGTGTGTGTGTGTGTCAGGCCAACCCATCAAACTTCAGCATTTAAGTTATAAATGGGACTTGGGATGTACATGTGCTTTCGGGTTTTTCTTTTTTTTTTGGGGGGGGGGGGGGGGGGTATTGGTTTAACATGTTGCTATCACTTGTTTGAATTTTGGAGAGTTTATGTATACATTGTATATGAATAAATTTTGTGTAAAAAGAGGGGGAGCATGAGCTGCATTTCATATATTGTGGATTATGGGATTGGTTCGATTTTAAATAACACTTGTTCATATTTCTTGCTTCATATCTGTTTAATATAACCTACATATTCTAATGAGCAAGACTTCATGGAATCTGTGCCTGCAGAGACGTGCAGAAAGCTGTTTGAATGGCTGCTATTGACAATGGTATATACAGTATGTATATATTGTGGAGGAAAATCATACGATTATTTTTTATCTCTCACACGCACACACACACATATATACTTATATATATATATATATATATATATATATATATAATATATGTATATATATATATACACACACACATTTTCCTCAACAATCAGTACAGAAAATGTGAAAGAGTGCAGATACCATGCATGCATACTAATAATTTTGTATTACAGAACATGTGAAAATTATTTCATTAGGGAACTAATATATTATATATCTATATCTATGTCAATCTATATATCTATATATATGTCAATCTATATATATATATATATATATATATATATATATATATATATATATATATATATTTTTTTTTTTTTATCTGAAACACCTTACATTACAGTGTAAATGCTGAATAATTAAGTACAACTGTACTTAATGTAAATATTTTGTCAGCTGTTTGTAATTGCACGGTTGTTTAATTAATTATAATAACATATAATATGTTGCACAAACACTGTTGTGTAAAGTGTTGCCAAACTTTCTTATCCCATAAAAATGTTCTGAACATGAGCTGGTGAAATGCACAACAAGGTGAGTCCAACTTCTTTGAAAGAGAGCAGCATATGGTATCATATATCGTGTAAATGCAGGTGCTCAAATCCAGAAGCAAACAGGTTGAAATGATGACATCTGGCTGCATATTCTCCTTTCTCACATTTGCTAGTGTGCAACAAATGTGCGGCCCATTTGGCGGAGGCTCACACGGGAGGCTAGACGAGGTGGAGGGACGGATAAAGGATGAATGATCCCCCATTTAAGCATTCAAATTCATTTAGATAAAATTGCCACAAACACTTAAATGGGAAGATTAGTTCCCCCTCACGCCTTATTTCACTCACTCAATGGCTCCGTCAAGAGCTCTTGAAACGGCATTATCTAGGCGATGGCTGTTTCCACGAGATCCGCTAAAGCCCACTGAAATAATCCCAAAACAGACACAACTAATCGAAATGTATGTTTACGATGGATTCGATACGACCACGAGAAGAAAATGTGGTATTTTCTTGTGGGAATGCTGCACAAAAGTTAGCCGGCTTGTAGCGAAAGGGTTGATGGCAGGTTAAACTACACTCCCATAATAAATCAGCAAGTTCCCTTTCACAAACCCGTCCCTCAGTTTTCTATCGCCATTGTACTTTTATTACCGTCTTTTCGCTGAATGTTTCGCTCTCAAGCAACGTGGAACACAGGCGACGTTTTAATGACACCGTTTCAGCTCCTCAGATTTGAATTCCTCAACCGTTCGCCATCCGGTGCTCTGGAGACACGGGCGGAGATAAATCCCATGTTTGACTGCCATCTTTAGGGGATCTGGAAAACTGTTCTTAAGGGGCCATGTATATTTAATATGTTGTCCAGATATTTCACTGTGGACTGCATACTGCAATAATCAAATACTAAAATGATGAAAAGGTCTTTTTTGATAGCTTTGTGTAAAACTACATAGCCTACTAAAAAGATAGGCTACTATGTGTTATGATTAGGTCACACTTTTTCTTTTTTATTTTTTTATTTATTTATTTATTTTTTTGTTGCATTGTTCTTGTTACCATTCTACTGAGTAGCCTAATATTAATTAACTAGGCCTACATCCTATAGGTTACTATAACATGCTATTAATAGGCTTCATAATTATTTTATGCAACTAGCTTTTTAACACTTTGATGTTCTTATGTTGTTATTGCTGATGCAATTAATTATATTAATGTGTAACATAGAAACTGTAATGTACATACAGATTTCTGACATATGTACATATTAGAACAATTGTAGTTCATACATTTGAGCATATATGCAGGCTACATAATCAGATTCCTCCAGTATTTGGGAAATTTACATAGCCTATACTATACATAGCATAACTGTAATTTTTGTAGAAGTTTATTTTGAAATGCATGTTCCTTAAATGTACAAGCATGTGACATTATCAGTGAAACCCATGTTTGAACCAACCCGAGCTCATGAAAATTCGTACATAATTTACGAGTTGGCTATTTTGTATGGTCTCGCACTATGTTGTTCGCGTAAACTCCTAGGACTTCATTGTGCAAATTCCTGGATGTCTAATGCCAGCCTAATCTATGAAAATTCGTTTATAATTTACGAGTTGGCTATTAAGCTGTTGTGTGTGACAGAAGCAAGTAATCCTTGCATATTAGATGGGAATGATGTCCAGCGACGTCATTGGCTGTAGTGAAAGTCATAGGAATTCAAACTAGTGCAGTCACAATATCATATGAATTTGCCAAATTTAGAAAGGTCGTACGAATCCTGACGATTTCGCCGTGAGAGTGTGTTGGTTTGAACTTATATGTATATGTGTTTTGCATATATTGCCATATATCACATTTCTGTATGGGGTAAAGTGTTGCCCATATAAAATAGCCTATGTTACTGCCAATAGTAAACCGAAAATAGGGCCACTCTATGTAAGAATGCAAGTTAGCTAAACTTATATTAAGCACTTTTTAAATCAAAGTGCTTCACAGAAGATGCAATGTATAGCTACATAAACGTTCACATAGGTTAGCCTGCATAAAAAAGGTAATGCAAGACAATACACTAATAAATAATCGAAAAAAGAATAAAAATGTGTAGGTTAGTCTAAACCTTGCAAAGGTGTTTACCTACTATAGGGCATGTTATTTTTTGAATAGTATACATTTTAAAGAACGTATGTGTCAGATGATTATAAAACAGATAGACATAAGTTTAGAAATATCGGTTGTAAGTTCCCATCGTTAGGTTAGTTTCCTGATGAGCGTTTCGTGACCTTTTGCGTTAACCCTTTGCAAATGAACATGAATATTGATTTTCTTCATTTCTCCACAGTCAGATACATACTGTATAAGGACGACGCCTTTTCCATCTGTTGTTTAAGAAGAAAGAAGAAAGCTTTTATCTGGCTCTGGCCACATACTGAACCCTGTGATTAATGACTGAAAGAAAAGTGTTCCATAAGCGCAGAGGTGCCCAAACTGGACTTTCTGCCTCCCATAAAGAGCAGCATGGGCTGTGCTGTTGCATGTTTCTGTCATCTGTACTCTTTATACAAGTAGTTTTGCTTCAGTTTTAAACCTTCACAAGGTTCACATGTGTCCGTGGCAAATGCAAATGTGGTCAGATCCACTGGTCTTGTTTGAGAGGGTTATGTCCACTCACCGTGAAGTGCGTGCTTGTGTCTGTGACTTTGTTTTATATTTGTGAGAAATGTTGCAGAAACAAAACCTAGCTTAGCACATTTAAGTTCTTCCATAATTTATTTCTATTTTTACTTATAAAAAAAAAAAAAAAAAAAATATTTCACTTGCAAAAACTAAAGGTGATATGATACAATGTACAATCCAAACCATATGAGAAGAAATCGTAATTTTCCAATATTTTAAACATTCGCAATGCGATTGTAATAAATTGCACTGCATTAAAAAATGTTTTCCAACTAAATTTTTTGTTATCATCACTAGTATGCAAAATATATATGTCACTGTCTTTTTATCTGACTAAATCAAAGCAATGCTATTATTCTTGTGTTTATTTAATATGCTGAAGAAATCTCAATTGACAAATACACTCGCCCAGCAATCAGACTAACGCATAAAAAATAATAAATAAATAAATAAATAAATAAATAAATAAAAGCATAAATTAATTTATTTGATCAGTCAGGTCGAATCAAATAAAATTGTAAAGCATGCTGTTAAATACACATAATTTTGTTTAAAAACGAGAAACCGGTGCCTGTCGAAATTGTAATTCTGCTTCAGCAACTTACCAAGCGTGTTAACACATAGAATTATGTTGTGTGCCAGCTGGTAGATTACTAAAGAGAGAAGTCTGAAGAGAAGAGATGGAGTGTCCAAAACTGCACCAGGGCCATTTTGGATGTCATCTGTTTCCTTGGTGACTTTAGCCCACCCCTGAAAGCCCCTGGGCTCCAGAATTGTTGGAGAGAAACGCGCTTTTTTCTGCACTATCATCTATCACTGTCACCACGTAATGATTCCCCTCGCAGCTCCTTATTGATGTTTGCAATTGCATTATCTCATAAGGGGGTGATCAATGAAAGCGAGCTTTGCATTCTGGGGTCAGATGATGCAGGATTGCTTTCTTGTCCGTTCAATTCAATGCGCGGTTATTATTATTATTATTATTATTATTATTATATATATATATATATATATATATTATAGAAAAATATCACAACAATTATAATTTGTGCAAACCCCGTTAAATCAAAAAGCACACGAAATGCAAGAACAATTAAGTTGCAAAACACAATTTGAATGAATTTCAACATGTTTCTTGAAAGTAACATTTTGCATGGCCAAATAGCACAAATTTAGTCGGCGATGAGGCTCGTGGAAGGTTTGGACTAGATTATATATGGCTTCTATGCCCAATGATATTTGCTCGTTATTGTGGCAGAATGGTTATTTTTTTTTTTTTTTTTTTTTATTTATTTTTTTTACAGATCGCACTTGATTGTTTTGGACGTTGAGTCCAAAACGAAGCACGCAAATTAAGTCATAATATCATGTTTCAGGTTCCAGAGGGAGGCTTGGTGAGCCGCGAATAAAGCAAACGAATAAAGCTTTTTCAGTGGTTTACACAGAAAGAGAAATTAAAACGGGTTAGTGTCAGTCATGCATTAAATTATATGTCATAAAATATTTTAACGGGGAAAGCAGCAACTGATCATTTGAAATTCAAACCAAACTGTAAATATTATATGCCTTAAGGAATGGAGAGCTTCAGTGGAGTGCTTCAATGTGAAACAGTTGTGCTTGTTTTGTTTATTATTATTATTATTATTTTTTTTTTTTTACATTTTTCGCAACGTCGTAATGGCATCATGGCAAATATTTTGAAAGCCGGCGAATCCATTGGAAATATACGATCGATATATTTATTTATTTACGCATGCATAACTTGAGCTCTTAACTCTGTTATGGCGCAGGAGTACTGTCAACAGATATTAATAGAAATATTCCAAAGAGAGAATGGAGACGTGTTAGACTGTTCCAGGAACCACAATGACGCGCACTGTTGCAACAGTGTCTCGAAATGTAAAAGCTGTTGCAGTGTCTCTGTCTCTCTCTCTTTAGACTGACTGCATCTGTAGCCTACACTTATTATTATTATTATTATTATTATTATTATTATTATTATTATTATTATTATTATCTTATTATTATTGTTGTTGTTGTTGTTGTTGTTGTTGTTGTTGTTGTTGTTGTTGTTGTTGTTGTTGTCATTATTCACAAACAATTGCCCGATAAACTATTTGACTGTTTTAGTGGCAAACAATATTTTATAAGTAAACTATAAAGACTGTTATGCGCTTCGCCTACTGGGATATGGTTCAACAAAACCTCGTAGTTGGTATCTTTAAATCTCTCTCTCTCTCTCTCTCTCTCTCTCTCTCTCTCTCTCTCTCTCTCTCTCTCTCTCTCTCTCTCTCTCTCTCTCTCTCTCTCGGTCGGCTTAAGGCGGACAAGAGCTGGTAAAGCAGCCTCGGATGTCAGTGAAAGGTGCGCCAGCCCGTCTCCCATCTTCACCTGGTGAGATCCGATCCAATAATAGCCGTTGTGTGTTAGGCTTTAATGAGAGCTCACCGACCCCCACCTCTCCAAGAGTCCCGATGAATGCCAAAACGCATTCAGCAGCATCATCTCTCCACTCGCTTTTATGTTATGAAGTATTATGTTTCGCTTATACAATAACCACTTATGTTCTCTCGGCGCTTTGATCCCCGATGAGACAGTGAAGTGCGATGCATCTGCAGCTAGGGAGGAAAGATTAACGTGAAACTGAAAGAGCCCATCAAGTTATGAGAACTTTTATAGGATTAAGGAGGCTCATACAGAAACGAACACATTTAAAATACATCTACACCAACACAAGAAAATCATACAAACACTCTGTATAATCCACTAAAGATCAGTTAAAATTAAAATCACTAAAGTATCATCATGCAAATTGCTTATGATAATTAAGTGTTATTCATTTTTGCTATTCCATGTCAAGCTGATTTCCAAATTTAGGCTAATAGAGCAACTATAAATGTTTAGTTTTGCAGCACATGAGTTGGCTAAATATAGAAAATATAGGCTTAATTATAGTGTAATAAAGTAGAGCAATTATTGTATTCTGATAAAAACATGCAAAACATAAACAGCATTTTTGCTGAATCGAAAAAAACTTGAATTAATATAGCCTATGTGACTTGTTGTTTTGAATATGTTGAGCTGCCACCCTTTGTGTGGAAATAAATAAATCGTAATGAAAATATTCTATCGGCAATTATTTTTTAAAGGACATTATGAGAACAATTTCTTAGAAACTGAAGCCTGTGCAATTCAGTTAATTTGTGCACTAATAGCCTATGCCTTCTAAAATAGTCAAAAACGAATTACTGATCACTTTCTTTAAGATTATAAGTATATAAACAGAGGAGTTTTGAGCCTAAAGGGAAAAAAAAATGAATACAGTAGAAAATCCATGTGTGTCACATGACTGGAACCGAAGGTGAAAAGGTCACGACAGCTTTAGGTAAATATGTGAGCTGCAAGTTGAGACAAGGCAGAGAGTCACAAATTCCACTCGCATAGCAGAAGAGTGATAAACCTCTGACCCGAGGCCAGTGGCCTCCTCATTTATTTATTCTCGGAGGCTGTAATTCGGTCTTTCGGAACGGTGCTTTTTGATGTGCAACTTTTGCTGCGAGAATCTGATGGACAACGGGCCAAGAATGGCCAAAACCGGTACACAGAAAAGGGAAAGGTATCAATGTTACTGTACTGAATAACAGTAGCCTATTATAATCTTTTAGAATGCATGTTTCAGTTGAAATACCATACACTTTAAGCTAAACTAGAGAATGAGTGTATTAAAAATGACCGTGAATTAATGATTTAATAAATACATAGGCTATATATCCGATAATAATAATACAAAAATGGGTAACACTTTCATAACAACGTTCATTAATGACATTTAAAACATTATTCAGCTCTGTTTATTAGTTAATGTACAAATTTATTTATATTTGAATGTACACGACTTATTTATCTTTTAAGCATATGCTGTATGCTGTATGTTTGTTAATGACTGAGCTGTTATAACGTATTTACCAAAAATTAAATATCCTCCGAGTCCAACCTGCAGTATGTCAAATATAAAACATTTTCTTAGGTATATAGCCTAACAATTAAACGTATAATTGAACTCTTTCCAAAAAAAAAAAAAAAAAAAAAAAAAAAAAAAAGATAAAAAGAAGAAATCTGTGTGTGCAGCCTATAATGTAGCTAGACCTTCACATAGACGCGTTTAGTCTGATTTTGCCTCAATCATGAAGCATGGTCTGCTACTCTGTGCAAACGTCAGGATTGATTCTCTATAGGCTAATGCTGTAAACGAAACACTTGTTTATTCACACATCACACTCCGTTTTAAGATAACCGTTTCTTAACGATGAATTAAATCCGGCTGCGATTTCAAAATAACACCCAAAGTGTATCTGTGCCTTACAGCACGCATAATTATCAGCCACACATCAGTGACGGGTTAAAAATGTCAGCGAGAAGCTCTCTCACCTTGTCAGTTTTTCTGAGTTGCGTGTTTTCAATTTCCCACCCTCAAGTCATAGCGCGTGAATCAAACACAAATAGCCTACTTTGTTATTGTTGTGGCAGGAGCGCATGCAGATACACAGGATGCAATCAGAAATGTATGTGCAGTACATTCACGAAGTAAAACTAAGTATAACTTTGTGGTATGCAGCTGTTTTTTATTTTTTTTTCTTCTTCTTCTTCATTTTCACACTTTATCATGAATGCATCATTTGTAAACACTGTGCAAGCACAGGGAAACTATTATTTAGAGAAAATGCAATGTGCAAGGTTCAAGTAAGAGTCTGACTTGTGTGATTATGGGGAGACAGGGGGGTTGATGTTACACTTTTTACAGTGAATATTTCTCGGGGTAGTTTTATGTTTGAAAGTGGATTTCTGTATAAGCACTTACCTTAAAGTCTTGGCTACAAAAAGCTATTGGACATTTATTTCCCTCATTATTGCCCAGGAAAAAAGATACAGTTCATTTAATACACACTGACACTATATTGGGTAAGTATAGCAGCTAAGCTTTTCAGCAAAAACAATTATGAAACACAAAACTTCAAAAATATAAAGTGGAACAAAGAGAAATAATAATAATAAAAAAGTAATTAATGAACTGTATAAAATCACAACATAAAAAATACAATATGGCAATTTGCCCCATGCAATAACACTGTGACAACTTGCCCCAACTAGGCATTATGAAAAATCCCCTTGTTCTGAGAAGTGAGTTCAGCCTTTAAAATCGACCTTTCTTGTATAGTTGACCCTTGTCTTATGTCTATGTATGCCAGTGTGCTCTTAATTGTGTTCACTTTACTTATTATTTGGCTATAGATAACATAATGATTTTAGAATTTTCGTTTGGAGCATAGAATTCAGAAGAAAAAAATCCAATTTAAAACATCTCTGAACTCTCTTTGAACTCTGTTTGAAGCCAACACAACCACTGCTAGAGAAAACAAGCATTCATGTATGATAATTAGACTTTTGACTCAAGACCTTATTGTAACTGATTTTATATCTCCCCTGTGACAGCTTGCCCCATGCTCCCCTATTCCATCTGAACACAACACAAGACATATCTAAATATGCATGATATATAAAAAATGTCACACATATGAAGTTTAATATTTCTTTCTGCAGTTTCATATCATTACGCAACAAATGCTATAAAAGCTTCTGATGTTGTCATGCTGTTTTTATCTTTGTCGCAGGAATCAGTCTTAGCATGATTGACAGTGCTCATTATAACAGTCATGAGTTCAGCAGTGTACATGAGTGAGTGATTACATCATTGCTGGAGAATCAAAATAGATTATCCTGCCGGTTCATTCATACATCCATTTGGAAATCTTGATATTCATCCATTTAGTCATTTGTTTTGTTTTCTTTTCAGTTGTCTCTCACTATGTGCTCATTGTTGCAGGAATGATATTTTGTCTTTTTAATGCTTTGTAACGTTTTACTGTGAATCTGGCGTTAGACCATGTGACAGGCCACAAGTCTATACCAGTATGTTGTACAGTATGTTTATTTTACACTAGCACTTTTAAGGCGCACCCATTCATGCAACATACAGTAGGGATGGGCACCTGGGTGGGTTGCTACAATGTGGAACTTAGTTGCCATGGTGTCTGATGCCAAAATATCTGTTTACAGCTGAAAAAAGCATCAGAATATTCTGCTATCTGAATCAACATATGCTCACTTTGAAATGTTGCAAATAATCCTCCTTTTTAAGTCTTTGTAATATATGGAGCAATAGACCCAGTTGCAGAATTAGAAACTTCCAGAGGTCTTAATCCTGAGCGGACATGCAAAACCCAATGCTACGCTTTCTGCTGTGTAGTTTATGGTCCATAGGCAGTTTATAAAAAGCAATGTAGTCTATCAGAGTGGCTGACTGACTCTGCACAAGAGGTTCAGTTAGAAATAGTGTGCTCACTCTGCTGTGGAGATTTGCAGGTAACAGTGGGGAGCCCGTCGGCTACTTACCCTAAACTAAACATTGACGGAAGTGGGAAAAGCCTCTATGAAAAAGAAGAGTGAGTGCAGACTTGATGACATGCATACTTATATTGAGAACTCCAATACACTGTTGTTCATGCAATATGTGTTAGTTAACATTTTGGGAAAATTATACTATATATTGCCACTATTGCTATTAAGGGTACAAGTTTGGGTCTTGATAGTTTTAATATAACAGATAACATTTAAAGTGTCTGTTTGTCCAACCAATGGTGGACGGAAAGCGTGCTTGGGAAATCTGTTTGATAAAATTTATGTTTAGTGAAGTGGTGTGGAAATTTTACACCTTTAAAGACCACATCTCACTCACCTTATAAGCTGAATTTAAATTTATGAACGTAATAGTTTGATATTAAAGGAATAGTTCATCCAAAAATGATAATTCTCTCATTATTTATTCACTCATATGCCTTTTCAAACTCAACACAAACAAATATATTTTGATGGAGATATAATGTGAATCAAGTCAATGGGGTCCAGAATGTTAAGCTCCAAAAAGGACATAAAAGCAGCATAAAGGCAATCATTCAACTCAAGTGGTTTAATCCATGCCTTCTGAAGCTCGATTACACTTTCTTGTGTTTGACACATGCGCAGAGCATCTTAATGAATGCGTCAAGCACAAGAAAGTGTAATCGAGCCTCAAATCATGATCGCACCTATTGGAGACCTCAGAATAAGATTTAGCATGAAAAAGAAGTAGCATTTTGGTGTGTTTCATATGGATTACCTTTCTGCTGCTTTTACGCCTTTTTTGGAGATTGGAAGTTTTGGACCGCATTAACTTGCATAGTATGGATATAAACACATCATGTCTCCACCAAAACATCTTCTTTCGTGATCTCCAGAAGAAAGTTATATGAATTTGAGACAGCATACAAAATATAAAAATAAATGAACCAACGAACAATGTTATAAAAAGTTTTCCAAAGTTTAATCCCTAACCCAAACCTTAAGGACAAAAATAAATAAATAATAATAAATAAATAAAAAAACAGCAGGTTTTGGAACAAGACGAGGGAAGCATTACAGGTTATTGATGTAAATCTGTAATTTTCCATTTTTAAAATAAAGTATTAGGTAGGAGGCTAGCAAAGATTTGATGCTTGTTTTGCATCGCTTTAAAATTCTGCATGTTAATTGATGGGCCTCAAGGGGGTAAAATTAGTACCTTTTCGTATGAGCCAACACTCCCTTACGATTTCGCCATATTATATGAATTATTACGAGTTGTCATGAGACTCGGTTAAGCATTCTTGTTTTGGTTCTCTTTTCGACCTGCCCTGAAATAGGTCTTAATATCATTTTCCACTACCACAGTCATTTAAAGTCTACCTGTAGCAATATGCTGAGAGAACCCTCTGCTTCTTCAGTCTAATAAAGGATTAGCTAAAGTGTGAGAGAACGACATATTCATCACCTTCCATGATGCATGAGAGCTTGAAACAGAATGCCCAAATATATGAGTTTTTTCAAAGATGTGCCACCTCCATTCCCGCAGTCCAAAACTGTTTATGTCTAAGATGAATCCTTCTCCACTTAAATGTAAAGCAAACAAATCCATCTGATAAGACATCCTTTGCCCCATCCCCACGCACTTAACTTTGGACAAGGCTACACATTTAGCATAAAAGCTTTTAGCGCACCATGTTGCAGCAGAGGCAGGCTATTGTTAGGCTTTGTGATGAATTAGCCCGAGATCCTACTAAGAATGTTAATGTTACACGCTATAACATTTTTGAATTTATTGTGGTTTGTGTAAGCAGGGTCATCGGTGCTAAATGGGATGTCAGTGAGTAAAACACAATTCGAAGATAAATAATAAGCACTTTAAACGAGTAAGTAACCTGAGTTGCACCTCCGCAGACCCAGGATAAAAGCATTATTTGAACTGAAGGGTGTTGGCTATGGGGTTAAGAGGACAGTCAAAGCTGAGCTATGCTGAACTGGTCTACTTATGTTGCCAGGTGTTTTTTGACTGGATTTATATTGAAAACAACATCCGTCAGCTTGAGTCATGTTTTTTATTTTTTATTTTAATCCTGTACATCTTTGTTCTAGATGTATGAGGCGCTCTGATGTTGTAGTGAAAATTATTTTCTGTTTCCTGCCTACATTATCATTCAGCTTCATCAGTTTCACTAGTGTTTTACTGAGTTATGCTAATTTCCTAAACATGGTAAAAGGATACCAATATTTTTTATCGCTTTAGTGTAGACCGCATTGTGATCTCATGAGTATTTTGGGCCAATGCTCATATATTCTTTGTGGTGTGATTTTTCTTTTCCATTTCACTGTATATATACAGTATATATTTATACAGTATCTCTCTCTCTCTCTCTCTCTCTCTCTCTCTCTCTCTCTCTCTCTCTCTCTCTCTATACAGTGTTATTCACACACACACACACACACACACACACACACACACACACACACACACACACACACACACACACACACACACAAAGAGAGACCAGTTTGTAGGTCTAGCCACTTGGTTTGATATTTTGTTATCTAATGCAATGAAATTCATCCATTTTAGGTGTGACCTGGGTGTCCGGTTTATTTATATATTTATTTAGATTATTTTTATTTGTATTATTATTTTTTATTTATTTATTTTTTGCGGCCACCGTAGTTCTTAAGAGTTTGATGTTCTCAGTGAAACCTTTTGAGTATTCCCATCGCCTTTTCTCTCCCTCTTCTCTCTTATTGTGATGGTGTAGTCCATTCCCACTCTTGGGACAAGAGACCTTGATTTTTCACTTACAGCAGCAGTTCAGTTTACAGATGAATTGTAGCTTGGTGCTAAACTGCATCCAGGCTGCGGTCAATGTTTATGTCTACCAATCAACTGCAGTGTGCTTATGTTATATGATATTATCGACACAGAAACCTTAAAACATGCCAGGCGTATTCAGAGGGGCAGATTTATGACATGTTGAATTTCAGGAGCTGGAAAAAAACATGCTGGAGATGCATGCGTGAGATCCTGTTTGTTTTTCTCTTAAGAAAACCTCTATTGTTTATTGTTCATGTGCCCGCAGATGATGTCAGTTCTTGTCTCATACAGATCACATACGTTTTTGATACTCTCATGAACACATATATCCATACTTTCGCAGAAGTCAAAAGTAGGTGTCATAATAAAAGTAATGATCTGAATGGAAATTCTGACAGAAATTCTCAGTGCAAACGTAGATTATGTTCGTGATGTTTGTATAATCAGCAGATCATAAGAGAGTTTTATAAGATATGAGCAATGGTCAGAATTAATTATTAATTAATTAATCATTTGTAATATTATTTTGTGAATTAAGTACAGAAAATCAAACTATGAGACCTCATAAGCAACATATGAACATCTGTGTGATCAATGCATGATACCATAACAATTGCAACTTGCAGTAAATCATTTTCTTTCTTTCTTTTTTTCTTTTTTTTTAATTACTCATTTGAGTTTAATGCTGACAGATGTTGGCAGACAAAAACACGATATGTTTGTCTACAAAAAGTATCGCACAAAGAGCCTAGATGTGACATCAAGAATAGTTGATGCTTTTTATGAAGTAACTCGAAATGAAATTCATCAAATTTAAAAATGACCACATACTTCAATCTCTTAATAAATTTTAAGCACTTGCAGTTGGTGTATCTTTGTTATCAGTTGTATTTGATATTTGTTTATCATCATCATTATTATTATTATTATTATTATTATTATTATTATTATTGTTATTATGTGTTTGGGTTTTTATATTTATTTATTTATAATAATTTTCCTTAATCAGAATCATAATTCACCTTTACTGGCCAAGTTGCACTTACAAGGAATTTGACTTGATGGTTTGCTCCAAAAACACAGATACACGCACTATAAACAATACAATCTACAGTATGGTATACAAATGGATATACAGTACATGATGTAAATACAACACAATGTCCAGTGCACAATAAACATTACAATACAATATACAATAAAATGTGCAGTATACATTACCCATGCAATTTGTGTAATGGTATACATGGAGAGTGCAAATGTAATCACAGTTAAATTGTATTTCATTTGTTTTGTTGACTGTTTTTAATATTGCTGTTTATCATTTGCTTCTATCTTGGACATTCATGTAAAAGAGATTTTTAATCTCAGTGAGGCTTGTTACCAGTTTGTTGGATGTCCATGTCATTGTTTGAGATTTTATTAGCTTTTGCACAGTCAGTCGATGTCACATGCAGCTAGGATCTCTTAGAGAAGCAGCATTGTAATGTTGTGTATGGATAACTCAATCCAGCATCCTGGGAGACAAGTACAGTGGATTAGAGAGGAAAACAAATGGCAGCTGAGTCTGTCCTTTTGATAACATCCTTGTGAAGAATGACCAGAAAAGCCTCCTATTCACACATGCTTTTAAATGGAAGTTGGTGAGGCCACCAGAAGAGCGGACAGACTCTCCACATGAGCTCAGATGAGCAACAGAGATTAAAGTTTTGTTTCCATCCATGTTTTTGTAACGGGGGGCAGGTTGAGATGCTTTGTTTGGAAGTCAGGCGACTCGAGCTGTTTTGTCCGCCAACTGCATGTGAGCAAAAAGCAAACAGACACTTAATCCTGACAGAGAGAACTTGACATCAATTTGTCCCAAGAGGGGAAAGACCAAGTGTAGCCCACTACTCCACGGCCAGTTCAAATCTCAGGTCCTCTCTTTCTGTACACAGACACTTTTAAAACTAAACTTTTCAAAAAAGGAGTTTGTTAGGTTGTAAATTATAAAATAACTGGCACTGTTAAAAAAAAAAAAAAAAAAAAAAAGAAAGAAAAAAAGAAAAAAAAAAGGTATGTAGACACTTTCTGGTTGTCAAACATCAGTGGAAAATGCCAATCACCATGACATGTTAGATTTAGGGTAGGGTTAGGGTTAGGGTTAGGGTTGTTTCAAAGTAATTGCAAAAATGGCTTAGAAGAGTTAAGTTAGCTTTAAGGATTGTGATTTGGTCAATCCATAACCAGAGAGCTTTGTAGTGTGTTATTAACTTAAGGCTACCTTAGAACAAATCCATAAAAAGCATGTTTACCCCGACATCAGAGAAGAGACATCTTTGTTCCGTGTACATTTCCTGCTTGTCAGACTATTTTCCAGAGACGGGCAACTTCTATTAAAATGAATTGGAGAAAATGGAACGCCCAACGGCAGCCAACAGTCTATGGATGTAGAAAGGAAGTCCCGTCTTACAGGTAAAATAGCCAATCACCTTTCAGATACAGAAATCGCTTGTCAATCAACTCAAGAACGCACATGCGTATTAGCTATACAAGACGGTTAAGATGCGTTTTTTAGCATAATCTGAGTTAAAGACGCACAATTTATTATACTAGTTGTGAGAAAACGACACGCCCGTCCCATGGATCATCGTGGCCTGATCATTTGGCGGCCTGCTGGCTGAACCCAATGAAAAGCCTCATCACCGCTGCTTTTAAACACCGAGCGTGCCTCTCCTCGGGAGACTGGCCTCTACCCGTCTTTGCAGGTCCACAAACAGAGCGTCGAGGGTACGGTGTGAGTTAGATGCATCGCCGGACCCACATCCCGGCGCGAGTTAGAAGCGACACCAGGAATTGAAGCAGGCGTCGCGGCTGATGGGCCAGGATGCCGGGCCGCTATACTCCTCAAGTGCCAAGGCCCAGGGAAGCCGGGCCGCTCGAGTGAAGCTGCCGCCACACACGCCTCGGACCAAGGATGGGAATTCTTCGTACTTTTCCTTTTCATAGCCTTTTCCACCGCGAAGGACCCAGATTACCCTTTGTTTTGGACATTTTAAATAAATGCCTCTCCAAGGCCTGACGTCACACCCACTGTGTCCGTCTCTTGCTCACCCCGACACACAGTGTTTCCAGATTTGACTGCTTATTTGAAATATGTTCTTTTATTGTAATCTTGACCAGCCATTTTGGAGATTTCAGTCTTTCCCCATTCAAGTAGATAGGAGCTGCGCTTTCATGACGCTTGTTTATATAGAAAAATAGCTGCCAAAACTGCCCAAGAATGTTCCAAAAATGGCCGCCGAGTGAACTGACTTACCTTGAAAAAGAGACTTTGTTGAAAGGATCCGGAAATATGTTTGGACCATTCTAATCCCTTTGTTTTTGTTTAAATTCTTGAAATGGTTTATATATTGTAACTCTGAGACCCCATGTTCATGTATTGCTAATTTCTTTTCCTAAAGATCTGTATACACATGGAATTTCCATCGCACATGAAATTTAGTGTTTGAGAGGTTTCTTGGACTTTTGGATCCTCAAGGGAGAGGGTCAGCAGGCCAGAACACTCTTGTGCGGACAGAGGGAGTTGCCCGTCCCTGAATCCCGACTCTCTGCATGGCCATTGCCTTCAGAAGGAGAGGCCCAGGCCAAGGGGAGTAGGGGGAGTGTTTAGGAGAGGCCCAGTCAAACCCCCAACCCCCCACACATTTTCCTCTTCTCTATAAGGTAAAAAAGTAGCACAGAACCTCGGGGTGACTCAGAGGACATGGTGTCTTGTAAAACACGTGCATTTAATATTAGAACCATAAAACTTGTTAAATTAAAAGCTATTTTGGAAAATAGAAAGGGAAATATTTATGTGTCTGGCCCATGATAGAAACCATTTTATCCCGGGGCCAAAGGTCTGCCCAGGCACAGGTAACTACTGTCAACAAGTGAGAAACCCTGCGGTACAAATTCTCAAGTGTGGTAGGGGCCATTTAACAGGCCTGCATAATTCATTTAACTCTGGAAAACATAACTTGTAAACTAAGGCTTTGTTAAGAATGAGGTAAAAATACCCCTGTGCAATTGCATATGGTTCAGTCCTTAAAATAAGGTAAAAAAAAAAACAAAACAAAAAAAAAACATAAAGAGTTCTCAATGATTGAAAATCTGCAAAAATCAATTATGATTGTAAAAATATACAGACCTCTGGGTTTAGCTGTGGCAAACATTATGAATCCTGCTGTACACTGTATTTTCACTATGATGACCTTGTAGTGCCCGAGCAGGATTTGACATATTCAGTATGGGGGACACATGATCCTTTATTTTTAGATTGCTTTGTAAATGCTTTTGATTATTCAGAACTGTGGTTGAATAAGAAAATTTCACTTTATTTTTTTGCCCCTCAAACTGAAAGGTAAATGTTCATCATGTTCATTAATTACATTAATGTTCCTTTATTAAGGGTTTATAACGGGGTTAAGTAATGACAAATAAGTAATTTACAAATGCACTATAAATAATTGATATGCAGTTATAACAGCATTAATAAAAAAGTGTGACTTTCATGCAATACTTGCCTAATAGTAAGCATTTTAAGGTATATGTTAGAAATACTTAATATACGTAACTTATTCATACTTAATACAAAAAAGAAAGAAATAAACAACATAAAATGCCCTAATTCAGGATTAAATTATTTTAGTGAAATTTCTACAGGTATTTTTCTAACCCCTTAATAAATGCTTTATGTGGGTCCACTTCACATAAATGTAAATTTTCATAGGTTATTGGTGAATAAGCATTATTAAGCATTTATAACATGTGAGATAAAATGGCTCACAATTTGGCAGGTATTGCATGAAAGTCACCCTTTTTATGCATGTTGTTATAACCACATATCAAAGATTTATAGTGCGTTTGTAAATGACTTTTTAGTCATTAATGAACCCCTTTTTAAACCCTTCATAAGAGTGCATTAATGTAAAGTGTCACCTGTTTAATTTTTTACCTTGCAACTTTATTTTGTCACTTTTAATAAATAGTAATTTGATTGTATTCCTGTGTAGTTTTCCTAGTGACAATTTTTGGTATAACAAAAGTAGTCATTTAATTTAATTTATTATTACTCACATTATCTTGTATCTGAACAGACTATTTTTTTTTTTTTTTTTTTTTGTTTGTTTTTTTTGTGTGTGTGTGTGAATGAATGTGGCATGCATGCAACCACATCTTTTGATGCTTCAAAATGCATCGGATGGTTTGCCTTTCAAGGATTTTTCTATCTTTAATGTAAACCAGCAAGTATGTGAAGGAACTCCATAGAGTTCTGAAGATTTATGGACCATTTGATCTTTGAATAGAAAGGTGCTTTAAGGCCCACAAAGGTTTTGGTGTGTCTGTGAGAGTGTATGTGCATGCCCTCACCAAATGACAGTGAAAACCCATTATTATTAAAAATAATAAAAACACAGACGCACTTGCACGGCGAAAGACACATGCACAGACATGCATTTACCCAAACACATAGCCAAAATGCACTAAAAATTTATGGCTCTAACATTCCTGCAGGGTCAAGCAATTTATCAAATCCTCCACATTCTGGTTTCAATTACAGAGCCTATTGTGAAAAGCGGCTATTTTAGCAGGTTCATTTGACTCGGTAGGGGACGCGAAGGCTTTCGTTTAATGCTCCTTCTCTGAAGGCTGCTAGTTTGGGCCTCATTGAGGAGCCGAGCCTGAGTTTTTTGAGAATAATGGACAGAGGCCTCCCTCTCTCTATCAGCTTTTAACAGAGAGAGGCACGGTGAGGGCTATGACTGTGGTAGAGAGGTGATAAATCCACGTTTTATTACTGAAGAATTCCACTCTCTCCACAGGCCTGACAGCTCCCCACGTACTCAGACCCTTTTGGACAATTTCGACACCGTGTCCATCTGGTTCTGATTAAGTCCCAAATGGCTTGCATCGCATCCGAAGAAGAGAGATGGTGAGAGAGAGAGAGAGAGAGCAGGAGGAGAAAAGAAAGATAGAAAGGTGAGAATGAGGAAGAACGGGGAAATAAAGGATGGAAAATGACTGCCAATGCCAACAGCAGAGAGTTCTGTAACTGATGCTCAACATGAGCGTCATTATTGAAATGCAGCATTGTTACATCAAAGTCCCAGCCATGGCCAAAAGACATTATTTGAAGTGAGTGTCCAGCTTTTCCTGTGTAGCTGCTGTTTATTAGCCTCTCTTCTGGCACCTGCTCCCACACAACGCATGCCAGCACTGTTCCTCGCCCTCATGCTGCCTCTCAAACTAATGGCAGCGATTCCATCCATGGAAATATTTGTCTTTTTTTTATTTATTTTTTATTGTTATTATTATTTTATATTATTATTTGTATATATATATACATAGTCACTATAAAGTTCATTCTAGAATTTGGATTGAAATTTAAACAATTATTTACTGATAATCTTCTCCTTTGCTGCAGCTCTCAAATTTCATTCACACTTTCGCATATTTGAACTGGCACGTCGGAGTCAGCTACGACCAGTGTTGGGTGTAATCTGAGGGCAAAGTTATTAGTTTCTGTAATCCAGTCATTCAAAAAGTCAAAAAAGTAGTGTAACACATTTCTTTTTAAATTATTGTAATCAGATTACAATTGCTGACTTTCAATTAAGGTAATTCATTTGACATTACTTGGACATTACTTGGGCTACACAAATATGTAAAACAATGTTATTTATATTTAATACATTTAAAATATGATTTCAAAATTTATTTCTGTGACAGCTGAAGGGTATCTGCTCATCAGTTGAGCGGAAAAACAATTTAGTAATGTGATAACTTGTTAGATGAAGTAATCTCTAAAGTAGTCTGATTATAATTTTAGAGATGTAATTATTAATTTGTAGTGGATTACTTTTTGAGTAACTTACCAAACTGGCTACTTCACACATGACAACCAATGACATTTGATGTCAGTATCATCAAACCTGGCATAGTGCATTGACACACAATTTTTAATTTGAACGCAAATGCAGAGATATGAGAGCTACAGTGGAGGGGAAGACTGTTAGTGTATAATGACATAAATTTCAGTCTGTTCACCACACAAAGTGAATGAATGATTTCAGAACCCTTGACATATAATGCACAAGTCATTTGGACTACTTTTTAATTTTTTTGTAATTTGTTGGACCTTGACTTACATGGTTGCTATGAGCTGTCATTGTATGAAGAAAAAAAAAAAAAACTGCATGATATTTCTTTAGAATTTCTCATTTTGTGTTTCAGAGAAAAAAATAAGACCATACAGAAACAAGAACAGAGTTTATTTTAAACCTGCCTGTCAACACGAATTCGATTCCTGGGCTTTGGTGGAGGGTAAGCTTTTCAGTGAATACTAACTTAAAGTTGGGTGTGTTCCACATACTATCTTATGGTTTCAGAAGACTTGGAATATAGTGCATGAGTTGGGACTGGGAAGTTTTGTTCTTCTTTTTGGAGCTTGACCGCCATGGTCACTATAAACTGTCATTGTATTAAAAGAGCTGCACAACGTTTTTCATAATTTATTTTTTTGTTTTGCCACAACACAAGGGTAAATACTGTAAATAATGTCAGAATTTTCAGTTGCACTTTATTTTACACTATATGTACTTTCTGTATACTTACAGCGTACTTATCCAAGAAATTATTAAGTTATATTAGGTAACTACATGTACTTAATATGGTTAAGGTTAGGGTTGGGGTTAGGGTTAGGGTTAGCACCTAGTAATTACTGTAGTCGTTGTAATTATATAGTACATAAATGTAGAATAGTACTGTAAAATAAAATGCTACTGAATTTTCATCTTTGGCTGAACTATCTCTTTAAAAAGGAGGTGGCCATTTAGGTAATCTCACTGAGTTTTATGACATCATAACCCAAATATTGCCCCAAGCAACAACTCGTTGACAGCACCTGGGCAACTCTCACCATAACAACCTTCACTCCCATATCGCACTGATTAAACAGGGATCAGTACACTCAAAGGTTAACCAGCCTCTGATGTTCCCACAGAAAACATCAGTGGGGAATATTGGGGGAACAAAAAGCATATTTAAGCATTCTGTACGCAGTGGCTTTGCTGAATTTGCTACAGTGCAATTTCTCACAATGCAGTGCACTTTGCTGACACACTGCAGTGGCGAAGGCAGGTAATGTGCATGTGTGAGTGTCTGAGAGATGGGAGGTGGGGCAGATGGTGGAGGTGTCATGGTGAGCCTGACCCTGCAGAGACCCCACGCCTCATCAGAGGATAAAATTCAACTACACAGCTCTGCCTTTTTCTTGAAGAGGTTTCTCTGTAAAAATAGTGCTATTAATAAAAAACAGATGTGAACATGGACAACCACAGGCCAGCTCTCACCCAACATGTGCCTATCACAATGAAATACAAAATCACCTCTGCATACATACAAATTCATAAAATATAAAATAAACACACTGAATGGAAAAGGGTAATTCAGCAGCATTATAACCAACAGATTATTTACAAATTGTTGTATTGTCTGATCGTTGAATACGTCTGTGAGAAATTTGAATGACATTTTGGTGCTTGCATGTGCCGAATGTACCATCATGTTAAGGTTTTCTGGGTTGTTGCTAGCTGCAAGGGCATTGTTAGGTGGTTGCTAGGGTGTTCTGGGGGGATGCTAGGTGACCATGCCCAAGTCTCCATAAAATTCTAGTCTCTAGATATGGCTCAGGCCCCGCACACACACACCGATCAGCCACAACATTAAAACCACCTGCCTAATATTGTGTAGGTCCCCCTCGTGCTGCCAAAACTGTGCCAACCTGCATCTCAGAATAGCATTCTGAGATGATATTCTTCTCACCACAATTGTACAGAGCGGTTATCTGAATTACCGTAGACTTTGTCAGTTCGAACCAGTCTGGCCATTTTCTGTTGACATCTCTCATCAACAAGGCATTTCCATCCACAGAACTGCCGCTCACTGGATGTTTTTTGTTTTTGGCACCATTCAGAGTAAATTCTAGAGACTGTTGTGTGTGAAAATCCCAGGAGATCAGCAGTTACAGAAATACTCAAACCAGCCCGTCTGGCACCAACAATCATGCCACAGTCCAAATCACTGAGATCACATTTTTCCCCATTTTGATGGTTGATGTGAACATTAACTGAAGCTCCTGACCCGTATCTGCATGATTTTATGCACTGCACTGCTGCCACACGATTGGCTGATTAGATAATCACATGGACAGGGTTAGGGAGTAACGGAATACATGTAACGGGGATTACATATTTATAATACAAAATATAAGTAACTGTATTCCACTACAGTTACAATTTAAATCATTGGTAATAAGAATACAGTTACATTCAAAAAGTATTTTGATTATTGAAGAGATTACTTTGCATTTTATTGTCATTTGTTTCATTTAATATTTAGTCCTTTCAGATGGAAAACATTTATACATATAAATGATGTGATCCAAAGTGCATTTGAACAGCGGTGAAACACTTTCTTATGATGTGTTACATTCATATGAGCAGACAGAGAAGTCAGTTTCAAGTAAGTTTGGAGCAGAAGAAATAGAAATAAACCTTGTGTAAATTGTCAGCTTTACGCTAAGCTAAAATGCTGTTTCTAGCCATTTTACATGCACATGGATCATGTTACCAGGCACGTTGGATCATAATTTCTTTTTTTATAGTAAGACAAAAATCATATTCTTTATATAAAACTTTGTATTGTTTTCCTGTAAAAATATCTAAAAATCCTTAAAACAAGATCAGTTTGATTTATCTTGTTTTAGAAGCAACACTGCATAAGATATTTAGGTTTTTCAGTGAATGTATTTTTAACATGTGTATTTTGTCTTACTGTACTGGCCGAGTTTTTATAGTCAAAACAAGTGAAAAAAATCTACCAGTGCTGAAGAAGTAATCCAAAGTATTTAGAATACATTACTGACCTTACATACATTACAAATGACATTTTACAGCATGTATTCTGTAATCTGTAGTGGAATATATTTCAAAAGTAACCCTCCCAACCCTGCGCATGGATGATTGTTGGTGCCAGATGGGCTGGTTTGAGTATTTCTGTAACTGCTGATCTCCTGGGATTTTCAAACACAGCAGTCTCTAGAATTTACTCAGAATGATGCCAAAAAAAAAAAAAAAAAAAAAAACATTCAGTGAGCGGCAGTTCTGTGGACAGAAACACCTTGTTGATGAGATGTCAACAGAAAATGGCCAGACTGGTTCGAACTGACAAAGTCTACAGTAACTCAGATATCCACTCTGTACAATTGTAGTGAGAAGAATATCATCTCAGAATGCTATACTGAGATGCAATTGGCACTGTTTTGGCAGCACGAGGGGGACCTACACAATATTAGGCAGGTGGTTTTAATGTTGTGGCTGATCGGTGTGTATGGTAACACTTTAAAATAAGGTTCCATTAGATAACATAGGTAAATGCATTAGTTATCGTGAATAAACAATTAACGATATATTTGTTACAGCATTTATTCATCTTTGTTAATGTTAGTTAATGAAAATACAACTGTTAATTGTCTGTTCATGTTGGTTCATAGTGCATTAACTAATGTTAACTAATACAACTTTTGATTTCAAAAATGTATTATTAAATGTTGAAATTAACATGAGCTAAGATTAATAAACGCTTAATAAGTATTGTTCGTTGTTAGTTCATGTTACAACTAATGTTGTTAACTAATGTTAACAAATGGGACATTATTGTAAAGTGTTACCAGGTATATATATATATATATATATATATATATATATATATATATATATATATATATATATATATATATATATATATATATACAGTATATAAGCAGAACATCAAGGCACTCCCAATGGAAGTGAATGGGGCAGTCCATAAACATTTAAATACACATGGTTTCAAAAGTATATGAACAAGAAATAAACATGATAAATGTTAACATGACTTTAATGTGATACTTATGGTTAAGAGTTTTTCAAATCCCTTACACTCAGTATGAGCAACAGTACTAACAATATATCACATCCTAGAAAACTAAAACTTGAATTGTATACATTAATTGATTTTTTTATTTCCACCATCTAAAAATATATCATGCGAACACTAGATGCAATAATTATTTTACAAATCATTATGAAGCATGGAGATCACATAATGCAGAAGAGTTTATTTGCTGTTTGGGACTTGGGAGAATGCACATAACTCTTTGGAATAACAATATCATTAAAACCCATGCCGGACGAATAAATCATTATTGCCATTTATGTCTGCTAACCTATTCAAATAGGCTTTTCCTTCCTAAAGTCCACCCATCTGTGTGGGCTTGTGTTATATTCAAATCACCATAATCAACTTTGCCGTGTATGCCGCATCTGGAAAGAATAATTAATGGCATTATTTAAAACCTAATTTTTGCATCCATGATAAATGAATAGATGGCTAATGGTGTCATTTGAATAAAAAAATGAAAGCTAAAAAAAAGCATATTAGTGGGAGGGGACTTTACAATGGAAAACATTCCAAGCTGTGCCATGCGTATGGTTATTTTGAGCTTGGGAGCACTTTAATGGACATTTTATAAAAATGGCATAAGAAATTAGTTTTATGCATTGACATCGCTCTGTCTGCAATTCCCAAATAAATTAAATCAAGCAATTTGACTCTAATTCTTACAGCCCCCTGTTTCTCAAACAACATTTCTCATTTATGACGAGTTAATCTGCCATTTAAAATGTTGTTGTGTATTTGTTTTCTTTGAGGTGAACTATACTGTTAAAATGGGATTAGGTGACTCTTAAGAGTGCTTTTTAAAAAATAACAGGGGTCTGGGAAATTTAAGGAGCTAAAAATAAGTGAACTGACAGAAGAGATACAAAATACACTGTGAAATAACTCATAAATCCCATGATTTTCATAGGTTCAGGAAGTAGTAAAGGTTATTATTGGGAACTCAAAGGCCCAATTAAATGTGATGGATCACCTTGCTTGTGATTGTATCCACTATTGACGCGTGTGAGCTCAGGCTACAAGAAAAAGAGAAATGTAAGAAGCAGACACGTTATGTCAAACAATCAATTCCCAGTTAAGCTCAGTGACAGCTCCTTAAACTGAACGGAAAACTGAATTTAACACATAAACACTCAAAGGCAGCTCTCCAGATTCCTTGGGCAGACTGATATGTCTCCTGTAAGCACCACATTGGACTGCGATGACACTGATTATGATTTTTAGCCTCTCTTAGGTTGATCTGCCCGCTGAGTGCAGTCAAACTGACCTGCTAATGCCATATGTCTAAAGTACGAGCTTCTGGCTAGAGAGGAAATCTGACTCTGGTCCGACTCAACAGCCTGAACTTTAGTAAAACCACTCTGCCTGGTGTCATTTCTGACACGGCAGCCAAGATTGTTAAAAATTTGTGAGAAGTGTGTTGAAAGAGATTTTAAATCAGTCTGACACAGCTTCGTGAATGCTCAGATATGTTCCAAAAGCATTCACAGGTGAACCGCTCAAAAGCAGACATTAAGCCCGAGACAAGCACAATTTACGAGACAGGATAGAGTGCGGCCTCCCAGACATGGGGGAAGTGTGAACAAATTAATTTATTTTGGTAATATCTCTCTGCCTCTCTCTTTTTTGCTGCCTTTGTCAAAATGAATGACAACAATTTGGCAGAGGACCTGGGATGTGCAGGCAGCACTGACAGGTGAATTATCAGGGGCCCGGCGCTCCTTATTATCAGCTGAGAACTCATCAGAGGTGCGGGTCCAGGAGCCCACGCCGCTGTCACTATCTGTCAGTAGGACAAGCTCTGCTGCAAGGGCCACCTGACAGGTCATTTCAACAATAACAATTACTCCGATTACTGGTGTCATAAACAATTCACCCAAGGCAGAGCAATAACAAAGCTTTATAATTCACAGCCACATAAATAAATGCCAGCAGGTAACAAGTAATTTACCAGAGGAATGGATCCCAATGCGTGGCATTGTTGCAGGGCAAATGAAAGCCAGGCACTGGGAGCATACATGATAACAAGAAACAGGAATTCGGCCATTAGAGAAATAACATGTTAGACCAAAGCAAAAGGTGCACACATTACAATGAAACAGAAAAGATAGACAGACAGACAGACAGACACATATTTGTGCTTTTATGTATACATAGAATGTTATCTTATTTGTGTAGCCTATATGCATTATGAGCAATTGTACAAATATTCCACTTTATGTTTACTATATTTGCAACTTTTTTCCTTGTGCTTTTAAAAAACAGATCAGAAAAACATGCAGGATTGACAGACTGACATTAGCAAGAGTATATGCAAGTGTTCAGTTGTTGAATAATGGGTTGGACAGACAAAAATCAGCTATCCTGCAGCAATTTAACTGTTCCACAATCCCTAATTAGGAGAGCTGTTGAGCAATTAACACATGTCAAACTAGCCATCATCAGGTTCCTCTCTAATTTTCTCACTAAAAGGCAGCATCTCTCTCTCTCTCTCTCTCTCTCTCTCTCTCTCTCTCTCTCTCTCTCTCTCTCTCTCTCTCTCTCTTTACCCCAGGGCATGTGGAATCAGACTGTGCACTACTAATGCACTGTCTGTCTTTCTGTCGCGTGTACAAAGCGCTTCTGTGATTACCAGCCCACGAATGTTTAACTCGACACTCGATTTTTTTTCTTTTAGCAGCAGCCAAATTACACACACCAGTCGCAATGCGCTCATCGTCGGATTAAAAATAAACAAATAAATAAATACAAATACAAAATAAAAAAACATTCTGAAACGAGAGAGCTACAAATATTTAACCAAAACTTATCACTATTTTTCCATGAATTTAACATGGAAACTTTTGTCTTGAGGTCTTTTGCGATAAAGAAAATAACTTCAGAATATCCTATTCTATTCTATTCTATTCTATTCTATTCTATTCTATTCTATTCTATTTAAACAAAATTGTACAAAAGGGGGATGAAAAAGATATTAAATCTCTGTCTCGTTTTAAAACTAATTTGTATAGACTGACTTTTATTACTATTTGAATGTGCTGTGTATTACTGTGTGTGTGTGTGTGTTACTTTTATTACTATGTGGTGTGAATATGTTGTGTTTTACTGTGTGTTCATTTTTGATTTTATGTTTTTTGAAGCACTTTGTGCTTGATTTGCTGAAAAGTGCTATATAAATAAAAAATATTATTATTATTAGAAATTATTATAAATATCTAAAATAAAATACAAATATTTTTTATATTAATATATATTTAAAAAGATTAATTACAATTTGTTTGTCACCAAATGGACATATGTAGCACATGTTCTTGACAACGGATATTTCAGTATCAAATAATTCGATTTTCAATGAATTTACAAACACTTAAAGAGTTAGTCACTTGCCTAAATTTTTACCTCCGCATATATACAACACCCCATGCATGCCTAATTCTAAAATGTTTAATAATGAAAACCATTTAAATACTAGTAAGATAATATTTAACAAAAATTGATCAAAATTCAAATATAATATGAGTTCAAAGGAACTCAACACCACACGAGTTTATAACTTTCCACAAATTAAGTTAGAAATGGAACCCAAGCTCTTTTATATAAAGAAGTGGAAAATCAATTTTAATTAAGTTTGTTTGGAAAATTTCACTGGTTTAATTTTCTAAAACCAAAGTAAATACATTTGCACAGCAACTGTACATTTTATATTAATTATACATTGTTTTATCAAGATTAAAAACACGAATAAATCTAAATAATCAAGTGTGCAAAAAAGAGAAAACCTCTGTAATTATTATAGCCATAATTGTAGCAGATTTCTTATAAAATAATAAAATAGATTTTTATCACAGTTGCACAGTAGTAAACAATTATTCCCCACAATGTCATAAAATTACATTTAAAAATAAATGTGCCACTCAAGCTTTACAGATCCCATACAGCAAAACCACAATCAGTGTTACTATGACAGCATTCTTATCCATAAGGATCCTCCTGACATTCCTTATTATGCCACAATTGATTGAATATATAGAGAGGAATCATGCAGAGAAAAGAGACAGCAAGACCCAACTGCACCCTGACTTCTGATAAAATAAGTACAATTCCATCGAGTGTAACTGAACAAAAGCCGGTAAGAGAAATGCTTACAGTGGAGGGCGAGAAAATGTGCTTTTGTTTCCAGTTCTCAGATGAGAGAGAGAGAGAGAGAGAGAGAGAGAGAGAGAGAGAGAGAGAGAGAGAAAGAAAACTCATCCTTCTCACTCAGTCAGTTGGTTTGTCTTCTCTTCTTGGACCACCATCCTTTTTGGGTTGTGCATCTCATTTGCATACATTTGTTTCCAGCCGAGGAGGCCTTCAGCTCATTAAGGCGTTCTCTTACATTCTCCCAGAACCCTGCTGCTCCCAGCCACTACCTGCTGCAGAACGAGAGCACTGCTAGGCACAGCAGAAAAAAAAAAAAGAAAGAAAGAAAAGAAAAGAAAAGAAAAAGGAGAGGGAAAGAAAGTGGAAGGGAGGGGGGAAAAGGCAACACGTTCTTCACTCCAAAACAAAAGCACAGTTCTGGTATAAAAGTATCCTCTGTGTGTGTTTGTGCCTTGTTTTCTACACTCCCTTGGAAGCGGGCACCGTTTTGTGTTAAGTAGCCTCCTGTCATGACAGATACCTCTGTGGGTCAAGAGTCAAAGGTGAGGGGGATGTCAGGAACATAACATGCAAGCCAATCTCTAAACTGGAATGCATTGGCAAGCCTGTGTTGTGAGGAAGGGTTATGAAGTTTCTCCATTTATTTTGGTGTTTTAGTAGGTATGTGTTGTAGAAAGACAAGGGAAAGTAGAATCAAGAAAATCCCATTGTGAAACCTTCAAACCGTTTGAAATGGAAAGTTAAAACCAAATTGAAAATTCTATCATAATTTACTCAACCTCTTGTTGTTCCAAACTTGTATGACTAACATTTTTTTCCATGGAACACAAAAGTAGGCTGATTGTTGACCTCAGTCAGCCTCAGTCACTATTCACTTGCCTTGCATCTTTTTCCATACAATGAAAGTGAATGGTGACTGAGACTAACATTCTGCCTAACACCTCCCTATGTGTTCTATGGAAGAAAGAAAGTCATGAGGGTGATTAAATTATGCAGATTTTTATTTATTTATTTATTTTTTTTGGTAAACTATTCCTTTATACTCACAAAAATTTGTCGCAGAACATCAAACGATAAACAGTCCATTGAGTGTGAAAGCAAGGGTAAATGTTGATACCCCGTTGAAGCGCTGGAGTGATTTCAGTTTATTCAAAGCATGACGACCCTTGGCCAAAACCTGCTTCAGTTGAGGGATGAATAAAATTTTAATGGCTCATAAAACACAGCAATTCCTCTCAGTGCATTTTTTGACCACATTATTCGTGGCCGCGCCGTGTCGCCTCTTTTGTTTGCCGAGTGAAAAGCTTCAGTGAGTGGCCACGGCTGGAGATCTACTGCATGAGGAGGAGGGAAGAAAGGGAATGCCATGAATACAATGGCATGATTGGTGCACTGAAAGAAACTTTCACACAGAGAGAATTGGAAATTGAAAATGCCCTTTATTACAATATACAACAAAAACATAACACACATTTACAAACTAAAAAAATAAATAAATAATGATTGAGTAAATAAATACTATACTTTTAATGTCAGAGATAAGAAAGGTCTACAAAAAATATCATGTAAATTACAAGTTGGCAAGTAGCAAACCGCCAACAAATTCATAACACATTTTGTTACACCAAATGAGCTGAAAATTAAAAAAATAAAAATAAAAAATAAATAAAAAAAAGGATTATAAGTAACACTTTACATTAAAGTTCCCTGTGGAAAGGTTTTCATTAATGACTAATAAGTCATTTACAAATGCATTATAAATCATTGATATGCAGTTATAACAACATGAAAAAAAGGGTATTTCATGCAATAAATGCTAAATTGTGAGCATTTTAACTTGCAGTACATGTTATAAATGCTTAATAAATCATTTTATTCATACTTCTATTGAACAAAAACATTAAATGCACTAATTCTTGATTTCTGTCGCAATGCAGGAAAAATAGACTATTACACTGAGATTAAAAGGAGGGATTATGTCAATTCGTCATAGTCCTTTTTGTCTATATACTGTATTAATTAATGTGATGTCTTGACTCACTTGTGTTGTCACTTTCCTGTTCACGTTGATGTCTAAAGAATGATGCCACTCCCTCGACTTAACTAGTCCTAGTTACCTAAAGTTCTCTGCAAAAACACTTTTCAGGTCTTCATGCTTAATTCACAACATATATTATATAATAAAGCCTCCATTAATTCATACTGAACTTTATGTACACTGATTTATAATGTTGGCAACTCCTTAGTAAATTCTTCATATATGTCCACTTTAAATGAAGGTACATAGGTTGCTAATATTGAATAAGTGTTATTAAACATTAATAACATGTAAGGCAAAATGGCTGATATTGCATTATAGTTCTAAAACTCACATGTCAATGATTTATAATGCATTTGTAAATGAATTGTCGGTCATTAATAAACCCCTTTATAAAACCTTAACAAAGGAAACATTATATATATAGATAGATAGATAGATAGATAGATAGATAGATAGATACATAGATAGATAGATAGAGATATGAATATTTTTTAACTTTTAAAAATGGAGAAAGAGAGCAAGAGAGAGCGAGAGAGAGAAAGACAGGGAGAGAGCGAGAGAGAGAGAGAGAGAGAGAGAGAGAGAGAGAGAGAGAGAGAGAGAGATCAACAAAAGCTTTCTTTTTTCGAACATTTCACATGTAAAGCCAGTAGGCACCAGTACAACAGAAAAAAATCTTGCATTGTTTC
Source organism: Myxocyprinus asiaticus (assembly GCF_019703515.2). Classification (NCBI taxonomy): domain Eukaryota; kingdom Metazoa; phylum Chordata; class Actinopteri; order Cypriniformes; family Catostomidae; genus Myxocyprinus; species Myxocyprinus asiaticus. The sequence continues at coordinate 8,913,317 of NC_059366.1, forward strand.
TTGATTTAAAAATCCCTCTCAGCCATATTCATGTTTGCTCCAACCATGACATGCGCCATTTGCTCTGGTGTTGATTCACTCACCAGTCGAGCTGGCCTAGGGGTAGATAAATAAACATGCATCTGTTGTGTTATTTAATGCTCTGTCTCTTACTGCCGGGTAAGAGTCTGCAGGCTTCTCGATGTGCAGCTCATCCTGCCTTTCTGGCTAAAGCTGTTAGCATAGCAGCAATCCATCACTCTGTGTATATAAGAGTGTCTGAGAAAAGGTATGGAAGAAATAGAGATGTGGATCTGGATCTAGCTGTGTGCTTGCTTTGTGAGAGTTTGTGTGTATTAGGGGATTAAGGAGACTGAGTGTCAGAGAAAACTCTATATCCTGGAGTTTGAGTGTTGCATTGAAATTGCTGTTCTAAGTACAGTTATAACTTTTCTATCTATCTATCTATCTATCTATCTATCTATCTATCTATCTATCTATCTATCTATCTATCTATCTATCTATCTATATGTCTGTCTGTCTGTCTGTCTGTCTGTCTGTCAATATCTGAAACACAGGAAGGCAAGTGCATCCTGTTTGTTATCTGGTGTATGATACTTTAAATTTATTACTATTTTCTGATACATCAACATGGTGTATCGGTGCTATTACAGTACTTTCAATGCAGCACTGTATTTTTCAAACATTATGGTTGGGGATTTAAATTATATTCTAACCTTGAATAATAAAGTTCTGCAATTAATTTAGCTGTACAGACTCAAAATTGTTTTGTAGATAAATTCAGTCTAGGTTTGTTTTCTATAATAAATGTCATACTTTGTAAAAAAAATTAAGATTAAACTTTAAAAGTATTCCATTGTCTTTCTGCTATTCAAAATGTACTGTAACTGAAATTGTAATATTTGCATCCTGAATGTGATTGGTCAGTTTTTACATCAACTTTGCATATTCTTTTAATCTCTCTCTCTCTCTCTCTCTCTCTCTCTCTCTCTCTCTCTCTCTTTCTGTGTGTGTGTGTGTGTGTTTCTGTTTTTTTTTTCTTTTTTTTTTTCTATCTTTTATTAATTTTTCGGTAACAATTAACAATCAGGTTGCATTCAGTAACATACGTTAACACAGTAGTTAACGTGAACTAACAATAAACAATACTTTTACAGCACTTATTAAGCTTGGTCTATGTACATTTCTACATATAGACCTACATATACAGTATACTGTATATTGGATGCACTTTATTATAAGGATACATTTGTAGTAAATGTATTAGGTATCATGACCTACAGTAACAACAAACTATATATTTTTACACTATTTGTCAATGTTAGTTAATGTTAATTTTTGAAAATATTATTGTTCATTGTAAGTTCATGTTAGTTTATAGTGTAGTAAGTGTTAGCACATACAACTTAAAAAAAATATTAGTATATGTTGCAGCTAACATTAATCAGATTAATAAGTGCTGTAAAATCAATTGTGTTCATTGTTAGCTCATGTTAAGTAATGTTAACTAAATGTAAACTTATTTTAAAGTGTTACAATTCTATGTGTATATGTCAACATTAGTTACAGCAATGCATTATGAACTAACATGAACAAACAATGAACAATTGGATTTTGATAAATTAGAATTTACGAAGATTTATAAATGCTGCAAAAGTTATTGTTTATAATTAGTTCATGATATCTATAATGCATTAACTAATGTAAACGAATTAAATCTTATGATAAAGTGTTACTAACTTGTATTACTATATTTTTACCTACAACTTTAACACTATTCTTTTGATGCTTTGCAAGCATTGTTATTTCCTTCATGAAATCTTGTCTATCTGTGCATCAGTATATCTGTGTGTATGTGGATGAATGTTATTTTTTTTCTCAGATGCTGTAAGGACCATAAACATTCATTACTACTATAATATTATAATTTTGGAATGCCAATATAATTTATTTTACATATTGGCATTATAAATAGCATTATTTATTAAATCTATCACTGAAATTAACATGATGTATAACATTCATTATTCAGACCCTTTAATAAATAGACCTAATACTTTATCCCATGGCTAAATTAGTGGGGAGGTCTGTTTATATGAATATCATTTTTGGACCAAAAGGTTTACAAGTTCGTTTTAGTTTGTTTGTGTATACGAGGGCTCGCTCCCTGCTCTTGAACTGTGGATCTGTGCAGGTCGTGAGACAGGCAGAGACCTGAAGCTATAAATCTCTCTTTGCAGTGCCTGCTGCCTCTTACACATGCCATAACAGCACACACACACACACACACACACACACACACACACACATAGTGTTACCATGGGTTGCACAGAGTTGCTTGTCTGTGCTTCTATTGCAAATCCTATACATTTATTAGAAAATTAATTTATTATGTTCAGAATGAACAGAATGTTTTTGTAATTTATTATACTGAAATGCACATTTACTACCAATTTATCAAGAGGTAAGAAGAGTATTTTGCAAATCATAATGCTTTTTGTATATGCATTTATCTGTCTTGTAAAAACCTTAAAGTTTTCAAAATTTTTTTTTTCTCAAGGGCATAAAATCACAAAAAAAAAAAAAAAAAAAAAAATAGATAGAAAAGCATTTTATCATAATTATTACTGTGCTCAAGGGAAGTTTGGCACCCTTTTTCACCCAAGACATGCAGTGACAGTTCCAGTTTGATTGTAAGCCATTATTTCATCCTCTTTCTCATAATTTATCATAACAGGAATACAAATCCCACACAAAACAAATGTGCTTTTCCTTGAGCTTTGTCAGTTTCATGTGTTTCAAATGTGTTTTGTTCTTCCCCTTTAATATTTTTCCCCTCTGAGTTGTGAACGCATGTGTTGGGGGATGTTAATTGATTTTCCTTTGTTTTCCTCCTCTTATTTAGCATTTGTTTGGATTCACTGTGCAAATAAACATCACCTGCTGCCTGCACCGTCTTTGTCTCAAAGCACAATACACAAAATCTCAAGGCGTTTTAATTTCACCCTAGCCCTAAAAAAGTATTCATATAATAAAAATTAAGAAAGCACAGCTAAATCACTATTTAATAAATTACCACTAGGGATAAATAACAAGTAAACACTCACATAAATTAACAAATTAATAAATAAACAGATAGACAAATGAATGTATGTGGGTAGTTTGCATGAAATAATGAGCAAAATGCAGTTCAAAATAGTTTTAGATGAAGTATCATGTCACACTGCAGGATATGTCTACTTCCCAAAAACATTTCATGTTGACTACCTACATACATTTATTTGTTTATATGTTTATTAATATGTAATTACCATATTAATTGAGAGATGTTTATGGAATATATATTCATTTGTCACACCACAGGACCATTTAAATTGGTTCAAGTGAAGGAAAAAAAGTGGAAAAGAAAAATGGTGACAATAATCACAGCAAATATACTTTTTTCCCCCATTAGACATTTATAGAAATGTTAACCTAAATTCTTGATGTTGATAAGAAAACCACATTTTGTGACACTGGATTTTGTAGGGTGTTTTTTCTAGCATAAACTGTGAACTGTGAGTATCTCAATCAAGTATAAATAATTATAAAATGCTAGTTAATTTTCTTTTCTCTTTTTAATTAAGTTGTTAATTTATTTTAAGATGTGTTTCATGGTAAACAAACACAGTTTCTGAACAAAAATGTATTTTTGGTCTTACAGCACATTATGATCCTGCATTACCTCATTCACTGCTGTGGCATATCTGTGATTTCTCTGAGGCTAAACAACACACTGTATGCTGACCTGATGTGGAGAGCTGCTGCTGTTGTTGTGTATGAGACAAAGCCCTTGCTGCCCCCTACAGCCTCTCCATTATGACATCACTACCTCAATGTTTTTACAAACAAGTTAGATGCCCAAACTAATGCCTGAAATGACGGGGAAAAAGAATACTGAATTCCAAAGGTATAGTTCAGCCAAAAAATGTATTTTCCCTTATGTTGTTCCAAAACCTGTATGACTATATTGCTTTCCTCTGTGGTAAACAAATGGAAACATTACACAGAATGACCATTCTTTCATTTACTTTCACCAATCACCATTTACTTTCACTGCATCTGTTTTTTTTTTTTTTTTTTTTTTTTTTCTTCACACAATGAAACTAAAAATTGATTAAGGCTAACATTCTGCTCAACATCTTCTTTTGTTTACCACAGAAAAAGAAAGTGATACGGATTTAGAACAGCATGAGTGTGAGTAAATTATGAAAGGTAAACTGTTCCTTTAAGTAAATGTTGACTCCAAAGCATATGGTTTAATGCAGAAGTCACTTATTGATTTAGAGGTGGATCTTTAAACACACATATTTAAAGGCTGTGATGTCTTTAATGTGCTCATTAGAATTCATTGTATTCACACAGTTAGCGAGGTCACCACTTTGTATTGAGTGATGAGTGCTGGGAGAGATATAGAGACAAAAACTGTCTTTAAGTAATTTCTCTGATTTAAGCACACTAAATGATCTTGAACCTGTAACTGAAGTTTAAATCAGCTTTTAGAGAGACTGCTGCTGTCCTGTACAGGAGATGCTCTATAACAAGTGCTGTTTCAATACTCGTGCAGATGCTGCTTACAATTAATTAACAAGCTTATATTGCATTTCTCCACTGCTATTTCACTATTAAATGATAAAAAATTTAAATTTATAAAATTAAAAATGATAAAAGTAATCCATATGACTCCAGTGGTTTAATCCATGTCTTCTGAGAGATCCAGTTGGTTTTGGGTGAGAACAGACCAAAATATAACTCCTTTTCACTTTAAATATCGACATCAGCAGTCTCATTGGCTCAACTGGCTCTGCGCATGCGTCAAGCACTAGGAAGTGTTGTCGAGCTTGAAATCATGATCGTGCCTAGAGACTGCAATTATAAGATGTACAGTGAAAAAGGAGTTACATTTTGGTCTGTTTTTACCGAAAGCTGAAAGGACCGCTTCTGAAGACATGGATTTAACCACTGGAGTCATATGGATTACTTTTATGCTGACTATCTGTTCTTTTTGGAGCGTTAAAGTTCTGGTCACCATTCACTTGCATTGTATGGACCTACATAGCTGAGATATTTTTCTAAAAATCTTCATTTGTATTTCGCAGAAGAAAGAAAGTCATACACATCTGGGATGGCATGAGGGAATATTATTTCTTTAATTCATCATACTGAGCTAAAAGATTAGCAAAAAAACATATTGTTAGAAGATTTTACTGGATTCAGGTGTAATCGCAGATTTAAATTTATCTTCTTTAGCAGGCTGTGGTGTCACATTAGGAGGTCATGTCTACTCCTGTCAGCGAGACAGCAGGTATGTGCATCCCGGGACACAGCCATTGTCTGCACAGGAAAATAAAACAACATTGCACGGATCGTCTTTCTGTCCAGCACATGTCCAGCGCCAGTGCTGAACTCAGTCCCACAACACTGAGCTGTCTCCCCCCAAACACACCAGACTCGCCTTGGGAAGGCAACACAGCATTGCAACCCTAAGCAGGCTGCCACGAGTGAGCTATACTGCAGAAATGGACAAAAAAAAAAAAAAAATAAAAAAAAATGCATTTTGTTCTCATAAAAAAAGGAACTAGCTATTCTATGGCTAGGTTACATAAACAAAAATGTACCTTTTCTATTATCATGTTTTTCTTGGTCATGGTACATGGTAATACCTTGAGAAATTAATATGTACCATGTTCAGTATACAGTACATTGTATACAGAAAATGCGAAAGTTTGGACACACTTTCCAGTTGATCCTTTGAGTAAAAGTTCATTTTTACTGTCAATATCCACATTTTCTTTTCTTTTCTTTTTTTTTTTTTCTGTGAAGAAGTAGTAAACACATTTCTCACGGCTGGTGCCCAATCATCCTCTCTAAGATCTTGCGATGAAGAGCTGCTTCCTGACACAAGAGCCACAGAGGAAAGGGGCAGCAACTGTCACAACTCACCACGACAAGCCACATATCCGCATTCTACAACACATGCTATTCACCAACCCACACTGCAGACCAGGCCCTACCACTGTTACTGAGCTGTATGAAAACATGATGGATGTCATAATGAAAGCCAAACAGAGATGGCTGACAAAATGCAAGACTGTGTATGCTTGCAGACCTCAAAACATGCTTTACTCCAGTAGTTTTATGTATGTATGTATAAAATGACTTCAGAGCATGTTCTCATTAAAATTACCTGACAGTGCCAACAATATATATATATATATTTTTTAAAGTGGCACTAAAAGCGAGTTATACCAAATATATATATATATATATATATATATATATATATATATATATATATATATATATATATATATATATATATATATATAGTTAATTTTGTAATTTATTATTATCCTTATTATTATTATTATTATTACTTGTAAAAACAAGTTGTACCAAACAGAATTGGCAAAAAAAAAAAAAAAAAGGTTTTAAATAAGTCGCAAACACTCCCCCATCATCCATTGGTTGGATGAACAGGCAGAGCACATGTTGTTATGTCCATTCCAAAAAACATATTGCAGTTTTCCTTAAATTGTCCTTAAATTGTATTAGCCTATATCACATATATACAGCATTATATTTGCCAGAGTTTATCATTATAAGAATACAAAACTTCCCTTTAGGTTGACATATTAAAATCAGTGGTGGGTAATAACTTGCTACATTTACTACGTTACATTTACTTTTTGGGAAACAAAATACTTTTAGAGTAGGTTTAAAATTAGGTACTAATTTACTCTCACTCAAGTACATTTTTAATGAAAAAAATGTACTTTTATTTCTTTACAATGGGTGGCGTTCCTGTCGATACATTAATGGGTTTAATTTTAATTAATGCGTAATTTATTAAGAGATCATTGAATGGGACTTTTATGATAGTGGAAGTTCACAGCTGTGCACGCCGTCACAGAATGTCACTCAAGCTGAGTCCATCACTGCTGCAGCATCATGCTCTTCAAAGTGAAACACTTTCTTCGCTCCACACAGTAAAGAAAGAACAGTATCATCATGCAATGCCTTCATTTAACAACAAGACAAGCGGATAATCCAAGATTAAAATTTAAGCTCCAAGTTGTGGCTCTAATGCTAACACGGGCTTTTCTGTGTAATGTGATGGTCATTTTCAGGGTGATTTTATAACTGGGCTCTGGACATCAGTTTTTAAGTGTACATTTTTAAATCAGTGCAGCAATATATCAGTGCACTTTGTCCCGCGTACTGCATGTCATGAGCAGTATTTACGCATTTACCCTGCGCAGCTATCGCAGCTATTTCGGGCTGATTAACTGTATAAATCCATGTAAACATCCAAGTTAAGTGTAAATGCCTTTTGCTCTGCTGTTCACGTGATTAAAAACTGGAGCGCAAACAGACAGCATATCTATGTGTGTACAGAGTGGTGCGTGGGGCGCGCGCATGAAAGATGTGTGGGCGCGAGGCGATCGTATGGCGAAGAGAGTGGCTGTGTCCGAAATCGTTCACTCATTCACTATTTCCTATATAGTGAATGGCAGTGGGTGCACTATATATGAGCAGTGAGTGAACGAAATGAGTGAGTGAATTCGGACACTGACGTATACACAGAGCGTCGGAGCAGAAACAATGTCACATATAAACTTTAAAATACTTGGGCCTTATTATTAAATAATAAATTAATACAATAAATATTCATTCTGTTTGTCATTTTTAATATATATGTTAATGTAAAGAGTAAACACATTTGATCAAATGTGCATTATTGTATTTATTTGTTATACTTTAGTATCTTTAAACTCCAATTCAAGCTGGGCAGCGTTTCTCATCCGACCATAAACGGCACCAAAGTTATCATAGCCTACATGTTATAACTAAATAATTAAATCATCCACATAATTATCATTTCCACTGTGTGCAGTCTCCTGAGTTAAAATAACATCACCTCAGTGAATTTAGTAAATAAAGAATTATTCAGCTTAATGGCAAAATTCTGTATAAATATAAATAAAGAGTACATTTTAAAATGTATCTGTATGTTTTGCCTCTATGTATGTTATGTTATTTTAATCAAGTAATGATTTGTCAAAAAGTCATTTAAAACATTCAGCATGAAATAAAACATTGCAGAAGTGAATAAAGCAGTAAACTACCAGCTCGTACGTCTTTCCCACAGTGAAAGACGTCACTGCAATTGACCGTCATTGAGTGTACGACGAATGTGCACACGAAATTAGAGTGCATTGTGGGTAAGAGTGATTGAACAAAAGTAGGGAACGAGTGGCTCACTCAGAATTCAGACTCTCCTACAAAATGGCAGACACCCGAAATAGTGCACTATATAGTGGATAGGGGGCGGTTTCAGACACAGCGAGTGTTCCGCGACCTGGGTGGGTGCCCTACCCAGGCTGCGTACTCTGTGTTTAAGGAGCGACGGTACTGCTGTACAGAACTAATTATATAAATTATTTTGACACAGCTGTAACTACACTGAAATAAGAATCCACCAATAAGAATGACTTTAAAAGCTATGAAATAGTGAAAGTAGGCAATTAATAAAGCATGATCTTGCTTTGGTTTATATTTTAGCATTATATATATATATATAATGTCCCTGTGGGACATTTTTATGTTTTCACCATAATAAAGAAGAATGTGAAAGTGATCTGTTTCTCATCCACTCTTATCACATTGCTTCTGAAGATACTGATTTAACCACTGGAGTCTTATGGATTACTTTTATGCTGCCTTATTTTTTTATTTATTTATTTATTTTATTTATTTTTTTTGCTTTAAAATATTGGCACCCATTCACTTTATGGACCAAAAGAGCTGAAATATTCTTCAGCAGAAGAAAGAAAGTCATACACATCTGGGGTGGCATGAGGGTGAGAAATTGATGAGAGAATGGTGAACTGTCCCTTTAAGGGCTCTTGTAAGATCTGGATGAATTTGTGAATAAGAAGAGAGGTTTGGAAACCTTTCTAGTAATTTGCTGATTCACATTCTTCTCTGCATATCGCCCCCTGCTGGGCAAAGAGAAGAATGCCTAGCAAAAAATGACAAATATTGATCTGTTTCTCATCCACATCTATCATATCACTTCTGAAGATATGGATTTAACTACTGGAGTCTTACTTTTAAGCTGCCTTTATGTGCTTTTTGGAGCATAAACATTTTGGCACCCATTCACTTGCATTGTACTGACTTACAGAGCTGAAATATTCTTCTAAAAATCATAATTTGTGTTCTGCAGAAGAAAGGAAGTCATACACATCTGCAATGGCATGAGGGTGAGTAAATGATGAGGGAATTTTCATTTTTGGGTGAACTATACCTTTAAAGTGATAGCACTGCCATAATTTAATATTTTGTCATCATTTCCAAACCCTCATGTTGTTCCAAACCCGTGTGACCTTCTGTATTCTATAGAACACAAAAGATGTTAGACAGAATGTTAGAGACTGACAGTCTTGGTCACCATTTACTTTCAAAATATGGAGAAAAAAACACATTCACTGAAAGTAAATGGTGATTCAGGCAAACATTCTGTCTAATATCTCCTTATTGTGTTGCATGGAAGAAAGAAAATCATACGGGTTTGGAACAACATGATGGTGAATGATGACAGAATTTCCATTAATAATAATAATAATAATAATAATAATTCTGTAATACATGTTAAATGTGTATTATATAATGGAATATAGGGGAGTTAACGTCCATTATGTCATTTGTGAAAGTAATGAGTTACTCACTACTTGAGTACTCTTTAAATTGGATACTTTCTTCCTCTTACTCAAGTAATTATTTATGTTAGTACTTTTATTTCTACTTAAGAAGTTATTTTTTTAAAGTAATTGTACTTTTACTTGAGTACAGTTTTTGGCTACTCTACCCACCTCTGATTAAAACCAATACGTGTTTTTATCATTATTACTATTATTATTTACCAATACCAACATACACTAACCAGGATATACTATATTATATACAACTAAATAGTGATATTTAAAGTGCTTTATAATCTATTTCAGAAGTATTATAGAAAATTAATTTTCCCAAATGTTCACAGCTGGAAACCGACAAGACATAAAGCTTTGATCATCGCCTGAAATATTTGGGCTTCCTATATTTCACTTAGAAACATGGAAACGCATAGACATACACACTCTATTAGTTAGTGCAGGCTCAGCCCAGGTCATTTGTGTTATAAGGGCAGTGGGCATAAAGAACAGGGAGTGTAGTGGAGTGGATCGGCACCCGCTGCTTTCTTACAGTTCTACCATTACAAGCCATTACAAGTAACCTCTGACCCCATCCGCCCTCAGATGAAACAGCAAGTCTGGTCTTGCTCCACTCGTTCAGGAGGCAGATTAAAGTAGGGAGGATGGGGGAGGAAGTGACCCATTCTTCAGACATGTCCCAAACCCACAGACACACAGCTTCAGGGCTCTCCCATGGCTATGCAGATGCACAAGAATGCAAAAAAAAAAAAAGAATTTTAATCACCCCAGAAATCTCCAATTACAGCACTGTTACCCGCCATGAATCTGTCTCCTCGGGACGCGTTCCAGAAATGACAGAGGCGCTTCAGCAAGGCCTCAGCACCCTCCTCTGCACGGCACACGCCACCCTCGTGCACCCATTCTGACAGCAGACGTATCTATGGTGGATGTCTCCTAATTACTAGACGTCTCCTTTGCAGCGCTGTTTCCTGTGTCATTCACCACTGACCTAAAAGAGCCAGGCACATGGATTCTGATCCAGGATTGGTCAGCCAGCCTCACTGCAATCGTATGGTGTGGGTTCACTGTACTGTCCACAGCAGCACGACGCAGCGGACACATGGAGTTTGTGCTAATTAACATGGGGCTTGTGTGGAGGGGGCTGTGCTGTGAGTAACTAACCTCAGATGAGACTTTGTTGTCAGATTCAGTTAGCCATGTATATAGTTCCTCTTCCTCAAGAGCCATTATTGTTAGAATACAAAGACTAGAGTTTTCAATTGAAAAAGAAAGGTCGAAAAAAAAAAAAATAGAAAAATGCATACACTTTAATTTGTTGGTAAACACAAATAATAAAAAAATGCATTGACAGAAATGCACTTACAGTACAGTGAAAGTCTATGGGGTAAACATTTGGCCCATAGACTTCCATTTTAAGTGCATGAGCGTCAACACATTTGTTTTGTTTTTACAAACTAAGTTACAATTCAAAATAATTTTCTGTATAATTGAGAGCATGCTACAAGTATATATGAGAAATAAAATTGCAATTGAGAGATATATGAAGTCCACATATTTTGACTTTATTATACATAAATGTGACTAATTCTTACAACTGTGAGTTTATATCTCATAATTACAAGACAAAATATTAACAGTTGCGAGATAAACTATGTCTATTAATTTTGACTTTATTTCTCATAATTGCAGGTTTATGTATCTTTATGAGAAACAAATTCAAAGTTCATATTTCTCGCAATTGCAACTTTACTTTTTATTAAATAATAATAATAAAAACTTAAGTGCAACTTAATGAGCCATATTTGGCCAGTGAATGATGAGGCACACCTGATTTGAGTGGAGCCTCATCATGGCTGCCATTAAAGCACAGAGTGCACATCTCCTCAGGAAGCCGGCTTCTATCTCCTCGTGTGCACACACTGGCATCCTTGCATGTCCAGGAATGGAGCAGGGAGAGTCCGGTAAAAGTTAGATGTGTCGCCAGACCCGCACTCTGGATCACCGGCGTGAATTAGATGTGACGACCGGGACTGGACCACTTCCTCATGCACCCAACGGCCCCAGGGAAGTTGAGCCACTCAGATAAAGTCCCACTGTGTCTGTCTCTTGCTCATCCCCGCCACAATTAAATATACTTATTGTGACTTTATTTCTCATAAGTGCAACTTTATTTAAAAATAATTAAATGTAGAAATAAGCAATTGCGAGACATAAAACCTTAATTGTTAGATGTAAAGTCAGAATTACCATTTATTCAATTTTTTTTTATTATTCCATATTGGGATCAAGGCACTATATGATTCCTCTGAAAGGTGTAAAGACGACAAGTGTATTGCTCTGTTTGTTGGAGCACCCAGACTGCCTGACATAACTTGTTTGAAAACATTACTTGTTGCATTTCTGTTAATACAGGGTTAGCGGTGTACGTTCAAATTTTGTAGTATATATATATATATATATATATATATATATATATATATATATATATATATATATATATATAAATATTATTAGTTTTTTCCAAGACAACATTTGATGTGTTCTAACTCATATGCTATGATTCCTTATTGTCAAAAAAATAATTTCTCTGTTTCTGGCAATCTATCTCTTTCTGCTAATGACGATGTGCAGCAACAGCGCAAACTTCCAAACACTGACAAAAATCCCTTCTCAAAACCTTCTTGACAATAGTAGAAAGCAAAATTCCTTTCTTCACACTGGCTTTGATATCTTTGCGATGGAGCCAGGCTGATATTCAAATGTAAATATTAAACAAGGTGAAACAGAGATCCACACAAAAGCCTTTTGTTCGGAGGCACTGAGAAAGCAGTCACCCAGAAACAATAGGTCAAATTAGCATGCACCAGCCCCGGAGCACAGAGCCGTTCCTCAGTGATGAACCCCCCCACCCTCCTGCTGGTTGGGTGGGGGGGTTTCATAACTTCAGCGCCGCTGAAGATCCATCTCAGCCACTGGCAGTATTTCAGTCCCATTCATTACATGCCGAGAGCAGTGCACCTACTAGCATGAAAAGAGACTTTCCAAGAACTGAAGATATGGGTGTTCAGAAGACAAGATTAATATAGGAAATATCTGGCATGTGAATGAGGTGGAACCCTTGTGATGTGATAAATGATGACGGCTGGTAATTACATATGAGCCTTTGAGAGTGGGTGACCAAGAAGACCATTCCCTGACACGGTTATCTCTAAGCCCTCGTCTGAAGAGTAGGTATTTTTCACTTTAAACCAAAATGTTTATAAGTATACTCTCACACAGAAATCCAGAACACATTATAAAGCCAAGTATGGCTGCTTAGCTGAAAGAAGATACTTGCAGAAACTGGAAAATGCAATTAATTTAAAGAAAATGTGAAGGTAGAGAGATTACAGCTGCTGTATGTAGTTTCCATCCTGATCTCATTAAAGTGGCAACATAAATTTTACACGTATCATGGCTGTTCAGATATGAAATGTCCACCGTGTGGCACTAAAAGCGAGTTAAATGTTCTCCCAAACAGATGAGGTTTTAAGGTTAACGATCTATCGAGTTTTAAATCAACAAAACCTCCCTCCCTACCTTCAACCTGTAAACCTAGCTGATAGAAAATCAAATGTGAGATGAAAAACACAATTGCTGAAGCAACCACGTGATTTTGTGGTGCTTTTATGACTCTTTTGGCTCACATGTCAAGTTGTGTGCTCTTCAAGACTCATACCCTGGTCCTTTGCACAACAATTGCATCAGTTGAGCAACCGTGCAATTTGATAGCATTCAAAGAAGCTTGTAAATGTAGTTCAGTCATGACAACTCTCTGAAAGATTTAGCATGTTAATGTGGGTATGACATGTTGATAGGATATTGCGGTCTTGGCAGACTAGTTCTGTTATGCTGCTGCTGTTGCTGCACGATTAGACAAAATGTCTTGGTTACTACTGTAACCTCCATTCCCTGATGGAGGGAATGAGACATTGTATCGATGTAGTGACACTAGGGGTTGAACTTGGGAGCCCCAAACACCTCTGATATTTGAGAAAAGGCCAATGAGAATTGGCGAGTGGAATTTGCATGCCACTCCCCCGGACATACGGGTATAAAAGAAGACGACTTGCATCCACTCCTTCAGGTTTGTGCTGAGGAGCCGAGACAGTGTCCCAGCCATTTCAGCGGGTAGTTCAGTGTTGTGGCAGGAGGGACACAACATCTCGTTCCCTCCATCAGGGTACAGAGGTTACAATAGTAACCAAGACGTTCCCTATCTGTCACTCACTCAATGTTGTGTCGATGTTGTGACACTAGGGGTCCCTATGCAAAACGCCACAACCAGCTGAACTTTGTTCCGCGGATCGGCGGTGCAGATGCAGGCAAGCTACTGCGTGCCTAGTAACAAGTGCACACAGCCCTGTCGTAACCTTCCCAAAGCCCCAGATAAGTCGCATAGTCCCTTGTACCCCAAGGGGGGGACAAGATGTACTTATAATGGGAATAGGTCACATCAGCCATTTTGACCTTTTCTCTCTTTTCCTCTTTGAAAATGAAAAATTCACAGCTGGGACCAAGATATATTTGTGCCGGGGAAGATGTTCTTTTTCCCCACAGAGAAAAGACACTGCGGAGACCACATCATGCCCGAAGGGGAGGTTAACATGTGGAGAATACATCACATGGACTTATCAACTGGGAAGTACCACACATGGAAAGAAGTCCCCACGGTAGGTCCTACCTGGAAGGGAGGAGCTCTACAAGTGCAGCGACTGGTGGCAGAGCAGAACTCTGCCCAAGGGAAGACACAGGTTTACTGTCAGGGAAACTGTACTGTGGAAAATAACTCATATGGGATTACCGACAGGGAACCACCACATATGTAGCACCTATCCCAAGTACATGGGCTGACCTGACAGGGCATACTTCATGAGTACTGGGCCTGGCATCAAATTCCTCTGCCTAATTTGCCTGCCGCAGGGTGGTGGGGGAAGAAAGACATCCAGGGTTTGCTGGTCCCGGAAACTCACATGGACAAAAAAGTGCACATTATCCCCTCAGGGAGGGGAAAGGCGCTGTGTGCAAGCAGTACACCTGGCCAGTTGTCCGCATACTTACCTGTTCGTACCTGCTAATACACGGGACGAAACTGGCTCAACCCAAAGATTGTAAAATCCCACAAAGGTATTGGGTGTCACCCAGCCCGATGCTCTACAGATGTCTGTTAGAGAGGCGCCATTCGCCAGAGCCCAGGAGGATGCCACACTCCCAGTGGAGTGTGCTCGTACTCCCAGGGGGCACGGCGCGCCCTGGCCTGGTATGCCAAAGCAATGGCATCCACAATCCAGTGGGCAATCCTCTGTTTAGGGACAGCCTTTCCCTTCTGCTGTCCCCCAAAACAGACAAAGAGCTGCTCAGAGCATCCAAAGCTCTCTGTGCGGTCCAAGCAAATACGCAAGGCACGTACTGGACACATCAGCTAGAAGGCTGGGTCTGCCTCTTCCCAGGGCAGTGCTTGCAATTTCACCACTTGATCCTTAAAAGGTGTAGTGGGAACTTTGGGCACATAGCCCAGCCAGGGTCTCAGGATCACGTGAGAGTATGCCATACCGAACTCTAGGCATGTATCGCTGACAGAGAATGCCTGCAGGTCCCCAACTCTCCTGATGGAAGTGAGCGTAGTCAGGACATCGACTTCAATGAGAGGGCTTTTAGCTCGACTGACTCCAGGGGCTCAAACGGGGCTCTCTGTAGGCCCAGCAAGACTACAGAGAGGTCCCATGAGGGAATGAGGTGTTGCCTAGGAGGATTCAACCTCCTGGCATCTTTAAGGAACCTGATGACCAAGTCGAGCTTCCCCAAGGACTTACCGTCTACATACTTACCTGTTCAAACCCACTTTCAAGGTGGAAGGGGACAGCCACCCCTCCAACCTCTCCTGCAGGAAGGAAAGCACTGACCTGACTGCGCACCTCTGTGGGACTTCACCTCAGAGAGAACAACGATTCGCGAACAGAAGCCACTTCAAGGCATACAGCTGCCTCATAGAGGAAGCTCTGGCCTGAGTGATAATGTCTACCACCGCTGGTGGTAGCCCACTTAGGTCTCCTGTGTCCCGTACAGGGGCCAGACATGGAGGTTCCAGAAGTCTGGGCGCAGGTGCCAAATTGTGCCACCAACACGACTTGTTCTTCATCCACCCTGACTTTGCACAGAGTCTGTGCAAGCAGGCTCACTGGGGGAAACGCATATTTGCACAGGCTGTGTGCCAATGCGTCTGTGCCGAGCAGGTCTCCACCATGTGATTGGGTTCGCCTGGGATGTGACCCCACTTCCCTTAGCGGGGCAAGGGCTGCCTCTGCAACTTTCGAAAAGATGCGAGGTGACAGGGACAGACCGAAGGGGAGGACCTTGTACTGGTATGCCTGACCCCGAAGGCAAACCGTAGGAACGGTCTGTGACGAGGCAAAATCAAGACGTGAAAGTACGCATCCTTCAGGTCTACTGCTGCGAACCAATCTTGATGCTGGACGCATGACAGAATGCGCTTCTGCATCAGAATTTTGAATCAGAGCTTGTGCAGGGCCCAATTCAAAGCTCGCAGGTCTAAGATTGGCCACAACCCACCGCCTTTCTTCAGTACGATGAAGTAGGGGCTGTAGAACCCCTTCTTCATCTCGGATAGAGGGACAGGCTCCCTAGACGGACTGCGATTTCCACACGCAGAATAGTTGCATCCTTGCCTGCTACCGAGGTAAAACGGACGCTATTGAATCTGGCCGGGTGCCTGGTGAACTGAATCGCGTAGCCGAGTTGGATAGCCCTGATCAGCCAGCACGACAGATCGGAGAGTGCTAACCACGCCTCCAGACTCCGTGCAAGGGGCACCAAAGGGACAATCGCCTTTGAAATGCCACGTTGAAAGGCCTCGCGTCCCGAACTCGTGGCTGTGCTGAGGGAAATGTTAGAGCACTTACCTCGATCCGCGAACACACCATAGGACCAGTCTGCGACAGGAGAGGAGGCTGTGTGTCCTTGTGGTGCGTCACATACACCTGGTCATGGGTATGTGTGTGTTGCAGCTGGGTGTGCGAAGGCAGGGGACTCGAGTCCGCAGCACCCCTGCTGCGAGTGTTCAATGTACGGCTGTCATGACAACGACGGCGGTAGACATCGAGTGTGTCACCTGTTCCACCTGAGGAACCTCCGTGTACCCCCTGGCCGCCTCGTCATTGAGGGTAGTGAGAGTGGAAGTACACAAGAAACGGGACCGGGCAGTAAAAAGGCGACCGCCACGACTTCGTGAGCTGCTTATGCACCTCCGGGAAGAAAGGAACTGGGGCAGAGCGGGGCTGTGTGCGGTGCTCTGAGCCCAGGAACCAATCATCCAGCCACGAATGCTCGGGGCGGGGTGGAGGGTTCCACTTCAGCCTGACGCTCGCGGAGGCCCGGGCAAGCATGGCCATCAGCGCCGCATCGGCCTCTGACTCGGCGTGCTCTCCAATGCTGTGATTGATACCTCATCCTCAGCGTGAGCCCCAAATGAGACATTAAGTCCGCCCTAGGGCGAGCTGCCTGACTCATCCATGAACTTGACCGGTGGAAATGAGCGTGCTGGGGAATGGGAGGTCCGTGGGGATTCACCCTACGGAAATGCTCCCATTAAAGCTCCCAAATCACTCCCAGCGCTAACTGCTGCGGCCTTGTGCATGTAAGCAGAAGGACCAGGACGGGGAGTGGCTGGAGTGACTTTCTCTCTCTGAAAGAAAGAAAGCCACGATCGCAACGTTGCCATGGTCACATTCTCGCAGTGAAAACACGAGCCACCCATGAACACTGTCTCAGCTTGACTACGGCCGATACATGCGAGACAGCGATCGTGGCCATCAGAGGATGAAAGACACCGACCGCAACCAGGAACTGCACGTAGACGGAAAGGCATCTTTAAAGAGACGCTCTCCATCAGTGCTTACTCTTTTAGAGAAAATATACTCTTTTAGTGTGGCTGCTGAAGCACCCAGGGGCGTTCTCTGCACTTATCTGTGCGAGGAGAGAGAACCCGCTGTAATGCGCCATATATCCAACAGCTTGTACACTTTTAGAGGTGAATGGAATGCCAGTGGGAAGCTCTACACTGATCGGCTCCGAAGAACAAATCTGAATGAGTGGATGCAAGCCATCTCCTTTTATACCCGTATGTCCGGGGAGTGGCATGCAAATTCCACTCGCCAATTCTCATTGGCATTTTCTCAAATATCAGAGGTGTTTGGGGCTCCCAAGTTCCACCCCTAGTGTCACTATATCGACACAACATCGAGTGAGTGACAGATAGGGAACATAAGACATGCTGCATCGAGCATGTGTTACATGCTGCTGCACAAATAGGCATTAAAAACAATGCCCATGTAGCAGATCTAGACCGATTGAGCTGGGGTGGAGGTGGGATTCAGAGAAAAAAACTCTTGCACACTGCTGTGACTTGTCTGCAAAATTGAGCAATTTATATGTTAGACAAAGACAGATGCAAGTTGATTGGCTACCCAGTAACGTGTCAAAAGACCAATCAGCCGATTGTCTTAACATGTCACATATGAGTGAACTGATTGGCTAACAGATAACAAGCTCAAAGAATCAGCTTGTGCCACATACAGTAGAGTTGCATGGCTGAACATTGGTCATTTGGTTTGCAAATGTTAAAACAACTCGCCTTATGAGTTATGTGCCATAGTAAAAGTATTTTGATGTCATGAGATAGCATTGTGTGAGGGACAGGGCAAAAACTCCACTAGCGCCTCTAGTGTTCATTTCAGCAGGAAACTGCCATGATATGTATATCGAGCCACGTAAAAATCGTTTTGCAAAAACGAGACCTGGTTGGTTATTTCTGGGCCACCAGCGTCATCAAACAGAACTACAAAAATAATGACTGTTTTTAAACAGGTTACCTGAACACTATCCCCCCCCCCACCGTCTTCCATTTGTCAACCAAACAGTTAGTCCCACCCCAAAACCATGGCATTGGTTAAAGTAATGTTGCTGTATCGAGCTGGTTGATATGCTCAAACAGAGCAATATTTTAATAGTGCCACGGAGCCACAATATTTTCACTTTTAGGGGAAATCAATCCACAAATGGTTACTGATACACTGGCGGCCAAAAGTTTGGAATAATGTACAGATTTTGCTCTTATGGAAAGAAATTGGTACTTTTATTCACCAAAGTGGCATTCGACTGATCACAATTTATAGTCAGGACCTTAATAATGTGAAAAATTACTATTACAATTTGAAAAAAAAAAAATCAGAACTTCTTAAACTACTTCAAAGAGTTCTCATCAAAAAATCCTCCATGTGTAGCAATCACAGCTTTGCAGATCCTTGGCATTCTAGCTGTCAGTTTGTCCAGATACTCAGGTGACATTTCACCCCACACTTCCTGTAGCACTTGCCATAGATGTGGCTGTCTTGTCGGGCACTTTTCATGCACCTTACAGTCTAGCTGATCCCACAAAAGCTCAATGGGGTTAAGATCCATAACACTCTTTTCCAATTATCTGTTGTCCAATGTCTGTGTTTCTTTGCCCACTCTAACCTTTTCTTTTTTTTTTTTTTTTCTGTTTCAAATGTCTTTTTCTTTGCAATTCTTCCCATAAGGCCTGCACCCCTGAGTCTTCTCTTTACTGTTGTACATGAAACTGATGTTGAGCAGGCAGAATTCAATGAAGCTGTCAGCTGAGGACATGTGAGGCATCTGTCTCTCAAACTAGTGACTCTGATGTACTTATCCTCTTGTTTAGTTGTACATCTGGCCTTCCACATCTCTTTCTGTCCTTGCTAAAGCCAGTTGTCCTTTGTCTTTGAAGACTGTAGTGTACACCTTTGTATGACATCTTCAGTTTTCTGGGCAATTTCGAGTATTGTATAGCCTTCATTCCTCAAAACAATGATTGACTGATGAGAGAAAGCTGTTTCTTTTTTGACATTTTTGACCTAATATTGACCTTAAGACATGCCAGTCTATTGCATACTGTGGCAACTCAAAAACAAACACAATGTTAAGCTTCATTTAACAAACCAAATAGCTTTCAACTGTGTTTGATATAATGGCAAGTTATTTTCTAGTACCAAATTAGCAATTTAGCATAATTACTCAAGGATAAATATTTTTTCAAATAGTGATGGTGCTGTTTTTTACATCAGTAATGTCCTGACTATACTTTGTGATCAGTTTAATGACACTTTGGTGAATTAAAGTACCAATTTCCCTCCGAAACAGCAAAATCTGTACAATATTCCAAACTTTTGGCCACCAGTGTAGTTGTCAATGCATATAAAGAGAAACGAGAAAAGATTTTAACATTGAAAAAAATTATGCACTGAAAGAAAAATGTGAAGGTAGAGAAATTAAAAAGGGGATTGAAAAGAAAGGAAATGACATCAACACAATTACCACATTAGACTTATTGAAAGCCCTTTTACATAAAATCTTACACGCACTTACGTAAAATCTCACTCAAAGTGATCGGTCCTTAAAAAAATCATGATTATTCTGCATCACAGATCAATTACAGTGCCTCTGATTTTCCTTTAAAAACATTTCAAAGCAATTTAGAAAATATCTCAAGGACACTTTGAGGTTAAGCCTTGAGTTTTCCAACTAGCTTTGAGGTGGCACACACACACACACACACACACACACACACACACACACACACACACACACACTTTGTTTTTAAGCGATTTAAATTATGGGGACACTAGAAATGTCCTCATAAACCACATTTATAGCATAATACCCTTGAAATTACCAGTTTGTAACCTAAAAAAAAGTCCTCGTAAACCACTTAAACCTGCACACACACACACACACACACACACACAACCCCCCAACCATCATCACAACCTGCATAAACAGGGATGACATGTTGAGATTAATGAAAGGGCCCAATTTAATTGTCAGGCATCAAGATCAACCTGAACTTAGCCAGAAAATACACCAAAGGTTATCAGGCTTATAAAAGGTTTCTAATTGGTTATGACCAGTATATAATTAGAAAAAAACTGATCTGTTAGAAGTGGGGGTTAGAACGTATTGCAGTACTTTGTGCCATTCAAATCTAGCCGTTCACCAAAAGACTGAAAGGTTCACTCCAACCTGTCCATTGTGTGGCCAACTTTGCTTTTCTTTTCACATCAGTGGAGTTATACACTCAGTGCACCACTTCAGGCTTACTTCATATCAGTGAATGTAATGGACGTCAGTGGAGTTATACACTCAATGCACCACTTCAGCCTTACTTCATATCAGTGAAAGTAATGGACGTTTGTTATTACAGCAGTCCAGAGGTTGTGCTGCCATTCTACTAAAACTTTCTGCCACGTTCAGCCCCGTTTGATATGCTTAGAATTCACAGCAAGCACACTGCATCTCTCCAAAACTGTCAAAATCTCACAGAAACAAATTCACAAGGGCACAGAAGGTTAGAGTCTTGTACATTTCACAGTGTTTTTTTCTTAAACATTTCTCCTAGCCTTAGACAGGAGTGTACGTCTGGCCAGCTCTCCAGAGTTCTAATTGAAGTCCAGCCCAAGATAAGCTGACAGCACCCTTGCTCTGTTGGCTTGAACAGGGAGAACTTTTGGCAGTCCTTCAGCCTTGTTCACATCAGTGTATTGGGAAATAATGTGAAAAGCACTTTACAAATGGAATCTGCATGAAGCAAGTGTGACCCAAAAAATGAATTCTGTCATCAAGTCCGATAATATATAGAGGTTAATAGCAGAAATTAGTAGAAATTTTGAAGAATCTTCATGCAACTCTTTTCCTTTTCATACAAAACACATCCATAAAAGTTGTCTAAGTGACATGTGAACGTTATTCTATATTCTTCCAAATGCATATGATAGCTTTTTTTGAGGAGCAGAACCAGTGGCATTTGGTGTCAAACCTGGCGAGAAACCTGGCAAGATGCACCAAGAAGAAAAAAATAAATAACATTGATATGAGTAAATAATGCCAGTATTTTTTATTTATTTATTTTCATTTTCTGGTGAGCTACAATATTCCTTGAATAGACTAGTTATTAAAACTAGCACATTATACTACAATACACACAGCACAATAAGCACTATTTTTGAGAGAGTGCATTTTTATTTATTTATTTATTTATTTATTTTTGTTAAAATGTGTTCTCCTTTTCCAGCTTAAAATGATAGTTCACCCCAAAATAAAAATTCTCTCATCATTTTCTCACTCTCATGCCATCCCTTTATGTCCTTTATGGACCTTCTGAGTTCTGATCACCATTCACTTGCAGTGTTAGGACCTACACAGCTGAGAGATTCTTCTATAAATCTTTGTTTGTGTTCTGCAGAAGAAAGAAAGTAATACACATCTTGGATGGCATGAGGGTGAGTAAATGATGAGAGAATTTTCATTTTCGGGTGAACTATTGCTTTAATATGCAGAGACAAATGTATAAGCCTTTCATAGGTTAATCCCCCCAATGAGTGTGAACACTGTGTCTCTTGCAACACTATCAAAACATGCTCTGTTTGTTTGAGCATCCCAGCCAAACCAACAAAGCAACATTGGCTCAACCAATGGTTCAAGTTTGGGGCGGGGCTATATATTTATTCAACTAATGGCAAACAGAACTGTTTGTGAAAATAAATTTACACTATTTTCTTTATTTTTGCAAATCTGTTTGGTGACAAAGTTAAGCAGAAATTCCACACTTCAACTTTAAATGATATAAAGAAACAAATGAGCATACTGTTTAAGAGTGAGGTGCTTTAATACCTCATCATAACTCACTCATTGACTCCCTAACTTTCTAGCCATAAACATTGCTTTGAAGTGAAATGCAGGATGAAATAGAACAAATTAGCTGGGCAAAGCTAACACCATCTCCACATCAGAGGTAAACATCAATGAGTTACACAACCCTGCCAACCAATACTCCCTTATTTGGGCATCAGTCGAGCCAAATCCCATGTAGAGGCTCCCTGCTGGAGCCACTGAGGATGATTTTGTATGAGGTAGACCATGTATTTAACACCACACTACTGAATCATATAATTTACCTTTCACCTCTCCTGTTTGGTTCATAACCACTGGGGTTATAGGGAATAACCAAATAAAAGTAGCATTGCTACTAACTTAAAGGTGCTCGAAGTAATTTTTTGCTTATATCATCTTGGGCTTACACTGACACCTAGAGGCATGGATGCAGCATAATTCAAATGCAATAGTTTTCAGTTACTAACACCTTTGTAGAAATTCAGTATTCACAGTCAGTCATGGTCAATTTAATCCGTGAGTGAAAGTGTCCAATAACAGGGTGGTTACTGAGATTAAGCAATTGTAGCTGTGTTTCCACTGTCGGGCCAAATTAAGGCGTGCTAGTGCTTGCCAATGCCATTTGCAATCCCATTGTCACTTCTGGGGCTTAATCGTGCCTCCTCGGGGCTTATTTGGGGCCAGTGGCCTCTGGCCCGCCGATTACCTTTGGACCAAAGAAGGCCTGGTATGCCAAAGCAATGGCATCCACAATCCAGTGGGCAATCCTCTGTTTAGGGACAGCCTTTCCCTTCTGCTGTCCCCCAAAACAGACAAAGAGCTGCTCAGAGCATCCAAAGCTCTCTGTGCGGTCCAAGCAAATACGCAAGGCACGTACTGGACACATCAGCTAGAAGGCTGGGTCTGCCTCTTCCCAGGGCAGTGCTTGCAATTTCACCACTTGATCCTTAAAAGGTGTAGTGGGAACTTTGGGCACATAGCCCAGCCAGGGTCTCAGGATCACGTGAGAGTATGCCATACCGAACTCTAGGCATGTATCGCTGACAGAGAATGCCTGCAGGTCCCCAACTCTCCTGATGGAAGTGAGCGTAGTCAGGACATCGACTTCAATGAGAGGGCTTTTAGCTCGACTGACTCCAGGGGCTCAAACGGGGCTCTCTGTAGGCCCAGCAAGACTACAGAGAGGTCCCATGAGGGAATGAGGTGTTGCCTAGGAGGATTCAACCTCCTGGCATCTTTAAGGAACCTGATGACCAAGTCGAGCTTCCCCAAGGACTTACCGTCTACATACTTACCTGTTCAAACCCACTTTCAAGGTGGAAGGGGACAGCCACCCCTCCAACCTCTCCTGCAGGAAGGAAAGCACTGACCTGACTGCGCACCTCTGTGGGACTTCACCTCAGAGAGAACAACGATTCGCGAACAGAAGCCACTTCAAGGCATACAGCTGCCTCATAGAGGAAGCTCTGGCCTGAGTGATAATGTCTACCACCGCTGGTGGTAGCCCACTTAGGTCTCCTGTGTCCCGTACAGGGGCCAGACATGGAGGTTCCAGAAGTCTGGGCGCAGGTGCCAAATTGTGCCACCAACACGACTTGTTCTTCATCCACCCTGACTTTGCACAGAGTCTGTGCAAGCAGGCTCACTGGGGGAAACGCATATTTGCACAGGCTGTGTGCCAATGCGTCTGTGCCGAGCAGGTCTCCACCATGTGATTGGGTTCGCCTGGGATGTGACCCCACTTCCCTTAGCGGGGCAAGGGCTGCCTCTGCAACTTTCGAAAAGATGCGAGGTGACAGGGACAGACCGAAGGGGAGGACCTTGTACTGGTATGCCTGACCCCGAAGGCAAACCGTAGGAACGGTCTGTGACGAGGCAAAATCAAGACGTGAAAGTACGCATCCTTCAGGTCTACTGCTGCGAACCAATCTTGATGCTGGACGCATGACAGAATGCGCTTCTGCATCAGAATTTTGAATCAGAGCTTGTGCAGGGCCCAATTCAAAGCTCGCAGGTCTAAGATTGGCCACAACCCACCGCCTTTCTTCAGTACGATGAAGTAGGGGCTGTAGAACCCCTTCTTCATCTCGGATAGAGGGACAGGCTCCCTAGACGGACTGCGATTTCCACACGCAGAATAGTTGCATCCTTGCCTGCTACCGAGGTAAAACGGACGCTATTGAATCTGGCCGGGTGCCTGGTGAACTGAATCGCGTAGCCGAGTTGGATAGCCCTGATCAGCCAGCACGACAGATCGGAGAGTGCTAACCACGCCTCCAGACTCCGTGCAAGGGGCACCAAAGGGACAATCGCCTTTGAAATGCCACGTTGAAAGGCCTCGCGTCCCGAACTCGTGGCTGTGCTGAGGGAAATGTTAGAGCACTTACCTCGATCCGCGAACACACCATAGGACCAGTCTGCGACAGGAGAGGAGGCTGTGTGTCCTTGTGGTGCGTCACATACACCTGGTCATGGGTATGTGTGTGTTGCAGCTGGGTGTGCGAAGGCAGGGGACTCGAGTCCGCAGCACCCCTGCTGCGAGTGTTCAATGTACGGCTGTCATGACAACGACGGCGGTAGACATCGAGTGTGTCACCTGTTCCACCTGAGGAACCTCCGTGTACCCCCTGGCCGCCTCGTCATTGAGGGTAGTGAGAGTGGAAGTACACAAGAAACGGGACCGGGCAGTAAAAAGGCGACCGCCACGACTTCGTGAGCTGCTTATGCACCTCCGGGAAGAAAGGAACTGGGGCAGAGCGGGGCTGTGTGCGGTGCTCTGAGCCCAGGAACCAATCATCCAGCCACGAATGCTCGGGGCGGGGTGGAGGGTTCCACTTCAGCCTGACGCTCGCGGAGGCCCGGGCAAGCATGGCCATCAGCGCCGCATCGGCCTCTGACTCGGCGTGCTCTCCAATGCTGTGATTGATACCTCATCCTCAGCGTGAGCCCCAAATGAGACATTAAGTCCGCCCTAGGGCGAGCTGCCTGACTCATCCATGAACTTGACCGGTGGAAATGAGCGTGCTGGGGAATGGGAGGTCCGTGGGGATTCACCCTACGGAAATGCTCCCATTAAAGCTCCCAAATCACTCCCAGCGCTAACTGCTGCGGCCTTGTGCATGTAAGCAGAAGGACCAGGACGGGGAGTGGCTGGAGTGACTTTCTCTCTCTGAAAGAAAGAAAGCCACGATCGCAACGTTGCCATGGTCACATTCTCGCAGTGAAAACACGAGCCACCCATGAACACTGTCTCAGCTTGACTACGGCCGATACATGCGAGACAGCGATCGTGGCCATCAGAGGATGAAAGACACCGACCGCAACCAGGAACTGCACGTAGACGGAAAGGCATCTTTAAAGAGACGCTCTCCATCAGTGCTTACTCTTTTAGAGAAAATATACTCTTTTAGTGTGGCTGCTGAAGCACCCAGGGGCGTTCTCTGCACTTATCTGTGCGAGGAGAGAGAACCCGCTGTAATGCGCCATATATCCAACAGCTTGTACACTTTTAGAGGTGAATGGAATGCCAGTGGGAAGCTCTACACTGATCGGCTCCGAAGAACAAATCTGAATGAGTGGATGCAAGCCATCTCCTTTTATACCCGTATGTCCGGGGAGTGGCATGCAAATTCCACTCGCCAATTCTCATTGGCATTTTCTCAAATATCAGAGGTGTTTGGGGCTCCCAAGTTCCACCCCTAGTGTCACTATATCGACACAACATCGAGTGAGTGACAGATAGGGAACATAAGACATGCTGCATCGAGCATGTGTTACATGCTGCTGCACAAATAGGCATTAAAAACAATGCCCATGTAGCAGATCTAGACCGATTGAGCTGGGGTGGAGGTGGGATTCAGAGAAAAAAACTCTTGCACACTGCTGTGACTTGTCTGCAAAATTGAGCAATTTATATGTTAGACAAAGACAGATGCAAGTTGATTGGCTACCCAGTAACGTGTCAAAAGACCAATCAGCCGATTGTCTTAACATGTCACATATGAGTGAACTGATTGGCTAACAGATAACAAGCTCAAAGAATCAGCTTGTGCCACATACAGTAGAGTTGCATGGCTGAACATTGGTCATTTGGTTTGCAAATGTTAAAACAACTCGCCTTATGAGTTATGTGCCATAGTAAAAGTATTTTGATGTCATGAGATAGCATTGTGTGAGGGACAGGGCAAAAACTCCACTAGCGCCTCTAGTGTTCATTTCAGCAGGAAACTGCCATGATATGTATATCGAGCCACGTAAAAATCGTTTTGCAAAAACGAGACCTGGTTGGTTATTTCTGGGCCACCAGCGTCATCAAACAGAACTACAAAAATAATGACTGTTTTTAAACAGGTTACCTGAACACTATCCCCCCCCACCGTCTTCCATTTGTCAACCAAACAGTTAGTCCCACCCCAAAACCATGGCATTGGTTAAAGTAATGTTGCTGTATCGAGCTGGTTGATATGCTCAAACAGAGCAATATTTTAATAGTGCCACAGAGCCACAATATTTTCACTTTTAGGGGAAATCAATCCACAAATGGTTACTGATACACTGGCGGCCAAAAGTTTGGAATAATGTACAGATTTTGCTCTTATGGAAAGAAATTGGTACTTTTATTCACCAAAGTGGCATTCGACTGATCACAATTTATAGTCAGGACCTTAATAATGTGAAAAATTACTATTACAATTTGAAAAAAAAAAAATCAGAACTTCTTAAACTACTTCAAAGAGTTCTCATCAAAAAATCCTCCATGTGTAGCAATCACAGCTTTGCAGATCCTTGGCATTCTAGCTGTCAGTTTGTCCAGATACTCAGGTGACATTTCACCCCACACTTCCTGTAGCACTTGCCATAGATGTGGCTGTCTTGTCGGGCACTTTTCATGCACCTTACAGTCTAGCTGATCCCACAAAAGCTCAATGGGGTTAAGATCCATAACACTCTTTTCCAATTATCTGTTGTCCAATGTCTGTGTTTCTTTGCCCACTCTAACCTTTTCTTTTTTTTTTTTTTTTCTGTTTCAAATGTCTTTTTCTTTGCAATTCTTCCCATAAGGCCTGCACCCCTGAGTCTTCTCTTTACTGTTGTACATGAAACTGATGTTGAGCAGGCAGAATTCAATGAAGCTGTCAGCTGAGGACATGTGAGGCATCTGTCTCTCAAACTAGTGACTCTGATGTACTTATCCTCTTGTTTAGTTGTACATCTGGCCTTCCACATCTCTTTCTGTCCTTGCTAAAGCCAGTTGTCCTTTGTCTTTGAAGACTGTAGTGTACACCTTTGTATGACATCTTCAGTTTTCTGGGCAATTTCGAGTATTGTATAGCCTTCATTCCTCAAAACAATGATTGACTGATGAGAGAAAGCTGTTTCTTTTTTGACATTTTTGACCTAATATTGACCTTAAGACATGCCAGTCTATTGCATACTGTGGCAACTCAAAAACAAACACAATGTTAAGCTTCATTTAACAAACCAAATAGCTTTCAACTGTGTTTGATATAATGGCAAGTTATTTTCTAGTACCAAATTAGCAATTTAGCATAATTACTCAAGGATAAATATTTTTTCAAATAGTGATGGTGCTGTTTTTTACATCAGTAATGTCCTGACTATACTTTGTGATCAGTTTAATGACACTTTGGTGAATTAAAGTACCAATTTCCCTCCGAAACAGCAAAATCTGTACAATATTCCAAACTTTTGGCCACCAGTGTAGTTGTCAATGCATATAAAGAGAAACGAGAAAAGATTTTAACATTGAAAAAAATTATGCACTGAAAGAAAAATGTGAAGGTAGAGAAATTAAAAAGGGGATTGAAAAGAAAGGAAATGACATCAACACAATTACCACATTAGACTTATTGAAAGCCCTTTTACATAAAATCTTACACGCACTTACGTAAAATCTCACTCAAAGTGATCGGTCCTTAAAAAAATCATGATTATTCTGCATCACAGATCAATTACAGTGCCTCTGATTTTCCTTTAAAAACATTTCAAAGCAATTTAGAAAATATCTCAAGGACACTTTGAGGTTAAGCCTTGAGTTTTCCAACTAGCTTTGAGGTGGCACACACACACACACACACACACACACACACACACACACACACACACACACACTTTGTTTTTAAGCGATTTAAATTATGGGGACACTAGAAATGTCCTCATAAACCACATTTATAGCATAATACCCTTGAAATTACCAGTTTGTAACCTAAAAAAAAGTCCTCGTAAACCACTTAAACCTGCACACACACACACACACACACACACACAACCCCCCAACCATCATCACAACCTGCATAAACAGGGATGACATGTTGAGATTAATGAAAGGGCCCAATTTAATTGTCAGGCATCAAGATCAACCTGAACTTAGCCAGAAAATACACCAAAGGTTATCAGGCTTATAAAAGGTTTCTAATTGGTTATGACCAGTATATAATTAGAAAAAAACTGATCTGTTAGAAGTGGGGGTTAGAACGTATTGCAGTACTTTGTGCCATTCAAATCTAGCCGTTCACCAAAAGACTGAAAGGTTCACTCCAACCTGTCCATTGTGTGGCCAACTTTGCTTTTCTTTTCACATCAGTGGAGTTATACACTCAGTGCACCACTTCAGGCTTACTTCATATCAGTGAATGTAATGGACGTCAGTGGAGTTATACACTCAATGCACCACTTCAGCCTTACTTCATATCAGTGAAAGTAATGGACGTTTGTTATTACAGCAGTCCAGAGGTTGTGCTGCCATTCTACTAAAACTTTCTGCCACGTTCAGCCCCGTTTGATATGCTTAGAATTCACAGCAAGCACACTGCATCTCTCCAAAACTGTCAAAATCTCACAGAAACAAATTCACAAGGGCACAGAAGGTTAGAGTCTTGTACATTTCACAGTGTTTTTTTCTTAAACATTTCTCCTAGCCTTAGACAGGAGTGTACGTCTGGCCAGCTCTCCAGAGTTCTAATTGAAGTCCAGCCCAAGATAAGCTGACAGCACCCTTGCTCTGTTGGCTTGAACAGGGAGAACTTTTGGCAGTCCTTCAGCCTTGTTCACATCAGTGTATTGGGAAATAATGTGAAAAGCACTTTACAAATGGAATCTGCATGAAGCAAGTGTGACCCAAAAAATGAATTCTGTCATCAAGTCCGATAATATATAGAGGTTAATAGCAGAAATTAGTAGAAATTTTGAAGAATCTTCATGCAACTCTTTTCCTTTTCATACAAAACACATCCATAAAAGTTGTCTAATTGACATGTGAACGTTATTCTATATTCTTCCAAATGCATATGATAGCTTTTTTTGAGGAGCAGAACCAATGGCATTTGGTTCAAACCTGGCGAGAAACCTGGCGAGATGCACCAAGAAGAAAAAAATAAATAACATTGATATGAGTAAATAATGCCAGTATTTTTTATTTATTTATTTTAATTTTCTGGTGAGCTACAATATTCATTGAATAGACTAGTTATTAAAACTAGCATATTATACTACAATACACACAGCACAATTAGCACTATTTTTGAGAGAGTGCATTTTTATTTATTTATTTGTTTATTTTTGTTAAAATGTGTTCTCCTTTTCCAGCTTAAAATGATAGTTCACCCCAAAATAAAAATTCTCTCATCATTTTCTCACTCTCATGCCATCCCTTTATGTCCTTTTTGGACCTTCTGAGTTCTGATCACCATTCACTTGCAGTGTTAGGACCTACACAGCTGAGATATTCTTCTATAAATCTTTGTTTGTGTTCTGCAGAAGAAAGAAAGTAATACACATCTTGGATGGCATGAGGGTGAGTAAATGATGAGAGAATTTTCATTTTCGGGTGAACTATTGCTTTAATATGCAGAGACAAATATATAAGCCTTTCATAGGTTAATCCCACCAATGAGTGTGAACACTGTGTCTCTTGCAGCACTATCAAAACATGCTCTGTTTGTTTGAGCATCCCAGCCAAACCAACAAAGCAACATTGGCTCAACCAATGGTTCAAGTTTGGGGCGGGGCTATATATTTATTCAACTAATGGCAAACAGAACTGTTTGTGAAAATAAATTTACACTATTTTCTTTATTTTTGCAAATCTGTTTGGTGACAAAGTTAAGCAGAAATTCCACACTTCAACTTTAAATGATATAAAGAAACAAATGAGCATACTGTTTAAGAGTGAGGTGCTTTAATACCTCATCATAACTCACTCACTGACTCCCTAACTTTCTTTTTTTTTTCTTGCTTTGAAGTGAAATGCAGGATGAAATAGAACAAATTAGCTGGGCAAAGCTAACACCATCTCCACATCAGAGGTAAACATCAATGAGTTACACAACCCTGCCAACCAATACTCCCTTATTTGGGCATCAGTCGAGCCAAATCCCATGTAGAGGCTCCCTGCTGGAGCCACTGAGGATGATTTTGTATGAGGTAGACCATGTATTTAACACCACACTACTGAATCATATAATTTACCTTTCACCTCTCCTGTTTGGTTCATAACCACTGGGGTTATAGGGAATAACCAAATAAAAGTAGCATTGCTACTAACTTAAAGGTGCTCGAAGTAATTTTTTGCTTATATCATCTTGGGCTTACACTGACACCTAGAGGCATGGATGCAGCATAATTCAAATGCAATAGTTTTCAGTTACTAACACCTTTGTAGAAATTCAGTATTCACAGTCAGTCATGGTCAATTTAATCCGTGAGTGAAAGTGTCCAATAACAGGGTGGTTACTGAGATTAAGCAATTGTAGCTGTGTTTCCACTGTCGGGCCAAATTAAGGCGTGCTAGTGCTTGCCAATGCCATTTGCAATCCCATTGTCACTTCTGGGGCTTAATCGTGCCTCCTCGGGGCTTATTTGGGGCCAGTGGCCTCTGGCCCGCCGATTACCTTTGGACCAAAGAAGGCCAACTGGGGATTGAGGCGTTGTCAAAGTCAAAGGCGGAGTTTAGCGAGACACTCATGCTGCGTTTCATTCAAATCGGATGTGGGATATTCCTACTTGAATTCTCCGAACTCCGACCATAAAGGAATTCCATTGCCAGATACTTGGAAAATGATGTTTAAACAATGAAAACTGCAATAATCCCATTAGCAGAACAGGGGTTTGACTGTTTCCTAGTAACCCAACTGATAAACAGTGCTGCTACACTAGCATTTGTGCTACAGGTGTACAATCATCAAAAGAGAGTTTAATTTACTGTGTTTTGTACACCAGTCTCTGGAAATGTTTGTTAAACAAGATTTAATATCTTGTAATGTAGGAACTTTGACCCATTGATCGATATAATTTAATAAAAGTGAAGGTTTATCCCTAACTTTGTACATCTCTGGGTGCCGACATATTTGTGTGACGTCACACACCTGCATCTCGGCAAAAAAAATTGCGGAAACATTACAAATCCGTTAAGATGCACAATGGACAAAGTGATGCCCAAAGGAAGAACTTTAAATGGTTCAAGATCATGGAAATCGTCCTGCTATTAGTGGAGAGACATATACATATGTTTTTTAAGATATTAATAATTTCTTTGGGAGTAACACTTTTGTCAATGAGGAAAGAATACTGAGTGCATCTATAACAACATTTATTTTTTTCTCCAAAAAAATCAGACAACCTGCATTTACATGACATTTGAATTCATCTGATTATTTCCTGCTGTTGATGTCTAAACATAAAAAGACATGCGAACAACTCTCTCGCACATTGAACAAGCCAGTAAGAATGCTGGTAATGGTGTTTACATGCAGAGCAAAATCGGGATAATGGGTAAAAATCTATCTGTGTCGATCAGTTTATGCTTAACCTCTTTATGACTTTTCACTGATAAAGGAAAGTCGTTGAAGGCTTTTAAATGAACATACATGTTGTCGGCATATTAGGCATAATCAGTGTAAGATCGTGCATGGAAACGCTCAATGTTGGGGCAGCTACTTTGAAATACCAGCTTTTCCAGCTATAGCTACTCATAATTTAAAGCAGTTCAGTGTAGCAGTTAGTAGTGTGTATCTAGCTACTTTTTCAAAAGAGTAGCTTGTAGTTTAAATTATGAACAGCTTGTAGCTTGGCAAGCTACAGTTTCAAAGTAACTTCCCTCAACACTTTGCATAACACAGCGCTGTGGGTTTAGCTCATAGTAAGAGAGAGGTTAAAGGGGTCATGAGAAACATAGTGGACACAGCATCATTTATTTCACTGCTTACAGAAGGGAAAATGAAAACTCTCCCTCTTACACTCTGAAGCTCATTAAGCTTTCTGACACAACACGGGTGGGAGGTGGATGTCCATTAGGATGTGATTAATTGCGGTGTCTGCAATTTGGCACCCACGCAAAAAGACGTATGCATTTAGACCGCGAAAGTGTGGACAGATCTCGTAGACAGACTAACGTCTGTTTGTCGCGCTGCCATCAACCCCTCTATAACATCACAGACAGCACAATTACCCATTCATTTATTCAAACGACAAGTGCACAAAGAGCATTTTCACATGCCCAGCTAAATCTAATTTAAAGTGTTGCAGCGCTCGCCGCCTTTTGCCGCCATTTACTTTAAAGTGTAGTAGCTAATGATATGTGTGTGAGAGAATGGAGGTGATGGGTGGAGAGCGTGTGCACATTCTCCTGCTGTGCTGTGAACATGCTCGCTAAAACAGGAAGATGGTGCGTCGGCTGCATCCTCACTGCTGACACGACACGTTGAGGGCCTGACTGCCGTCAACACAGGCCCTGAACTGAACCCCATCACCCCATGCTGCTCCGAGACACACACGGCCTGTCTGTTAATCGAGGCCTCCTGCAGACTGATCCGACTCTACCTACAGCACACCAGCACTAATAATCGTGCCTCCTGGATGTGCATTCAAATCCATGGTCTCATCTGGTATCTGCTTATTTGTTGATAAGATCAGTAGAGATGTTTTTCAGGGTTTGGCTGGTTAGCATAAGCCAGTTAGCCCCAGCTGGTAGATGCTGAACGGGAATACTAGCAGAGAGCGCTCTCCATTATTACAGACCTTCCCTGGAAAAATCTGTCTTATATCAGAATGAGGCTCAGATTTTGCTTCAGGTATGCTGAATTCAGCAATGCTACAAGAGTATTCTTAATAAAAAATAAAAAGGAGGGTTTCATAACGTGCAAGGTGGTGTAAATTAATTAGTGGTGGCAGAGTAATTAGGATGTGTGCAGAGATGGAAGTGATCTGGAGGCTTCCCCACTGCTTTGATGAATGTCCCAGCCTGTCAAATCTACCTCAATGAGCCTGTGAGACATCTGCAATTCACAGAATATTGGCACTGGGCACGTGAGAGACACACATACAGTACATGCACACAGAGAATTAAGTATAAAAAAATGGGTGGAAAGGGAGCATAACAGGAATCCGTTATAAATTATTGAGAATTAAGAGAGCAAAAACAACACTGATGATACTAGGCCTTTTGTGAACTGAATGCAAACTTGGATATAAGAACCGATCCACACATTTTCAAATTATGTATTTGCCAAGCAACAATGCATCCATCCATCCATCCATTTTCTATAACCGCTTATCCTGTCTAGGGTGCTAGAGCCTATGTAACAAAATATTATTATTAGGGGGTCAAGCGAAGGTGCTGGAACCCTATTGTATCCGTTATGATTTTCTTCTTATTATTATTATATTATTATTATTATTTTCTGCCCTAAAAGTAAATGGGCAGCAAAGACTGTAAGTCCTAAAGACACCAAACTTGGCAGGATGGTCCCAAATCCCGACCGCTACTCAGGCGCATACACCCACACCCATCTGACTGTAGGTGGCACTATAATAAGCACCTTTAAGTTTTGGCTTATATTTATTATTATTATTGGGCCTCATGTATTCAGATAGAAGACAAAGGCAGGCCTTACACAGTCGTAAAAACCTAACTCAAGCCCCCACATTCCAAGTCGTAAATCTTACTGATAAAAATTGCGCCAAAATCAAACAAAGGGAGTCCAAAAAAGACTACAAATCCCATGAAGCCTTGCTCACTAAAGGACCAAACTCTCAACTCCTATTGGATGAGGCACACAACAGAATGTCCCTCAAACATGACATCATCAGGAGTTGAAATACCTCTGAAATGTTTTCGGGATCTTTGCTTGCAGTGTGTAGACGCAGCTCTTTCGCTGCTCTCAGGTGCAACCTCGTGGCACAAGGAAGTAACGTCCGACTTGAAACTGTGGCCATACAATCTCCATCTCGCTGGACGAGTTGAGATTACTCTGTGTTCAACCGAACACTCTAACAGATCTGAAGGAGACCGCAGAGCAATTCGCATCTTCATCCGTTTGCCTACAGAAGTGAAGAGATTTAAGATTTCTCTTCCATCTTCAATCAAGTCGACATTTCTGAGTTCTCCGCCACCCCGCCGAGAATCAACAGCCGTACCGCCGGCCGAGGTTTACGTCTGGGCAGAGATAGAATATTATAGTGCGCTATTCTTGTGTTTCAAGGTTTTTGCTTGTACAGTTTACGGACCGCCATGTCCGCTCATTATTAATACTCAGGGTATTAATTATCACGAATTTGTTTTGCTGTATTGTGGTCCAACCAAATTGGACTGTTGTGCAATTTCGCCATCGCGGGTGAGACAGGTAAACTGAGTTCATCCATTAAATAGTGAAAGTACGTGGGACTGTTTACGAGCCGTCCACCGCGTCTCTGAGCGATGAACTAAACAGCTGTTTTCTCTCCCACGATCGCGAAATCGGCTTTAGGGCTGTCACTTCTCTCTCTCTCTCTCTCGTACTAACCACACACACACACACACACACACGCAGGCACGCGACCCCTCACAAACATTCTGGCACACATTTTGGCTCGTAGATAGCTTAAATGCTAAAGCCCAGCTTTGTCCCTAAGCTATCGTACAAGCGGATACACGCGGTAACTGGTAGACAATCTCCGCCCCCATTCACGGTCATATTCCCTGGCCGGTAGTCTTGCGTGACATACTCTCCACGAGAGTCACGTCCGCCATTTTGTGCGCGTCCCTCCTTACACACACACACTGTCACACACACACCTTATGTGTTATAGAATTATTTTTATTTCCATATCTAATCATATCACTGTTTAGTTTGTAGTTGTAAGTCGGAAGTTTATTGACTGCATTGTATTAATTATTAATTGATATTACTGCATAAATAAACTTTGTTTATATTACAAAGAGAAGTGTTTTGGTTTGCTTTGCATACGCCTGTGTCATGCTGACGGGATGTCAGTGCTTGGATTCAAACCTTCATTCATTGTTTTTTTCCAGAAAATGGATATTCTTCAGATGTCGATTTTCCTAAGAAAACAATCTAATATTGAGACTGTTTTACTATTTGGTTATTAGTCCCTGATTTCAGGGTGGTGCCCCATCAATGTTAATCCTTATTAATATTCTATTGATTTTTGATAATTGATAATTATCTTTGATGACTGAATTTGAATGATCAATAAGCTAGTGTTAATTTTAATTAATATTTCATCGATGTTAACAATTAACAATTATCTTTGATAATTGTTGATTTAAAGGATTTAAAAAAGATAACATTGATTCTCATCAATGTTCTATTGATTTTAATAATTAATAATTCTCGCTAATAACCAAACTTGCTCCTAAACGTAGCACACTACATTTACTGGAGCCCCATATGAGGTTTTAATGAGTTAGATTCAATTGATTAATTCAAATATTAATTAATAACTAACACTGATCTAAACAACCACTAAAGCCCTAGATTATTATTATTATTATTTTCTGCCCTAAAAGTGAATGGGCAGCAAAGACTGTAAGTCCTAAAGACACCAAACTTGGCAGGATGGTCCCAAATCCCGACCGCTACTCAGGCGCATACACGCACACCCATGCGACTCTAGGTGGCACTATAATAAGCACCTTTAAGTTTTGGCTCATATTTATTATTATTATTATTATTATTATTATAAAAGTGTATCCCCTAAGTATCTTGAACAGAAAACTGAAATTACTGAAGCCACTTTATCTGATAAAGCCTGTAAAGAACTTTTAAAAATAAAACATATATATATATATATATATATATATATATATATATATATATATATATATTTTATAAATAAAAATGACAAAAATGTAAATATTTAATAATTGTTTTTCATTCTAATATGAGCCAATTTGCATGTCCCCATTCATCACCATTATATAAAAGAAAAATATATAATTGTTCCCTAAATTTGCTGTTATTGGAAATAAAATATTATGCGTTGATTGTCTTTGTATTTTGTGAGAAAATGTAGAATTTTTCTTTGTCCCTGCACTTTCTTTTCTATCCTGTTTTGCTTTGACATTTCCCTTTTAAAAAGCATGCTTTTAATGTATCAGATATCATATTTAACAAGGTGACATGAAGTATTCAAACATTTTATTTAATTAATTTATTTTACAGTTTTGATCAGTATTTTATTATGTACACGTGTACTGGCCTTATCAAAGTTGATAGTTTAACTCTGTTATGGGAAATACAATTTTTTTTATTGTATTTGTTTTTTACAATAAAAGAAAAAGAAAATAGGGTTATGGTTAGTAGCAATAAATCACTATTGGTAATTTGCTAGATTGTAACAATCTATTTAAGATTTAGGATAAGAGTTTAACAATCACCCATTTAAAAACCTGGTAACACTTTACATTAAGGTTCCTTTTGTAAAGGGTTTATAAAGGGATTCATTTATGACTAATAACTCATCTACAAATGCATTATTAACCATTTATGTGCTGTTATAATTACATGTATAAAAAGGGTGAATTTCATGCAATGCCTGCAAAATAGTGAGCCAATTTTAACTCGCATGTTATAAATGCATAATAAAAGGTACTTATTCATATGTATTTTAATCAAAATTCATGATTTATGTCATGATCCAGCAAAAAATTACTAGTATAGAGATTAAAAGGAGTTGTGTCTATATTCATTACTCTAATGCCTTGACTTATGTCACTTTTCTGGTCATTTTAATGTAAAAAAAAAAAAAAAAAAAAGGTGCTACCCCGAGTGATACCCAGTCCTCTGTAGGTCTTCATGCTCACCCAGTGCATTGTTTGACAGATTCCTCTATTGTTTATCAAAAGATAGTTAAAAAAACCTTTCATTTTATGGGATATTTAAACTTTAATCGTGCATTATAAAGCTTTAAGATGAATTTATCAACCTTCGTAACCTAAAAATGGGTACCTTAATGCAAAACTGACACCCATGTTGTTTGATCATGCGTCAACCATGAACCACTTATTATCCACATTATGAACCTATGAAAATGTACCTTAAAGCGGACCCCTGTGAACCAATTATTGAGTTACCAACATTAATAAGCTATGAAAGTGTGCCTTAATGTAAAGTGAACACCTGTGACCATTTATTAATGATTTATGGATGTTAGTAAGCTATAAAAGTGTACCTTAATGTAAAGTGACCACCTGTGAGCCATATATTAATGACTTACTTTCCCAACATTAGTAGCCTAATGTGTACCAGAATGTAAAGTGGACAGTTAAGAAACATTTATTAAAAGAGTTTCCAACTCCTGAACTTCATTTATTAATGAGTGACTTTTAATGCTTCAACATTAAATAATTTATAACACATATTGTTCAATTAATAAATGAAGATATATCATGTAATATAGTCTGATGAACATTGAACCATTCTGAACATTACATGAAGCAAATAAATAGTATAACAGACATGCATTAACATTATCACTCAACATAGAAAAATAGACATACACTATCATTAGAAAAAAATAAACACATTAATATGTATATACTGTATGCTAAGGCTTTATTGTTACATTAGCCTAGCCTATATTTACTATAAATAGTAAACTAATATATTCAAAAATATATAAAATAAATAGATAAATAAACAATTATCAGAACACATTTCAATAAGGGCATAATTTATCTAAAATATAATTAACAAACACCATTTACTTTTAAGGGATAGATTAGGAGTAAATAAATAAACACCCCAAGTTGTTTCCATTAATTACCTGCTCTTTTCCCTAAGAGTGAGAAGTTGCCCTATCTATACTGTAGCATTAACATTGCTCTTCCAGTGCAGCAGTTCCGTTTGCACGCATCATTGTATTTTCAGTATATTTCACAATCTGAGCACTGCCACATTAAAATAAACATTCTGCAAAATATTACATTTCACCAAGTTCATTCATGCATACCGCGTGTCTTTCCCGACTTTTTTCATGCTTCACACTGCAGCTCCAGTCTTCCGCATTTCCCTTACCTGTGTCCTACCTCCTAGCCATTCAAAGCTTTGAAAAGTCATGTGACCCTCCAGTAACCAGTCTGTTTCCCATACAGTTTTTGCAAGTAAGTTTGGTAGTCAGGGTTGGGAGGGTTACTTCTGAAATGTATTCCACTACAGATTACAGAATACATGCTGTAAAATGTAATTTGTAACGTATTCCATTAGATTTATCAAGGTCAGTAACGTATTCTAAATACTTTGGATTACTTCTTCAGCACTACAAAATACAAAATATAAGTAACTGTATTCCACTACAGTTACAATTTAAATCATTGGAATACAGTTACATTCAAAAAGTATTTTGATTACTGAAGAGATTACTTTGCATTTTATTGTCATTTGTTTCATTTAGTATTTAGTCCTTTCAGATGGAAAACATTTATACATATAAATGATGCGATCCAAAGTGCATTTGAACAGCGGTGAAACACTTTCTTATGAAGTGTTACATTCATACGAGCAGACAGAGAAGTAAGTTTGAAGTAAGTTTGGAGCAGAAGAAATAGAAATAAACCTTGTGTAAATTGTCAGCTTTACGCTAAGATAAAATGCTATTTTTAACCATTTTACATGCACGTTACTAGGCACAATCATATTTTTTTAACAAGAAAATTCACGTTGGATCATAATTTCTTTTTTCTAGTAAGACCTTTGATATTAGGGCAAAAATCATATTCTTGATAATAATTTTTGTATTGTTTTCCTGTAAAAATATCTAAAAATCCTTAAAACAAGATCAGTTTGATTGATCTTGTTTTAGAAACAACACTGCATAAGATATTTAGGTTTTTCAGAGAATGTATTTTTAACATGTGTATTTTGTCTTACTGTACTGGCAGAGTTTTTATAGTCAAAACAAGTGAAAAATCTACCAGTGCTGAAGAAGTAATCCAAAGTATTTAGAATACATTACTGACCTTACATACGTTACAAATGACATTTTACAGCATGTATTCTGTAATCTGTAGTGGAATATATTTCAAAAGTAACCCTCCCAACCCTGTGTGTGTATATATATATATATATATATATATATATATATATATATATATATATATATATATATATGTCTTATTGTGTATTCTATATATACTTTATTTTCTTTTCAAAATTTTTTAATTTTTTTTAAAATAATTTTTATTTAAAAAAAAAAAAATATTGTATTGTTGTGCACTGGAAGCTCCTGTCACCAAGACAAATTACTTGTATTTGTAAGCATACCTGGCAATAAAGCTGATTCTGATTATGAGAAAGTGCAGATATTGTTACTTAATTAATAAATGACCCCTAAAATGAAGAGAATAAATAATATAGATATACTTTTGATAAATGAGAGAAATCAAAGTTACAAGTATTGCTGTGGATAAGCATGAAGACCTGAAAGATGTTTGGCTGAGACATTCCAACTTTAATATATAGGTTACCACTCTGAGTAGCCGCATTATTTTGTCACCACCTTGACAAGCAAAGTCACATGAGAGTAATGAATATATTAACAACACCTTTTATTCTCCCTATTATAGTATATTTTTGCTGATTCATGACATAAATAATGAATTAAGCATTTCATGATTTGGATTAAAATAGGTATGAATAGGTACCTTTATTAAGCATTTATTACATGTGATAAAAACTGGCTCACTATTTGGCAGGTATTGCATGAACTTCACCCTTTTTATTCATGTTGTTATAACTGCACATAAATTATTTATAATGAATTTGTAGATGAGTTATTAGTCATTAATAAGCCCATTTACAAACCCTATACAAAGGGAACGTTACTGTAAAGTGTCACCCATTTACCACTAATCTGTGTACAGCAGTTACCTTGAAGTCTGAGGTGGGAAAATATGATTTCTTGAAAGTTAAGCATTACCTTTTTCAGATGAAATGATAATAATAAAATAATCTTAATTTTTTATTTATTTATTTATTTTTATTTATTTTTTTACACAAATGCATGACACAATTTTCTGAGAATGATCTGGTTATTATATAAATACAACAACAAAACAATATTTTATTTTTACTATATACATTTAGAAAAGGCTGTAAATTTAAAGACGCACATCCACAGCAGTTGTACAAATAATTACATTTAAATTAAAATACTGTATAAATATCTAAATATAAAAAAACACTATATTTATATGTTGTGCTTAAAAATTTAATATTAATAAATCTTTTGCATTCACACTAATGCATCATAAAACATTTTGTATTAGTTCTTATTGGGTAATTCTGGAAGTAGCACGCAGAGCAAATGATAATGTTAATTTAAATTCCTGCATTTTAACCTGCCGAACAGGTTATAAATCTTAAAATCAATACCATGATTTGTGTGGCTTCATAGCTTTCTGATTATACTGTGCAATGGTCTGATATTGTGGTTGAATAATGTCTATCACTGTAGTATATAGTTTCATGATTTTAGCTGAAAATAGTTAATTAGAGATGAATAAATCATGGTGTCACTATCAGTAGCGCATACAGTGCAGGGGATCAAGTGCTCGGTTAAAGGATCTTCAGACCAATGTTATTGCAATGCACTCGGGTTACTGGAAAACAACCGGCAGGAAATGATGATCATTAATAAGAAAACGACTGTTTTACTCTGAGGGAAAGGCTGATGGATTGAACAGGAAGAATCATAGTACATTTGGTGATAGGCCCGCTGTTGAGCCTGAGATCTGGCTGCTTGAACACTGATAAGCCATAGAATCTGAGGAAATATTAACACCTTTGCACTAAGACATTTAGGCTGTGTTGCAACCATTTAAAACAGTGGGTTTTGCAACTGGTTCTGTTTAAGGATCCAGATTTTACATCTGGAACATCAAGTGGCGACCCAACACAGTAACTAAACTTGGTAACACTTTAAACTGGGTAACACTTTGCATAAATGTTCCGTTTGTTATGGGCTTATAAAGAGGTTCATTAATGACTAATATTTTATTTACAAATGTATTATACCGTAAATCACTGCAAATTTAACAACATGCATAAAAATTTGACTTTCATGCAATACATCCCAATAAGTGAGCCATTTTACCTCATGTGTTATAAATGCCTAACAACACTTATTCAGCAATCGCAATATGAAAATTTGCCTCAATGTAAAGTGTACAAATATGAAGCATTTATTAAGGAGTTAGGAATATGCCTGTAGAAAAAAATCACTCCAGTCAATCAAATCAATCTTTTCTTTTTTTATTTTTTATTTTTTTGCTGCATTGCGACATAAGTCATGAATTAGGGCATTTTGTGTTGTTGATTAGTATAAGTATGAGTCAGTTTATTTATTAAGCAGGTAGGTTAAAATGCTCACTATTTGGCAAGTATTGCATGAAAGCAATATTACACCAATTTTCTTATTATTATTATAAATTGTGTGTGTGTGTGGTGTGTGTGTGTGTGTGTGTGTGTGTGTGTGTTTTCAGCTGTGCACTCTGGGCTTTGGGTGTACCCTGAATGTGGAAAACGCTGCTGAGAACTATGGGAATGAAGACTCGCTGCAGAAACGAGGTCATGTTCCTGGATTAGACACACAACGCAAAGGAGGAGAAACTACTAAACGACTCTCAAATCCTTGTGAAACAGTATTCATAAAACATAGAATGTTTTTGCATTCTAGATGAAGCGTCCTTTGAGATGCAATTCAAATGTGAATTTTAAGAAATTAGGACAAAGTGCCTCATTATCCTTTACAGGAAGAATGAGAATAACTTAACTCCTTATACGAAAGAAAAATGCAAAACTGGTCCAACACAGTATTTAGAATTATTCTGCTGTAAGAAATCACATTATTTCTAAATGTATCAACTATTTATATGCTGCATCAGAAAGTCATGCATATCATTTGGTTTTCACAACTTAATCAACACAAGCCTCTACAAAAAAATATAAAACTGTACAGTTGTAGCCTTATAGAGCTAATTCACCCTAATCTTATTCTTAAAATTAACATTCTACTGTGTAGTATAATGTAGTCCAATTGATTTAGTCATATTAAATCAAATGTTTGACCTGAATAAAACCAGTTAATTTAGATTTAACCACATGAAACACATTTTTAGGTAACCTTACAGAACATTTGATTTAAACATTGGATGGATGGATGGATGGATGGATGATAGATAAGATAGACAGACAGACAGACAGAATGACTGACTGACTGACTGACTCACTGACTGACTGATTGATTGATTCAGTCATATTACATACAATTTTTGACTTGCATAAAACCAGTTATTTAGATGTACAGTATTTCAGTCTTTATAATGCATATGCATGTCATAGTGTACAGCATAAAATATGGATATTTATACAGTTTAAAGGAT
This sequence comes from Myxocyprinus asiaticus, assembly GCF_019703515.2. Lineage (NCBI taxonomy): Eukaryota > Metazoa > Chordata > Actinopteri > Cypriniformes > Catostomidae > Myxocyprinus > Myxocyprinus asiaticus. The sequence goes on from NC_059366.1 coordinate 8,956,541, forward strand.
GAAACAGTACAAGCTAAATGAATAACATATTTGTGACAAATGGGCTTTGCCTTTAAATACACATAATTAGTAATGCACCAGAGAGTGGAATATTAACCGTACGACAAATTGAGAAGTGGACTATGAATGGTTTTGTTCTGTTGTTTCTGAGAAGTTGAACTTACATGTGTAACATCCCAGAGAGACTCTTGGGAAGGTACATATGGGAGTTCTTGACAAGGGGGTAACTTGATAAATTGTTTTTTTCTTCTCACGCTGCACTTGCTTTATCACCTCGCAGAGCTTTGCTTTGCATATACTATGATAAACAGCTATTGTAATTAAAAAGGTGGCATGGTTCAGCTCTCAGTGCTGTGCTGGTAAATTGTTGTCAGGGAGAGGGTTGGGGTCTGTGTGCCCTCCACCTCCTCAGGTCTCTGCCTCAGAGACATCTGTGTATGACAGTGTGAATGAAGCACCCCTGCCTCTGAACACGCATCACCAACAAAGTGAAAGGTTTATCGCCTTAGAAACACATCTGTAAGCATCGAGTCTGGCATGTTAAACATCCAGAAATGGTGTAGAAAATATAGTGATATGGTGTGTTTGTCCTTTAATTACAAAAACAGTTGGCCCGCTTGATTGTGTTTATTTCATTTGCTTAAACAGAAGTGACAAATTTAAAGTTAAATCTGCAACTGCAAAGCTGTTTGTTGCTGAGCTACAAAAATGTGTCTGTCATAGCACAAGCCTTATGTTGTGAAAACATAAAAGAGTCATAATACACTAAAACATCCCTTACAAAAAATCTAAATTAGCCGCAAACTCGCCGCAAATGTTTGAAGTTTACAGCTCTTCTCCGTTAGTGTGTGAACCTCCGGCAAACCTTTGGCAACAATGGACAATTTGCAGCAAATTTGCCACAAAGCTCATTTGCATGTAAAAATGATCAGTGGCGAATTTGTGGCAAATGAACTCTACATTTTTGTAAGGGGTGTTTTTGAATCTTTCAGAAATGGTTTATTTTGTTTTAAATTTTCTCAAAGGAGTATTTCCCCCCAAAATTAACATTTTGTCATTATTTAACATCACTCTAAACCTGTTTGACTTTTTGGAACACAAAAGGTTTTAATATGTATTTATTTACTTGGACACAATTTTTGTTTTTTTCACCATATAATAAAAGCGAATAGTGATTCTACGGTGGCCCAGGGGTGCACAACACAAAATTAGAAAAGCAAATAAAAGCTCACAACACAATCAAATTAAACCACAGCACAGCAGGGGGCCTGGGTAGCTCAGCGAGTAAAGATGCTGACTACCACCCCTGGAGTCGCAAGTTCAAATCCAGGGCGTGTTGAGTGACTCCAACCAGGTCTCCTAAGCAACCAAATTGGCCCGGTTGCTAGGGAGGGTAAAGTCATATGAGGTAACCTCCTCGTGGTCGCTATAATGTGTTTCTCGATCTCGGTGGGGCACATGGTGAGTTGTGCGTGGATGCCGTTGAGAATAGCGTGAAGCTTCCACACGCATTATGTCTCCACGGTAACGCGCTCAACAAGCCAAGTGATAAGATGTGTGGATTGACGTCTCAGACGTGGAGGCAACTGGGATTCATCCTCCGCCACCTGGATTGAGGTCACTATGCCACCACGAGGACTTAGAGTGCAATTGGAATTGGGCATTCCAAATTGGGGAGAAAAAAAAATACAGCACAATGAAATTAAACCACAACACAATGGAAATAGGCTACAAAACAACTAAATTAAGCCGCAATACAACACAATTATTAAAGAAAAGGCTTAATATTGTTGTGTTGTGGCTTTTCTGTTATGCTGCAGTTTAATTTCATTGTTTTATGGCTTTTCAGTTGTGTTGTGGCTTAATTTTGATGTGTTGTGGTTGAAGTTTGTTGTGTAGTGGTTTATTTCTGTTGTATTTTCAGCTTTTATATGCTTTGAAAATGTTGTTGTGCTGTGCACCCCTGGACTACCGAATGATTCTGGACTGTCAAGCTCCAAAAAGGCCAAACAAACAAAAAAACTTAATCCACATAGTAAAAGTAGTCAGTACAACTCACACACTATATTCTTCTGAAGCGATATGAACACTTTGTGTGATGAACAGACCAAAAATTAAGTCATTATTCACTCCCCCCAAAAATATGGCGACTATATAAAAAAATTATAAAAAAAAATTATAATCAACCAGAACCAGAAGTTTTAATTTATCATATTTGAACTGGTCATTTTTGGTCATGACAGACACAAGAACCAATTGCATTTGGTGTCATTGACGTAAAACCTGACACAATGTGTCAATGCACTTTTTTTTTTTTTTTCAGATCTTTGCCAGGTTACCAGTGAATAGCAACTTAAATTTCAGTCTGTTCCTCGCACAAAGCTATTGAAGACTTGGAATGTAGCACACAAGTCATTTTAAGGTGCTTCTAGTGTTTATTTGTCCTTTTTGGAGACTGACTGTCATGGTGACAATGAACTGTTGTTGTAAAAGAGATGCGCCAAGACTCAAAAGGAGAAACTAACAGCATACAAGTTTGGAACAGCATAAGGCAAGTAAATAATGATAGAATTTTCATTTTGGATGCACTATTTCTTAAATGTAGTGGTGCAGAATTATTTAGAAAAGAGAGGAAAAAAAAGAAAAAAAAAAAACATTAAGTAAATGACACAAAACAAATAAAAGCCTTTGAACCTGTTAACAGAATGGCTGTTCTGAATAAGTGTGAGAACTTAGCTGAAGCTTTTTCTTTGATGTATGTCTGAATCCAGGGGATTCCACTGTAGTACACGTGTGTCAACCTTGGCAGATGCTGGTGTAGTCCCCTGGCACACACCCAAGTTTACATGGCATGGGACAAAAGATCTGCACAGAGGCTCTACAACATTCATACACAGATCTTCAAGAAATCTTCAAGACTGATCTCTCCCTGGAAGATCAGTCGCTCCCTGTATTTTGTTATGTTTTGTTTAAATCTGACGAAACGTAATATTTTAATTGAATGTTTAGAGCCAAACCCCTCTGAGCAATACAACATTTCCTGCATCTTGCTATCGTGTTACTCCAGTAATTACATTTACATAAATGATGTTTGGTGGAATTATCATGCAGGTTATTTGAGCACAAGATAGAAACTGTTGGAGAGACATCTAACGGGATGAGAAAGACATGCTGAATGAATACACAAATCATCTTTGTCCATTAAAGAATGACAGCAAACCATTTACCACAGAATTCCAAATAATTTTAAAATCTTCTTTACACTTCAAAACTCAACTTTCTTTTTACCTGCGATGGTATTGATGGTAATATTAGGGTATTGAAAATGACATATTCATATACCATTGGATTTACATGATGCCAAAATAACTTCAAAGAATGTCATGGTACTACCATGACAATTGTCCAAAAAACATGATAAGACCATGGTACTTTTTTGCAAGTGTTATGGTCAAACATTTTCAGTCAGAATCTAAAAAAAACAAAAACATGATCAGTTCACATTTCAACCCAAAATAATAATAATAATAATAATAATAATAATAATAATAATAATAATAATAATAATAATAATATAGCACTGTGACATTATTTTAAAATTTAAAATTTTCCAACAAAACGAAAACAAAACATATTAATGGACCTAATACAAGCTTAATTTTCTTTAAACAAAACATCATTTCTTCTCACATTTCTTTTGAATTTAGGGTGAAATGTGACCTGCACATTTTCAGAATGATCAGATGCAAAAGAAGAAGTTTAAAGAATTTGCCAATCAATATTGACTTTCTGCCATGGCTGTGCATCTGATATATGATGGCATTCACGTCTGTGGAAACCGTCTGCAGGCACACACTTACTCAGCTTTTAAAATAGTCCTTATTAAGGGCAAAGTGGTTAAATGAGTTAGAGATGCTGCTGGATTCTGCTGGTCAGGGTCAGTGCCCCAGTTATTTTAAGGATGAAGCAATTATTGCCGTGTTCATTTACAAAAGTAAGTTATCTCGCGTTTAAACTTCTGAGTTGTCCATCAACATTGGGAGTATAATTACAATGTATAAGTACTCCGTTTCTATAGTCATCTGAATACAATGAGCTTCATGCAGGGGCAGCTACTAATGTGCCACTCAACCCTTGACTCCGGCGCAGCACTTATGCAGGTTGCTCTGTTAAACCTGTAAGTAATGGGATGGGGTAAAGTGATCCACTGTAACATGAAGACCACTTGTGGCATATATGCACACTACTTCAAAGATCTCAAGTGGATGTCAGCCATTAATGGAGGCTAGATCAGAAGACAGTATATGCTTGAGTAACGCAGCTGGAGCTCAAAGGATGCTTCTCAAATCCAAAGGGACACAGTTTCAGTATGGTTCAGGATAGCTTGTTCTACCTCTACATTGCGGAGACACTGTCCATTGCGGACACGTCTACAGTGCTTTATTTTTGTCTTACAGACCCAATACATCTCAAACATAGTATGATTTATGAGCTATGTTCCAGAGCTGTCTCAACTGACAAACTATACACAGTGCACCTACACTATACACTCTGCAAACTATTGTATGAATTTTCAAAGTGACGTATCGTCTCAGATGGAAAACAAATGTTTTTTTTGTTGTTGTTTTTTTTTTACTGCACAGAAACATTCACTGATTTTCAGCTAATGGAAGAGACATTTCAAATGAACACATTGTGTTGCCACTAGCTTTAGCATGTAAGCCAACTTACAAGTATATTTAACAAAAAATTACATTTACAGAGCGTGGGGTGATGGTAATGCATTCAACTCACATTTGTAAGGTGCTGTCCTTATAGAAGTTTGGCTAGTCGCCACATTCATCATTAATTGCAATTGTTTTGTCATGCCAGCATCACCGCCTGGTTACTCCGCACCTTCCGCTACGTATAGGGCTGAGTGCCCAACATTCCACACTCTACAATTTTTTATTTACTGTGAGAAGTGTTTTAGAAAGTAACTTAAAAGTAAAGTAATTTGTAATGTGATTACTTTTCCATGAATAAAGCAGTAATCAGTAATCTGTTTACAATTTTAAGGAAAAAAATTATTATTTAATGATTCCTTGCCCAACTTGCCCAGCACTGTCCATTATATACTGCACCCGTCTTTTCTTGTTTGGGAAACAGGAAGGGGTTAAATTGGGTCGAAACGGTCTGGAACTCTGTTCAAAATTGAAATTTATCTCATAATTTACTCACCATCATGCCATCCCAGATTTGACTTTCTTTCCTCTGCAGAACAAAAACGAAAAATGAAGGTCTGTAGGTCCTCACAATGTACTGTAAGTGAATGGTGGACAAAACTCAGAATGTCCAAAAAGCACTTAAAGGCAGTATAAAAGTAATCCATCCGACTCCAGTGGTTTAATCCATATCATCTGAAGTGATATGATAGATGAGGGTAAGAAATATAGTACATACATTTTGAAGCAATTTTTTACTATAAATCTCCATCTTTGACCAGCCCCAACCAGTAGGTGGCTGAATGTTAAAGTGAAAGTGTAGATTTACAGTAGAAAAGGACATAGATATTGATCTGTTTCTCTCCCACACCTATCATATCACTTCAGAAGATGTGGATTTAACCACTGGAGTCGTATGGATTACTTTTATGCTGCCTTTATATGCTTTTTGGACCTTCTGAGTTCTGGTCACCATTCACTTGCATACCTTTAAACAAAACTACAGATGCATATGGAGCCTATGCCTAGGACCACATCAACACAAATCCACAAAAGTTGTGTTTTAAAACTCCGTTTTCAGTTTCCTATCATATTATTATTTTTTTTTTAATGTATGTGTTAATGGAGAGAGTTTTTTGAATAATTTTCTGTGGAGGAAAATGCCTGTGACAGGTTCTTAGCTCTCTTGTAAAGGAGGAAGCAGGAGCCGGATAAACAATCTATGTGAGTCTTTATTTCTACACACTTTTCAGTATTTTCATCACTGTTTGCTTTTCAGCACAACATGCACACACACACAGCTTGCTGTCTCTCTCTCCTCCGGTGGACTGCTCTTTTATATCCCTCTCAGCACTCACTTCAAACACAAACAGCTGTTAGAGATAATTTCCCACAGGTGTCAATCCTTACCATTCTTCCTTTCGCGGCCTCTCTCTCCACGGACATCGCTCGGCCATGCCCCCATCACCACAATACCATACAAGTGTAGATGAGAGGTGTAAAAGTAGCGAATTCAATGTGTTTTCAAATGAAAATGAATTAGTGTGGACTAAAACAGTTCAAACAACTTCCAGCTACATTTTATTATGTCTCTATTCTGAGAAAAAAGGAGAAAAAAGATGTATTAAACCATCTAAAACCAAGGATGTATTTTATCCCTGAAGATGTTTGGAGACGAGCAGCCTGCTTAAAGCCTCAGTATTCAGCGATCCCATTGAGAACTGCCTAGTAAGAGCTTTTCTCCCCCCTTCTCTCAGGAAATGGCTGCCGTAATGGCTTTCCCTCACTGTTTTGGAATGCTGCTCAGCTCCCATGCTGGGAAAATAAGTGAGAAAGAGAAAAATTATTAAATCATTTTTTCAGGGGGGCCCTCTTAGAACAACATTGGTTATATTGTCAAAGGCCGATTCAGTGCTTGTGCTTCACAGACTGAATCTGTGGAGTTTTCTTCAGGGAGTTTTTTTGAGCTCTGCACTGCATGTGAAGGCAGCTAAAATAAGTCAGGGCTTGAGCAGTCCTTACAGTGATTGAGGACTATTGCCGACTTTGAGTGGCAAATACAGGTTACGCTGAAAGGATAATTTGCAGCACACGACACCGCTGGAGACCGTAAACTTTTTCTCCCAGACTCCCTCAGAGCATGGAGTCTCGTTCCACCAGAGAACTGCCCATTCCAGCCTCCATGGCTGAAAATTGATATCATAATTAGTAATCTAAGGGAAGGTTGATATGCTATCTAAGTCCCATTTTAGCTTTTGTCATGATTAAGGGCATAGTCCGATGCCTGGGGGCAGTCTCCTCTTGTCTGAATGAGACAGATTGTATTACCAGGCCCACACCAGACAGACTAGGGCAGGTAGCCCATCAACAAACTGCTTTATGATAGAGAGACAAAGCACGCTAGCATTGTCAGTGGGTTTTGAGTGTCATGTCAAAGACTTTTTTCTTCCCTAATCTTTGAATCGCCAAGCAGGAGGCTGTACACTGAACGGGGAAAACAAACAAAAAATTCAGTCTTGATTATCTCTCTCATCTGATCCAATTACCAAAGTGCTTTAACAATAATTACAGTGTTATTTGGAGGATGGTGTAAGGCTGTCTGATTTAATGTTTCTCATGCAGATTAACTGGCAAAAACATCAGACTGCAAATGTCCCAACATGCACAAATTTACACCGCAAAGTAATATCACTTACTCAGAATCCAAGCTAATATTGAAACTATTAAATGAGGAATTACTGGACTTTGGCTCTGTTCCAAAACAAACTGATCTCAGATACGATGACAGTAAAGGTTCTCTTACAAAACTCAGTCTGCACTTGCCCAAATTAGAACCACTGCCCCAGTGGCCAAAGCTGAAAGTGTTGTTAAATGTTTGCGCACATCTTAGCCCTGGTTTTTCAAATGTCCACAGAGGGACAGCAAAAGTGAGTTGTAAAGTGAGTTTTTTGTTGTATATGATGTAATACAGTGAAGAGGAATGCATACTGTATTAACTTTACCCCAAACCCCAATCCTAAACCTAACCATCAGTGGAGTAAAAATTTAATCTTAGAGTGAAAATAGAACCTCAGAATCACGCTTGTCACTGAACGCAATCATTTCTTGTTTTCAATGCATGACCTGAACCCATGTCTCTGAGGCTGCTGACACAAAGCGCTATCAGTAGGTAAAAAAAAAAAAAAAAAAATGAATTGATGCAGAAATATCTGATGGGAGATGCCGCTTGTCAGTAAAATAGCGGAAAAATGTTGACTTGCTGTGTGATCATAAAAAAACCCAGTTATCTGTCTGCATCCGCCTACTAGGATAGCAGAAACTAAATAGAACCAATAGTGACCAATATAATGTTCCTCATAGATAGAAACATAGTGTGTAATACAATTAACATTTCTTACGGAAAGTGCATGTGAGATTCAGCTCACAAGTGATTTCAGTAGGGTTTGGCCAGAGACTATTTAGCAGAGACGGGCCACTTCCATTAAAATGAATGGGAGAAATTGAACGCCCAACCAAGAAGCCCAACGGTCAACAGATGTAGAAAGGAAGAACCGCATTACAGGTAAAAGAGCCAATCACCTTTTAGATACAGACATCGCCTGTCAATCATCTCGAGAACGTGCATGCACTTTAGCTATACAAGCCGGGAAAATTACGCTTTTTAGCGTAATTTGAGGTAAAGAAGCACAATTTATTATACCAGTGTTGTCAGATTTTACTGCTGATTTGAAATATGTTCTTTGATAGTAATCTCGACCAACTGTTTTTGAGATTTTAGTGTTCCTCCATTCAAGTAGATAGGAGCTGCACTGTCATGACTGGAAATAGCCTCCAGGGAGCATTCCAAAGATGGCCGCCAGTGGACTGACTTGCTAGAGAGACTTTGGTTTGGCGTTAGCATATTGCTAACAAGCGAACCATACAATACTCCAGAATGCATAAAAATACATATCACACACAAAAGTAGACCATTTGATCAGACTGAAGTAGCAATACATTTCCATGTTGAATAAATTCTAAGTATATTTATAATGGACATTTGTCTTGCTTCATTTAACATCTTTGAGGGATTTTTCCAAAAATTGCTGCAACAGAGCGCAAAAGTTGGGTTCCGGATATACTAATATTTGTTACTAAAACAAATATACTACTTGTTTAATAACAAATATCTAAATATTTTGCAATAAAATTAAAACACATTGATTCTATATATATATATATATATATATATATATATATATATATATATATATATATATATATATATATATATATATATATATATAAAATCAACAACTTTAAATGAAAAGTTTATACTTTTTCCATTGTTTTTAATTTGAGGACGTCATTCACAATGCTTTATGGGATTGTAATTCATTCGCTCATTAAAGACGGTAAGTATACAGTCATGTACCTTTGTCTTATTGTCCAACTTTTAATTACTTTTTTGTTTCAAATCAAAGTTTGTAATGTTGAGATTCATCCCAAAGCTGGATGGTTTGGTTTATGGCTTAGAACTCTTTTATGACAGATTTTATGAAATCACTAGAAAAAAAAATAAAAAATAACAACAGAAAAATACTTACAGAACCATGACAGCTGAAAAAGTGGGAAGGTTTTGCTGTGCTCTATTGAATCATCCTTCTTTCTTAATGACACCTGTGATGCTACTTTATTATTTGGCCAAAATTAGGTGTCTTGTAAGGAAAGGGTTAGCTTTGGCATTAGCAGCTTGTCTTAAAATGCTACATGTAGACAGCTCAGAAAATGTTGGAACAGATCCTATATCTAACATCACACATGCTTCATTTTGCTCTTTAGCCACTAAAACTTGGCCTCAATTTGTGCATAAGGAAATGTATGGGACCGGCGGTTCAAAGTTGGCTTGAGTTTAGATTGGCCGCCAGTCACTCAGTCACCCAAGGCGTGATCTAACGTAGATGTATGCACGTATGGCAAGCACAACTTCTGATGTCAAAGCCTATTAAAAGCTGTTTACATGTGCATGTCCAATTTGATGAATATGTATGTGACCTGCTTCTCTGCCTGCCCATTCTGCACATGGGCCTGAGGTGCCAGGCAGCACCACTCATTGAGCACAGCTTGCATAAAGGTGGTGCTTTAACACTGCCGAGAAGCAGCTCCCCCGTGCCTGGCCTGACCTTTAACTGTATAGATTTAACTGGGGGATAATGGAGAGAGAAAGGGTTAGCCTGAAGACAGAGAAGAGGTGGAGGCACTGATTTAAAATTCAGGTTCTGACACGTCTTAATGAAATAATCCCACCGAGCTTGTCTGTGTGCGTCCGAGTCCTATCTTGTAAAGGAACAAAGTAGATAATAATCTCCCCTGATAACTGGACTTCATTTTGGCAATTTAACAAAAAATATATGTTCTGGAAAACCCAGAGGAACATTTTATCGCTCTGAGCTCAATCTTTCATAGCTCAGGAGATTTTATAAGGATTTTATCAGTTATATTTCTTTGAAGTATCAACTTCGACTCTAATTCTTTAGGAGAAATAAAAATAGAAACAATTCATTCAAATAATTTATAAAGTGCTCAAATCAAATATGTTATAAAATATGATAAACCTCATTGGTTCTCATCGTCTCATGACCAAACATCACAACTTCTGTTGCAAATTTGGCATGAGATGAGCACTTTATTAATGATTTTATTTTATTTGATGTAAGATTGAGTAACAATTTCATTCTGTTCATCACACAAAGTGATCGTATAGCTTCAAAAGACTTGAAATATAGTTCACGGGTCATCTCAAGTACTTTAAGGTACATTTTATTTATTTATTTATTGTGTCCTTTTTCAAACTTGACAGACTGGAGAGAATTTAGTTTATGGCAAATAAACACAACAAAAAATTTTATTATTATTTTATTTATTTTTTTATTTCAGATATCTGGAAATTTATTTTAGATGTCAATAAATGTTGAAAATTGCTTTCTTACTAGTTTTAATCACATTGAAGACATCTTAAATAAACATTGTCACTAGTAATAATGTCTAGGTTACTGTTGTAACCCCCATTCCCTGATGGAGGGAACGAGACATTATGTCAATATAGTTACACTAGGGGTCGCTCTTGGGAGCCCCAAACACTCTGTTTGAGAAAAGGCCAATGAAAATTGGCAAGTGAAATTTGCATGCCACTCCCCCGGACATACGGGTATAAAAGGAGCTGGTGTGCAACCACTCATTCAGGTTTATGCTGAGGAGCCGATACAGAGTCCCGGCGATCACAGCGGGTAGTTCAGTGTTGTGGCAGGAGGGACACAAAGTTTTGCTCCCTCCATCAGGGAATGGGGGTTAAAACAGTAACCAAGATGTTTCCTATCTGTCACTCACTCAACATTGTGTCGATGTAGTGACACTAGGGGTCCCTATACAATCAGTATGACACAACCAGCTGAACTGTGTTACGTGGATTGGCGGTGCAGGTACAGGCAGGCCACTTTGTGCCAATAAGTGCACCGGCTCCATCGTAACCTTCCCAACGCCCCATGCACATCGTATGTACCCTCGCCCCCGAAAGCATAAAAGAGGGGGTCAGACGTGCCCACAATGGGAACAGGCCGCACCAACTGGTTCGGCCTTTTCTCTTCTTTCTTCTCCTGGAGAAAGAACTCGCTTGATTCCAGCTGGGGCCAAAACGTATTCACGTCGGGGTAGGTGTCCTTGGAAAAAGACACCGCAGAGACCACGCCCTGTCCGAAGGGGAGGTAATTGTGTGGAAATACGTCACATAGGCTTACCGATTCTTTATAGGCAGTATTGCATGTGGTGGAAGTCCCCGTGGTAGGTCCTACCCAGAGGGGACGGAGATCTTCAAACATGGTGACCGGTGGAAGAGGGGACTCTGCCCAAAGGGAGACACGGGTCTACCATTAGGGAGACTGTACCGTGGAAGATTACGTCATATGCATCAACCCTAGGGGCGTGACCGCCGCCGAGGATGCCATATGCCCCAGGAGCTGCTGTTGTACTACTGTTCTCCCCCTGAATGCCTTCAGGCAATTCAGAACCAACTGTGCATGCTCGTTTATGAGACGAGCAGTCATAGCGACTCCATCCCGCGAAAAGAGATGCTCTGCACTGGAGCAAGCTTGCTCTTTTTCCAGTTGACCTGAAGCCCCAATCGGCTGATGTGGCTGAGCACCAGGTCCCTGTGAACACACACAACAGGTCTCGAGAGTGATCTAGGATCAGCCAGTTGTTGAGATAGTTGAGGATGCGGATGCCCACATCCCTTAGTGGGGCAAGGGCTGCCTCTGTGACCTTCATGAAGACGCGAGGCGACAGGGACAGACCGATGGGGAGGACCTTGTACTGGTATGCCCAACTCTCAAAGGCAAACTGAAGGAATGGTCTATGACGAGGCAGGATCGAGACAAGAAAGTACGCGTCTTTCAGGTCTACCGACGCGAACCAATCTCGGTGCCGGACGCACGATAGAATGTGCTTCTGCATGAGCATCCTGAACAGAAGCCGATTCAGTGCCTGCAGGTCCAAGATCGGTCGCAACCCACTGCCTTTCTTGGGCACGGTGAAGTAGGGGCTGTAGAAGCCACCCTTCATCTCGGCTGGAGGGACAGGCTCTATCGCGTCCATCCGCAGAAGGACCGTGACTTCCGCATGTAGGGCAGCGGCATCCACGCCACCTACCGAGGTGAAACGGATGCCACCGAATGTGGGCGGGCACCTGGTGAACTGAATCGCGTAGCCGAGTTGGATCATCCTGGCCAGCCATCACAACGGGTTGGAGAGCGTTAACCACGTAACAACGATGGCCGAAGGCACTGAGTGTATGACCCAGAGAATGAGGAAAGCGCTCTTTTTTTGAAAATATGGGTACCGTAGCCCTTCGGGCGTGCGGCAAACTCAAAAAAGGGAACCAAGGATTCTCCCTCCGACCCTCCACCGGGGGATGGAGTGGTCTGTTTACCACCTCCAAATGTGGCGTAAGTCTCCTCACCTCTGGGTCGTCCATCTCAGGGGCGCTTAGAAGCCTTCCTAGGGTTCTTGGTCACAGACCGTGAGACGGGGGCGTCAACTTCCTGTGGGGAGCCAACCAACTTCCGATGTTGCCGCCGTAGGAGGACCACCACGGCGACAGGGTGCGCGATCTTGAACCACGCCGGGGCAAGATGTGCTGAATGGCCTCGGTCTGCTGCTTTACCGTTGAAAACTGCTGCGCGAAGTCTTCGATGGTGTCGCCGAAAAGGCCAGCCTGGGAAATGGGGGTGTCAAGGAAGCGAACCTTGTCGGCATCCCTCATCTCAACCAGGTTGAGCCAAAGGTGGCACTCCTGGACCATTAACATGGACATCGCCTGCCCAAGAGCCTGTGCTGTGACCTTCATCCGCCGTAGGGTGAAATCAATCGTCGAGCACAGCTCCTGCATTACTCCTGGGTCAGGACCACCCTCGTGCAGCTATTTCAATGCCTTGGCCTGGTGGACCTGCAGGAGGGCCATGGCATGCAGAGCGGAGGCGGCCCACCCCGAGGCACTGTAAGCCTTCGCCGTCAGAGACGACATAGTCTTACAGGCCTTGGATGGGAGCCTAGGACGGTTCCACCAGGTGGTGGTGCTCTGCGGGCACAAGTGCACTGCAATCACCTGCGCTACCTGGGGGACGTCCATGTAGCCCCTGGCCGCCCCACCGTCGAGGGTGGTGAGAGCAGCAGAACTCAGAAGCCCAGTCCAGGCAGTGAAAGGTGCCCGCCACAACTTAGCAAGTTCTTCATGCACCTCCGGGAAGAAAGGCACCGGGGCTAATCATCAAGCTGCGAGGGTTCAGGGCAGGGTGGAGGGTTCCACTCTAGCCTGATGCTCGCGGCGGCCCGGGCAAGCATGGCCGTCAGCTTGATATCAGCCTCAGACTGGGCAACCAAACCCGAAGGCGGAAGCCCAGCCGAGTCCTTCGCATTGGACTGAAGCAGCCTGCTCTCCAATGCAGCTATCGAGATCTCATCCTCCTCCTGAGTGCTGAATGAGAGGTCGAACCCGCTCTGAGGCGGGCCACCTAACTCATCCCAGAAATCAACCGGGGCACACGAGTGTGCTGGGGAATGGGAGGTCCGTGGGGATTCACCCGGCGGAGTTACTTCCATTGAAGTCCCCAAATCACCTCCAGCACTAACCATCGCAGTCTTGTGCCCGTGGGCAGAAGCACCGGGGCGGGGAGCGGCTGGAGTGGCTTTCCCTCTGAGGAAGGAAAGCCGCGATCGCAATGTGGCCATGGTCATGCTCTCGCAGTGCAGGCATGAACCATCCATGAATGCTGTCTCAGCATGTCTTGAGCCCAGACACGTAAGGCAGCGATCGTGACCATCAGAAGTGGAGCGATAATGACCGCAACCAGGAACTGCACATAACAGGAAAGGCATCTTTAAAAAGACGCGTTCCGACAGTGCCACTCTTTTAGGGAATATATACTCTTTTAGGGAGAAATATACTATTTTAGTGCTCAACGCGCGCTGTCGAAGCACCCAGGGGCGTTCTCCGCACTTATCTGTGCGAGAGGGGGAAAAAACGCTGTGATGCGCCTTGAAATCCAACAGTTGCGGAGGAGGCTTGCTTTCTACAGAGGTGAATGGATTGGCAGTGGAATACATCAACACCGCTCTGCTCCGAAGAAAAAATCACACCAGCTACTTTTATACCCGTATGTCCGGGGGAGTGGCATGCAAATTCCACTCGCCAATTTTCATTGGCCTTTTATCAAAGACCAGAGGTGTCTCAGTCTCCCAAGAGTGACCCCTTGTGTCACTACATCGACACAACATCGAGTGAGTGACAGACAGGGAACTACTAGTATCATAGCTTGGGCTGTTTCTTACATGTTATTGGAGAAACAAGGATGTTTGTGTGTGTGTGTGTGTGTGTGTGTGTGAGAAAGAGAGAGAGAGAGAGAGAGAGAGAGAGAGAGAGAGAGAGAGAGAGAGAGATGGAGTGTGTGCAATCACTTGTTGATGATGCTGTAGTCTGTTAGTCAGCTTTCTAAAGATAATGTCATTTTGGTGAAATGCATCCTATTTTCTCAATGGAAAAATAGCCGTCCAAGCGGGGGGTATTCCTCTCTATTTCGCGGTAGCCGGTGTGAAAGATTCACTATAGAAACCGCAATCTCCTCCACCATTTTGTCCTCTCCAATTTGGAAACTCCGTTAAGAGGTAAGCGCCTTGAGTTTGTGTAATTAATCAGTCTGTTGTGTCTCTCAGCTATGATGAGCCTTAATGCTGAAGTTGTTAGTTTAAAGCTGTTTAAAGCTATTTCCTAGCTTTAGTAGTGTAGTAGTAATATGAGCGGTCACGGAGTGTTGTTGAATATAAACACACTGAATGATGCTGACTCACTTCACGTCACCAGCTGGCTCATATTACACACAAAAATGGTCTTTTGCCTCCACCTGCTGGCTAAAATATGTAATGTCACAAAATTAAATGCAAAGAGACAGATGGCTCTTAACACATCTGCACTGCTCTTACACTTTAGTTTAGAGCGGCACGATTACAAGCGGAGTGATACACACAGTGAAGCATCCGAGTGCTGATGGTATGAGACCATCAGTACTCATAGAACATCTCTCGTCCAATCAGATTTGAGGACCGGAACTAACTGTTGTAATAAATATATATATATATATATATATACATACTGTATATAAAATTCATATCGTGCACATGCATAAAAGTCAATTTAGCATGCAGTGGAGTAAATAATCACATAATATGCACTTTTGGAACCATTCCTTTAATATATTGTAAGAATTTTGAGCAATACAGTTCATGTGGATAGCATTATTGAGTTAAAATGTCATACTGATTACAGACTTTGGTCTCTTGGCAAATCTGAGCACAGTTTGAGACTTTGGTGAAATATCTTTTGAAGCTCTAAAGGAGACACATATCAGATTTCTGGGGTCTTCGTAACTGGAGAAAAAAAAAATGAGAAGGATACTTCAGCAAAAATCTCAATTTAATCTTGTGCTGCTCATGAGAAACAAATGAGGTATTAAAGAGCTCTCTTTTTTTTCCTATGGGAATGTGTAGTGGAGGAGATACTGTGGAGATGTATCTATATACTGTGTCACCTCATGTATTTAATTGATTTGACAGCTTATTTTCCATATATAAGCAGGATCCTTTATTAAAGCTTGTACAATTGTCTCAAGCTATGAAATGAGAATGTCTTTTATTAGAGTTGGATTGTATTTAGTAACCTCTCATACACACCGCTCGGGCAGATGTAATTGGAATCCTTAATAATCGTCACCTCTTGAAAAACTAATTAAAACCATGGCCAAGGTCAAACTGGCTTTGGTAATTAATAAGGGAGATAGCTGAGGGTAATGATCACCAGCACTTCAAGGGCACGTATGGTGTGCGTGTGTGTATGTGTGTATGTGTGTATGTGTGTCTGTGTATGTATGTGTGTGTGGTGGGATTTGGGTGGTTGTTCTTGCTCTGTGTTTGTGAAGGCCATAAAACTGTTATGTGTTTGTTTATTAATGCTAGCAATGTTACCCTCCACCAATTAAAAAGCCATAAGACACTCGAGGCTGTGTGTTACAGTGATTTTACCAAACAACATGAAGCAGGGTACCTAAAACCCATGTAACCGTGGTAAAATTACTGTAAAAAGTGCTAATACAGCACACAAACTCAGTCATGTTATAACACGGTTTCAGTCCTGTTATTGTATTACTCCTGAAGATCAAAACATGTAATTTAGTCTCTTTGCATTCAAAATGATAAGTTTCGCTGTGGAAATCAGAGACTTTACTGTAACAATATCTTCCTCATTCTGTACAAGTCACACTACACAAGGATCCTGAGGTAGAACTGGAAATATCTACATTTGAAAACCAGTTGTAAAAAGTGAAAATGAGCAATTGTTCGCTTCAGGAGTTAATTCTACCTGATCAAACTCTAAAAGGTACAGTACACCCAAAATCTGAAATTGTGTCACTGTTTACTTTACCGTTTCAAACCCATACGACTTTCAGTCGCCACTCACCATAATATTAAAGAAAAAAGAAATAAAAGAAAATTAAAAAAATATACTGCGAAAGTAAATGGTGACTGAGTCTAACACTCTCCTTCTGTGTCCTTTTCCATGGAAGAAAACAAAAGTCAGGTTTGGAGCAACATGCTGGTAAGTAAATAGTGATGCAATTTTATGTGAACTACCCTTTTAAAAATTACTTTAGTCACTATAACTGAATGTATTAAAGGAATATTCCAGGTTTAATACAAGTTAGGCTCAATCAACAGCATTTCTGGCATTTCTTAAAGCATTTTTTTAAAGAAAGCAGAAATCTGGATCATGTGGCATTTGCCTCGCGATGTACGCTCAGGTTTCGTTTAGTGTTTGAATGCGTGGCATCGCTTTGTTTGGCATTGCTACGCATTCTCTCATCTTGTTTGTCGGTTGGCATGGGCGTATTTTGCCTTATTGTATTGGCGATGTGCGCTCATGCCATTCAGTGTTTTGTTGTCTTGTGAGAGCACGTGGCTTTGTTTTGTTTCTACATTGCCGCATGTCTTTCTGTCTTATGTCATACCCCGCCTCCTTGTATGCTTATTATTAGTTCATTTAACTCACCTGTCCTCCGTTAACCCGTTTGATTTCTCTCCCTATTTTAGCCTCCTTGTATGTGCTGTCCAGTGCCAGTTCGTTTTGTGTACCTCTGTTTTTTTTTATTTTTTTTATTTAACAGCCATCAGAATAAACCCACAAGAGATATATTTGTATCCATTTTGATTCTTTGCAACCCAACAGATACACTAAGCTTACTGTATTTGTGTAAAGATACATCCAATTTTAAAATGTCACTGCAATGATGACTTAACGTCGTAAACCCTTAATCCCTAAAAAGACTGTAAAACTGAAGATTTAAACTTCACAGCTCAAAATATGAGTTTTACAAGTGCTTTTATAAAGTTTTAAACTTCATATTTCTGCCTTTAAACCCTCCAAAAATTGGCCCCCATACATTTCCATTGTAAGTGCCTCACTGTAACCTCAATTAATTAAATTTGACCTTTGTCAAATAAAAAACTTTTTTTTTTTAAAGAAAAGGAGAGACAAGTGCTTTTGATTGAGCTTAACTTATATTAAAAGGTTGATTAAGTAATATTAAATTATATATATATATATATATATATATATATATATATATATATATATATATATATATATATATATATATATATTAAAAAAATAAATAAAACAAGTTAATTTAGATGTTACTACATGAAGCACAATTTAGGTTACTTGACAACATTGTTACCCTATTTATCATAAGAACGCCAAACAAAACACTTGTGGATGACTTCCAATGAACAACTGCTTGTGATAAACATCAACACAAATACATAAAATATATATATATATTCTGAAGAAAATGTGAGTGATGCTTGCCCATGCAAAACTCGCCACCATGATGCATGGTTGCTAAGGCATTGCATGGTGGTTGCTATGGTGCCAGGGTGTATTGGGGGGTTTTGGTGCCACCATGGGATTTTTCCATCAATCACTAATGCTGCCTTCACGTGCTATCGGAATTATCGTAAATATGAGTTTCCCACTCAGAAGTTGCACATGAACAACCCCTCAAGTTGTAATTACGACTGGGAAACTCTAAGATAATTTTGATACCCGAGTTTCCGAGATGGGATTTTTATGTATATCAGCAACTATCTGATGCATTTTGTATATTTTTACACCGTGAAAATAGCTTGTATTTGACCAAAATTCCATTATCGTCAACAAGCTAACTGAGTGATATGTATTATAGTGTCAAAATAAAAGTTCCTCAAGAAATATGTATGAATGAACCTGGCGTCCTCCATGTTTCCTGTTCTTTCTGACAACAAAGCACGTGAACACGACGTACTCATAATTACCACTTCAGAAGTGGGAAGTAGGATAATTCTGATAGCACATGAAGGCAGCATAAGAACAGTAATAACTAGAGATGCACAAATACCAATTTTTGAAGACTGATACACATTCCATGTACCTTGTTAAAGGTATCAGCCCATAGAGCACCAATATGAGTAGTTTTGTGTATGTATAAGTATGCCATTCTATTTGTATCTGATATCTGGATAGGCCAATATGAGCATTTTCAGTCATTAAAAATGACAGTTCAGGACCGTTTTACAAGTGTGTAGCTTGCTTTTAAAAGTAACCCAGCTGACACCTATGATACGCTGTTAAATGGATAGTTTACCCAAAAATTACAATTCTGTCATCATTTACTCACCCTCATGCCATCCCAGATGTGTATGACTTTCCTTCTTCAGCAGAATGAAAATAAAGGTTTTTAGATGAATATTACAGCTCTGTTGGTCCATACAATGCAAGTGAATGGTGACCAGACCTTTGTAGCTCCAAAAATCACATAAAGGAAACATAGAAGTAATCCATAAGACTTAATTTTTAATCCCCATTATTCCCTTTCCCCCTCCCAAACACCAACCCCACCCTGACCCACAACAAATATCCCTGTTGTCACAACTTGAGTCACACACACACACACACACACACAAAAAGAAAAATATATATATAAAAAAAATAATAATCACACATATTTAAATTTGCACATCTCTCTCCACTGCCCCTTCCGGAGAGCCCTCCAAAAATGCCAAATAGCTGCCCCATTTTTTATTAAATGAATCTAAGTTGCCTATCCTTCTACATGACATGTCCTCAAATGCCGCTACCCTTCCCTTTTCTGTCCACCACTCTTGGAATGAGGGCACTCCAGCTGACTTCCATCCCCTAAGAATGATCTGTCTGCCGATCATAACACTGGCTACGACCCAATTTCTTTGCATTTATCCCCTATATTAATGACCACCCTGTTGCTTAAAATACAGAGTCTGGGGCAAAATGAAATTTGAGTGCCCAATACGTCACATATAAAACTCTGAACCCTCAACCAAAATTCTTGGATCTTAACACACCACCAAAAAACATGGGTTGTGTCCCATCTTCTGATTGGCATCACCAGCAGGTGGGTGTGTCTTTAAGACCAAGCCTATGCAATCTAGAGGGGGTCCAATAGAATCAATGTAAAATCTTAAATTGCATAAGGCGCCCCCTTGCATCTCTAGATGTAGACATGACATTTTTTAGAATCCTAGCCCACACTCCCTCCTCCAATACCAAGTTTAAATCTTTTTCCCATAATCTCTTGAGAGAAGTTGAAGCTCCGTTCCCCAGACTCTGAATTAGCAGGGAGTAATACACTGATTCCTCATGACCTTTTCCAAAAGCAGTAATGACCACTCCCAGAGTATCTGCCACTCTAGGGGGGTGTATGCTACTCCCAAAAATAATACAACGTAGGTGGCGCAGCTGTAAATACCTGAAGAATTGAGACCTGGGAATCTCAAAATGTTGAACAATATTTTCAAAGGATCTCAACACTCCACTCTCATATAGGTCACCAAGTGTATTAACCTCCCTCACAATCCACTCTGACCAGCAGAAATGAGACTTATTAATACATAATTTGGGGTTCAGCCATATACTTGAAGTAACATTTAAATAAATGTCTGAATGAAACACTCTGGACACTTTTGTCCATACCGCATGCAAATGCGAGATAACGGGGTGTAACTTAACTTCTCTAGTTAGTTTGATAGAGAGGCTTTGCAATGGCGAGATGGGGCAAGAAATTCCTGTTCAATACAAAACCAGGGAGGGGCTCTCTCAGGTGGAAGTGACCAATGAGCCAAATGTCTGAGACCGAATGCATTATAATAAAACAAAATCTTGGGTAGGCCTAGCCCACCTTTGTCAATCGGCCTATGTAACTTACTGAAGTGTAATCTGAGACGTTTACCATTCCAAATGAAGGACTTCGCTATGCTATCAAATAGTTTGAAATAAGAGAGGGGTACATCTACAGGGAGAGATTGTAGCAGGTAGTTGAATTTTGGAATACAGTTCATTTTAATAACATTAACCTTCCCAGTCGTAGATAAATGTAGTGAACCCCACCTGCTCACGTCGCTCGAAAACCTTTTTATTAAAGTGTCAAAATTGACTCTAACTAAATCACACAAATTTGCTGGGAATAAAATACCCAAATACTTAATGCCCTGTTTGGGCCACTGGAAGGTGGGCGGCTGAAAAGCTGTTCCCGGGCAGTACGCTGTCAGAGCCAAAGCTTCGGATTTAGACCAGTTCACTCTGTATCATGAGAACTTAGAAAAGGAATTAATAATTCTGTGGAGGCAAGGCATAGATCTAGTAGGGTCGGAGACAAATAATAAATTATCATCTGCGTAAAGCAAAAGCTTATGCACCATAGCTCCCGCCACCACCCCTGGAAAATCATCCTCCTTTCTTATCGCGGCTGCTAATGGTTCCAGGTCAAGACAGAACAATAATGGGGAAAGAAGGCAACCCTGCCGGGTGCCCCTATCCAGAATAAAATAATCTGAAATTAATCCATTTGTTTGAACTAACACTACCGGGTGTCTAAAAGTAACTTAATCCATCCAATAAAAGTATTCCTGAACCCATTCTACCATATCAAACGCCTTTTCGGCATCAAGCGAGATGGCAGCGACCAGAAAGACTCCAGTGGTTCAATCCATGTCTTCAGAAGCGATATAATAGGTGTGGGTGAGAAACAGATTGAAATTGAAGTCCTGTTTGACTCTAAATCTCCACTTTCACTTTTACATCTGAAAGTCACATGTGGTGCCTGTTTAGTTTCACTTTCACATATGAAAGTGAAAGTTAAAGTGGATATTTAGAGTAAAAAAGGACTTAAATAGAATTCTGTTTCTCACCCACACCTATTATATCACTTCTGAAGATATAGATTTAACCACCGGAGTCATATGGATTACTTTTATGTTTTTTTATGTGATTTTTGGAGTTACAAAAATATGATCACCATTCACTTGCATTGTATGGTCCTTCAGAGCTGAGATATATTTTTTCTAAAAATCTTCATTTGTGTTCTGCTGAAAAAAAATGTCATACACATCTGGGATGGCACGAGCATGAATAAATTGTAAGAGAATTTTCATTTTTGGTTGAACTATTCCTTTAATGCTTAATGTGTTTTTTTTGTTGTTGTTGTTGTTGTTGTTTTGTTTGTTTGTTTTTTTTTGTTTTTTTTTTATGCATATTGTTCTGGGGATTCACAAACTAGCCTTAGTATTGATTGATTGTTCTGGGTTTGTTGCGTTAAGCCTGACAGAGTTCGATGTTCGCTCGAATGCTTTATCCTTCTGGTGTTGTTGTGCAAAGTAAAAGTGACAGACCATAACTCCTATCCCATTTCCAGCGACTTCTTTACATGATTTTTAGAGTGTCTGTGTTTAGGACAACAATGACTGTCTGGCACAAGTATGCACGTGAGAGCAGCTGCTATATTAGGTAAAGTGTTAAAAATATTGATAAAATGAAAAATGTATATGGTTTACTGTAAACACCAAAATGTTTCTCCTTCTTTCAAACTGATCTTAGAAGCGCCATACACAGCATGTGCAAACATGACGACATTATGTTAATGTACTCATTTTGGAAATTATGACACTGATACCAAGTACGAGTACTTAACAGTTCGGACCAATACGAGTACTAATGAGTAATAACGGTGCATCTCTAGTAATAACACATACAGTACCTTCACAACAAGCCACACAATTTGATTTAATAGTAAGTATGAGGAACAGAAATTGTGATAATTGCCCTTGCAAGCACCACTAACTATTACACATCAAATACAGATTATGACTTCCCATTGTCACTGTAAATAACCTTTGAGATAAATCTCTTTTCTCAGTCAGGAACATCCTCCTCAATATTTTCCCAAAGCTTCAATTGGAATGAAGTGAGAGAGGGAAAATTACACTTGTCGCTATTAATGTCCCAAAACAGGCATTTCCCAAGCACTGGCGGACAATGTGCTGTCTGTGACACTGAGAGGGAGCACTTTGTGTGTGGTGGCACCACAAGGGAAAACATAGCCGCCGGACCGGCAGCCCATAATGTGCTGTGGTGATTCAGCAGTCAAGTATGCCACACTTATCTATATTTTTGTGTACACAAATAAAAGCGGAATAGTTGGGCCATTAGTAATAGAGGGGTGCACACAGGAAGTCCCGAGACCCGTCCATTAGCTTGTCAGAGCCCAGTTACTTCATACTTATTCTTCCGCAGCGCTATGTCATTTATGATTAGCAGAGCAACCCACTAAAGGTTGTGGTGTTGGAGAGCCAAATTCCTTTGGACAAGATTTGTTTTCTTTCCCATTGATCAACGAGGGCTGATGACTGAGCAAAGCTGAAATACTGCAGATATTTTCTTTAGAGTTCAGTCGTGAGCACAGAGCGCGGGAAGATACAGCGCAGAAAAAAATGGTTCAGTCTCAAGGACAAGTCCAGCCAGACAATTCAAACATTTGTGCTAGCTTGTTGACTTAAGCACTGTGATGTGACTTCTTAAAGGGGTCATATCATACTTTTTTTATTATTATTATTGTTATTTTTATTTTTATTTATTTTTTGTCCCTGAAGTCTACTTACAGCATTATGTTAATAAAGCTTTTGCACCAAAAATTTAGTTTTTCATGATCATTTTCCTTCTGGCCCTGGGACATTTTATTTTTGCTGCTATGCATCTACGACTATCTAAAGGCTAGCACTGCTACAACTGATTGATAAATTCGATAATGATCGATAATGAAAATATTCAACAACAAATTTAATTATCGTTTCGTCTAATATTTTTAGCTGTACACTGAGATACTCTGTCAGTGACGTTACTTTACAGTGCATAAAAGTTAGAAACTCATTTGAAAAATGGTGGAGACAAGTTGAAGCGGAAAAAAAATAGGAACAAATTTGTCCAGCACACAGGAGCTCTTTATGTTAAACACTTTAAAGATCATTATTACACAGCTCTCTGGAATACTCGATTCTGATTGGTCAATGGCGCCATCTAGCGGTCTGATATCTCTGAGTAACAACCGCACACCCACCTGCAATAACAGAGCACACAGTGTGATCTCTACAAGTAAGCTAATAAAATAATTTAAACTCAAATCAATGTTTCCTGTCCATTTAGTTATTTATTTATGTGGCAAGTAGTCATAAAATAGGATGCATAATGAGGATTCAGACAGTCATTATTCACAAAATAAACACCAACAGAACTCTGACACAAACCAGAGATGGATTTCAGCTTTTAGCAATATTTTACTTCTCACATAGTTACATAATTTCAACACAAATCAATATTATAATAATATTACTATTTTAGGAGAACAGTGACTGTACAGAGTTCCTTTCTGTATACTGTGTGTATAGAGTAAAAACATTGCAGCATTGTACTTCTTATCAGTTAACACTCAAATTGTTTTTTTTTTCTTAATTATCATTTGTAAAATTGTTTAAATTGTCCTGCTGCTTCCAAACTGAGGACAAATAGGTTTTTTGTTTGTTTTTTAACCATATGCAATATATATATATATATATATATATATATATATATATATATATATATATATATATATATATATATATATATATATATATATTTGTACAATGTATAGCATACAATCATTTATGTTTTGTTAATAAATGCATTTTAGTAAAATACAGGAAATAAAATGTGGCATTACATCCGATTAGCTAAAGAAATAATTGAAAATTAATCGAGGATCACATGAATGTAATAATAGAATCTATCCTACTTCCTCTGCATTACAGGTTGGGCAAAGTGTCTGAATACCAAATAGACATTGTTGACATTGGTCGATCATGTGTTGATGTGTTTAAATGTACTAATTTGTCTGACGCCATAAAGTTGCGGAAGAACAGAAGCTATTTTTGCAGTTTAGTTTCAATAAATGCTCTTTATAGACTGCAAGTTTTCATTTCTGCAAGTTAACTATCACAAAGATTCAGGGTAAATTTAAGTCCTCATTTTATGGCCTCTTTGAGAGGAATGTTAACACTTGATATAGAGCAAGATACATCTAAAAAAAAGAGGATATTAGGATTGCTGCAGCCACATTGAGGACACTGACCGCAGTGACCATGGTGACCTGAGCAAGCTCTCTGGTTGGCCAGTGGCTATCCACGCTGGCAGATATTGCAGCCATCCTTCCTCCTTTAATAAAGGAGCAGCGGTGGCAATTGCAGTCTGTGAGGAGTCCATTATTCATGCAGATATCCAATAAAGACTGTGGGAGGGAATGGAGAAGCTGGAGGAACCTATACATGTTGATCCATATGATTGATTTTTTTCTCCTCCTCCCAAACTCAATTTTTCATATTCAATGAGTGACTTGTAGATCGCATCAGTCAATACAGATACATCTCAATTAAGTCTCACCCAGAAGCTCTCCGGGGGTGGAAGTCATGGATTAAGATGGGCTTCCAAGCTGCCCGCAGACCCAAAGAAGCACCCGTACTGAAAGGGGAGACAAAAGAGAGAGAGAGAGCTCTTTATCAAAACCTAGAGAGCTACTTTGCTGCGTTCTACAGTATGGCAGCGTCCTAAATAATATGGAACCTCTTAAGTGACTGATTTGGAACACTCTAAATAGGCAGGAACTCTGAGCATCATACAAATAGTGCATTGGAGACACGACTCACAATTGATTTTAATAGAGTTTGATGTTAGCATATTACTAAGCTAATAATGAAAATACTCTACGCATTACACACATTTATTTCGTAAAATAATATGTTTTAACTATATTAAACTACATTGTACTTTTCAGTATTGAATGAATTGTATTCCTAACATTTTTCTCATTTAATCCACCATCTTTTTATCTATATTAAACTATAGGCCCATTGTACTTTTCAGTATCGAGTGAATTCTGAGAATATTTCTATTAACATTTATCTTGCTTAGACTGCCACATTCTTACCTATATTAAACTATATTATCTCAATATTTTTCAGTATTGAATTAATTATAAGTGTTTCTAATCAACATTTCTCTCGTTTAGCCCGCCATGTTTTTTATTTACATCAACTATGTTATATTGGCACTTTTCAATATTGATTGAATAATTAGTATTTTATTGATTGAAATGTCTCTCATTTAGTCCATCTTCTTATTTATAAAAAACTATACTTTATTGATACTTTTCAGTATTGATTTATATATATATATATATATATATATATATATATATATATATATATATATATATATATATATATATATATACAGTACTGTGCAAAAGTTTTAGGCACTTGTGAAAAATGGTGCATAGTGAGGATCTTCTATCTATTTCAGCTGTCTCAATTGCTTCTGTCTCCTCTTGTAATCCCAGACTGACTCAATATTCTGTGAGGACCATGCCATCTGTTGCAGGGCTCCCTGTTCTTCTGTTCTATTCTATTTGCAAAATAAATGTTTTGGAGTCTAAAATGTGTATTTCCTATTGACACACTAAAGCTGAAAATATAAATAACCATCTGAAGACAAATGTTTTTGTGAAGCATCTTATGTGCCTAAGACTTTTGCACAGTACTATATATATATATATATATATATATATATATATATATATATATATATATATATATATATATGTATTAACTGATATTTCTCAAATCCACTTTCTTATCTATATAAAACTTTATATTACCAAAAAAAAAAAAACAAAACAAAACAAAAAGTGTATTTAATGCATTATAATTATAAAGTATTTAGAATCAACATTTATCTCGTTTAGTACACCATGTTTATATCTATATTAATTATTATATTCATACTTTTCAGTAATTAATGAATTATGAGTATATTTCTAATTTACATGTTTCTCGTTTAGTCCACAATCTTGGAATCTTGAATTCTGTTCAAGTGTTTTTAGCAAAGCATTGTCGGTATCATCTTTACCATAAAGGATACATGTGCTTGCAGAACTAAACTGCAAATTAATTCTCAGTTGTAGAGGATTGTATATCACTGTTCCAGACCACTCAGCTGTTCTGCGCTGCTCAGCATTTTTTCCCTCGCAGTGCAGGCCGGAGAGGATCATTTACAAACATGACATGGTGGCCACAATATTCACTTGTACACTTCATCATTTCCGCCCCTGAATGGACAGCTATTTTCCTCTGCTCCAAGGGCACAAAGACCACGATTCGTTCAGAGAATAAATGGCACTGAGTTGATGGGAAATGGAGGTTTGGCTTGGTGTAATTGTGCACCAAAAACACACACGCAAGCATAGCTTCAGTTCTTTCCAAAACATTATAGACAGAAAAAAAGAGATGGAGGAAGAAAGAAAAGCAGCAAAAGGGAAACTGCTTTTCATTTAAAGAAACCATGAGCACTTTAAGATGTCTGTGGGATTGTGGAGACAGAATACATTTATTTGTGGTGATGCTATGAAGTCACAGAGGGTCTGCAGCTGGCATCCTTTTACTAACACATGCATAGATACTTAAAGCTGATGTGTGGGTGTCTTTTTTTTATTTTTTATGTTAAAGTACATTTTCTTATCCAGTGGAATGCAGACAGAACTGTAAGTAAGCAATTTAAAGGTTAATTTCCTGAAAACTGTAAACACTTGTGTATACAGTGGTGTGAAGTGGGACTATCTGTCCAAACAATGCAGGACAGTATTATTTTCTCTCTCTCTCTCTCTCTCAAAAGAAGGGTATAGTGTACAGTACCAGCAATGAAATAGCAGAGAAGAGGCAGGAAATAAGACAAAATGAGGGGCAGAGGCAGACCGAGAGAAGACAACATACTCAGGGCCATATCCTCCCTGCAGCTAAAATATAAAATAAGCAACAGTTAAATAAAAAAAAAAAGAAAGTGACAACTTTTATGAGAGAACAGGAGAGAGTAAAATCATGACACCAAATAAAATCCATGTATATATTGAATTACAATAAGCTTAGCTGTTGTTTGCTGTAAATCTTTCATAGGTGGCATTAAAGGGCTAGAATAAAAAAAACCTGATCTGATTATTTTGACTCATCAGTTATTTTGCCCCTGGACACGTCTTTGTGAGGAGCCAGTCATTTATCACATTTAAATCCACCCGTGTCCTAACAAATATTGTCAGTCTGTAAAACAGAGCGCTCAAATGAGGGAGACCATATATATATATATATATATATATATATATATATATATATATATACACCGATCAGCCACTACATTAAAACCATCTGCCTAATATTGTGTAGGTCCCCCTCGTGCCGCCAAAACAGCTCCAAGCCTATTCTTCTCACCACAATTGTACAGAGTGGTTATCTGAGTTACCGTAGACTTTGTCAGTTCGAACCAGTCTGGCCATTATCTGTTGACCTCTCTCATAAACAAGACATTTCCGTCCACAGAACTGCCATTCACTGGATGTTTTTTTGTTTTTGGCACCATTCTGTGTAAATTCTAGAGACTGTTGTGTGTGAAAATCCCAGGAGATCAGCAGTTACAGAAATACTCAAACCAGCCCGTCTGGCACCAACAATTATCCATGCGATTATTTAATCATCAAATCATGTGGCAGCAGTGCAGTGCATAACATCATGCAGATACGGGTCAGGAGCTTCAGTTAATGTTCACATCAACCATCAGAATGGGGAAAAAAATTTGATCTCAGTGATTTGGACCGTGGCATGATCGTTGGTGCCAGATGGGCTGGTATGAGTATTTCTGTAACTGCTGTTCCCTATCTGTCACTCACTCGACGTTGTGTCGATGTAGTGACACTAGGGGTCACTCTTGGGAGCCCGATACACCTCTGGTCTTTGATAAAAGGCCAATGAAAATTGGCAAGTGGTATTTGAATTCCACTCCCCCGGACATACGGGTATAAAAGGAGCTGGTATGCAACCACTCATTCAGATTTTCTCTTCGGAGCCGAACGGTCATGCTCACTGAGCTGAATACTACTGTTCATTCACCTCTGCTGGATCTGACCGCGCATTTCAGCGGCTTCTCCCCCTTCTGCACTGGTGCACTGCAGAGAATGCCCCTGG
Source organism: Myxocyprinus asiaticus (assembly GCF_019703515.2). Lineage (NCBI taxonomy): Eukaryota > Metazoa > Chordata > Actinopteri > Cypriniformes > Catostomidae > Myxocyprinus > Myxocyprinus asiaticus. The sequence goes on from NC_059366.1 coordinate 8,985,265, forward strand.
GTGCTTCGGCAGAAATAAAAGAGTATATTTCTCTAAAAGAGTATATTTCTCTAAAAGAGTGTCACACACGGAACATCTTTTTAAAGACGCGTCTTTTTAAAGATGCTTTTCCGATTGTGTGTTATTCCTGGTTGCGCTCGTTATCTCTCGCCTTCTGACGGTCAAGATCACTGTCTTTCGTGTCTGGGCACTGCTCATGCGGAGACAGTGTTCGTGGATGGTCATGTTCTCATTGCTAGGATATGTCCATGGCAACGTTGCGGTCACGGCTCGCCTTCGTAAGAAAGCGAGCCACCCCAGAGGCTCCCGCCTCGGTCCTTTTACCCACGGGTATGAGGCCAGTGTGGCTAGCACTGGGGCCGATTTGGGAACCCCAATGGGACCGCCTCCGCCGGGTATCCTCCCGCGGACCTCCCATTCCCCAGCACGCTCGTCTGCCCTGATCGGGCTTCCGGATGAGTCCGCCGGCTCGTCTCACAGCGAGTTCGACCTTATTCAGAGCCCGCGAAAGTGATGAGCTCTTGAGCGCAGCATCGGAGAGCGGACTTGTCCAGTCGGAAGCCTCAGCTGGGCTCCTCCCTTCGGGGTCGATTGCACAGTCACAGGCTGACGCGGAGATGACGACATGCTTTCCCGGGCAGCCGCGAGCGTCGACTAGAGTGGAAGTCACTGCTCTTCCCTGAACCCTCGCGGCTCGGTGATTGGTTCCTGGGCTTGCGGCACCACTCAAAGCCACGCCCTGCCCCCGTTCCTTTCTTCCTGGAAGTGCATGAAGAGCTGACAAGATCGCGGGAGGCACTTTTTACTGCCCGGTCCCGATCTTTTCAGCTTCCCCGCCCTCACTACCCTCGATGGTGGGGCGGCCAAGGGCTATTCGGCAATCCCCTGGTGGATAAAGGTGCTCGCGGTGCACCTATGCCCGCAGAGCGCCGCCACCTGGCGCGGGTGCCCATAGCCCCCATCCAAGGCCTGTAGGTTTACATCGTCTCTGACGGCCAAGGCCTACGGAGCCGCTGGACAAGCCGCCTCCGCCCTGCACGCCATGGCTCTCCTGCAAGTCTGCCATGGCACTAAAGGAACTGCACGAGGGTAGTTCCGACCCGGGATTGATGCAGGAACTGTACTCGGCTACCGACCTCATTCTCCGACATTGGTCATGGTGCGGTCTCTCGGGCGGATGATGGCCACACTAGTGGTCCAGGAGCGCCACCTTTGGCTCAACCTGGTCGAGATGGGTGAAGCTGACAAGACACAATTCCTTGCTGCCCCCATTTCCCAGGTGGGCCTATTCAGCGACACCGTCGAGGACTTTGCCCAGCAGTTTTCGATGGTAGAGCAGTAGATGGATGCTAGCCGGCATATCCTGCCCCGGTGCTGCTCAAGATCCCTCACCCCATCTACTCATCACCAAGGGCATCCCCCTGTGGTGACTGCACCGGCTCCGCTGCAGCCCGCCCCTTCGGCCCGGCCCCGGCATGGAGCCCACCACAGGAAGCAGACGCCACCCGTCTCGCGGCCGCCCAGAACCCATGAAAGGCTTCAAAGCGCCCTTGAGACGGGTGACCCAGGGACAACGAAACCCGCTGCTCTGGAGCTGGTAAGTAGATATCCATCTTTTAGTTACCTTTTGCATTTAATTGCGCTGCATGCCCAAGTGACTGCAGTACTCAAGAGCTCAGCAAGAGCGGTTTCCTTGTTCCCTGGGTCACGTATCCGGTGTGCACGGCCGTCATCACGACCACCGTCCACCACTCTATTTGGCAGGTTTGGCGCTCCAGCGGCAGTCTCCCGCCACTGAGTGCCCAGCTGTGGCACAGATCCGCCCCCGATGTGACAGTCTCCACGGGTCACGAGGACAGGCCTCTTCCTCGCCTGTCCCAGGCTGTTCAGGGGGTGGTAACAAGGAGCCAGGTAAGTGCTTCGATGTCCTTAGACTCAGCACAGCCACAACGTGGTGTGGCACCTCGAGCTCCGCCCAGTTCGGTCCAGGTTACTCTCACATGATCCTCAGACCCTGACCGGGCTATGTGCCCAAGGTTCCCACCACCCCTTTAGGGACCAGGTAGTGAACCTGCAAGCGCTGCCCCAGGAGGAGGCAGACCCAGCTCTGTCGTCGTTGTGTCCGGTGCACGCTTTACGCATCTATTTGATCACACGCAGAGCTTTAGAATCTCTGAGCAGCTCTTTGTCTGCTTTGGTGCACAGCGGAAAGGAAGTGCTGCCTCCAAGCAGAGGATCGCCCACTGGCTCATTGATGCCATAACCATGGCATATGTTGCCTAGGACATGCCACCCCCGGTAGGGACACCAGCTCATTCTACCAGGGGTGTAGTGGCTCCTTGGGCCCTGGCCAGGGGTGCCTCTCTAACAGACATTTGCAAAGCAGCAGGCTGGGCAACACCCAACACCTGTGCAAGGTTCTACAACCTCCGGGTGGAACCGTTTTCATCCCAGGTAGTAGCACGCAACACAAGCAGATAAGCCTGGGATAGCTGGCCGGGTGTATCGCTTGCACATAGCGCCTTCCACCTCCCTTGGAGCTGAAGACGTGCGCCATTAATTCCCAGTAGTGTTCACAAACTTTGTTCCCTGGTTGACTTCCTCCGAGCCCTGTGGCAGTTGAGTTTTCAGAGAGACTCGCTGCCGGCCCAGTACACGTGCTAACTAAGAGCTCTGTTCTTTGGTACGTGCGCCGCATGTGGCAGTTCCCTGTAAGGCTAAGCCCATGCGATATATATCTTCCGCTAGTTCGTTTCCCTGCTGGCAAATTGCATCTTTCTTGGGCAGAGCCCCTCTGCCCCAGTCTCCATGTTTGTAGTAACTCCTCCCCCATTGGGCAGGATCTACCTTGAAGGCTCTCCACATGGTTGGAAAGACCGTGTGACGTATTCTTCCACTTAAATATCCCCCCTCTCTTTGGGCGAGGTGTGGTCTCCTCGGTGTCTTCCCCTTGGGAGGGACACCCCCCGACTAGACCTGGCGGCCCAGTCGGATAATCCCCCTTCTTTTTTAGGGAGTGGAAAAAGAGAAGGGGAAAAGAGGCCACGACTGGGTTAAGCCTGTCTCTATCTTTGGGTAGTCAACTTGTCCCCAAAAAGGGCCGTTCGACACTCATAACTATGTTGGGGGAGGTTACGTGTCAACCTGGTGTGCTGGCTATGAGGCACACAGCAGTCTGCCCACCACACACCGCCAGTTCACGTAACACAGTCCAGCCAGTTGTGGCGTTTCGTATAGGGACCCCTAGTGTCACTACATCGACACAACGTCGAGTGAGTGACAGATAGGGAACGTCATGGTTACTGGTGTAACCTCCGTTCCCTGATGGAGGGAACGAGACGTTGTGTCCCTCCTGCCACAACGCAGAACTACCCGCTGAAATGGCCGGACCTTATATCGGTTCCTCAGCATAAAACCTGAATGAGTGGTTCCAATTTTCATTGGCCTTTTATCAAAGACCAGAGGTGTCTCGGGCTCCCAAGAGTGACCCCTAATGTCACTACATCGACACAACGTCTCGTTCCCTCCATCAGGGAACGGAGCTTACACCAGTAACCATGACGATCTCCTGGGATTTTCACACACAACAGTCTCTAGAATTTACTCTAGAATGGTGCCAAAAACAAAACAAAAAAACATCCAGTGAGTGGCAGTTCTGTGGACGGAAATGCCTTGTTGATGAGAGAGGTCAACAGAGAATGGCCAGACTGGTTCAAACCAACAAAGTCTACAGTAACTCAGATAACCACTCTGTACAATTGGTAGGGTTGGTGCTGTTTTGGCAGCACAAGTGGAACCTATACAATATTAGGCAGGTGGTTTTAATGTTGTGGCTGATCGGTGTGTGTATATTAATGAAAATTATTTGTTGGATATTACAGCATCTAACTCCCCCTTCTGTGGTAGTACTTCAATAGTGTACCTATACAGAAATCGGATTCCTAACCTGGCCATATACTGTATAAACATATGTATAAAATGAAAGTTTATATATGTAGACATATATGTACATATTTACAATTTCACAATTTTTGTGACATATTCTAAAGTACATGCACAAACGTGGAGACACAAGAACGTGATTTTTCACTTATACAATCTAGTACATATGAAACAAATGAGACATATAAATATGTATGTAACATACATAACATTTATGAAGCATTTTGAAATATGTTTCAAATACACAGTACAATTATGTGACATTTTTTATATCAGTGGCAGCTTTAGATGAACATACTGTACAAAACAGGCCATTGTGTGTTTTTAATGTATTTTCATGTATCAGCATTATGTATGGGATTAGTTCATCATTTTAATGTTATTAAAGGGGTCATACTGCATGTTTTTTGTTTATTGTATTTTCCTGAGGTCCACTTATAGGGTCAGTGAAGGTTTTGTTTTATTTATTTATTTATTTATTTGTTTGTTTGTTTGTTTTATTTTTTTCCAAAACATAATTTAGCTTTTCAAGACCACTTTCTACCCACTATTTGAACCTTAGAATTACATGGGCTGTTTTTTCTGCTGTACCTTTAAAGGAATTTTCCAATTCAGTATGAGCTAAGCACCATCAACATCATTGTTGTGGTTTAATGTTGATTGCCCAAAATAATAATTTCAACTTGTTATTTCAAATTCTTCACTCATAATTTCAACTCGTTAACTTGTTCATAAAATATATATATATATATATATATATATATATATATATATATATATATATATATATATATATATATATATATAGGTGCATCTCAATAAATTAGAATGTCGTGGAAAAGTTCATTTATTTCAGTAATTCAACTCAAATTGTGAAACTCGTGTATTAAATAAATTCAATGCACACAGACTGAAGTAGTTTAAGTCTTTGGTTCTTTTAATTGTGATGATTTTGGCTCACATTTAACAAAAACCCACCAATTCACTATCTGATACACAGCCAGGAAAAGCAAAAGGTTTGGCAGATTTCCCCACAATTAACTCTTATTATTAGTTCTTCTGCTGTTTAGGAATAATTGTATCTATCCTACTTCATCCCTATTTCATCTTGACTGGACAGGAAGTTTTTGGACACCAAATAAGCATCGTTGACATGTAAATGTCATACAGTATAAGAATCAGTAGTTTTTGCAGCTTAACGTGGGATAAATCTACATGACTTTTAAAATCTGAACAGATTTTAAAACACTAAAAGAAAGACCTATACTTACCAATTATAAAAATCTCCTCAGACATCATACACTACATGACTGTCAAGCCGATCCGATCACAAACTCTCTCAGAAACACACACCCATCTGTTTAAGGAGCCGCATGAGTATGACAGATATAAACAAAAATGGATACGGGAACTGGCTGCTATTGTTGTTGCTGCTACTCTGTCTTCTGAGTCTCGAAAAAGACAAAACAGGCAAAGCACATTTGGGTGCCGTCTTGTGGGATGATGCACCCAGTATGGCCTCTGAGATGCAAGGTGAATGGTGTTAAAAGTAAAACTCTACTTGAATGTTTGTTGGCCATCTCCATTGCTTCGTCACCCCGCATGGTAGATTTCCATTGGCTGCTGTCCGCAGAACTTCAGATTTGAGTCATGAAGCATCAAACTGTATACTACAAGGTTTCCTCTGTAGTCATGGAAAGTCGGCTCACAAATATCAAACATGTTTGATACAGTATCCTTGGCTCTGACTAGATGGAAACATGATCAGTACCCATCATACACTATACGCAAAATCTGTAGACTTGAGCTGACTAGCCCCAATTAGCACCAGCTCAGCCTGACTGAACATCTGGGCTAAAATCAGTGGAAAAGTCATGTAGTGTAATCCAGTCTTTATTTTCAAACATTTGTAGTTTTGGACAGGAAGGTTTGAAAGTTATGGCATATTTTCATTGTACAATGAACCCTTTTATAATAAAAGCTCAAGGAAAATTGGATTCCTTGTGATATGACCCCTTTAATGGAAGAAGAGCGAGAGACCAAGAAAGATATAGAGGTCTAGGAGGGGGAGAGTGAGTTCTTCCATCGCATTGCAAGGAGGAGGACGCCTAATCAACTTTTACCAGGTGGTGCTCCGGCAATGTCCAATATGCAGCGCTTGTAATCTTTCTCACAGCCAGCTCATATTTCCTCTGACATTCAGCCCCAAAGACCTCGTCCTATATGTTGTTCCTCTCCCTCTCTCCATTCACGTGCTTTTTCTCTTTTACGGGTGGGAGGAATGCAGGGTCTCCTTAGTGATTTATAAGCATACACATAATAAATGGCCGTCTGTAGTTTAAGCAGTGATGAAGCATTCTGTGCCTGGCCGCCAAGCTCCGACGTGATTTAAAGAGCTGACATTTACAGCAACCAGGCCTATTATTCAGAGTGACTGTCTGTGTACAGACTATATTTCACAACGGGCTGCGTGGAGGTGATTCTGGGCCGGTCCTGCTCGGTGTCATAGCCAGTTCATAGCTTCTCCTTCCCAGACCCCTGAGCAAGAACCCCCTGCACGGTGGGAGTCAAGGCTGTGACCACCAAACAGCCCTTTAGACTCTCAGGCTTGTTATAGCAAAGATCTACGTAGTGAGAGGAGAGATTATGACACTCCATGTGAAAGAATTACAAGGTGAAATGTTGTGCAGATAAATTTTTAAACAGATAAGAGGATAATCCAGATGAATGTACAGCAGTGTGTGTGCATGGATGATTCTTCAATTGGGGGAAAATTTCTGTACTATTTACTATTTCCTTTAAAAGAAAAAAAAACTGCACTTTTCCCCTAATTTTTATGCTTTGAAAGGTGAAAATTTGTCCAACATTGTCTCATGACAGCTCGCAATATTTCGAACAAGATGGATATCTAAGGATCAAAATCCTTAGATATAGTATGACTTGCCTTGTACGAAAAAGATACAACTTTTCTTACCATAGAGATAAAAAAAAGCAACAAAATTTTATATCAATGCAATACAGGTACCACATTTTAGCTAGCCTCCTATTCAACACTTTATTTGAAGAAAAAAAAAATAATGTTTTTAAACAAATGTGGTTTAATAATGCAAAACTAATGACTGATGTATTTCAATAACCTATAATACGATTCCCCCGTCTCGTTCCAAACCTCGATATCTTCTTTCTTCTGTGGTACACAAAAGTTATTTTCCTATTAATATCATGGTTCAGTTTTTGGTTTAGGTATGGGGTTACACTTAAAGGTTAGGTTTAGGTTTGGGTTAAGGGTTAAACTTAGGGAAAATCATGAAAACACTGTTTGTTGGTTCGTTTATTTTTCTTTATGGGAGTAAAAGTCGCACGTTGTTGTACAAGCAAATTTCTTATGATTTTGCCCTGTCATACTATAACTACGACTTCTCATGAGACCGAATTGAATTTATTCAGGATTTCTCTGTTTTGGATTTGACCCCTGCCCTGACCCCCTCTACAATTACTTAATAAAAAGTGTTAGACAAACCCAAATGTGTCAGAGAAGCACCACAAAACAATATTGTTGTGTTTTTTAATCTCACATTTACCTTTTATGACACAATCAGTTAGGTTCAGGTTAAAGGTTTAGGGTAAGGAGGAAGAGGTTGTTGATTCAAAACTTGATAGCACATTAACCTATTACACACTTTTAGTGCCACAGAGTGAACATTTCAACTTTTCACAGAAACTGGCACAATACATGTAAGGAACCATGAAATATCATTTTGCAAACACAGTCTCATCATTTTCATGAGATCAAAACTCCATATTTCACACATTCACTTGAAGGTCCATCAATACCACAATCAGATCTTTATTCCAGGACATGTGATAAATGTTTTAAAACAGAAGTTTAAAGAAGTTTCATTTTTCATGATTTCAAGTAGTCACAAGTGCCCCTAATTGAAGAATCACCCACATGTGTGTGGTTGTCTGAAGTACACAACCTCTCCATGGTTCTTTCGTAATGCTAATCCATGCATCAGGTAGTGTTTTTTGCTAATTCACCATGCCAGGGTCCATGTCAAACAGCTCTGTACGCATGGCATCCACACACAGCAGACTTAGGCCTTTCCTAATCAATCAGAGGCCGATGTAGTGCACTTCATGAAAGAGTGACAGTGTCCTTGCAAGTGCTCTGTGTCCTTGCATGAAATTCATCGACTCGGTTTTCAAACATTTCAGTCAAAGGTCTGCCAGATGGCCTGATCGTAACTCCTCTCATGTTTCCATTCGATTGGTGTGGAACACAAACCCACAGGACAGAACTCATTTTCACGGCGCCATGTACCGTACATGAAAATCAATGCAGCTTAAAGATGAAACACTCATTTAGCATGTACCTAAAAACTCGTGTTGATCTTCTGCCATGAAAGTCCTTCCATTCTCTGTGTCAGGCCTTGAACCCTTTGTTCAGGGCAGCTAGTACACAAACTCTGAGGCTGAGACATGTGATTGGCAATTTTTTTCTGGACAAGAACAGTCTCTGGAACTGCATTACTGGCCCTTGTAACTTAATTCCAGAAGCTGAGTAAGAAAATAATTGAATCGAGCTCCAAAGATGGATCCCGAGAAGAGGGCGCAGAAATCAGCTTTGGCCGCTATCTGGCTTAACTCACAGGAGATTAGAAGCTAACGATGAAACTCTGTTGGCATGGAGGCTGATTGTTCCTGTGTCTCTGAAAGCTAATAGAGCAGCCTGTGGCCACTGCCCGACCTTTCTGCACATTAGAGCAGCAACGTTTTACATCTCGATAGCACCTTGAATTACACTACTATATTACTCATGCTGTGTCCAGTGTCTGTTGTATTCAACTTCATCCGCTAGTTGGTTATGTATATTCTGCAGGCAGGGCAGTTAATGGAAGTTATTGGCTGTATCAGTCAACCACAAACATGGCCAAATGAGGGGTATTGAGTGCAACAGTCGGGTTCAGGAAGTAAAAATCCCTTTCATTTTCTCCATAGGAGAACTGATTTTTAACAATATAGCTCTGAGGTCATTAATTGATGGTATATACCTCTGTTGAAGCCATCTGTCCACATTATTTCAACTTCACTGTATAAAAATTGTGTTTAAAATTGAAATTCCTGGTAAAGAACTACACTCCCCATGATCCTGAAGAGCACCAGTCAGAGAAACAAAGTGCGCCAAACAAGCTCTGCAGCGACCACCCAATCTCAAGACTTAATGTAAATTATGCAATTGAGTCGGTCTCCATACACTCTCAAACTACTTCTATATATTTGCATATGTCTGAATATTTTGCAATGAAATCAGAATATATAGTTTGTATACTTATAATCAACTTCAAATCAATAGTTTTAATTTTTCATTTAATTACATGATTTGCATTGCTTCATGGAATTGCAGTTAGTGCCCTCATTACAGATGTTAAGTACACAGTCTTGTACCTCTGTCCTTTTGTCCCATTTTAAGTACTTTTTTTGCTTCAAATCAAAGTTTGTAATGTTGTGATTCACCTCGATGCTGGTTGGTTTGGTTCATGGCTTAGATCTTTCTATGAATAATTTCATGAAAACCTTATGCAAAAAGAAATTAATGGGAAAAATATTTCCAGAACCTAGAAAAAGTTGGTGGGGTTGTTGCGCTCCATTGTCTTTACTTTCTAAAATTGGCCATAGAACATATTCAGTTTTTATACCAATGGATTATTTTTTGTTTTTTAAGTAGAAAAGAAAGGTTCTTGCCTATTTTACTGTTGCCTCAAGCTTACAGCAGATTCGTTATGAGAGAACATTCTGAGTTGATGTGCAGCTTCCAAGGTAGATGTGGTGTTAGCCTCAGAACAGCAATGTTGAGCTGCCCACTCTGAGTTGAGCTTTAATGAGGTAAAACAGCTGTCACGTTTTATTACGTTTTCAGGGTTTTGTGTTTTGCCTGTGGAAAAATTCAGCTCTCTGCCACCCATGAAGCTAAAAGGGAGGTGCAATATCTGTGTGTATGGATATGGAATCTTAGTCAGGTAACTGAAGCAGTTCAGTGATCAGTGTCCAAGCCGGGGTTATAGTTTTGCCGGGAGTAGAACAGGGCTGAGGTTACCACACAGGGAGGGTTGGAATGCCCTGAAATCAACTGAGTACACACAAAAGTTTTGTGAATTTACATTACAGTGACCCTAGATGAACCTTGGGTGATTCTCCTTACACTGAACCCCATGACTAGTATCTTAAAAATGGAAACAGAACTGAAGAAAATAAATGTTAAGATAACAGTTATTGGCAACAGTAAATTCAAAAATGCTACCAAGTCTATTATCCCACGACTGTGCTAATTACAGCAACGTTTTAGCCACTTGCTTACCAGATATTTGTAAAACTGTTCTCTAATGGAAACCAGCATGGAAACAAGTATGACCATGCAAGCTCATGGATACAATTAACAAAGAAAGCTGCCAAGTGGATAATACAATAGTGTATTTAAAAAAAAAAAAAAAAAACAACATTTGTGTGTGTGAAATTAGTGAGATAGCTACAGACTTCTAATGGTAAGGCTAGCTGCCGCTACCTACAACTTAAATGTTGTAGGTAAATAAGTCATATCCTTTGATTTTTTTTTATTTACTTTTTTATTTTAATGCAAGACATTTACAAACATCTCTTAAAATAGTGCTGTTTTCAAAAAACCATGTGGGCTACATCAGCCTTGCCCTAAAAAAATCTTGAGTTCTAGGAAACTTGCCGCAAACTTGCCACAGATTTGCCACTTATTATTTTCACACGCAAATGAGCTTGTGATTCACCAGAAATGTTTGCCAGAAGTTTGCAGCTCTTCACCAGTAGTGGTGAACCTGCAGCAAACCTTTGGCTAGAGTTGGGGTACTCGAGTTTGGACTCGGACTCGAGTCCGAGTCACAAGTCTAATTTTAATGGACTTGGACTTGTCATGGACTCGAATGCATTTTTACTCAGACTTGACTCGGACTCGAGCCTTTGGGACTCTGGATTTTTTTCTGAGTCCAGCCGTGTCTATGACATTTGTGATGCAATGAAAAAATTAAAAATAAATAACAAAACAGAAATTAATGAACACATCTCTGTCTGCATGCTGTATTAGCCCCTGAAGTCATAGACGTAGTTAGAGTTGTTTCATTGTGTTTAAGCAAACACATGCACACACACAAATGCACGTGCACAGGCACACTCATCAGTCAACCAATACGCTTGAATGTTACTACAGAGACTGTATAACATTGACTACCGAGGTGGCTGGCACAATGAAAAAATAAAGACGGGTATGTATCCAATGTAACAGAAACTAAACAAGGCAGTTTCACATGACACGGGATCTGACAACTGGTAAAATTGCGTGTGGCGTTTGTGTAGCCAAGACGGTGCTCGCATTGCGGTTTCATCGTGGTTAAAAACTTAAAATCAAGAACTTAATTGAGTCAAGTCACCCACATCATGTCTCTCACAGTTGACTAAAAACAGCATATCGAAATAAAAATACATAAAAATAGTAATAATATTGGATATTAAGTCGTTTTAGGCATAATGTATCTACACATGTAGGCTTCAGTAGTCTCTTGTGGTCCACGCAGTGTTGTCAGCTTGAACTGGTCCATAATAGCTTGATGAATTAACTGTGTAACTTTTTAAATAGTCGGGGGGAAAAAGTGTTATTGCTAAAGCAGACAGCAACTCTAAACAGATAAACAGCACCTATTTATTATTGACTGACTATTTTCAAAGCATTGACGAGCTGCTTAAAATACATTCTTTTACAGCATTTGTCCACCATTCACAACATTCAACCATGTACAATAAAATATTAGGATATTTAGTGAAATGTTTTGTTTATAATTTAATTATAGACTATAAAATAAATGTATTATTCGAGTTTGTGTATGAAGCTAAACTTCATGTTACGAGTTGAATTTAGTTGGTTATGAATATTTTATTTTAAATGTTTATTTTATTCGATTTTATTTTTATTGTAAACCACCGGGTAACTTTTTTTTAGCCTATATCTCTGACACTTTTGAAGAACAATTCTGTTAAACTTATGACTCAAAATTATTATTCTCCATGTATTTGCAGTTAAAGAAGAGCTCAATGAAATTTTCTTTGGTTGGTATTTAAAGATTTCAGACTGATTGCAGACCAGCGCGGCTGCCGCTCAAGCAAATATCAATTATTATTATTATTATTATTATTATTATTATTATCTTCTGTGGCTGATGCTGCGAGATGCACACGGACACATTAGGGATTTAGGTACACGAGCAACTCGCAGAACTGCCCTGCATTGTGCGGTTTCCCACAAATTAACTAGAAAATCATGTCTATGACGACATGGCCCTAATATTATCAGTGGACTTTTTCTGTGTTTTTGGATGTAGCATTTGCAGTCAAAACTTCTGAGCGAGTGCTAATTACTACTGTGTTGACTCATTTGTACAGTAGTATTTTCCCAAATCAGTCGGCAGATAGAGAAAAAAGATTCAGAAAGAAATCTCAGGATAGACTATTATTTCTTTAGATAGGGATAATTTTAAATAAAACTAAATGAAATTGAATTGACAAATTGAAAATGAAGTAGAAATAAAAACTAAATTCAAATTCAAAATAATAATAACTCTGGTTATAATGACTAACACAGCTTTGTGTGGAGGGGAAAAGCAACAAATAATTGAAATGTCAACAGAAATCAATAAGAATTGTGTTGAAGGACAGTTTTGTCTTCATACACCTAAAGCATATGCTTTCATTCTGAAACCACTTTGACGTCTGTTCAGCAGGATACTATTCATAAAATATATATATGAAAGGAACAGAGGTGTTTTTGTTACAATTTATATTGACAAACTGTTTTTCTTAGTTGTGAAGTTTAAAATAAGCTTAAAATATTGATAAAATATCGGACTCAGACTGTTATGGACTCGATCTTGAGCCAGACTCGACTAAGGTGGACTCGAACCCAACACTACCTTTGGCAACAATGGACAATTTGCCACAAGTTTGCTGCAAAGCTCATTTGCATGTGAAAATGATCAGTGGCAAATTTGCTGCAAAATCTGCTGCAAATTTGCCATGAACTCTCGATTTTTGTAAGTGTGCTCCCTATGTTGAACTGGATCTTAGCATCTTTTGACCTCCATTAAATTTCCTAAACACCCATTACATGGTTGAATTTCATCCCAACAGGAACAGTAAGTCCCTCACTCTGTATAGACATTTGCAGTGTTTAAATCTCTAAGATACAAAACAATACGTGCCAATACAACCAATATGCATTAGAGCACGTGAAGAGTTAAAATGGCTTCCTAGCTGCTAACAGGAGCTTTTCCCTCCAGAACTGTGTGGTAGCTTGCAATATTCTTGCCCAGAAATAAATGATTCCGAAACAAGAAGTGGCACATAAATTAAAGTGACAGTGTGATTGATGAGTTAGCAGCCGAGGGAAAGGATGTTTGCAGCATTTTCGAGGGGAAGAGGTGGGGGAGACATAGCCTCACACGGCTTGCTGGGAGTGGAGATCCATCAATCCCAAGTTCCCCTGTGAGGTGAAGTACGCCCCTGAGAGGAGTGGCTCTGGGCTTCTGCCCATCCACTAAATGAACTGCATGCAATATTAAAAGATGCCAAACGAGCCAGGGCTCGAACGCTCCCAGGAAAAGCCACTGGCAACTGACCAATCAGCTACCAGGGGAAATAAATAGCTTCCGATCTCGTTCTCTCCTGTCGAATATACTGTATTATTGTTTTCTTTTCTTTTGCTGATAATGACTTGCTTATATTTATCTATTTTAGACATCTGATTGCTTCTTTTATCAACCAAAGTCTTTTCCATGAAGTTTCCCCTTATGGGGAAATTATTTATTCATTTATTTATTTATTTATTATAAATAAATAAATAAATAAATACAATTCCATGATGGTCTTAACTGATTTTAGATATTGCTCTGTTATTGGTAGAGTGTGTTATGAAGGGGTTTATGCCACACTGGTTTCTGACACATGCTGGTTTAGTTGTTCAGTGTTGCAGGCAGACCAGCGTGACTGTACTGTAGATATTCTGGTCTAAAACTAGCATGAAACAAAGCAAACCTTAGCTGACCTACTTTACTAAAAAAAAAAAAAACTAAAACAGCTGGGTAGGCTTGGACCAGCTGTGCATATGGTCTCATTTAAGTTGGGACTAAAGTCAGTGCTTAATTTGGTTGCACCACCAGTTCTTAATGCAAGACTTAAATAGTTGGACATAGGCTCTCTGCAAAGCAATTTCTAGTTGCATAATATGATGTGCACCTTTATTTACCCAATAAGCAGCCTTCAAATTTGTAAATAACTGTTGAAAATGCATGCATTTCAGTATTATCTTCATTGAAAACAAAATTAATAGAAAGGTTAATTGCGAGTTTTTAAGTAAATCTTAATGGTATAACATTGAGTATAATTTACTTAACATCATAACATAATATTAAAGTGAGTGAGTAAATTTAACTTTAACATTTTAGTTAACACAGCAACTTAGTGAATTTAGTGAAGTTTAAATGAACATTATCAGAACACGTCATTTTTTGAACTTTCCTTATTAACACACTCCCAGACTGCACAAAACAAGAAGTTAACAAATGAAACAACTAAATTAAACCGTGCAAGCTCATTAATTATTCTAGCCCAGTACATACTGGGAACACCAGCTTAGAAAAGTCAAGTAAAATGTCCTTATTTTATTTAGCAGTGAAATTTACTCATATTAGCAAATAAATATGACAAGGTTTTCTACTGTAGGATTGATACATGATAGATTGATACAATCACACGATGATTGTAAAAATGACTGTCAATAATAAATAATATTTACTAGTGCATTCATTTTAACATGTTTGAATGTAAAAATTGACTTATATTTTCAAGTTTACTCTTAAACAAACATATTCAGTGTAGAAAGTATATTAAATATTTAGAAGTGTTTAAATTGTAACTTAGTGCCGATTTATGCTATAAGAAGTCTCAAAGGAATAGTGAAACCCAAAAATGAAAATGTGCTGATAATTTACTCACCCTCAGGCCATCCAAGATGTATCTGAGTTTCTTTCTTCATCAAAACAGAATTTAAGACTTTTAGGATTTCATATCAGGCCTCATGTTATAACTTACGTTGGGCAACTGCAACCGGCCCCAGGCATGTTTCAAAATATGTCAATGAAACAGCACTAAAGTCATTTACTCACTTATGCAGAAGCTAATTCCTGTGCACTTGTCTGTCAGATACGGGCAGGTAGAGGTGATGATCATGGCTCATGCTGATGAGGGATGTAAAAGGTGGGGTGGGTTGGGGTGGGTGGTCTTGCTGAAGCACTTAACACTGCAGGTGTTTGTTTGGGGCAGTGCTAATGAAACAAAGAGCCTATATGAGATCAGTGTTCACCTCTGAGTGTGCTACGCCGCATTTACAGCTCTGAGAGAGATGAGAGCTGTGATGGTGGGGCAGTCACCATGCAGTTTGATTTTTACTGCCCATTCTAACAGATGAACAGCATCAATCTTTTGCTTGCCATCACCTTATGACTGCACTTCTATCAATGTCTGTGGAGGGGTCTCAGGTTACATGAAAAAACAATGCACACACTTGCAATGATGTACGTAGTATGCACTTGGGTGAATCTTCCAGGGCACATTTAACCCCAAAATAATAGTTATATGAAAATTATGTCCATTTTTAAGACCGCTAAAAATGTTGGCTTTCTGACATTATTTTCATGATAATAAAGCACAATTTCCCCTATAAGTCTTACTTCCGAAATGTATCAGGATGTTTCACTTTATTTTTTATTTTTATTTTTTTTTCTTGGCAATTTCCATTATTGTCAAAAGTGATTCTCATTACTGTAGTACAGTTTTCTTCTTTTAGAAGAAGTAAATAAATAAAGTAGTATTTAAATAAATTTGTATTATTTTTCTATATTTAAATGTATACATTTGTAATTATATTTAAATAATATATCATTGTAATATATCATATATCAATATATACTGTAACTGTATCATGTCAAGTGATTTTTTTTTCTGTTGATCATTCTATTTTCTTTTCTTTTGTTTTTCTTTCTTTTTATTTATTTATTTTTTGCATTACTGTAAGAAAAAATTAGGGCAAATGAGCAAATTTGCTCGCAAAGATGCATGCATTTTGAATAAGGTTAAATCTCACGAAAATATTCCTAGATCACATTTCTCCTTGAAATTGAAAGGGGAAAAAATCTGACATTATTTTAATTATAAAAATTATAAAAAGCACATTATTCAGCAAATTGTCTTCAAAAATATACTTCCACAATGCATCTGGACATTTTGCTTTTGAGTTATTTTTAGATTCCCATTAGATATTACTGTATTACAATATATAAATACATTTTTATAACATAATGTAATTAACTGTATTATATATTTTATATTTATATATTTAAATATTTTATATTTTTATATATATTTATATTTTAATATTTAAATTTATAAATAGTATTTTTGAAATAAAAAATAAAAGGCAGTTTAGCAAAAGCCATCAGTTATGAATACTTTACAATTTGACTAAAGTATCATTGTAATATAGGCAGGGCTGTATTAAAGCACGGGCTTACCGGAGCAAAAGCCCCAGGGCCCGTGGCAGTTGGGGGGCCCCGAACTCCCAGGGTGGTGGGGGGGGTTGCAGTCGAGGCATCCTTCACCGTATTCTCTCCGTCGATGTTCTCGGGAAGGCATACATGAAAACACATTCAGCGGGAGATGCTGATGTAAACACAGAGAAGGTGCGCAACGGTTAAATCCGTCCATGTAGCGCATGGTGATTGAGTGCGAAAGTTCCCCCCGCTTTGATGGCTGTCAAAGTCCTAGTCAAAACGTTAAGCCCCGGGGCCCCGGAGCACCTTAATACAGCCCTGAATACAGGGGTCAGCAACCTATGGCAAGCATGCCAGCATTGGCATGCGGAGGGGTAATCATTGGCATGCCAGCAACGGCGAGAGAGGAGTAGACTATTTAAATTTATATGAAATGCCACACCTGCATTCCAATCTACATCTTGATGTAATCCTTCCTCATGATCATGAAGCGTTTTTTATGAGCTGAATGGGAGGCTAAACAAAAAGTAAAAATGTGACGAGACTGCAGTATACCCAACAGACTTGTGCAGCACATGCAAGCCATTCGTGCATCACGAGCCGGCAGCGCTTCACGTTCAGTTAATTGCGCCCGTTTTGCTTTGGTCAGGCTGAGCGGATGATAGCCTACATGTTTTATTTGTTTCTTTTTGCTTTCAGAACAGCACTTCATGTTATAAGGAAAACACCACTATTAATCCTTGAGATTTTAAGATGCTCTGTGAAAATTCACATGCAAGATCATGATTATATCATAATCATCAGGTTTTGCACAATTTTTTCACTCAAACATTTATGCTGATAATATCATTTGTAATGAAAAATACACAATTAAATTAGAAAAATGCAAAATAGAAACATTTTCACACGTGGACTCAAACATGCACGTTTTTGACCAGAAAATAAAAAATGGCCCTCCATGTCAAAAAGGTTGCCGACCCCTGTTGTAATATATATCATTATATATCATTGTATCATCTCATGAGAACTTTTTCTTTTCATTACTGTAAGGAAAATGTAAAAGAAATGTTCATAAAATTGTTATGAAAATAATGTCACTGTGCAAAAACAATAAATAAATAAATAAATAAATAAATAATTTTCCTAAAATAGGCTATTCTTATATATATATATATATATATATATATATATATATATATATATATATATATATATATATATATATATAGTGTGCAATTTCTTATTTCTTTTATTTAATTCTGGGGTGATGTATGACCTGGACATGTTCTTGATGAGTTTCATGAGATACACTCACTAACATATACACTTTTAAAATCAGGTAAATAAAAAAACAAAAAAAACAGCAAATCATTACTCAGCTTCAAACACACGACACATTCATTTTATAATATGTAAATGTGAAATGCACATAGTCCCTTAAACTGTACACTCAAATGCCTCCTTTCAACCCTTGTTAAAACAGGGCACATTGTACTCTGCCAAATACCAGCCCAAACATACTGACTGGCAGTGAGTGTAGGTTTGAATTAAATACTATCTCATTTGCTGGTTGGCACGAGACACATTTAGTAGTTTAGCCTTTCTGTGTATACATAGCACGCTACACTTTACAAACAAACATGAGGGAATGTGGACAGAAATTAGTAAATAAAAAGTGTTTTGAATTATATATTCCTCACATCAGTGACAAATTGATTTGGGGAACTGTCATAAATCAAGCGCTGTGTTCTGCTAGCTGCAGAGGAATTGCCTGGTGAGCAGACGTGATTTAAGAGTGGGTTAAGGCTACAGCAACACGATTCCTTCCCCCTGGAAACAACAAAATCGCTGCACTACTTTCACACGTATGCTAACACAGTCCATTGTTTAGAGAATAATGCACTGACAACCAGCTATATGCATATTGTTCTTCATTTATTTATATTTCATTTAGTTAAATCATACAGTCTATTCCTTACAAAAAAGTACTCTGGCAGTACAGTGGTACTTTGATGGTATCAGATGATACCATGTTAGTGAATGATTACCATATGTACTATATATGTCAGTGTTGGGGAGTAATTAACTTCAAGAAGTGACTAATTCAACTGTATTTTTTTATTAGTGTGACATGTATCTCAGTTATTTTCCAAATAGTGTAGCTTTCCGATAATGCACTGATGACAAAATGGTACATAGCTGCTTTTGTCACGTTTGTTTTGCGCATAGCTTACCGCATTGGCAACATGTTTATTCTTGTTTTAAGTGTAAAGCTCACTCATTTTGTCAGATTTATGCACAAAACAAGAAAAGGCAATTTCCTAAAGGGGTAAGTAAATTTTACTTAAGATATATTCTCATAGCATCTTATACATTTTTGATTTTCAAGTAAATGTATGCTGTTTTAAGGATGTTTAGACATTTCTTATTGAAAAAATAAGACAAAAATATATATCTTATATAAATATATAAGTTGTGCTGATCTTGACCTACAGAATCTGGTCTAAATATACGTCCCTTGATGTTATAATGACATTGATTTTTGCACATAATAAACCTGGTCCAGGTTACTGTTTAACACTTAGGTATATCTGTTCTCTGTGGATTGACAATTCTCTTTATGAAGTCCAAAAGCCAGACACTTTTAAGCCATTTCTGAACAGGCCTTTTCCCCATTACCCCACAGTTTTGTGCAAATACGACCGATTTTGATACACTGCCGAACCTATTTTTCAAATACATGACCTGTAATGTTTAAATTAGTGATGGAAATCAATCGGAATTTAAAGATTCTGCTTCCGATTCCACTGAATGATTCCATTAATCCTAGAACACATGTGTGGGTCAAAAATGTACCTTGCGTCTACTTTTTAAGACATAATTTTTACATGAAGTGGTCTTTTGATGTGCCACTACAGGTACTCGTCACTTGTGTTTTCTATAATGTAAAGTGGCTTTTTTAACATTTAGCTGAATATTTTTTTAAATTATAAGATAATTTGCATCGTTACCCCTAGAATGCATATGTGGGTCCTATTTAACCCACATGTGATTCAATGCATTTAACACTGGTATTATTTTTTGTAGTACATGGATTGTTTTCAGTTTGCATTTGTTATGTAATTAAATATAGGTTTAATAATATGTTAATATTTATATTTATGTGTAGCATGCAAGTATAGAAAGTTGTTATTCAGCTTATTCTAATATACAAAGTGTATGACATTACACCCATTACAGGAACAGTCCTCATGGCGCAACTTGAGGTTAGATGACTAGATCACAGCAAAGGCACAGTGTTCACAGTTCCTGGACCACATCTTAATATGTTTGTACCTGAAGATTTTTTTTATTTTTTATTTTTTTTGGTATGCATGATCACTCCTAACAACAAATATAGCTACATAGAGTAATGTTGTATAGTGTATTATTCAGTGTAATATAGTGTCATTTCGCAATATAGGGTACATAAGGTTGTCAAGTTTATAATTAAAAAAAAACAAAAAACATTTTATCGGGGGCCTGGGTAGCTCATTGAGTAAAGACGCTGACTACCACCCCTGGAGTTCGTGAGTTCGATTCCCAGGGCGTGCTGAGTGACTCCAGTCAGGTCTCCTAAGCAACCAAATTGGCCCAGTTGCTAGGGAGGGTAGAGTCACATGGGGTAACCTCCTCGTGGTCGCGATAATGTGGTTCGCTCTCGGTGGGGCGCGTGGTGAGTTGCGTGTGGATGCTGCGGTGGATGCCGTGAAGCCTCCACACGTGATGTGTCTCCGCGGTAACGCGCTCAACAAGCCACGTGATAAGATGTGCGGATTGACGGTCTCAGATGCGGAGGCCACTCAGATTCGTCCACCGCCACCCGGATTGAGGCGAGTCACTACGCCACCACAAGGACTTAGAGTGCATTGGGAACTGGGCATTCCAAATTGGGGAGAAAAAGGGGATGAAAAAAAAAACAACTTTTTATCCTAGTCCAGGGGTACTCAGTTGAAGTTCCAAGAGGTCTGCTCTCGACATTTCCATCCCACCAAAGGTCTGGAAAATAATAACTTGTATCATTTCGCAGCCATCCTGACTAATGGCAATGTGTAAGAAATGCACTTTTTTTTTTTTTTTGTTGATTTTTTTTGGAATAGTTATTATAAATTTCCAAATGGGCAGCAATAGTACTTTGTAAAATATGAAAATAAATAAATCATGACCAGTCAAAAAGTCTCTTAAGAACTAGGCAAGAATGAGGACATTGGGGGCCAAAGACAACCAAAGTAGTGGACTATGGGGGATCTTCTACCGTTTATATATACATAGGAAAGATACTGCATGGGGGTTCAGGGGTAACCCCTGAGAGAATATTTAGGTAATGTAAAGGTCTTAATGAACATTTTTATATTTTCCTTAAAAATGCAAATCAACCATAAACAAACAAACTAGTGCAGTTAAAAATAATGAGCTGACTATCAAATAATGGAAATGTTTTTCATCATAAGCAGAGAACTTGTAATTTCAAGGTTTTGGTTGTCTATCTTGCCATCCATGCCAGAGATGATGTTATATCTGATAAATTTTCACAAAATGTAAACAAAAATCTCTGCTTATTATCAGTAGGCTGGAAACATATTGATTAATAAAGCTAATTTTAGACGAAAAAAAAAAAAATCGTTTCTAGTCTAAAGTCGCTCTGCAGCCACCATAAATTGTCCTGTCACAAACCTTGATTAGCTGAACCGTCAGAGTTATAAAAGACACATGAAGATTGTTTCTACTTCATTTGTTTTCTGCAGTGTATTTTAGTGAAAGATGTCAGGATCCATCTATATTACTGCTCACTGTAATTCTCCGCTACGGTTTACTGTCGTTAAAATAACCACGTCTGCAGCTCTACTATGCGGCACCTCATGTTGCGGGCCGGGGAAGAGAGGCAATGCGTGAGGAGTGCAAAAGGGCATTAATGAAGTGTGTTCGTGCCAGAGAAAAATGTTCAGGATATACCGCTGAAAGATCAGTGCTATCTACGCCCCAGGGCGCTTGCGATGTACACAGCTCTGCATACCCTAAAGTGTAGAAAGGTGAGATGGGGCAATCGTTGTCATGATGTCTCGCGGTCCAGATGGAACCAATCCGGGTCTGGATCCGGAACGCAGTCTGCTAATTGGTGACTAGTCTATTGTATTTATATGTACAGTATGTGTTTGTGTGGGTACAGTCATTGAGACATTTCACATTTACGACCAAACATGGAAATTGCCTATATTTCTGTTATACAGGCTTTATTAAACTTTCACCCAAAATTCTTACTCCATGAGTCTGAAATTATTCAGAATTGAGTAAAAGAAATATCAACCATTTTTTTTAATTGAAATTACTAAACGCTGCTGTTCGTCACTGTTTTTGACTCAGATACATAAATGAAGGCCAAAATATACTCGTACAAGTACGTCAATGCAGACACTTCCAGCTATGCAAACTTGATTTCATGCATAGTTGCGTTCTGAAATGTGCAAGACTGCAATTCATAAAACAACACAAGTACGTGTTGCATTCTCAATGTTGCCACAAGAGGCACAATATTGGACATTAGTGTGAAGTGTCCAAGGCATAGCAAAGAAACAGTTTATATAGAATATTGCTGAGCAAGTAAGTGAAAGTTATTTAGAGCAACTTATCTGAATAATAACACTAATAATAACAATAGTTTAATGGCACAGACTTTTGAAGCTCTTTTGAAACTCTATCACCCCCTTGAGTACCAAGGACTTTTCCCACCACATTAACGCAAGAACGCATGTTCAACAGGATCACGGGTTGGCAATGGGGTGGCCAAGCGTTCACATCTGCTTGCATCTGTGTAGAGTATGTTTCGTTCTTGAAGGTGTCTCTAGTTTTATTCACAGCATTTATTTATTTTTTTGTCTTTTCAAGTTTGTTACTTTCACCCTAACTGAGATCCTGATGTTTTGTGCCACTTTGATTGTACAAGTAAATTATATGATATGATGCAATAATAATATATATATATATATATATATATATATATATATATATATATATATATATATATATATATATACACTATATTGCCAAAAGTATTCGCTCACCCATCCAAATAATTGAATTCAGGTGTTCCAATCACTTCCATGGCCACAGGTGTATAAAATGAAGCATCTAGGCATGCAGACTGATTCTACAAACATTTGTGAAAGAATGGGCCGCTCTCAGGAGCTCAGTGAATTCCAGCATGGTACTGTGATAGGATGCCACATGTGCAACAAGTCCAGTCGTGAAATTTCCTCGCTACTAAATATTCCACAGTCAACTGTCAGTGGTATTATAACAAAGTGGAATTGATTGGGAATGACAGCAACTCAGCCACGAAGTGGTAGGCCACGTAAAATGACAGAGCGGGGTCAGCGGATGCTGAGGCGCATAGTGCGCAGATGTCGCCAACTTTCTGCCGAGTTAATCGCTACAGACCTCCAAAGTTCATGTGGCCTTCAGATTAGCTCAAGAACAGTGCGTAGAGAGCTTCATGGAATGGGTTTCCATGGCCGAGCAGCTGCATCCAAGCCATACATCACCAAGTGCAATGCAAAGCGTCGGATGCAGTGGTATAAAGCACGCCGCCACTGGACTCTAGAGCAGTGGAGACGCGTTCTCTGGAGTGACGAATCACGCTTCTCCATCTGGCAATCTGATGGACGAGTCTGGGTTTGGCGGTTGCCAGGAGAACGGTACTTGTCTGACTGCATTGTGCCAACTGTGAAGTTTGGTGGAGGGGGATTATGGTGTGGGGTTGATTTTCAGGAGCTGGGCTTGGCCCCTTAGTTCCAGTGAAAGGAACTCTGAATGCTTCAGCATACCAAGAGATTTTGGACAATTCCATGCTCCCAACTTTGTGGGAACAGTTTGGGGATGGCCCCTTCCTGTTCCAACATGACTGAGCACCAGTGCACAAAGCAAGGTCCATAAAGACATGGATGAGCGAGTTTGGTGTGGAAGAACTTGACTGGCCTGCACAGAGTCCTGACCTCAACCCGATAGAGCACCTTTGGGATGAATTAGAGCGAAGACTGCGAGCCAGGCCTTCTCGTCCAACATCAGTGTCTGACCTCACAAATGCGCTTCTGGAAGAATGGTCAAAAATTCCCATAAACACACTCCTAAACCTTGTGGAAAGTCTTCTCAGAAGGGTTGAAGCTGTTATAGCTGCAAAGGGTGGGCCGACGTCATATTAAACCCTACGGATTAAGAATGGGATGTCACTTAAGTTCATATGCGTCTAAAGGCAGATAAACGAATACTTTTGGCAATATAGTGTATATATATATCACATTTGTAAAATTAAAGATGTTGTTCCCATAAAAAAAGTTTTGCTAACAATGTTGTTAGTGTATTATAGTAACTTGTAGTGTAGCTAAGGTTTTTTTCTTTTTTTTTTTTTTTTTTTTTTTTAAATGGTAGCTCGAAAGTAGTTTAACTATTTTAAATTACACGTACCTTGTAACTTCCTCAAGACTACATGGTATATATGGTACTACCATGGTACCTGCCCGAAAAAAGAAAAAAAAAAAACATGGTCGTACCATGTTACTTCTTTGTTAATGATGAATGTTAATGAAAAAAATAGCCCCAGGCAGTAATTGTCTTGAACTGTAGGTATTTTTCCCAGTATTTTCATCATGTTTTATTAAAATTTAACCTGAAGTAATTTCTATGCCACTAGACTAGAGGAAACGAATGGAATTGCAAAAAATAAACACTGTTTTCAAACAAATTTCCTGAACTCTCCCACATCTGCCATTGCTTGAATAACAAATATTCCAACCCCAAACTCACACCATTGGTTGAGCCAATGTAGTCAAGATGCTCAAACATAGAGCGCTATGTATTTATAGTGCTGCAGTGTCACATTTAGGTGAAATCAGAGCGGCACATCTCAGTTCTCAAAGGACTTTGTTTGGCACATTGGTGAATAACTACACAAGCATCAGTCAGCCATTTCAGCAAAAAACTAACAACAGATAAATGGCAAGTCAAAAATACACATAGAGATATGCTTTGTATATTTGAGTGTTTAGCCTCCACCCAACATCTGTTTACACCTTGACTGTTGGTGTGAACGTCAAAAGACTTGTTTTGGTGCACAGTGGGTGTGGTGTGACTCGACTGGCCCTGACCCTGACCTGTAGATCAATTGTCTGGATTAAACCTGTGCATTTCCAGCACACACCAGCCAAATCTGAGGCCCTTTAGCCATAAATTAAGCCCTGTGTGAGCTTCTGTATTTACTCAGTGATTAAAAAGCATCAGGGAAAGTGCTAAGCCAAGGCTGACAAAAACCTAATAAGACGGGACACCATTAAGACCCATGAATGATTTACTTCAGGAGTGTCGATCTCAGATTAGGTTGAGGGCTGTAATGGACAAAATGCCACCTTATGTGGTCCGACTTTTTTTATTTGTTAAACCTTGATGTGCCTATAAAGAGAGCATACAAAATACAAACTCCTCATGTTTTGCTTAAAAATACAAGAATCAACTATTTTATATACTGCTTTAATAACCAAAATTGGGGTAAAACAAAAGGAAGCACATGGAATTAACTGATTACATTCAGCAGAGGGCCTACATACGAAATTGGTATACCGTTATAGCAATATTGTCTTAACCAATGCCATTTGGGGTGGGACTATGTGTTAGGCCAACTAATGGAAGTTGTTCAGGAAACCTGTTTGAAAACATGCATTACTACACTGGCCCACCAGTGGCTTTAATTTACTGACTACAAAACTGGCCAACATATGGGAATCCACATATAAAACAGACACAATGAAACTATTAATTACTATATTAAAGTTCCAGAAGCTCATTAAATACATGGTAATACATATCATGTAAAATAATGATGAATTAAATGCTGCGTTCATGTGGGCGGTGATTAGGTGGATATGTCTCATTTTTAATTGAGGGTTGTGTCACATGACAATTGAACTTAGTGAACTCTGTGATAAGATAATTGTGCACTAATGAACATTCACATATGTAACATCACGCACATGAGAACAGACACCAGGTAACAAAATTATACTTAGTATCTGACACAGTGTTTAGATCCCACTCTATTAAATACCACTACCAAGCACGCTTTCATGCTGAAGTTATACTTAGTACAAAAACAGGAAGGCCTTTGATTTTCCATGTGTTTGTCTTATCACTATAATGACCCAGTGCCTGGTTATGTGTGTTTGCTTAGGGATATAGCTTAAAAATTATAATTATTAATCTAAATGTGTATATTATTATATAAAATTAATTAGGTAGGTAGGTAGGCCTGTCGGTAGGTCAGTAAGAACACTGTACAGTATGCCGAGTAGCACATGTAATAAAAACACAATAAATACAGGACTACAGAAGGTATACATCATAAACAACATGCACAATTAATTCAATATACACTGTATATATTACAATAAATAAACTAGATTGGAAAATTAAACACAATAGAAATTGTAGACAGAGGAATGGATGATGTTCTATATGTATTTCAATATTTATGTATTTGCTCTGAAATGGCCTAAAATAGTTTATATTTCAATCAGAGGACCATCATTGCAACAAAAGAGCCATTTTTGCCAATTAGATTCAAAGTGTTAAAGAGGTCATGACATAGCCTACTTTTATATATATATAATTGTATTATCTTCCCTGAGGTCCACTTATAATGTTAGTAATATTTTGTTTTTGTTTTTTGCAACAAAACAGTAAATAATTTAGTAATATATAATAATTTTCCACCCTGTCTCTGGCCCTCTGTCTGAAACTCTCGGTTTCAAGCTCTCTAGCCTTTAAGACTTCAATGTAAATGTCACCGGTCCTACTCAACTTTCCCAGAGTGGGATTCAAACTGGCAATCCCCGGCATGGGAGGCGGACAAGCTAGCAGGGAGAAAAGCCATGGCCTCTAGCCTTGGTCGCTAGCGTGTCTCTTAAGGCCAGGAGAGTGAGGTTTACACACTGCACAGCTATCACGCACCAGCTGGCTACCGTTACATAAACGCCCACTGTTATAATTGGCTAACATTGTGCAGTCCTTCAAATAAAGCCATATTTAAAACACAATCCAAAGAACATGAACAAACTCCACACAACATTATAAAACAACATTTCAGCGTTAACACATAACGTACACCCAACACATGCCATCTGAATATATTAAACTATTCACTCAAGCAGCACCATAAACTATCAAACAGTCATAACATTGAAATTGTTTACTTACGGATTCGTGGTCCAGTAGTGTTTTAACTGCCTTATTCTTCAATAACAGTTCTTTTGCAAAGCTAGAATCATATTGTGACTGGTTCATAAGCAATCCACACTAAAATGTTCTGAATACGCAAACATAATACAATCCACAATGATGTTGGGGTGCTTCAACCAGCTTCAACAGGCCAAAGCAGAGAGTCTGGTCTTCACAGGCGCGACATGTGATGCCACACAACTTCCGTGTTTGTTTACACACAGGACTGCATGTGTTTCTCCCTGTCAGTGGCAGCAGCAGAATGAGATGCATTTTTAAAAGCTACGATTGTACCGCTCTTAAAACACAGCGCACATCACGGGAAATGCATCAAAAAGATCAAAGACGTCCATATAATGCACGTTTACAAAAGACTAACAATTAAAATTAGCACAGATGGGTGCAAAAATGGCCCAGGATGCCTTCAAAGCAGCACAACAACAAGAGAGCAAACAGAAAGATGAAACAGGATAGGTTTCTCCTTTTTAGAGTTACAACTTGACATTGTGTCTTTTAAAAGTGGCGCGAGATGTATGATAACAGTCAAAGCTGTTCGTCTAGTGCATGTATATGTACAAAAACATTTAAATCCAGATAGGCACATGAAGGTGTCCTGTGTAAGTCCCCTTTGGATGAATCTCCCATGACAGGCCCTCTCTCCTCTTCATTTGTGTGAGGTGACTGTCTGAGCACCAGTGGGTGGGGCCAAGGGTGCAATGATGGAAAAATAGGCATTGATATCTTGTTGAAGAGACAGTCATATGCAGATGTATTTGGTCCTTGTGATGTCACAAGTTCCACAAATTCCAAACCGGCCGTTTCTAGGGCCTGGTTTAAATAAATTGTATTTTTCTATTAAGGAGGATGTTTTCAAATCTAAAACTTACAGTAAGTTTTTATAGTACAATGACCTCTTATTTGTCAAAAGATCAAGGAAAATTTTATCCCTCATGTCATGACCCCTTTAAATACAAAAGGCAAATGATTAAGACACAGGTTGTGCACTGTTTTCTCACTTAAAGAACTCAAAATAGAGTAAAGAATAATTTTATTTATATGCACCAATATCACAATACATCATAGTAAACATCAATATCTACCTATATATATATTCTACATATTTACATACATTTATATTTAATAAAGGACTTCCGTGAACTTTTTTTTTATTCAAGACACAATTGAATCATTACATCAGTGTTTTGAATTAATTTACTGAATTCAGGGCTGTCAATACATTTTTATTTATTTAATTAATTACAGGATATGCATATTAATTATAATGCATAATTAATCGCACATATACATACAGTATACGATGAAAAAGTGCATCAAACAACAGTAATGCAATATATAATTATTAAATAATTATAAGTATTTATAATTATTTATTATAAATGTAATATATTTTATAAAAATAATAATTCAGAAAATGTCAATACTAGTATACTGTATAGTATTACATACGACTAAAGTATGATACGACAAAGCAATATATTATTTATTTTCATATTATTGAACATAAGCCAATCTTTGGCTTACAGTCCACAGCAATCCATTTTACAGCTGAATTTGTCAATCTGTCAGAAATTGATTTATTATAAGGACACAATTATTATTATGTTTTTTTTACTCATATTTTTTTAGACAATTAATAGCACTGAATTAAAGGGTTAAATCAACAGCCCTAATTGAAATGAATTGAACTTGACAAATCACAAAACACTGTTTTTCTACTGAAGTTTAAATCAGAGATGATATTAAACAATTCTGTTTTAACACTTGTATATTTGCAAGTCAACAGACAAAGAAGGATCACTTTTTTTTTTTGTGCAAATAACCAAATGACTCAAATGAATCAGCTAGCTATACAATTGAGCTCTGAAATGAGCCCAGTTGTCTGCCTGGTCCAAGTATCTAGAAAATGAAATATTTTGTTTGGGCTTCAGCTGGTTTTACGGCCCTAATGGCGTTTTTATTGACCGGACCCATAACAGGAGCAGGGCATATTTGATGCTGCTCATTTAAAGGAGATGTGAGTAATAGATGGATCAAACCACACCATAAAGACTCAGTCAAGGGATGGTGGGGAGGGGGGACACCTTTAATTTCATCGCCTACACAGGTGAAGAAAGGTGAGACACAGTGATCGAAAGCAGAAAAGTAAAGAGTAATTACTAAAGGAATACAATTTTTAATACATATTACCAGGGTGGGGGTCGGCGATTTGGGATATAGTTCACCCAAAAATGGAAACTCTGTCATTATTTTCTCACCCTGTCTGCAAAAAATGCAAACAGTAGCAGCACTACACGCCCCACACCATACCACCCCCTCCCCTCACCCCTCTTCTGGTCATCAGCAAGCAAAAAACACAACAAAGGGGCCATTTCTGGAATGACCTTGGCTGTGACATCATATGCCGGTAGAAAGAAATGAAGCCATTAGACTGAGGCAGCAGTAGGCTATAAATCAAGCTATTTCCAATAAGCTGCCTTAATGGTCATCCATCATGGAGGTGCATGAGGCTGGGCGAGGCGAGGTCCAACTCGACAGTGCGGGGTAGCCGAGCGGCCCAGGCAGGTCAGAGACATAAACAATAATAATCCACATCTGATGGCCCTGTAGGAAATTTAGGAACATGCTCCTGACTTTTGTTTGTCAATGGTGATATTTAGAGGTGGGAAGAAATTGATTCTTATTATCAGCAAAGCACACACACATAAAGACGCACTGTAAAACTGAGAATGTATTATAGAAAAGGGGTCAGAACAATAGAGGACAAAACAGAATGATAGATTTTATTTGATATACTGTTGATCTAGGAGGGACACACACTGTAAAAATAGTGGAAATTGACAATGAGCCTGTTTACATGCACCCCAATTCGCTGATAACTCCAAAAAATCAGCTTATTAAAATAATCAGACAAAGCAAGAAAACCGCTATTACATGAGACTTGTAATATTCAAGTTATTCTCTGCATTTTACATCAAATCCTGCAAAAAGCATGTGCACAACACTTGCGTACATTGAATAAGCCATTAAGAATACTGGTAAAGGTGTGCAAAGTGAAATCAGGGTAATGGGCAAGAATCTACCTGTTTCAATCGATTTATTCTAAAGCCATTTATGACCATTTAATCTAATTGCTGTCTAGAAGAAATAACTGAAACATTAATATAACTAATTTTAGATGTTGCTTTCTTACGGTTGGTCATTAGGTGTTTGATTTCCCGTATAATATCTTTATAAGTAACACTTTTCATTAATGTTCCCTTTATTGAGGGTTTTAGTCATTAATGACTAATAATTTATTTGCATAAAATGGGTGACTGTCATGCAATACTTGCCAAATAGTAATTAATAACTATATTGCATGTTATAAATGTTTAATAACACAACTAAAAATTTGTAACCTATGAAAATGTATCTTAATGTGAAGTGGACACATATGAAGAATGTAATAAGGAGTTGCCAAAACATTAGAAACCTATGTACATAAAGTTCAGTATGGTTTAATGTTCATCAGGCTTTATTATATGATGCATGCTGTGAAAGAGCATGGAGACATGAAAAGTGTTTTTGCAGAGGACTTTAGGTAACTTGGACTAGGTAAGTTGGGACAGCATTTGGAGTAGCACCATTCTTCTGTTATCAATGTAGCAAAGAAAGTGACAACACAAGTGAGCCAAGACATCACAGTAATGAATATGACAAGAGCGGACTGCAGCAAAATGACATAAACCCTGCTTTCTATTTAAATAAAATAACCAGTTTTATATTTATTTTGACATAAGCCATGAATTAAGGCATTTCATGTTTTGAAATGTTCATGTTTGATTAAGAAGGAATAGCTGTATTTGATTAAGCATTTTTAACAAAAATGTTAAAATGCTCACTATTTGGAAGTATTGCATGAAAGTCATGTACCCTTTCTATTTATGTTGTTATTACTGCATATCAATGATTTGTAATGCATTGTAAATGACTTATTAGTCATTAATGAACCCTTTAATAAACCATTAACAAAGGGAAAATTAATGTAAAGTGTTACCTATTTATAGTAGTGCTAAATCATTCAAAACATAATGTGAGAAGAGGTCCATCAACTTAATTTCATAATGATGAAAAACTGCTGGCAGATGACGACAAGCTAGTTTTTGACAATCATTGAACTGGGTCCAGTTCAATGATCGTCAAAAACTAGCTTGTCGTCATCTGCCAACAGCTGTGCATGCTACTCTTGTTCTCTGGTCTGGAGAGTACTGTCTAAGCTCTCTCTGGTGTTCTATGGAAAGGTCTCTCTCCGGTATTGCAGCAGGGCCAAACCCCAGGCCTTAAAGCCAAACAGCACAGGATGTAATCCACAACACCCCGGCAGACATGTCAAGAAGTAGGAAGAAGTTGTGAAGAAAGCCCACCACACTGACCTTCTGCTGACAGCATCTCTGCAATTCATTACATTTACAAACAATTATGGTCTGAGCATTTTACTCACTCTTTTTGTCCTCCTGTCTATTTCCTACTGTCTCTTAGTTTCTCTACTTTCCGCAAACTGGGTAAAACCCGACCAGTGTGGCAGACCATTGTCAGCCAGAATTGACTCTACTTTTTTAAATGACACCTAAAATATTCTTCAGACCTAAAATAAAATACAGTTTTATGTTGTGGTTCACCTCGAAGCTGATTGGTTTGGACAGTTCATGGCTGAGAATGTGAAAAAAGTGCTTTTTGCTCTCTATTAGCTCCCACCATGATATTTTAATTGATACACCCCCGACTCTGAAGTTTCCCATGGGTAATTATGTTGTGGTGCCATTCATGTGTGCTCATCTCATGAATACGATCATTCCAACATTACTTGAAGGCAGCATAAGTTTCGAGCCTTACTCATCAAGGAGCTCTGAGTGAAGTCATTGGAGACTCTTTACAGACTCTTTGTGCTCATAATGGGGTTATGTCTCTCAAACCACCACATGCCCCTGCTTAAACCAACAACATCTGCTGCAGGCTACTCCTCTCACTCGGCCGAGTGCACAAGAGCTTGTTCTATACGTTTTGCGCGTGCGCTTTGCGATGTGTGTCGTGAGGAGAACATTAGCCCAGCGGCCTCTGTTGTATTCACAGTGGCTAATCCCTGCTCTGCTGCGTTTTAATCCCTCACTATTGAGCATTCACTCTCAACTTCCTCTGGCCCTGGCAGCCAAAGCACCGGTCACTTGTCTCCTGTTATTCACTTTCTCTCTGGGGAGCTCCACTCCCTCTCGGAGCTGTTATATGGCTCATATGTTGTTGTTGTTGTTGTTGTCATTGTTTAATCATAGGGCACTTTGATGTGCAAATTCATGACAGTGTCTCTGCCGCTGGCCAGAACTTGTGGCAGAGGTGTGGGTGATTTCCTTTAGTCGAGGGGGAGCTGGGAGGAGAGGCCAGCCCTGACAGTCCTTCACATAGCCTGCGCAGGGTGGGCAGCCGCCCAGATGCACACACATACACACACACACAAACAGATCATCTGAACACAGGCAGCCAGGCATATTAGATTGGGTTACACTTGACATACGCAACTGGGAGCCATGGAGTTTGCAAATATGGCATGCCAAAGGAAGTGTTGCAAGATGCCTGTGTCAGTGTTTACACAAACAAACTAAGCCTGCAGAGAGAGAGATGTGATCTGTGAACAGCTTGCATGCTCTTTCCCTGTCTTTATTAATAAATAAAGGCACTTTTCAGTGTCATTTAAAACGATTTAAAAGACTCTCAGCTGGCATGGAGACTAAGTATTCTGTTTTCAAAGAACACCAGTGGTCCATTTAACCCACACAATTGTGGCACACTTACATTTATTGATTTGGCAGATGTTTTTATCCAGCACTACTTAAAATGCATTCAATTTAATACATGTTGACCTTTTGTGACAACATGCCCCTTCCAGTGTTGGAAGTTCCTCAAAAAGTAATCCACTACAAATTACTAATTACTTCTCTAAGATGTATTTAATTACTTTAATTAGACAATAAGTTTACTTTGCAAATTACTTCCTTGAAAAAATTATAACATTACTAATTACTATACTTTTAAGTCACCTTCTAAAACCTTATTTTCCCGCTCAAAGAATTCAAAATAATGTCTTTATTCCTCCTCCATTGTTGCACACCCTTCAGTTGTCACATAAATGCAAACAGACATACATATGAACATGAACTTTTACATTTATTATACATATATAATATTATTTTAGAAATATGTGTAACCCAAGTAATGTACCTAAAAGCAAAGTCAGTAGCTGTAATATGAACAAAATATTAACATGTAATGTCTTATAATACTTTTTTTTTTTTTTTTACTAAAAAAGTAATTATATAGCAGTAACTAATTTTTTTTAATTAGTTTATAATCAGATTACACCCAACACTGGCCCCTTCACATTGGGAAATTGTCATTGTAGCTAATTATAGCATTTATTTTATCAAAATTGAAAAAGTAAAATAATTATAAAAACACAAATCAGTTAATAAATAAATAAATAGTTAATAAAACAGCCTGGACAGTGGAGCAGAGGCGGGCCTGGACCATGTGCCTGGACCGTGGAGCAGAGGCAGGCCTGGACCGTGGAGCAGAGGCGGGTCTGGACCTTGGAACAGAGGTGGGCCTGGACCTTGGAACAGAGGCAGGCCTGGACCTTGGAACAGAGGTGGGCCTTGACCATGGAGCAATGGCTTTCTTGTGACATGGCATGGAGCAGTCTGGGGCTTGGCTGAGACATGGCATGGAGCAAACTGAGGTTCGGCTGTGACATGGCGTGAAGAAGACTGAGGCGTTATTGTGACAGGCTGAGGCATTGCTGTGACATAACATCGAGCAGGCTGAGGCATTGCTGTGACATGGCATGGAGCAGGCTGAGGCATTGCTGTGACATGGCATGGAGCAGGCTGAGGCATTGCTGTGACATGGCATGGAGCAGGCTGAGGCATTGCTGTGACATGGCATGGAGCAGGCTGAGGAATTGCTGTGACATGGCAGGGAGCAGACTCTGGCGTTGCTGTGACATAGCAGGGAGCAGAATCTGGTGTTGCTGTGACATGGCAGGGAGCAGACTCTGGCATGGCTGTGACATGGCATGGAGCAAGCTGAGGCGTTATTGTGACAGACTCAGGCGTTGCTGTGACATTGCATGGAGCAGGCTGAGGCGTTGTTGTGACATGACAGGGAGCAGACTGAGGCTTGGCTGTGACATGGCAAGGAGCAGACTGAGGCTTGGTTGTGACATGACATGGAGCAAGCTCAGGATCCGGGGCAGAAGATGCGCAAGCTCTGCGACCATGACATGGGACCTGGCTCGGCGGCCATGACGTGGGACCCCGGCTCGGCGGCCATGACGTGGGACCTTGGCTCGGCGGCCATGACATGGGGCTCTGGCTCGTTATTCGCCTCCCCCACAGTGAAAGTTGAACCACTTATCCGAATGGGCAAGGTCGATATATTGAGCCAGATTGAAGGTACTCCAACTGCCAGGCATCCAGGAGTGCACCGGCTCATTCAAGCCTGCATGAAAAAAAGTGTTTGAGGGCGATATCAGTAAATTCCACCTCGTATGCCAGGATGCAGAAGTCCTCTACGTAGTCTTCTATGGAACGCTTTCCTTGATGTAGATGTATTGGTAGATCTGCTGGGTTCATTTTGGGGGTCAGGTATTCTGTAACGTAGGCAGGCAAGCAATGACAGGCAGGAATAGACAATGATGATGAAGTGTAGAACCCAAGTGCAGTTTATTACTTGAAGCATGGTAAATCCAGAAACATGAATCCAAACAAACAGACTTGACTTGAAGGACATAACAATAAATATGAACATGAACAAGGACTTGAATTAACTTAAGTACGCCAACAAAAACAATAACTGACCCTGATACAATGGAAACATGAGACTTAAATATATAGACAAGGGTAGCATCAACCAATGAACAGACAGAACTATAAACAAGATAACAAGACAATGACCATGAACCAATGACATAACAGAACTAATAACAAGACTATAACCAATGGGAACAGGACACATGAACATGAGGAAACGTCTTGGTTACTTTCATAACCTCCGTTCCCTGATGGAGGGAATGAGACATTGTGTCGATGTAGTGACACTAGGGGTCACTCTTGGGAGCCCCAAACACCTCTGATCTTTGAGAAAAGGCCAATGGGAATTGGCAAGTGGAATTTGCATGCCACTCCCCCGGACATATGGGTATAAAAGGAGCTGGCTCGCAACCACTCATTCAGGTTTTGAGCTGAGGAGCTGAGACAAGGTCCCGGCCATTTCAGTGGGTAGTTCAGTGTTGTGGCAGGAGGGACACAACATCTCGTTCCCTCCATCAGGGAACGGAGGTTATGAAAGTAACCAAGACGTTCCCTATCTGTCACTCACTCGATGATGTGTCGATGTAGTGACACTAGGGGTCCCTATACAAAACGCCACAATAAGCACAATAAGTGGACTGGCAGTGCGAGACGGGCAGACCACTGTGTGCCTTGTAGTCAGCACACCTGGCCGTCATGTAACCTCCCCCAACGCTCCTACGAGTGTCGTACGGTCCCCTGCACCTCGGGGACAAGTCAACTGCCCAAAAAAACGGGGACAGGGTAGCCCAGCTGTGGCCTCTTCACCTCTTTTTTCTCCCCAAAAAGAGTGGATCATTTATCGACTGGGGGCCATAAGTGTCCATGTCGGGGGGGTGTCACTCCCAAGGGGAAGGCACCGGGGAGACCACACCCTGCCTGAAGGGGAGGAAATTGTGTGGAAATATGTCACATGGTCATACCGAGTCATGTCGGCAGTGTCTCATATGGAGAAGTCCCCGTGGTAGGTCTTACCCAGGCGGGAGGAGCTCTACAAACACGGCGAGATGCAAGAGGGGCTTCTGCCCAAGGAAGACGCAGGTTCACCAACGGGGGAACCGTCTCACAGAAGATACTTCACATGGGGTTACCAATGGGTAACCAGCACATGTGGAGCACCTACCCCAGTATAGGGCCAAGTTAGCTCCGCAAACTCGCCTGCCACAGGGCTAAGGAGGAAGGACATCCAGGGTCCATGACTTCATGAACACGACTGGGGGTGAAAAGTGCACGTCTTTGCCTCTGGGAGGGGAAAGGCGATATGCGCAAGCAGTACACCCGGCCAGCTGTCCCGCAACTTACCTGCTCGTACCTGATAACACACGGGACGAGACCGGCTCAACCCAGAGATTGTAAAACCTTGCAAAGGTGTTGGTTGTAGCCCAGTCTGCTGCTCTGCAGATGTCTGCTAAAGAGGCACCATTGGTCAGAGCCCAGGAGGTCGCCACACTCCTAGTAGAGTGTGCTCACAGCCCCAAGGGGGGGGCGGCACATCCTGGGCGTGGTATGTCAAAGCGATGGCGTCAATGACCCAGTGGGCGATCTTCTGTTTGGAGACAGTGCTCCCTTTCCGCCATCCTCCAAAGCAGACAAAGAGCTGCTCAGAGCGTCTGAAGCTCTGCATGCGATCCAAATAGATGCGTAAAGCACGCACTGGACACAGCAACGACAAGGCTGGGTCTGCCTCCTCCTGGGGCAGCGCTTGCAGGTTCACCACCTGATCCCTAAATGGGGTTGTGGGAACCTTGGGCACATAGCCCGGTCGGGGTCTCAGGACCATGTGAGAGTATCCTGGACCAAACTCCAGGCACGTGTTGCTGACAGAGAATGCCTGCAGGTCCCCTACCCTCTTGATGGAGGTGAGTGCAGTCAGGAAGGCAGTCTTTAAAGAGAGTGTCTTTAGCTCAACTGACTCCAGGGGCTCAAACGGGGCTCCCCGCAGGACCCGTAGGACCATGGAGAGATCCCATGAGGGAATGAGGTGCGGTCTGGGAGGGTTCAGCTTCCTCGTGCCTCTAAGGAACCTGATGATTAGGTCGTGCTTCCCAAAAGACTTACCGTCAACTGCAACGTGGTGCGCCGCTATAGCGGCCACGTACACCATCAAGGTGGAAGGGGGCAGCTGCCCCTCCAGCCTCTCCTGCAGGAAGGAAAGCACTGACCCGATTGCGCATCTCTGGGGGTCTTCGCGTCGGGAAGAACACCACTTAGCGAACAGATGCCACTTCAAGGCATACAGGCACCTTGAAGAAGGAGCCCTAGGCTGAGTGATCATGTCTACCACTACGGGCGGAAGGCCACTTAGGTCTTCCGTGTCCCATCCAAGGGCCAGAAGTGGAGGTTCCAGAGGTCTGGTCGCGGGTGACAGATGGTGCCCCATCCCTGAGAAAGAAGGTCCTTCCTCAGGGGAATTCACTGGGGGGGTTTGTCAAGAGGAGCATGAGGTCTGAGAACCAAGTCTGGGTGGGCCAGTAAGGTGCTACTAGGATGACCTGCTCCTCGTCCTCCCTGACCTTGCCCAGCGTCTGTGCAAGTAGGCTCACTGGGGGGAACGCATACTTGCGTAGCCCCAGGGGCCAGCTGTGTTCCAGCGCATCCGTACCGAGGGGAGCCTCGGTCAAGGCATACCAGATCGGGCAGTGGGAGGATTCCTGGGAAGCGAACAGGTCTACCTGCACTCGACCGAATCGACTCCAAATCAGCCGGACCACCTGGGGGTGTAGTATCCACTCTCCCCTGAGCGTGACCTGCCACGACAGCGCATCCGCCCGGGATGTGAGTGGCTCGCAAGGACTTGAGCCGCTGCTGACTCCGGAGGAGACAGCGGGCGAGTTGCGACATGTGACGAGAGCACACGGCGCCTTGGCGGTTGATGTACGCTACCATCGCCGTGTTGTCTGTCCGGATCAACACGTGCTTGTCCTGGATCAACGGCTGAAGCCTCCGCAGGGTGAGCAATACTGCCAGCAACTCGAGGCAGTTGATATGCCAATGCAGTCGTGGCCCTGTCCAGGAGCCAGCGACTGCATGCTTGGAGGCATCTGTCGTAACCACGACACGCCTTGAGACCTGTTCTAGGGGAACCCCTGCCCATAGAAATTCCAGGTCTGTCCAAGGGCTGATGCCCACACGATGTGCCCCGTGGCACCATGCCCATCTCAGGACTCGAGTCTGAAGCCAGTGCTGAAGTGGTCTCATGTGCATCAACCCGAGTGGTGTGACCACCACTGAGGACGCCATATGCCCCAGGAGCCTCTGAAATTGCTTCAGTGGAGAACCGCCGTTCTCCGCCTGAACAATTTCAGGCAGTTCAGCCTGCACGCGCTCGCTCGTGAGGCACGCCATTATCGAGACTGAGTCTAACTCCAACCTGAGAAAAGAGATGCTCTGAACTGGGGAGAGCTCTTTTCCCAGTTGATCTGAAGCCCCAGCCGGCTGAGGTGCCTGAGCACCAGGTCCCTGTGCGCACATAACAGATCCTGAGAGTGAGCTAGGATTAGCCAGTCATCAATATAGTTGAGGATGTGGATGCCCACTTCCCTTAGCGGGGCAAGGGCTGCCTCTGCGACTTTCGTGAAGACACGGGGCGACAGGGACAGACCGAAAGTGAGGACCTTATTCTGGTACGCCCAGCCCTCGAAAGCAAACCACAGGAAGGGTCTGTGTCGAGGTAAAATCAAGACGTGGAAGTACGTGTCCTTCAGGTCTACCACTGTGAACCAATCTTGATGCCGAACACTTGCTAAAATTCATTTCTGCGTCAGCATCTTGAATGGGAGTCTGTGCAAGGCTGGTCCAAGTACTCGCAGGTCCAAGATTGACCGCAACCCACCGCCTTTCTTCGGTACAATGAAGTAGGGGCTGTAGAACCCCTTCTTCATCTCAGCTGGAGGGACAGGCTCTATCGCGTCCTTCCACAGAAGGGTCACGATCTCCGCACGCAGGGCAGTGGCGTTCTCACCCTTCACCGAGGTGAAGCGGATGCCATTGGACATTTACATTTACATTTATGCATTTTGCAGATGCTTTTATCCAAAGCGACTTAAAGTGCACTTATTACAGGGACAATCCCCCTGGAGCAACCTGGAGTTAAGTGCCTTGCTCAAGGACAAAATGGTGATGGTGTGGAAATTGAACCAGCAACATTCTGATTATAAGTTATGTGCTTTAGCCCACTACGCCACCACCACCTGGGTGGAGAAGCCGCTGTAATGCGCCATAAATCCAACAGTTTGTAGAGGTGAATGGATCGTTGGAGGAATTCAGCTCAGTGAAACACAACCGCTCGGCTCTGAAGAGAAAATCTGAATGAGTGGTTGCGAGCCAGCTCCTTTTATACCCATATGTCCAGGGGAGTGGCATGCAAATTTCCACTCGCCAGTTCCCATTGGCATTTTGTTCCCATGAGGTGTTTGGGGCTCCCAAGAGTGACAAGAGTGATATTAAACCATAGCTTTGGCAAACATTTTTTGTAATAAATAAATTGTATAAAATTATGGTTTATAAAACACGTGATAAAATTGTCACAACTTGAGAAAACAGGTTAATCTTTCAATTAAAATTTACTTTTAAAATATAATTGACTATTGTCTTAATGTATGATAATGTGCTTTTATTGTGCTCACGTGTTTACCCAAATGCTATTACAAAAATATGATATTGGAATTTTAGATTGGAGATCAGAACTCACAAAAAATATTCTATTTTAACAGTTTATACTAGGTGTTTAAAAGCAACATCAATAAAAGTATTTACTGTAATTTGACTTTTGACTGGAAAAAGTATAGTTACTGATATTTTGCCCTTGTGACAACTTTCCTGAGTGACAACTAGCCCTGGTCTCCTCTACATTTCATCAGTATATGTGTCTTCCCTTGGAACCAAAATCAGCACATAGCGCCATGCTTTCCATTTTTTTAAAGCAATTTTTTATTTTTTTTAAGTAGAAAGATAATTGCTCTAATCTTTGTCGTTCTGTTTAAAATGTTTAGTATGGAAGCACATTTGTTCTTCAGCTAGATGCAAAAGGCATTCAATGTTTGAGTTCGCCAAAATGGTGCTCATTTAATGTGTTAGATTACATAATTACACTTCCAACAAAGAAGTGCAGCTGTGGTAATTTCAAATTAATTACATTAGCTAACACATTTATTAAATTTAAATAATATTCCCAAATAACATATCTCAAGAGATACAGATGGCAATGATTCAATTACGGCGGGGGGGGAAGAAACATACATTAGTAATGTGGAGCACTGCTTCCCCCTTCAGAGCTTTTAGAATAAACCTCTTTGCCCCAGATTACACTTTATTTTTTTTCCCCTCTTCCATCATCAACATGAACACTTCGTCTCACGGGATGTTAGCGAGACTGCCGTTTTATCGCTCACATTTCCAACCTTCTGTCTCAGAAACAGCCACCCATGGCTGTTCTTTACAATAGCTTATAACTGTAGCAAGAATGCCCTTGCAAATATTCCTTTTGTTGTTTCAGCCAAGTTCACATAAAAAACACTGTTTACCAAGTTGAAAATGAATCTATCTCTGCGATGGCACAGAGCTGCTCTTTCTCAAGATGGCCGCCGTAAATCAATAAACTAGATGTAATCTGCAGTGTCCAGAAAGCAGGGGAAAATACAAAAAGTATAATGCTGCTGGTTGTCTATTGTCATTCAGACACAAGCTGCTTCAGAAAGAGGGGGCTTGTGCGCACCTGATAAGGCAGAGTCTAAAGTGAGTCATAAATCAAGTGAGCAACCGATTTCACACAAGAGTCCCCGCTAGTCAACACCACACAGGAAGAGAGAGACAGTCAGAGAGCGAGCACAAAAATGATAGATCTGCAATTTGGTCTCTTATCTCATCGGGCAAGAAGTTTTTCTCCACAAAAGCCTGACCTTCAGTAAATAAACAGCCCCATACAGAAAACACACATGGGGCAGCGTGTACATTTAGGGAGCTTTTTACACAAATGCTCCTCTATTGCTGTTTACTAGGTCAAGCAGGATGAAAATGCCAAAGTTGAAGGCCCTGTGTCTATACACAAGAGCTTTCTTGTATAATAAAGTCAAGCATATGTTGCAGCAAAAGCAGCATAATTGAAGAAGCTGTAAGCGACAGGTAAAAAGTCCCTACTAGCTGACAGATATCACTAAACTAGGTGTTCTGATATATCACACCTGTCTATATTGCTGCCTTAAAATCCTCCTGTAAGTTCCTACTTACAACTTAACAATCACGATTATGATGTGATGTGCATTCAGGTGATTTTAGTTATTTCTAGGGCTTGGAAATTTAACACGTTCATTTCTGCAATTCATATTTTTTGTTTAATACGTTACATTTTTTTTTTTTTTTTTACACAATTACTGCAGCATTCCTCTTTTCTTTTCTTTTTTTTTTTTTTGGGCCTTCATGCAATAGGAGAAAGGTGTCCTGAGTTGTTCCTTGCAGGCTACTCAGCCTTATAGGCTTCGATATGAGAGGTGGTGGAATTAAAGCATCTGCTGCCTGCCAGAAACAAACTCAGGGACATTTGTACAATGGGCAAAACTTAATTTCAAATGTTTTTCACTCCTTTCTGTGGCTAAAATTGACATATATAAATTTTCAGGAGGTGCACACTTGACTCAACTGCACATCCAAGTACAGAAACTGATTATGTGGAGCAGTGCACGTTATTCATTACAAACGAAACATGTCCCAGGCATAATAAACATGGGAGCAGATTTACTGTATGGAGAATGAAGACTTAACCCGCAAGCGGTGAACCAGGCGTTGAACAAGCTGGAGTTTGTCTACACTCTGTAACAGATAAAGGATGGGCAAGGAGGCGGGAACCGGCTGAAAAGTAAATATAACGTTTAATAAGAAACTCAACATAAAACAAAAATAAACAGACACATGCAACGTGGCTGCGTGCGTCTCTCTCTTGAAAAGGCGTACTCCGGCTCCCCTTTATCTTGCTCTCCCACTGATCAGCTGATTCAGCACCGGCCGTGCATCATCACGGCCCGGCCACTCCTTCCTCCTTGTCACACTCCTCCCCCGCCCAATTCAGGTCATCTCTGGAGGGGAGACGCTGCCCTTCCGGCCATTCTGTCAGCCGGTGGTCCACCCCGCCTCCTGTGAACCTGGGGGAAAGACGATGGGAGATGTGCGTAGAGGGAAAGGGCAAGCGGAGACACAGAGAGAGAGAGAAAGAGAGAGAGAGTAGAGAGAGTGTAGAACTTGCTCGCCGGTTCCCAGACGCGCTGTCGCCCGGTCCTCAACCGCTCCTCTGCCCTCTGGCAGACGCCAGCTCGCTCCTCCCCTGGCGGATGGCAGCAAGTCCTCCGGCCCCTGGCAGACAGAACCGCTCCTCCCCTTCTTCGGCGGATGGCAGCGGTCTCTCCGGCCCCTGGCGGATGCAGCGGCAAGGACTCCACAACAGCGCATCCCTCCTCCCTCCCGGGTTTCAGCACCAATGTAACAGATAAAGGACAGGCAAGGAGGAGGCGGGAACCGGCTGAACAGTAAACATAAAGTTTAATAAGAAACTCAACATAAAACAAACATAAACAAACACAGACACACATGCAACACGGCCACATGCATCTCTCTCTCGAACTGGCGCCTCCGGCTCCCCTTTATCTCACTCTCCCACTGAATAGTTGATTCAGCACCGGCCGTGCATCATCACGGCCTGGCCATGCCCTCCTTCTCGTCACACGCTCACTCACTTTCATCCGAACCAGTGTCAAAAGTGTAACCGCCTGAATAAGACCCAGTGTGTGTGTGTGACAGAGACTGAGAAGGACCTTGTCATTCTGCAAGCTGCAGCTTGTATAATTGTAGAGACTGAACGGCAACCAGAGAAAATAATAATTTAGAGATTTTAAACTTCAGCATTCAGTATGGTTTATATCTGTATGTATAGTTTCTAATAATAAATTGGCAATGTACACTAAAGTTTCTCTTGCCAGTAAAGTTGGAAATGAATTGAATCTGCCTGTTGGATCCTATTATTAAAAAAAAAAAAAAAAAGTCCACTGGAAAATGGCAGAAGATTTTTCCCAAATTTTAATTACAATATGTCTACTGATTATGGCATGTATACATATACAGTACTTTTATCAAAGATTAATACCTGTAAACATTTGACTAACCAATATCTTGCAAGTTCTTTGAGACAAAGTATAAAGTATATTTATATGATGATTTGTTAATGTTTATTGTAATGAATGTACCATAATTTAAATGCAATTAATCACGGAAACTGCATTTAATTAGTTAAACATTTTTAATCAATACACAGCCCTTGTTATTTCATATTTGTTCAAATTTGTTTCTCTCTTTTTTCAAATTGCAGCAAACACAGGAAGTTTTTTAGCACTAATGCATAGGAATGAAGAGCAACAGATGTACATTA
Source organism: Myxocyprinus asiaticus (assembly GCF_019703515.2). NCBI lineage: Eukaryota > Metazoa > Chordata > Actinopteri > Cypriniformes > Catostomidae > Myxocyprinus > Myxocyprinus asiaticus. The sequence continues at coordinate 9,028,434 of NC_059366.1, forward strand.
GGTGTAAAATGTATGCTTTATTGATTTATTTTTGCATTCTTATAGAATCAGTGTTAGAGAGTAGTTAACTAAAAGAAGCAACGCAACTAGCTAAAGAAAACACTACATTTGTCACAATTTATTGTGAATGCAGCAATGGAGCCGAGGGAGTAATTAAACACACTCACCTGTCAAACTGTCATTTTTCTCTGTCATGTAGTGTTGGAAAATCTGAATCATTTAAGTGAATCTGTTCTTGCTGAAAAAAAATGAACCAGGCAAAATAAATTAGGGGTTGTGTAGCATGCGCTAGCTTGCGCCACTGCAGCCCCCGTTCTGTGCACATCAGTGCTTTAAAAGTAGCTACCCAACATTATAGAGAATAGTGAAATTGTAGTTTGGGTGTAAGTTTGTCACCTCATAAACTGGCTAAATGTGTAGCCGTGTTTAGTGCCTAAGTGTGTGTGTTCCGGCGAGCTTTAATTATTTATTTATTCTTCATCAACAGAACAAAACATTTTGAAACAAAACTGTGCCGTCAACTTTCACAATTACAACTTATTATCGATACCAAATTTGCTTCCACCACGATCATTTGAATGACAATCCCCCAACTCTGGGCTTAAGGAAGATTACCAGTTTCCCACTGGTAATTCTGATATTGTGGTAGCATTGAGGTGCACTCATCTCTTAAATGTGATCATTTTGATTTATCTTGAAGGCAGCATATGACAGTCTGGCGCTCAGTAAAAAAAAAAAAAAAAAAAAAAAAAAGAGTTAGTGTAGCAGTTGCTTTATTAGCCAATCAGAAATGCTCTCTGCCTGACAGTCATTTTGCATGTTCAGTTTTGGGTCTTTGTAGGCGTGGTTTTGGAGATAGAGAGAATGGTTGATGTTAGCAAAATAGCTGAAATTGCTTGTAGCAACATTAAGGGGCAAAACTCTTTGAAACATTCAGGAATAAAGACGGTGCTGTAAATCCTAGCGTAATTAAAATGAACTCACCAACAGCTTTCTCATATTCTACTGCAGTAGACCCTTTGCCAACAAAAAAAAAAAAACCATCATGTAATGAGCGCTAACATGTGTAATCCTGTCTGTTGATATGTGTATGCTCTTAACTGTGTCTGTTGACGCCAACATTCCCGTACAGATGGGTTATATGGGTTATAGCGCAAAGATGCTAATTTTAGCCACCCAAAATATCTCTATCTGTGTGTGTGTGTGTGTGTCATACTGTATCAAGCTCCATTTAATATGCATTTAAATAAGACGTTCATGGATATGTAAAGGCCTTCCTTTACAACTGAATGAGGTGACATCACTGCACTGACATGCACAGTACAGGGGCTATAGCCCCTGACCATTTCATTCACAAATTTAAAGGTGCCCTTCACAAATGTAAAGGTGCCCTTTTAAGCGGTTGTGCCTTTAAGAGTGCGGAGATTTAAGTGGAGGTGTCTTTACTATAGCACAACCCCCCCCCCACCCCGTGTAATAAGCAGGATAATGTACAGTCAGCCAATCATTATTGCAAAATATGATTGTCAACTTTTTGCCACACAAATACAGGACTCTTGAGCATTTTGCTGTTTCAGTATGGGGCACGATGCTTACAATACGTCACATTTTGCCACTTAAATACGGGACGAAAGCATGATAAAAGACTCCTCTGCAAACAACAGGTTGCCTGTACATTACCACTTAATTGATGACCACTAAACTGTATAACTGATCATTGTCCCAGGCAACCGATTTCAAACATAGCTGTGCTAGTTTCATTTCTCTCGTATCTCATATCTTCTCACATAATAAAATAATGTGCTGACTGAACATTATCCTTTACATATATCAAAGTACTATGGTTTTGCACAATGTTACAACACAGTGTTTTTTGTATTTCCAATTTCATTAGGAGAACTTTCAATCTACTGTTGCTGAATTCACAGTGAGATCAGTCTGGTATTGGGAAGAAACCATTGTAGAACAGAGTAGGATAGTTTAGCTTACTACAGGGAGTGTCCAACACATGTAGCTCAAGCTTAACATCCATACTCCCTCAGCCAAACCAAATGCATTCTGTAATGATGCAATTGCCTGGGCACAGAGCTTGAACCAATCTAAAGGCAGTTAGCTTAAGGACAGTTGGAGAGCTTTTTAAAAGCATTGTTGCCCCAGTCTGAAGCTAGAGATGTGAGGTTCCACTACACCAGCTCCTTCCCATGAGGCTTGCTACAGATTGGAACCTTCTGGCATGCTGATGATCACACATATTACTTACAACTCAAAAGAAGTCCAGACATCTGACATAGATTACTATCTAACAGTCAGTGGCAATAAATGGTTTCCAACATCCCCCTTCAAAGATCATCACTGGGTGAACCAGGAAGAACACAGTGAGGGAATGCAAACTTTAAACCAAGTTATCAATCTGCCATTATGTGCCCAAACTGGCATTTGCATACCTTATGTCCCAGTAATGAAATTTAAAGAAGACACCGTGGAAATCTACCAGGGTCATACTGCAACACGATATTCCAAAGGCCGTATGCTGTTACATTGCATCAGCATGAAAAGTTCAACAAATGTGTTAATTGCTGGGATCCTTTCATGCAACGGCAAGTGTTTCGCAGTTAAAAGCATGCAGATCATCTATTATATAAAGACTGTCCTTTTCTAAAACATTTATTAGATCATGTCTACAGCAAATTGTCATCAAAGGTTTGGCTGTCTATGTGACCTGCTCCTACTCCTTATTGGGTTTCATGTTCATTACCATGTTCACTAACCAGAGATGAACAAAGGAAAACAAAGATTGCCGATCTTTAAAGTTTTGTGACATTCTAGAGAAATTCTCCTTGGCTTATTTTCAAAGCATGCCTTACCCAAATTTGGAAGACTTTTTTTTGTTCATAATGTCAGACAACACCAATTTAAGGAGCACCTCTGTAGTTCTGTAATCTAAATGTAATGGTAGCCAGTTGGTATGTGATATCTGTGCAGTGTGTAAACTTTACTCTCCTTGTCTTAAGAGATGCACTAGCGACCAAGACTAGAGGCCATGGCTTTATAGCCTCCTTGCTAGTGTGTCCGACTCCCATGCCGGTGATTGACGGTTTGAATCCCGCTCAGGGCAGGTCGAGTAGGGCCAGTGACACTGGTGCCGTGATCCGGATGGAGGTGAGGTTTAAGGGGGTGAGTGAAATGGTAGCCAGCAGGTAAGTGATAACTGTGCATGCGTGTGTAAACCTCACTCTCCTGGCCTTAAGAGATGCACTAGCGACCAAGGCTATAGGCCATGGCATTTATAGCCTCCTTGCTAGCGCATCCGATTCCCATGCCAGAGATCACCGGTTCAAATCCCGCTCTGGGTAGGTCAAGTAGGACTGGTGACACAAGTACCCAACTTAATTGTAGTATTGAGGACATATCCTTGCATAAAAATATTGATCCTGTTTTGTTTTTTTCTTGACGCACATGCGTTTGCACGTTCATGCTAGAATTGACGCATGCGCGAAACGTGAACATGCAAGCGCATATGCAACAAGTGAAAGGACGTGTTAATAAGCTTCTCTTATGAATATGCATTGGAAAGCTGGGTATAAGTGAATCTTTTTCGTGAATAAAGACTGAATTATTTATTTGTTTCTCACCAAACGGTTATAAATAATGGTTTTCAAATATAAACTTAAATGGCTAGTTGTTTGTGAAATTTTGGTATCTGCATCTGTTTTGGTATCTGTATTGGCAATATTGGCCTTGATAGTACTTGTTATTGGATCAAAAAGAAAACGGGTGGCATTGTCTATTCGTCAAACCCAGCGATGTGTCTTAGAAAGGTTTTCCTCACTTGTTGCATTTACTGTATAGTCCTGAGCTGCAACAGACAACAGTGCAGAAACAAGATGAAAAGTTGAGAAAATAAAGCATAGATCTCCTATCTTCCCTTTTCCATTGAAGATTTTTTCCCCCAATCTCCTCCCTGGAAATAGAGAATTAGTTGAAACATGAAGACAATTACAAGTGGGCCTGGTGTAAAGACCACGGAGACTAGGAAAATAAACCAATCGCAGGCCTCCAGAATCAATCTGGTTTACTTTAAAAAAGCCCTCTGAACTCATGCCAGCTCCTTCCATCCACATAATTTCTCCTGCATAGCCTCATGTTTTCACCTTTAAAATGGCAGACAATCATTGAGACCGTTCCTGTCCCCCGCGCTTTGTCTTTTGTTCACTGCAGCAAGGTCGATTGAACTTTGCACCTTAAAAGTAACATTAGAAATATCTAATTGTGCAGAGCTATGCAGGTCAGCCTTTTGAAGTCACTTGTTTTCTTAGCACTTAAGTCTATGGGAAAGACTGCATGGGCCAGCTTGTCTTTCAGCCTTTTATACCATGAACCCTTTTACAGCTTTTCTCATTATGGCATTTGAAAAACAGTGTCTAAGGAGCAGTGATGCATGAATTAATTATTTAGACGGAGCAGTGGATAGGCTTGAAAGTGTGTGCAGAGTTTTAGAGCGGTGCAAGCGTGTCCTACAAGGCACATCAGAGGGGACGAAAGCCATAATGTAAACCCACTTTTATATTGCCAGGGGGGAGGGGGACACCAGCTGTAAGCTTTATTTAGTAAAACATAATTCAGACAGTATGTAAAGATGAGCCAAGTCTGCAGGCATTCAGAGGGTAGACGTGCTGCATTTCGAGTGTTTATAATGGACAAAGTCGCTGGGATCAGAAGATCAGGATACTGTGAAAAGAAAATGGTTCTGTTGCAGTTTCCTTGTTTAAATGTTTGAAACTGGTAGCCATGGAGAACATCTGAATGATTAGCGGCCTGTTGTCTCAGACAATATATTTTAATCATTCATCACTGCATACTTAGCTTGACGTTAGTGAGCACGTGTCCACGGTAGTGAGCCCACACGTTCTCCCAGGGCAAACACGCATCAGTCGCTAGCAGTGGATGACAAGATTCTCACTAATCTTGTTATTGCTAAATTTCTGAGGCCATATTATAGTTCTTAAAGGGATAGTTCACACAAAAATTTGAATTTTGTCATTAATTACTCAACGTCATGTCGTTTCAAACCTGTAAAATGGAATCTTTATGTAGCTCATTCCCAATTCAGTGACAGTTGATAGTGAACTCAGCTGTCAAATGTAAAAAAAGGACACCAAAAACATTATAAAAGTAGTCCAAACCACTATCAAAACTGAAAAAAACAAAAACAAAAAACAAATATATTTTCTGATAAAAATATCAAAATATCCTTAAAGCAAGAATACATTAATTTGAGAAGCAGAGTAACATAAGAAATTAAAGGTGCACTCTGTAACTTTTTTGCTCGAGTCATCTTGGACTTACCTAGTGGTGTCACATGACTAGAGTCATGTGACTCTAAAATGGCAGCCCCCATGAGGGCGCCCCTGCCCCATGTAGAATAAAAGAGCTTTTATAAGGTGACTGATATGACTAGAGTCCTCATCTCATGTGAGCGGTCATTATTTTATACATATTTTTCAAAATTACAATTCATTTCTTTAGTAGTAAAACTTTTTTAATGGTGAAAAATTACTGAGTGCACCTTAAGTCCTATTTCTGAAGAACAAAATTAAAAGGGGTTTATGCCTCAAACAAGAAAAATTGTTTTACCAGCAGGGTAAGAAAAATAAAGTTGTTTTCATCTTATTTTATTTTATTACCCTGTATATATATATATATATATATATATATATATATATATATATATATATATATATATATATATATATATATTCAGTTGAAGTCAGAAGTTTACAAACACCTTAGCTAAATACATTTAAACTCAGTTTTTCACAATTCCTGACATTTAATCATAGAAAACATTCCCTGTCTTAGGTCAGTTAGGATCACTACTTTATTTTAAGAATGTGAAATGTCAGAATAATAGTAAAGAAAATGATTTATTTCAGCTTTTATTTCTTTCATCACATTCCTAGTGGGTCAGAAGTTTACATAATATTTGTTAGTATGTAGTAGCATTGCCTTTAAATTGTTTAACTTGGGTCAAATGTTTTGGGTAGCCTTCCACAAGCTTCTCACAATAAGTTGCTGGAATTTTGGCCCATTCCTCCAGACAGAACTGGTGTAACTGAGTCAGGTTTGTAGGCATCCTTGCTTGCACAAGCTTTTTCAGTTCTGCCCACAAATTTCAGATGAGGTCAGGGCTTTGTGATGGCCACTCCAATACCTTGACTTTGTTGTCCTTAAGCCACTTTGCCACAACTTTGAAGGTATGCTTGGGGTCATTGTCCATTTTGAAGACCCATTTGCGACTGAGCTTTAACTTCATGGCTGATGTCTTGAGATGTTGCTTCAATATAGCCGCATATTTTTCCTTCCTCATGGTGCCATCTATTTTGTGAAGTGCACCAGTCCCTCCTGCAGCAAAGCACCCCCACAATATGATGCTGCCACCCCCATGCTTCACAGTTGGGTTGGTGTTCTTCGGCTTGCAAGCCTCACCCTTTTTCCTCCAAACATAACGATGGTCATTATGGCCAAAAAGTTCCATTTTTGTTTCATCAGACTAGAGGAAATTTCTCCAAAAAGGAAGATATTTGTCCCCATGTGCACTTGCAAACTGTAGTCTGGCATTTTTATGGTGGTTTTAGAGCATTGGCTTCTTCCTTGCTAAGCAGCCTTTCAGGATATGTCGATATAGGACTTGTTTTACTGTGGATATAGATACTTGTCTACCTGTTTACTCCAGCATCTTCACAAGGTCCTTTGCTGTAGTTCTGGGATTGATTTGCACTTTTCGCACCAAACTACGTTCATTTCTAGGAGACAGAATGTGTCTCCTTCCTGAGCGGTATGATGGCTGCGTGGTCCCATGGTGTTTATACTTGCGTACTATTGTTTGAACAGATGAATGTGGTACCATCAGGTGTTTTGGAAATTGCTCCCAAGGATGAACCTGACTTATCAAGGTCCACAGTTTTTTTTTTGGAGGTCTTGGCTGATTTCTTTTGATTTTCCCATGATGTCAAGCAAAGAGGCACTGAGTTTGAAGGTAGGCCTTAAAATACATCCACAGGTACACCTTCAATTCAGTGCACCTCCTATCAGAAGCTAATTGGCTAATTGTCTAAAGGCTTGACATCATTTTCTAGAATTTTCCAAGCTACTTAAAGGCACAGTTAACTTAGTGTATGTAAACTTCTGACCCACTGGAATTGTAATATAGTCAATTAAAAGTTAAACAATCTGTCTGTAAACAGTTGTTGGAAAAATTACTTGTGTCATGCACAAAGTAGATGTCCTAAACGACTTGCCAAAACTATAGTTTGCTAATATGAAATCTGTGGAGTGGTTAAAAAATGAGTTTTAATGACTTCAACCTAAGTGTATGTAAACTTCTGACTTCAACTGTATATATATATATATATATATATATATATATATATATATATATATATATATATATATATATATAAAAAATTTATTTATTTATTTTGCTATGAAATGACAGCACTGCAAGTCTTCTGTAGCCAATAGATAACTTTGGGTGAATTATTAATTGAAAGTCTTCCCCTCCGCTGCCACAAGAAAGATAGAAACTTAAATCTCACACTAAGCTATTGTTTGACACAGAATATGTTGCATCGTGCAGACTACTTTTCTGATTCTTTCATATAGAGTCTTTTTTGTCCGTTTAGAGCTAGACAGACATGATCCCTATAAACTGATTTATTATTGTATGAAAAAGAGCTTTGTGAAGATATATATATATATATATATATTTGGTGTTTCACAGAAGAAAAAAAAAACAGCATACAGATATGTAATGACATGAGGGTAAATAAATAAAGACATATTTTCATTTCTGATTGAACTTTTCCATTAAGAACTGTAATATTGCTTCAAAAATGCATAGCAGTAATGAGATTTGAGAATCTTCCGTATATTCCACCTTATCACAGCAAACACTGCCACTCACTAAAACTCTATGCATGGCATAAGACTTTGGCTGTTTAACTATCTATGGTTATCTGCAAGACTTTTATATGTACACTGTGAAAATTGCAATAGCCTGTAAAGTTAAAATTATGCTAATGTAATAAAAACAAAAAAAAAATGGCCTGCCAAGCATATGGTGGTTAGTTTTATAACCTAGTATGTTCTGTTCTTGCACTCACCCCTACAATGCTGGAATATAGCTTAAAACCTACTGATTAGATTTATTCTGTTGTGATATAAGGACAAAGGAAACTGCCAATGATTTGAAATAAACAATAACTTTTACTTTTCCTAGCTGATGTTCGCAAATGTGTCTTGATTGCACAGCTCATATAGCTGAGGTTTGTCACAGCGTGGCTCTGGGTCTATTTATAACTGACTGGTAACAGTCAGTAGTGGCATCTGTGTGCCAGGATCCAAGCGCTCCCAACCCTCTGACAGTCTCACTGACTCAGGTGGTGGGAACAGTCCTACCGTATGACAAACACAGCTTGGTGGAGGGGAGCTGAAACTGTGCCAGACAGCCAAAAGACAAGTGCCAATGAACAGAATGGCTCGGCACTGACAGCTCTTAGACAGTTTAACTTTTCTCCAAATAAACACATACTGTGTGATTCATTCTAATCTAATCATCACATATTTGCTGATATTCTCTTAATGTGTAGGTCAACACAGAGTTGTGTACAGTATGAACATTCTTGTTTTAAGTTAATTTAAGAAATCATATGTAATATTTGACTGAAATGTTTCTTTTCTTTCTTTATTTATTTTTTATGTTTTTTTAATTGCTGATGACAATATCTAGAGAGCAGGGTGGCTGATAATATCATATAGATATATATAATACAATTTAATGATACACTGTTAAACATATTTGTAATTAACCTGAAAAAGAATGTAAAGATGCTACAGTAAAAAAACAATTTTAACTGATTAATTGGTAGTTACCTTTGCATGTACGGTGAAAATTGTATTGTACAATATAATATTTTAACATATAAAGTTGTTAAAATATTGTAAAAAAAAAAAAAAAAAAAATTATATATAAAAAAATTATTATAAAAAATAAAATTATAAATTTCACCAAAATATGGTGAAAAAATATATTACTTTTAACAAGACAGTGCATCTACAACTATTGTTAATTTACTGTGAAAAACAATAGTTGGGTATTTGAAATATTTATGTGTCTTATTTTTATACTTCAGTTATGTACATTGTGGTATTACCCTCATATAATTTTGTGTTTGTGTGAGTGACATTGTGCAGTGTCTATACATTTATATTGTCTGGAAGGACCTTTTTTTATGTTCAGTGATTCAAAGGTGAATTCCACTAGGTTGGAATGTAAACATTATATTATTTAATAATCTATATATCTATAAATATAAATTTCTTGCCACTACAGCTGCTAGTTCTTTTTACCATAAATGTAACATTATAAGTGTAGAAAATGGGATATACACAAAATTGCAAAATAGAAATAAACACATTATTTATTTATTTTCAAATTCATTTAAAAAATTTGACAAGGCTGTCCATACATTTTAAACTCACTTAAGAGCTAATTTTGTTGATTGGTCAATTAGATTAATAAAAATGTTGGTATATCACTTATCATATGATTTCAAAATACTGTTCTACATAACTGAGGACTGTTTATATATATATATATATATATATATATATATATATATATATATATATATATATATATATATATACACACACATATACAAATCATTATATTTCCTTCTTCTTCTTTTTCCCCAGAATTACTTTTTTGAATGATGTCATTGTGCACAATGACATGCATAAAACATCGCTCGACATGCTTCACTGTTTCTTGATCATATCAGTGAAATAACTTAGTAGGTCTGTTCTAACAGGCACGATTGTCTCAGATCCAGATCTAAACATGTAGTGTAGCGACATAAGAGCAACAGCAACACTGTAATCTTGAAGATGCTTGAATTTGTATTTCCAAATATGCATTGACAGCAGCAATTATTAATCACTCAATTCATTTCAGGAATCAGTGGCCACATTTACACTGTCAACCTATTCTAAAATCTTCTCACCAAAATCTGGCACAGATTGGATCTTGTTGCATGAACAGCAAATTAAGTATTGGATTTATTGCATCAGGTTTAGGCCACTTTCAAATGAGGTCTGAAATCCAATGTGTATCTAATATCTGGTAACCTGACTTAGATTCAAGCACTCGTATTCAGAGGTGGGTAAAGTAGCCAAAAAACGGTACTCAAGTAAAAGTAAAAGTACTAACATAAATAATTACTTGAGTAAGAGTAAGAAAGTATCCAATTAAAAGACTACTCAAGTAGTGAGTAACTCGTTACTTTCACAAATGACATAATAGATGTGAACTCCCTCCATTCCATTACATAACACATATTTAACATATATTACTGAATTATTATTATTATTAATGGAATTCTGTCATCATTCACCACCATGTTGTTCCAAACCATATGACTTTCTTTCTTCCATGTAACACAATAAGGAGATATTAGACAGAATGTTTGCCTGAATCACTGTTTACTTTCAGTGAATGTTTTTTTTCTCTCCATATTTTGAAAGTGAATGGTGACCGAGACTGTCAGTCCCTAACATTCTGTCTAATATATTTTGTGTTCCACATAATACAAAGGGTAACACTGGTTTGGGACAACATGAGGGTATGGAAATGATGACAGATTATTAAATTATGGCTGAGCTATCACTTTAAAGGGATAATTCACCCAACAATTGAAATTCTCTCATCATTTACTCACCCTCATGCCATCCCAGATATGTATGACTTCGATTTTTCTGCAGAACACAATGCTCCAAAAAGCACATAAAGGCAGCATAAAAGTAATCCATAAGACTCCAGTAGTTAAATCTATATCTTCAGAAATGATATGATAGGTGTGGGTGAGAAACAGATCAATATTTGTCATTTCTTGCTAGACATTTTAAGTCACTTCTGAAGATCACAAAAAACACAGAAAGGTTTCCAAACCTCTCTTCTTCTTGACAAATTCATCCAGATCTGACAAGAGCCCTTAAAGGGACAGTCCACCCTAAAATTTTAATTCTCTCATCATTTACTCACCCTCATGCCACCCCCGATGTGTATGACTTTCTTTCATCTGCTGAACTCAAATGAGGATTTTTAGAAGAATTTCTCAGCTCTGTAGGTCTATACAATGCAAGTGAATGGGTGGCAATATTTGAAAGCTAAACAAAATAATATAAGTCAGCATAAAAGTAATCCATAAGACTCCAGTGGTTAAATCAGTATCTTCAGAAGTGATGTGATAGGTGTGGATGAGAAACAGAGAAACAGATCACCTTCACATTCTTCTTCATGTCCCACAAGGACATTATATATAATGCTGAAATATAAACCAAAGCAAAATCATGCTTTGTTAATGCCTACTTTCACTATTTCATAGCTTTTAAAGTCCTGCGTGGATTCTTATTTCAGTGTTGTTACAGTTTTCTGTGTCGAAAGAATTTAGATCATTAGTTCTGTACTGCAGTACTGCCGCTCTCTAAATGCAGAGTACGGAGCCAGCGCAGGTCACCAACCCCGGTCGTGAAACACTTGCTGTGTCTGAAACCACCCCTACCAACTATATAGTGCATTATTTCGAGTGTCCTCCATTTTGTAGGAGTGTAGGAATGAATTCTGAGTGAGCCACTCATTCCCTACTTTTGTTCATTCATTCTTACCCACAATGCACTCTAATTTGAGTGTACATTTGATGTACACTCGACAACAGTTAATTGCCCACAATCCACCATGGAGAAGACATATCAGCTGGGAGTTTACTGCTTCCTTCACTCCTGAAATGTTTTATTTCATGCTGAATGTATTAAATTACTTTTTGACAAATTATTACTTGATTAAAATAACATAATGAGAGGCAAAACACACAGATACATTTTAAAATGTACTCATTATTTGATCAAATGTGTTTACTCTTTGTGACGTGGCAGACAAGGAATGAGGATCTAAATGCTGCTTTAATGAAAAACAAAATATGAACAAAGTAACTCAGAATAAAATGAAACAAAAACACGGGAAACCAGGCACAGAACATGACAACACATGTAAAGACTGACAAAGAAACCAGGGGAAAACAAGGGCTTAAATACATGGGGGCAAACAAGGGAACGAGGAACACCTGTGGAAACAATCAGGGGAAAACCAATCATAAAATGAAACTACAAAAGGACTACAAACTAACAGGAAACAGAAACTAAACAAGAATTTCAACATAAAAGACAATACAAAAACAGGGAATATGTGACAGAGCCACCCTTTTAAGGAGCGGATTCCAGACGCTCCAAAAAACAAAAACAAATTGTCCATGGAGTGTGGGGGTAAACAGGCAGTTCAAGGGGGCACAAGGGGCAAGGGGAGCAGAGGAACAAGGCAAAGTCAGGGAGGCTTGAAACCAAGGCGGAGCTAGAGGGATGAAGAGCCAGAGCGACGCTGCAGGCTTGGAGGACCAAGTAGACCAGAGCAGATCAGGCGGGTGGCCAGGAGGTCAGGGAGACCAGAGCAGATCAGGCGGATGGCCAGGAGACCAAGGAGACCAGAGCAGATAAGGCGGACAGCCAGGAGATCAGGGCAGATCAAGCGGATGGCCAGGAGACCAGAGCAGATCAGGCGGACAGCCAGGAGATCAAGGAGACCAGAGCAGATCAGGCGGAAGGCCAGGATACCAAGGAGACCAGAGTAGATCAGGCGGACTGCCAGGAGACCAGGGCAGATCAGGCGGATGGCCAGGAGACCAGGGCAGATCAGGCAGATGGCCAGGAGACCAGGGAGACCAGAGCAGATCAGGCGGATGGCCAGGAGACCAGGGCAGATCAGGCAGATGGCCAGGAGACCAGAGAGAACAGAACAGATCAGGCGGACAATCAGGAGACCAGGGAGACCAGAGCAGATCAGGCGGACGGCCAGGAGACCAATGAGATGACCTCAAGGTGGGGACTGGGTCAGGAGTCCTGGGAGGCAGCCGCAGGACCAAGACAGGGTCAGGAGGTCTGGAAGGTAGCCGCAGGGCCGAGACAGGGTCAGGAGGCCTGTTAGGTGGCCGCAGGGCCAAGACAGGGTCAGGAGGCCTGGGAGGGGGCCGCAGGACAGGGACTGGGTCAGGCGGTGGAGCCACTGTAGGAGGAATCTCTGGGGGAGTGGGCGGAGCTGCTGGGGATATAATCTCTGGGGGAGTGGGCAGAGCCGCTGGAGGAAATAGTCTCTGGGGGAGCAGGTGGAACTGCTGGAGGAAATAGTCTCTGGGGGAGCGGGCGGAGCTGCTGAGGAAATAGTCTCTGGGGGAGTGGGCAGAGCCGCTGAGGAAATAGTCTCTGGGGGAGCGGGCGGAGAGGCTGGAGGAATAGTCTCTGGGGAGGGGGTGGAGCCGTGGAAGACTCTGGAGGCGGAGCCGTGGAAGACTATGGGGCGGAGCCGTGTAATGCGGAGCCGTGGCAGGCTCGAGGGGTGAAGCCATGGAAGGCGGAGCTGTGGCAGGCTCGAGGGATGAAGCCGTGGAAGGCAGAGCCCTGGGAAGCTCGAGAGAAAGAGCCCTGGATGAATGGGAAACGACCTCCGTGGTCGCGAACATGTGAAGAGACTCGGGAATGACCTCCGTGGTCGTGGGCATGGGCAGAGACTCAGAAATTACCTCCTTGGTCGTGTACATGGGATGAGACTTGGGAACGAACTCTGTAGTCGTGGGCATGGGCAGAGACTAGGGAATGACCTCTGTGATCATGGGCCTGGGAGGAGACTCGGGAACGACCTCCGTGGTCGTGGGCATGGGAGGAGACTCGGGAATGACCTCCGTGGTCGAGAACATGGGCAAAAACTGGGAAACGACCTCTGTAGTCGTGGGCATGAGCAGAGACTCGGGAATGACCTCTGTAGTCGTGGGCATGGGCGGACACTTGGAAACGACCTCTGTAGTCGTGGGCATTGGCGGAGACTCGGGAACGACCTCTGTGGTCGAAGGCATGGGTGGAGACTCGGGAACGACCTCTATGGCCGAAGGCATGGGCGGAGACTCGGGAATGACCTCCGTGGTCGTGGACATGAGCGAAGACTTGGAAACGACCTCTGTAGTCGTGGACATGGGCAGAGACTCGGGAACGACCTCCATGGTCTTGTACACGGGAAGAGACTTGGGAACAGAAACTTCTCTTCCTCCATCTCTGGATGGCCGAAGTTGGCAACGTTGGCTCTGGGACGGACAAGGCTGGCAATGCTGGCTCTGGGACGGACGAGGCTGGCAACTCTTTGGCCATGGCAGGCATGGGCATTGGCTCGTTGGCCGTGGCAGGCGTGGGCATTGGCTCGTTGGCCGTGGCAGGCGTGGGCACTGATTTGTTGACCATGGCAGGCGTGGGCACAGACAATTTTTGAGGTAGGGCTTTCATGGACCGACACACCGACATCAGTGGCAGATCATACAACATGGTGACTGGGGCCATGGAAGGCTTCGAGACTGGGGCCATGGAAGGCTTCGACAAGGGAGCTGAATACGCAGGTTTTGGCCCGGGGTTCCTGCCATAATCCACTGTATAAACGGAACCACAAAGTTCCAGAGCCTTCTCCACATATTCGCTGAGTGTCCAGTGAGGATCAGCCGGAGGCATCAGTTCCCTCAGTGCACAATTCAGACCGGCCTGGAAGAAAACCACCAGAGAGCAGTCTGGATAGTGCACTACATTTGCCAGCTCTAGAAACTCACGGACGTGATCCTCAACTGGACGGTCCCCTTGCTGAAGGAGCGGAATTCTGACGGCTGCTAGATCCATTTTTAGGTCAGTCTTTCTGTGACGAGGCAGACGAGGAATGAGGATCTAAATGCAGCTTTAATGAAAAACAAAAGATTAATGAAGTAACTCGGGAAACCAGGAACAGAACATGACAACACATGTAAAGACTGACAAAGAAACCAGGGGAAAAAAGGGCTTAAATACATGGGGGCAAACAAAGGAACGAGGAACACCTGTGGAAACAATCAGGGGAAAATCATTTATCATAAAATGAAACTACAAAAGGACTCAAAACTAACAGGAAACAGGAACGAAACAAGAATTTCAACATAAAAGACAATACAAAAATAGGGAATATGTGACACTCTTTATATTAACACAGTATATATATTAAAAATGACAAAAAGAATGAATATTTATTGTATTAATTTATTATTTAATAATAAGGCCCAAGTATTTTAAAGTTTATATGTGACATTGTTTCTGCTCCGACACTCTGCGTATACGTCAGTGTCCGAATTCACTCACTCATTTCGTTCACTCACTGCTCATATATAGTGCACCCACTGCCATTCACTATATAGGAAATAGTGAATGAGTGAACGATTTCGGACACAGCCACTCTCTTCGCCATACAATCGCCTCACGCCCCCACATCTCTCACGCGCGTGCCTCACACCCCTCGCTGTGCATGTGCAGAAATGCTGTCTGTTCACGCTCCAGTTGTCAATCATGCGAACAGCAGAGCAAATGGCATTTACACTTAACTTGGATGTTTACATGGATTTATACAGTTAATCCACCCAAAGTAGCTGCAATTCTTTCCAGTAATTGCTGCACTGATTTAAAAATTTACACTTAAAAACTGATGTCATAAAGAGCCTAGTTACAGAATCACCCTGGAAATGACCATCACATTACACAGAAAAGCCTGTGTTAGCATTAGAGCCAAAATTTACCTCAGCGTGCTGCCTTAAATTGAAGCTGAGATTTTAATCTTGAAATATCAGCTTGTCTTGGTGTTAAATGAAGGCATTGCATGACGAAACTATTCTTTTTTCACTGTGCAAAGCGAAGAAAGTGTTTCACTTTGAAGAGTTTGATGCTGCAATGTTGATGACTTGAGTGACAGTCTGTGTCAGCGCGCGCAGCTGTGTGAACTTCCGCTCTTGTAAAAGTCCCATTCAATAATCTCTCAATAAATTACACATTAATTAAAATTAAACCCAGTAATGTAAGGACAGGAATGCCACCCATTGTAAAGAAGTAAAAGTAAAAAAAAAAAAAAAAACGTTTATTTGAAATTTACTTGAGTGAGAGTAAAAAGTACCCACTTTTAAACCTACTCTAAAAGTATTTTTTTTCCCAAAACGTTACTCAAGTAAATGTAACAGAGTAAATGTAGCGTGTTACTACCCACCTCTGCTCGTATCCGACTCTCCTCTTAATTTAGGAATTTTAATGCAACTGTTAGGAGTGATCTGAAATCATCACTAGGCACTTAAGGTAAGTGTATTGAGCAAAAAGTGCAAAAGTGATTGATATTATAACTTATTTAGTAGTTAACTTCAGAAATGCTGAAGTCCCTTGCATCTGCATGTCAAATACCAAATATCCCTCATCACTGTCATGAAGCCAGTTTTATTTATTAATGAGTTATTCAAGAGCTGTATATATACTGTATATAACAATATACAGTATACTGTATTTAAGTGAATGGACAAAAAAAAAAAAAATGTATCAAAATATCTGCATTAGGCCTTGCAGTATACTGTAAATGCAGTCAACATCATCATCGGAACCATGTTTTGATCAGATCATGTAAATTTAAACCATCACTGGAGCAGCATGTTGTGCTGTAAAATTTCAAGACTGTCAGGATGTAGAGCTGAGGAGGGCGGGGCCGGGCTGGAATGAGACACACCCGGTCCCCAATCAGCCTGATGGGGCGCGCGAGGGATAAAGGCGGCCGGGGACGACAGTTCGAGAGAGAGAGAGAATTACAGACAGCTGTGCTGTGTTTTTAGTTGTGTGTTTTTGGTTGGGTTTTTGTTTAATAAATTGTTATTTAAGTTGTCAAGCCGGTTCTCGCCTCCTCCTTTCCTCTAAACCCCCTTACACAGGACAACTGTGCAATGCGTATGGCTCTCTCGTTTCATTAATTTCCCTTTTATTTTAATTGATCTTTATTTCCCCTGATTATGAGCATAATTAAACACCAGAAACTAATTCCTGGTCTGTACCATCTGCCTGGACTGCCAGACCTCCAGAAGGGCATATGGATGCAAGGATGCTGGGCATGAACTATTACCATCACCATCTCCTGCTTTCCAAAGCATTCTCCTGACATGCACTTCACCTAAAAGGTTATTTTTAGGGCACTATGAACTCATGGTAAATAAAATAATAAAAAAAAAAATGCATTATGGTATTAAAACAAGTAAAATGTATTTACAAAATTCATGGTTCAATTTGTTGTGAAGGATGAGTAATGAAGAACACAAAAAAATAAAAATAAAAATAAAATAATAATAATCATAATTCCTAATCGTTATTGGTATTGTTTTATAATGAAATTACATGACCATCCCTTAAATTAAGAAAAGTAAATTTACTCATGAAGCAAAATTGTGTAAGATAATAAGATTGGTTTCAATGAATATTCTTGAATTAATTAATTAGAAATGTCCTTTTAGACACCAAACACCTTGCACATGCACCAAAAAAAGAAATAAAAGAGGGTAACCAGCCCTTGATAGTAGCAGAGACATAGCATGTTCACCTATTTGTTGAGATGACTTTGAGACCTCTGAGAGTAATTAGGAAATGTGAGTAGGTCTAATTATAGGCATCCCTTGCCACTCAGGATGCCTTTTCATAAAATGTTCTCATTAAAGTGTCAAATTATGTTCTCTAATGCCAAGCTATGCCTTCGCCAAATTCTCTGCTTTTGTGTTTCTGCTAAGTGGTGGCTTATTTGATTAGCTAGGATCTGTTTAATGAGACATCAATGTGACATTAAGCCAATTCAAACCTAAAAAGGAGAAATCTCCCATTAGAAAGGAGAAACAGTGCTATCAACTATTGACCTCCGCAAACTGAATAAGTTGAGCTAGTCATTCGAGTAGCTGAGACTTGGACTAGGTGAGTCTCATTGAAGTCCCTACTTACTCAAGCTTACATTACAACCATATGGCCACTGCCAAGACTGAGTGCTTAGTGCAGTTTCACAGAAAAGCACTATCAATGCCTAGTGCTTTTCTTTCTCGAAACGAGGATGTAACCAAATGTGCAAGACTGGGGTCGGGTCGGGGTTTGGGGGTGGGTGGGGGGGTGGGGGGTGGGAGACCAAATGTAAAAGTTTAAAGCTGTTTAAAATGTGTATTTCTTTGCCCATGTTAAAATATTATCCCAGACTAATATGCAAACACTATAAGAAGGCCATTCGTAAGTTGATTCCCCAAAAAGTACTGTGACCCTGTGGCACTATCAAAACATTGATCTGTTTATTTGAGCATCCCGACAAACCCGGAAAAGCAACATTGGATCAGTCACTGATCTGAGTTTGGAGTGGGACTTTTTGTATGACTGATTAATGCCAAGCAGTTACAATTACTATTTTTTGCAATTCTGTTTGGTGACGGTAGTGGCACTGAAGTTACATACTTCAGCTTCCTGTCTCAAAGCATTAGCCATGAACAGAAAAATGATAAATAATGCTGAAGCTAACAATAAACACAAATTAATCAAAAAATTGGGCCTATTAAAAACATCTATTTTACATTCTGATTTTGTGGAATTACTGTATATCTCCACATTAGATTTATTTTCTAACATATTATATATCTAAATTTTTTTATTGTTCTCACTCAGTACGCCTCACATCGAGTAATGAACTTGATTAATTGCCACTTCACTTCTGTGACTGTTTTATGATTGGGCTAGGTCAGGTATTTTATTGACCTGATAACCCATGATGAAAATGGACATGCTTGAGAACTGGAAGAGGAAGATGGAGAAGGTGTTGGATAGTTTAACCAACTCTTTCCTCTCTGTGGCATCTGCCTGTTCTAGAGTCATAAATGAGAACCGACATGGATTAATTTCTTCCGAAGTTATCTCAAACACTTCCTTCACCAGTCTCATCTGGAAAGAAGCTCATAAAGCTGGGCTGAGACAGACGGAAAGCTGGAAGAGATCCCTCCACACTCATACCATCTGTATTGGGTAGACAGATTCCTGATCCTCGGAAAGAGGTGTAGAGCAATTTCCTGGCATGCACACTGAGCAGATAGGAAACAAACTCCTGGGGGACGAATTCTGAAGTGTTGCGCCACTTTTGTATGCTATATTTTAGCGCAAAAAACCTGCACATTATTCAACAACAACAAGCAATCCAGTTTATTGAGTCGCTTTCTGCGCTGATATAGTGTTGCGTCATGCATACGGTATTTAAGTCATTGCTGTTCCTTTCGGTGCAAACATGTCTCAAAAAAAATTATGCTCATTATCAATTGCACTTTAATCACAAAAGACAGCACTATTTCCTAGCACAATTATTATGGCATCAATACCAAAAGTTACAAAAAAAAGAGTTTGTGTATATTTTCTTGTGATCATGGCAGCGGTAATTTATCAAATGATGGTGAAGAGCATTCAAATCTGATATATATCCAGATGCACTGTGCAGTCGTGTGCACTTTCCGCACGTTAAATGCCTAATTCCAGTGCCTGGATCACAGTGGTGGAACAATGCTGTACTGTACCATTAAGTGTGGCTGATCGCAGTAATCTGCTACATCCTTGGCAACGAAGCACTCAGAATCGGCCCACCAGATGGGCAATTGCACTATTCAAATTGTGCACAGCACATTTGTTTTGAGCTTGTATGTGCTTTTTACTTGATTTGCGTTATTCCTTTAGTGAAACAATGCAGACAGCATGCACAAATAAACAACACTGTCAGCGGGTGGAATTCATTCTCAGTGAATTCTCCCCAAGGAGTCATCATTTGAACTTCATCATACTCAGCTTTAACTGTAACATCAAAACTCCTTGCTGTATGCTGCTGAACCAAACAATCACACATTAATTTACATAGGGTCATTGGGAAAGGAAGACCACAACCCAACTCAGTCAGAAGTTCATAGTAAACCGTTTAAAAAAAAATTCTTACTGGTAGAAGTATGACATTCTCCAGACCTTTGACTTAAGAGTAAACTACAATAAGATGTTACCTCTTACTGCACGTACCATCACTAACTCTAAAACATTAACAAATCCAGCATGATGCGGTACTTTCATATAATGGTCTGAATGAGCTCAGCCATTGTTTGCAAGTCTTTGATCAGGGAAAGATCCTAGTGGTGAGTTCCAAGATTCGGGTAACTGCCGGCACACTTGTGGAGATGGTGAGGCAGCCCATTTGAAAATAACCCATCCAACTTTCATCTAAGAGGCCTGACACCCACTAAAGCCCCCCGTTCATCAAACAGCTCCCCCATTACAAAATTAAATTGGAAGCAGATGGAACGGACCCGCAATGCTTGTCCTGTCAGATTGTCATGGCACATTTGGAGTGATTTCACTATGGCTCTCGATGAGAGGGGGATGTGGGGAAATAGGCTAGGGAGGTTGAGGAGAGAAATGTGGAAGCCACTTCTGCCAAGGCATCAGTCGCTATGAACACAGCTGGCACTGGTCTACAGAGTCCACATACCACCTTATGGATAAAGCAGCTGGCGTTCCACCATCAGCATCGAAGATTCTTTGTCATTTTTATCCTCCTCAACAAAACTTCCTGTGTCTCTGTTTAGTTTCATAGATGCACCTTGAGGTTTATATCATTGCATTGGGGACTGCTGGAGCAAAATGCACAAAACTGAGAATAATGGCCCATTTTGACAAGTCTCACTAGAATCTCTGGGGACGTCATGATTTCCATAGTATCCTTTGCACTGTCTGAACTGTCTCTGTCAGATCTGCTTTCTAAAAGCTCTGTAGAACCACAGCAGTCCCAGAGCACAGAGTCTCATCTGCCACTATGCTTACTTATCCCTGCATGCTCTCCATCTACTCTGCTCTCTGATGCGTCACGGCCGTATGCTTTTAGTGGTTCCATCTCAAACAAGGTTAGCAGGGTCGCAGAGAGAGGAGGTCTGGAATGTAGAGGCTGATGTAATGTGTGCTTTTCCGTGGCTGTGTAGTTGACAGGTAGAGTTCTAAAGGTGGGGTGAGAGAGAGACCAGTACACCACCAGTAACCTTCTGTAGACCTGACCCCTGCCCCAGCCTTCCCAAAAGGCTCCACAGGGTCATGATAGCTGAACCGAGGAGATGTTCCCATGCAGGGGTGAGAATATGTCTGAGAAGATCTAAATGTTGATGGCTAACATCTGCATGGATTTAGGCATCTAGTGCAACTTTGAACATCAAAACTGCTTAAAGGAAAAGCTCACTTAAAATGGAAAGTTGTCAATTTTCCCTCAACCTCAAAATTTGATTGACATTAAATTCCATTTGTTTTTACATGTCATGTGACTGATCACGATACATTTCAAAATGCAGATTAGACTTGAGAGCTACTCCAGAGGGGGAGATAACCAGGAAGATTTTATGTTTTTTTTTTTTTCTTTTTTTTTTTTTTTGGCCTTTTGGAGCCTGGCAGTAAAACAGAAATTCTGATATCAAGCCTAAAGGCCTATTCACACCAAGCTCAATTTTTCATTGTGAATGTATGTTGCAAACTAACTTTCGAATAGGAACAATATATTTTTATGGCACTATTCACACCGGGTCCAACAAATCGTCCATTGTCAACCTGAAGGTTTGTGGTTATTGAGAGCAGTCCAATTTTTTGTTCTTCAGACTGTGGAGAAAACTGGCCTGCCAGTAAGATAAGTGCTTTTAGTCATGTGTCCCGAGCTTCTGCAGCTACAAAATCCAGAGTGTTGGTGGAGCCAACTCACCAAAATGTACTTAGCAAACCAACATTAAACACCTAAAGGAGCAGGAACTAGCATTGAAGATGGATGTGGAGTTGCTTTTGTCTTTGGTATCTGATCACAAGGAATTATTTGATAAACACCCCAGAGGCTACAAAATTTAGCGGCACCTATTGTTCGGGATTGTATCCCGCTTTTTACATAGGCTAGTCAGAGAAAAAATTGTCTCGTCTGGTATGAACTGAACTTTCTTCGGTGGTTTCTCAAATTCTTGTTGGATTTGGTGTGAATAGGCCTTCAGATTTCTGTGACAACCAATTGGATTTCCATGGAATAAACTGGAAAACTGGACACTCAGTTAGAAAGGAACGAAGAAAAAAGTATTTTAGATGCTATTTTCTGTAAGAATGAAACAGGAAAACAATGTCCCCCATACAAAATAAAGCTAGCAATTTCCAGTGAACTAGCAGTAAGTGTGATAACTTCCCTTCCTTCAATGTTAACAGGTAATGAGTCCCATGACATTCTAGGGCTTAGTCTTGAGTGCTTTCACCTAATGACAGAGGTCTCACGCTGTGCCAGAGAACCATACTAGAAGTTTGATTTCAGCCTGTAATGTTATTTCCTCAGGTGCTATTAACCCCCTAATAATTGACAGAATCATTAACATATCATTAATACATAAGATTAGACTTAAATTTGAACCATTTAATGAGGCTATCATTCAACATTAATAGATTTGTTATCATTAGTAATGAATGTGGTATCATTTGCCATTCCCTTAGGTCAAAGTGGTGCAAAAGTCACTTTGCATAATGTAGGTATCAGACTGAGCCGGAGTAAACGAGAGGTCCTCTGGCTGTCCCTGGTCGGATAATGAATGGTTTCCTTCAGAGATCAAGCTTTGTCTGTAAGATGGGGCCAAGAGCCAGTGATGGCACACACATCACCGCAGATCCAGGGATCTGATGGCCTGACCACGTCCTAACAAAACACCTGTCTATCCCCCAGCAGGGCCAACGAACCCCCACTCATGCCTTAGTCCTTCAACCACATTCATCAGGACTCTGTCGGAGATTCGGCCATGGGCCAAAACTGCTGGCAGGCAGTTACTTCGCTTTTCCGGCCCTCAGTACTGCTGCTCTCCACACCAGATCTTTTAATGACACTCAAGAGCAACTCAGAAAGATATGAGGCCAAAAAGCTGATGGGCCATACAATAAAGCACCTCACTGAGCATCAAATGACAGAATTGATGTCATTTTTGGGGTGTTTTGGAGCATTTTCTATTTCAGATGTCTGTGGGGTGAATTCACTAAATGTTTGCACTACTTTTGAGTGTTGTATTGCAGTGCGGTAACCTCTGACTTAGGGCACTTACACATTAGAGAAATCTCTGAGGAAGCATTTGATAGACATTAATGCATAATATTCACTTTGAGGGCGTGGAAAGAGCTGTGTCAGTTTGAAATTAAACAGGAAAACAGTGAATTAGAAAGTACAACTGAATCTGCCTCTCTGACATTCTCATTGTGTCGATAGACTGCTACATCAAAGTGTGTTGAAGTTGAAGCAGCCAAAGTTGAAATGGTCTTAACTTTAGGTTATATAACGAGTGTCATTTTTGCAAATTCTTGTATTTCCCTTCTATATCCTGGCAACACACCATCACCAATGAAGTCAGTGGTTGCACAGCATACATTCTGTACATCCCAGTGAAGTTTACCAAAATGAGTAGTCTACTGCATCCTCCACAACCAGTTTGCTAAAAGTGGAATTGTGTCATGTAAAATAGCATTTAGCGTAAACATTTGTGGCATTACCTGATTACCTGATTCACTTTGTTGAATCAGGTGCTACAACAACACAAACATCATGCACAAATAATTTATGCTATCAGCTATTGCCTCCTGAAAGTGTTTCGAGAGTGCAACACACAGGGAAAAGCAATGAAATGGAGGATCTAATTTACAGCATGTATTACATGCTGACACCCACTCTACTCCCAAGTTCAGGTTGGCCGCATCTAAGCCACTTTAAACCAAGAGAGGCATGAAGTGAATTCTTTACGGGGGTAATTTCCCAACAATGGTCTGAAAACCAAGCATGATTACCCTAACCCCTGGATTAGGGCACCCAATTAATCCCACAAAATGTCAGCCTTTTCATTCAAGTGAATGATGATTGATTAAAAAAAAGAATTTGTTGTGCCAAACTTGGAATTGGTTTGTGTTTCAGTGCCAAATACAGAGCAATCCTGTCTGATTAGGGTCTGAGAAGACCTCGTGGATCACACATGAATGCACAGAGACATTTCTAGAAGCCAGGCCCTTTCATTTTTCTTTCCCCTCTGATGTGAAAAACAGGTAGGTGTTTTTTTCCCCTCACCTCCCCCCTTGTCTGAAGGCACGGTGATGGATTATATCTCAGTGCTTAGAAACACATTGTTTTCTTTAGCACAGCAGGGTATTCTATTTGCTGGGTCTCCCCTTGAAATATTATGCATATCTATCATTGGCTAGATGCCACTGCTATGCATTTCCAAAAGGGAGCATTTGTAAGAGATTGCAGCTTGGCTTTACTCTCAGCAGTTCACAAATGAACACAAGGTGAAACCTGGGCTGTTGATGTTAAATGGCGCTAGAAGTGGGATGAGCGATCGGAAAGTTCGTGCTTGCAGGGATGCTGAAGGAAGAGAGGAGCTCAGGCCATTCGCCATATTTGCTGCACAGGCCACTTGCACTTCATGACTTGAGATTTATGTTCACTGACAAAAACAGTGACAGGTCACAACATCCAAGCCTATGCTGAGAACGCAAAACCAACACATTCTTCAAGTAAATGCACTGCATCATCTGGAAGAGACATGTCTGCTTTTGATATTGTGGTGGTTGCAATTACAACAGAGGGATTTTCACGTTTGACATGATAAATTATTTCCATGTGACGTACAGTTGTTCATGGGTAAATATTTACATACAGAGCAGAGAACAGCAAATTGCTGAAAAAAATTAGTAGCAATGCGTTAATCAGAACTGAATCGCCTATATCAGAGTTCCCATTTTTGACACAAAAACAAGATATTCTCTGAATATCAACAACAGCTGAGTTTTAGGCACATCTGATGCAGCATTTCATTTACATATCACATAATACTGTATACCTGTGTCTTGCTCAAACTTAATTCAGCATCTGTTTTACTTTTTGTTATTAATTTGTGATTCTGTACTGGACAAAGCAGCAGTCCTGGACAGATATTGACTGTAGGATTTGTTATTTCTTATTAAAATATAAGAGCATGTGAGCCACTGTGAGCGCCCTTATGAAAAGTTTAGAGTTCTGGCAAGCTTGCTGCAAACTTGACGCCAATTCGCCACTTATTATTTTCACGTGCAAATGAGCTTGCTATTCACTGCAAATGTTTGCCAGAGGTTTGCAGCTCTTCACCATTAGAGGTGAACCTGCAGCAAACCTTTGGCGACAATGAAGAGTTTGCCGCAAAGCTCATTTGAATGCGAAAATAATGAGTGGCGAATTTCTGTTAAGATTGCGGCAACTCTAGATTTTTTGTAAGGGCGAGCGTCTCTTATAGTACTCAATAACGTTACAATTTCCACTATATAATTACTTAACTTTTGTGTGGTTTCTCACAAAACCTATTGTAAGCCTTCAGAAAGCCTTCAGAAAATGACGCACAAGCCACATGGACTGTTTTATGATGCTTTTGGGCAGGGTCGTAGCTAGTGGGGTGAAAGGTGGTATAGATTCTAGGGGCCCACAGGTCCAGGGGGGCCCCACAACAAATTCTAAACTTAATTTTTTTTATATAGGAAAGGGGCCCTGACCAATATACAGTCAGGGGGCCCAGAATACCTTGCTATGGCCCTGCTTTTGGGTCCTGTTTTAAGCTTTAAAGGTGCACTTAGTAACTTTTTGTTTGTGTCATCTTGGACTTACAGTGATACCTAGTGGTGTGGATGCAGCATCATTCCAAATCAATAGATTTCAGTGACAGATGCCATTGTAGAAATTCACTATTTACAATCAGCCATGATTAATTTAATCCAAGACTGAAAGTAACCAATAACAAGACGATTACTGAGATTGAGTAGTATTCAGCTGGTCATGTGATTCTAAAATGGTAGCCCCCATGAGGGCGCCCCTGCCCCATGTAGAATAAAACAGCTTTTATAAGGTTACTGATATGACTAGAGTCCTTATCTCTTGTGAGCAGTCATGATTTTATACATATGTTTCAAAATGACAATTAATTTCTTTAGGAGTAAAACATTTTTAATGGAGAAAAAAACCTTTAAAGTGTGGCACTGCCAATTATTAAAAATATGAAAACAATAATGAATGAGTAGAAGTGTCCACATATTTGACTGGTAGTATGTATCATACTGAAATGCAAGAAAGTTTCCAAAACAATACTTGACTGGAAAGCTAACCAAAACATTAGTGTTCTGTCTGAGTTTGAGAAATACTGTACATTTAGGCCTGAGACACGCTCCTCTGCGCCTGGCTGGAGCCAGCTTGCCGTCACAGGGGATGTACTCCTCTCTGGCCGCCCAGCCCCATGAAAGAGAGCCTTGTAGGTCTGGGATCATTCCAGCCCTTGGGAGAGCCCTTGCTCTGCCTGAGCAGGGTGCAAGATGGCTGCTGCAGTTGAGGGCTGAGAATGATTGAAAGCCTATCAGATCCTTGCAACATCTGAGAAATGTCTCTGAACTTTTTATTTGCAAAGATAAAACAAACTTGTGCTTAGAAATGCCATTTCGAGAGAGTTTGGTGAACCCAGGCAGCCCTGTGGTCAATTAGCATTAGCACAAATGTTGTGAGAGAATGTTTATTTGTTTTGTTACATAGGAAACCATGGCCGTTGAGGGCTGACAAGGGTGCTTTCTGGCACAATCATCAAATGGAAGATTACCAAGGAGGGATTATTGATGTAAATCCCTCTTTTATGATCTTAAACAGTGAGTAAATAACACTTGGGTGCTTGTTTGCGGCTGTTGACAGCTCTTATGCCATAAGCACTTTGTGGGCACCTCGTGTGAGTCAAATGAAACTGTTTGAAAGGGCTTTTTCATGGCATTTCCTGAACACATACACACTCGTTCTGATATGTTTCACATGTATTGCTCTTGGGGATGAAGGTATTTAAAAACAGTATATCAACAGGCCTGTGATGATGAACGTACGTTACATATAGAAATTAATTGGAAATTATCTGCAATGCAAACCAGCCCAGTGACCCAGTGAGACCAGAGCTTTTTGTTGACTGGACATTCAGACTGTAACCTTTCAATGCCCTCAGGAACATATGTGTGACTATTTGCAAACAGTACATTTGCAAAAGCATTAGGGGTCAACCCAGAAAAAAAGTTGTAAGTGGTTTACGAGGACTTTTTTTAAGGTTACAAACTGGTAATTACAAGGGTATTATGCTATAAATGTGGTTTTCTAGTGTCCCCATATTTCAAATCGCTTAAAAAACATACTAAACGATGTTTTATTGAAAATGTAAAAATGCAGGAAGTTTTTTGTGAGGGTTAGGTTTAGGGGTAGGGTTAGGATGGGGGGATAGAAGCTATAGTTCGTACAGTATAAAAATCATTATGTCTATGGAGAGTCCTCATAATGATAGCTGCAACAACATGTGTGTGTGTGTGTGTGTGTGTGTGTGTGTGTGTGTGTGTGTGTGTGTGTGTGTGTGTGTGTGTGTGTGTGTGGTTATGGGCCTGCTGTTCCTGTGTGAACAGCAGACGAGGGAGCTGAACTTCTGACCCGTCCCTGAGGCGGGGGCCCGGAGGCTTCTGCACAATCACAGAGCCCATCTACTCCAGCCACACTTACAAACGGCCCAACAAACTCACACAAACATAACACTTGACCACAAATACATTTTCACTGCATGCACACACACTATCATTTACAGTTAATTTCTAAATGCATAATCGCTGAATTAAAACACATTTTCATAATAATTCAAAAATGCCCACTCATGTGGAATATGTGACAATAAAAGACAATAAATAAAAGATGGCTTGAATTTGTTGTGTGATCTAATGTCACATTTTATTTGTGTTATAATTCAAATAACAATATAAACAAACTGATGTACATAACAATAAATGTTTTTTGTTATAGAATATTTTTTTCTTTTATTCATTTTAATTTTCTAGTAGATGATACATACTGTATACAAAGGCTGTCGATTTCAATGTGTTAGTTCAGTGTGATTAATTATATCAATATACATCAATATTGACTTCTAAAGCCACTTTTTGTATTGTCTAATCAATGCTTTACTCGTTTCCCACAGTAATGTAGTCTTTGAATTATAAAAATTATTTTTTTATTGTTAATTTTATTATCTAAATTATATTTCGCCATGTATGGTATCATCTGCTAGAAATAAAATGGGAATTTGTTAGAATTAAAAATCAGAAATCTTCATTTGTAAATCTTTTATATATATATATATGATGATATGATAATTGACAAAAAAATTGACAAAAAAAAAAAAAAAAGATTTTGCAAATTTTGTGTTTGACTTTTTTTTTTCTATATATATATAAATATATATATATATATATATAGAAAAAAGAAGTCAGACACAAAATTTGCAAAATCTTTTTTTTTTTTTTTTTGTCAATTATCATATCATCATTCAAAATCCCATTTTGCATTTGATTTGAAAAAAATAATAATAATCAAAACTATTTTCATATAAATAATTCACAGGTAAAAAAAATATGAAATGCTTTGTGAAACTGACTGTGCTGAATCCTTATTGTCACTGCACAAACACAGACCCTCTGCCATAGATGGGGAAAGGGAGGGGAAAGATAGAAATAGGGAGAGTAGGAAAGAGAGGGTAAGGGAAGGTGGGGTTGAGCGAATATGGTTCCCAGAGTGTCAGCACCCCCTGCTGGTGTGGTTGAACCCTGGGCTGAAACTTCTGACCCTATGACCCTTCAATCTGCCCTAGGCAACCCTAGAGTACAGACCCCTCCAGCACACTGCTTTAAGAGAGAGAGAGAGAGAGAGAGGAGCATGCGTGCATGCATGCGTGCGTGCGTGTGTGTGTGTGTCCACTGTCTGTTTACTGCAGCTTGGAAACATGGTGAATGGAGTGAGTCATGGGCACCTGCAGGATTTAATCTGAGGGTACGCACAGAAATCTGCCTAGAGGTCTGCACGGGCCTTAAAATGAAACCCGACCTGAACCCAAGAGCGTGTGGCCCGACCCTACCCGGCCCGAACGATACCGTCAGATTTTAAGCCAGATCCCGAAATTGCTTACTATCTAGTTTCTTCTCCTAGTATCTTCTCCTAGTATAGCTGTATTTTATGTAAGCATATAGGCAACAATCTTATCAGTAAACATACACAGTTTTAACAAGGCACAGCAGCCCCTTGGTACACTAGAGCAGAAGGGGAAAATAAACATTGCCTTACCGTTTATTTGCTGAAACATCACCTGGTGCAGAACTATCTGGAATAATATGAAACACTGCAACAGTCCCCTCTATGCAGCCTGAACTTGTTCAGATTGTTGAATCTTTGTGACAACTGTGCTAAAAACAATCTAGACACAGCGCAAAGAATGAAAAAGGTGTCTCAACATGCGTTTTTGAAAATGTGAAGTTCTTTGTAACTTGACATGGTGTTTAAACAGTGCCAGTCCTGCGCGAGACGCTGAAGAAAAAGCGAGACGCGGCACAAAGACATTCATCCAGCAAGCGTTTAAACAATGGGAAAACAGAACAGACATGCGCAAAAACACATTCGGTGTGAATGGCCCCTAACTCGTCCGTTCGCGCGTGTCTGTGAGTGAGAGCGCGTGCACGAAACAAGATCGGTAGGCCTGTTTATTTTTTCATTGATTACAAACCTGAATCCGATCCGAAACCGGGTTGCAGACCTCTAAATCTGCCAAGTAAACCTTATATCTAGGGGGTCCGGGGGCATGCTCCCCAGTGAGATTTGTTTTTGCAAAAAACAACACCAAAGCATTCAGTTCTGGTGACTTTGAGATATGCATTTATTTATTTTCTCGAGTATGAGTAGCATTCATGTAACTATTGGCTAAAGCATTTTTTCCAGTAACCGTTCATACAGACACGTTTTCACACTTAAAAAGCAAAACGCACCACAACGAATAGAGCAGAACGCAGGTGTCTCAAGACACGTTTTTATCAGTTGAAGTTCTTTTTTAACTTGACACAGCGTCTAAAAATGCAGCGCTCCCATGAGAGATGCTAAAAACACAATGAAACGTGACGCAGTTGTCAAAAGACATCTAACTAGCGAAGGTTTACATGGAAAACGACTGAAAAACAGCACGAGTGGACGCAAAAACACGTTCAGTTTGAACAGCCCCTTGTTCACATGACACAGCACTAGCTGAAGTTTCTCAAAGTTACCTCTCAAAAAGACAGCCTTTTGTTTCAGTCGATTTGTAGGTAAATTTACACTGTATCCAGCGCTGTTTGTTCTGCATTTGTAAATATCCCGATACTGTTTTACTGTGTGAGAAACCGCTCCAAATGATTCAGTGAGAGAGTGCACTGAATGAATTGTACTGAATCACGAATCGATTCAGACCATTTTGTAAGCCTGCTTGGCCTATTCACTGAAAAGAACCGACTCAAAATAATTATTCATTCACAAATTGGGCATTGCTAGTTCTTTTAAACAGCTAACAGAGATACAGGACACACTTCATTATTGATTAAATATTCTGAGAGTAAATGTTTCTCAGGTCAGTTGGAGTGCTCATTGTCGCACAGTGCGTACGGCCGAACAGCTGCAGGCGTGACTGGAGTGAGTTGAAGTCACTGAGGCCAGCAGCTTTGTCAATTGATAACCTTTCCATGGATCATTTCAGCACTGGATCTGGGGTGGAAATTATGAGAATGAAAAAGTGTGAGCTGCAGTGTTTGTCTGTAAGCGCTGCGAATGTGTTTATGCTTTTGTGGGTCGCTCTTAAATGGATAGTTCAGCCAGAGCGCTAGATGGCGCTATAGGATGTGTAATCGAGCTTGAAATCTGTCAAGATTTATAGTAAAAATGTAGTTATATTTTGGTTTGTTCTCACCCAAAACTGATTGGATCACTTCAGAAGACATTGATTAAACCACTGGAGTCATATGGATTACTTTTATGATGCCTTTATGTGATATCTGAACCTTCAGAGTTCTGGCCACCATGCTGAAATATACTTTTCAAAATCTTAGTTTGTGTTCTGCAGAAGAAAGACATAGACATCTGTGTTGGCATGAGGGTGAATAAATTATGAGATAATTTTCATTTTTTGGTGAACTATTCCTTTAAGGCTCTTATTTTATTATTCGTACTTGAAATTTTTTTTTTTTTTTTTTTTTTTTAAATCATAAATCTGTATGATGTATTGAACCCAAAATATTCCTTAAAGGATCCAGAATCATAAAGCGTAAATGTACGGAACCAGAATCATTAAATTCCTCACAATTTCAATCCCTTCTCATATGAGAGGAGAGGACAGGGGAACATGCCTCCCGACTGCCGAAGATCTGACGACCTCAGATGGAGCGGCAGGGCAGCTCTGTTGTTTCATTATCAGTGAGGTTCACGTACGGCAGAGGCGCTATCATTATTCATCAGCTGTAATGAGACAATGCCACTGCTGTAAAGGTCAGGCAATTAAAGAGGCAGCTAAAATGGGGAGATAAAACCAAACACACATGCACACACTCACACACATATACGCACACTCTCACAGTGGCAGTGCAGCCATAACAGTCTTCAGGCAATCAGCACAGCACCGCTCAGACACATAGACCTTTCGGTTTCAAAGAGCAGGTAATGCCACTTTTCTTGGTTCTCAAATTCAATAACATTTAATGAATGTTACATTAACATAAAAGGTGGATCTGTACAAACATGAGAGGCAGAAGAAAGAAAATAAGGCAAGAATAAAGAAGTACAGTATTAAACAGGCCAGATCTTCTTCTTTTTTTTTTTTTTTTTTACAAAAAACAAGAAAGTATTAATTAATTTATTTTTTCAACATGATTTTCATGATAATGGTTTATAAGGGCTCATGCCGATTCCGATATCTAGAGCAGGGTTCACCATCTGCCAGTATAATGTCGGTATATAATACAATTTAAATAAGCTGTACACAAAATTGCTGGATTTCAATGAACAGTTATCTTACACTTAATCTAATATTTACTCAAAATTCAATAAAACCTACTGCAGAAAACAAACTGTTAAAAGTGTGCTTAAGTAGCTAATTGTATCTGATCTAACCCTTAAAAATGACTTGTTTTGATGTAACCAGGTTGATCCAGTCATGTTAAATAATCATTTTTGACTTCAAACATATTAATTTAGATGTTACCACGAAACGCTTAATTTTAGGTTTTAGTACAGAAAATGTACACTATCCATGTAAGGCTATTTTGTAGATTTTGTACTGTCAGTTACAAATCAGGCAAAGTTAACGGCTGATGTCAATAGCCTCAAAATGGTCAATTACCTGCTGATAAATCAGCCTGGCCGGTAAATATCAGTATATCGCTAAATTGTATGTATACATCAATGTAAAAGGCAAAGTATATCTTTTCAGAATCTGTAACTGATCATCAATTCTCTCTGTTAAACTGATCATCAGTTTTTCTCATTTTTTTAATCAATGTCTTGCTATTTATGCTCATTTAAATAGTCCTACGATGTGACAAAGGGATTTTAAAAAGTACAAATATCCCTTGTAGTCTCTTAATTAATGTATGCATATACAGTATATGTGTGTGTGCGTGTGTGTGAGTGTTCTTTAAACTTTGGCCCATTTTATGGGGCTGATTTTTATCAAAACAAACAGATTTCTACTTTTGTTATTTTTGTTCTATCAAGGTCACATTAAAACTGAACTGGAAACTTTTTACTGGGATTTCATCACTTATTTTATGTACTTTTTAAATGCCTTTTATGTATAGATGTTACTGTTTTAACCTTGTCCCAATTTCAATATTAAAAAGTGAAAAAAACATTAAAAAAATATAAATTATTACATGTTATTTTAAATATTAAAAGTAAGATCATCTAAACAAAGAGTGAAATAAACAAAACATTTAAATATTTCTTGTGTGAAAATGATGTCTATCAATTTGTCAAAAATTACGACTGTCCCACAACTGTGTCGTAATTTCCACCACACCAAACAATTTGGCCCTAATAAAGTTTTTTTTTTTTTTTTTCAGAAATTATTGCACTTGTTAACCAAGTGGACAAAAGTGTCAGTAAAGAACATGCTTGAGTTGAAATACATGTATGTATGACACAAATGATGGTCCAAGAAAGCAAAGACTAATCAAGGTAAATATCACTTGTGAGCAGAATATTTTTATTGGGTGTCATTTCCATTCATGCTGTACTTTTGCCAAATTACAGGAAAAGTATGAAAATATTATTTATTGCGCGTATTTAGGATACATAAAGTGTTAGTTATGAAATTAGCCTTAGCTGTGCAAAGGATGTGGCAAATTCATTTCAAAAACACAAAAAATGACATAGATCTCCTGTGATGTATGTACAGTACATACACTGTTGGACAAATTCTTAGAAATGTATTGAGTGTGTGAAAAATGTTGAAATGAGATTTTACTCTCTGGAAGTCCACAGTTCTAAAACTTCCCAAAGTTGAAGAAACACCCATTTATGAATCATAAACAGTCTGTTCCAGATAAAGTGCAGCATATCAAACTGCAGGACAGTGCTGTCATCGCTTGACAAGTCATGTCAACCACCCATGTGTGAAATAGTGTATTCCTTGACGCAAGTCTGTCCATGCATCTCTCTGGAGCATAGATCACATCAACCAAGTGATTAAATTATATTAAATAAGCCATATTGCTGTCAGAACCACAAAAAAACATGTGTCATTCTCATGAACGTAACAATGTCAGCAAATGTGATATCATGGCAGTTATTTAGCAATATTTATTACTGGGAGCAGGCGAGAGGATAGCAGGAGTTTAGCAAGTGCTGGCTTAGTCATCAGTATTGTATGTGTTACATAAAGGCTTACTGCCAGAGTCTGAAAGAGGATCAGTGTTAAACCTTTAACCTCTGACATATGACATCACCCCCCATGCCGTTAGCTGTTAGCATTACACAGAGCTCAAGCTCTACCACAGAGCTGCCACTGACCATGCCAGTGCTAATTTCTTCATGAGACATAACTAGAAGCATTTCCTTTGAAGCAGATAACCCCTCACACACTTATTCAAGCCACACACAAAGCTGGAGAGAACATATCAATTTATATTTCACCCAGCCTTGTCAGCTAGCTTAGCCCTGACACACTGATGCATTATTGCAAAGGCAAATGCCAGTTAGAACAGAACAGGATGAAAATTTGTCAATAATTTTTCCATAGTTCATTGAAGTTTCAACCCCTTCAAATTGTACTTGCCTATGAAAGTTTATCATTGTTCTACCATTGTTTAACATTGGCATTTGTAATGACAGGGCCATTAGGTAAGACCATGGGTGGCTTCACATTACTGTGGTTAGGTTAATGTTAATAGTCTTTTCTAAAAAAATAAACTGAAGTATTTGTTATGAAAAAGCTAATAGCCAAAACACATTTAGAAACCTTTAACTATTTGTCTCCTCTTTACCTCATCAGTGCTGTTTATAATGTATGTCTAGCAGTTTGTCTTCCTCCATATAACGCTTTATACTAGAATGTTCTCTGTACAATTCAAATGGTTCAGATAAGTTTTATTCTTTCCATCGGCCGCCGCAACATCGACTGAATCACGCAAGTTTTGCTCTGTGCTGTTCCAGACCAGGAAGAGGAAAGAATAATTCTCTAACATAGTCAATGGCATTTACACAGCCACTGGCAACACAGGGACAGCTTTATGCAGACCCAGTGGTTACAGTATTTTAACGGCTGGATTAATGGGGTGGCAAGAGGGGCAATAAATTGATAATATAACCGCCGAACATACTTGCCAGGACAATTAAGATAATACAACTGGAAAAAGAGGGCCTATGAATCCCAGCGTAAAGAGCAATATGGCTATTACGACACACGCGCCTTTGAGAGAAGAGAGAAACCAGGCTGCCAATAGAGGTGAGGATTAGACTGCCGACTCAAACTGAGATGACCAGGCCAGCTACGCCAAACAACCAAAAGTGCAATACATGTTTACTTTCATGAACAATTTAAGGTAATGTGTGAATATGTTCTCCTATTCCAGTTTAAACAAATAGTTCACCCATTAATACAAATTCTGTCATAAATGTTCTTACCCTCATGATGTTAAAAATTTTTATGATTTTTGCAGAACACAAAAGGCATATTTGAAATGAATATCCTGCTCTGACTACTCAATACAATGGCAGTTGATAGTGACTCACTGCAAAGCTTAAAAAAGCACCCAAAAGTATCATAAAAGTAACCCATGTGACTCGTGCGTCATATTTAGACTGATCTCACAGTGAAAGCGGAAACAGTAGGTTGACTTTTCTTTAGCTAAAATCAGTCTATGCTTACCAAAATGTGAAATGTTGCCCCCAGTGGGCAAAGTGGTAAGCGTTTTTGGGCGTATGGACACGTGCAAGGTCAGTCTTCTGGGTGTATTGTCCAAGGAGTTGTGAAGCAAGTGATTTTTAGCTGTACAGGCTGTAATACAGTGAAGAGGAATGCATATTTTATAAACTGTACTACCCAACACAAACCCCAAACCTAAACCTAACCATCAGTGGAGTAAAAATGTAATGTCAGATGGAAAATGCAACCTATGAATCATGCTTGTCACTCATTATGCAAACGCAATGAATTCCTGGTTTCAACATAGTATTTGAACCCAAGTCTCTAACGCTGCTGACACAACGTGCTGCCGGTCACACTTCAGGGGAAAGTAAACACTTTAGTGCTAATGCAAAAAATGTCTGATGGGAAATAGCGCCTGTCAGAGAGGTTGGCATATTGTGACCGATCCTAGGATACCGGAACTCTCTGAACAAATATGCCAACTTCCCATGTGATCATGATGTCATATTCTTGTATGAATACATGAATATATATGAATATATGTATATATGATTTATCATATAACTATATGGACAAAGTCTATGATTGACCATTATTGCCTAAGTCTACTGACTAGAAACTATTACTAACTAGGTTTTTGGACATGGTACCACAGTAATACCATGTTTTTGGTATTTGAATATGCAAAATGTACAGTTCAATGGTATAAAGCGAAGATCCATAGTATGACCATCTGATACCATCTCTGTTATATCTTAGGTCCTGTGATGAGGTGGCCTCACTGAAGTCCTCTATGATATACAGTAGTACTTACTCGGCCATGGGGAGAATTTGCCCACCCATATGGATTTTTTCCCGGGCCCCTTAAATTTTAGCGATGGCCCTACAAAGGGATGACTACTGATAATCATATTGCTGAGGAAAATAATTAATCCACAGCAAACATAAGACTCCAAGTGGCTTTGAGTAGACTGCATACAGCAAAACTGAACATTTGCCAACTCAATCACAACTTTAACCTCCTTTTTACTTAAATACCTGCCGGGAGCAAAGGATCACATTCCTCAGTGCCGACTGCAGACTCTTTAATGTAGTCTGGAGGTTTACACTAAATACCATGGCAGGATCCTTTAATCAATACAGCTTTCGCTGATAATTAATCCCATGCCCCTGTTACAATAATGGAGGCACTTTCTACAATTTATTTATATTAGACCAAAAATAAGAATTGCGGGTTGATTCTTAATCATGTTAAGTGCTGCTGCAAGCATGTCGCGAGAGCGCATTTCTGAACGCTCCACAGTCATTCTTTTTCACCTTCAAAAAGCATTTTAGTCTGCATTCGGAGCCATCCATAATGAGCATATTTCTCAGCGCTAGCCATTTGTGTAATGCTAGCTATCTAGAAACAAAAAGACGGTATAATAAGAAAGTGAAGAAGGACAGCAAGAGGCTGTAATTAAGATGAAAAGACTATCTGCGAGAGTTAATGAAGATACATACCCGTATTTCTTAAACACATTATTAATTACTGGGTCAGATTCCATTAATCGTTCATGAATTATTAAGCTCCATTAACTAATAAACCTTGTGCATAAAATAATTCAGAATTGCCAGGGCATTGTGGGACAGGTAACGACACACTCTCTTTGCTTTATTGGTTGTAGCTAAATGATAGAATGCAGAAGTGACTTCATTAATCCAGCTCAGTGCTAATGTGTCAGAGATTGATTAGCTCACGACTGAATATTGAAGATAAAGCAACACGAGAAGACTCCTGAGGAGAAACATACTGGTAGATGTAGAAATGATACCAAAGTAAACATCTCCGAAATAAAATCACACTGTTGTTTGTGTTTTTCTTTATAGTCATGCACTTGGTTGTGTTAATTAAAGACACCCTGGCTGCAGCCGAACTCACGCACTGTCAGAGTACTTCGTTTGATGAAAAATTTACTTCTCTGCCTTAAAAAGTACATTCTTTAGGTATGCAGGTGAATAGTGTGAATACTTTTCTGACATACTTCATGTGGCAATGTGGGCATTGTCCCGTGACTCGAATATATGACGTAGTAACAACAACCATGAAAATCTACTCTGGTTTTGTTAAAAAAAGTACAAGTTAACCATAAGGAACAAAATTCTTGGTACAGTACAGTATATATAGAACTTACAGTACAAAAGTAGAATCAACTGACTCACGGTTCTCCATCCTTTTTTTACATATAAGTGTTTCTAATATTCAGTGGTTTTATGGGATAGTAAATTATTTCTCTCCTACTCTTCTATGAATACAGAGGATTCAGACACTCTAATCCACTGACATACTGCTTTTAGCAACACATATATTGGGGAAGTATGCCAATTCAGATGCAGCCAATGATTATATGCAAGTAAAACAAATCACTGGCATGCACATATGCCACAATACATTACTAATAATCACATAGACGAATAAACACTTCATACAGTTAAGTGGTTTTCAGCTGGTGCATTGGTGCTTTTGCCCTGTTCCTCACACAATCATATCTGATGACATCTAAACACTTTTACTATAGTGCATGACTTGTAAAGTGATACATTTTAAGATTTGCATTACATACCAACTACATTTACAAGCTTGTTCGAGTGCTATCAAATTAGCTCAACTGATGGAGCATCGCACATGCGATGCAAAGTACGAGTACGAGTTTTTAGCACCAGACAGAGGACTTTTCACCATGGAGCTGCCGAGATACGTGAAATAAACAGTGTTATATAATTTCCGTTTGATGTCCAATGTAAAACTTGGGTACTGAAGAAGAACCAGTTGAGATCCACTGCTCTTAAATAATCAATTCCGATGTCAAACCTGGTTCAACATCTTTTAAAGTTCTGCTAGTTAAACAGATTGGCATGCAGTCTTCAGTGAGGAAAGGTGGCCTTAAAAACAGCAGTGAAATGGATAAGGTACATTTCCAAGAAGCATTCCTCACACGCTAACAGTGGAACCCAGCGGGAATCGCTGTGGAAATGAAAGAATTAATCATTAATGTTCGGGCAGTTATGATCCCCAAAGTTGGCGTTATTGGTAAATTATAATGGATGATGCTTTGTAAATGTCTTCCTGTGCTGGCCCTGAGTCTCCAGATCCAAATTAAAGCTGGGTGTCTCAGAGTCCCACACACATGCAGGATTGATTTTCTTATTTTCATGTCAAGCTCGCTCCAAAGAATTAGTTTTTAAAGCTGGATGAGTTATAAAGGCCTTGTGTTTAGCTTGTGTTAAAGATGGAGAGCAGGGGTGCGGGGGGTGGGAGAGAAGAAACAAAACAGAAAAGGAAAAAGCCATGTGGTTGGTAGCCGGCATGGCTGTAGGACTGAATGGCACCTGTCAAAGGATGATAAACGACCTCCTTTGCCCTTCAATTCCCGCCGCTGTCAGTCAGGATAGGGTCATTAATCTTCATCGCAGGCTTGTCAGGTCAAGCAGGCAAGTGGAAGAAGAGTGGGAGAACAGGATAGGGCTGCATCAGGCCTGGGTCAGGATGAGGCATGAAGACCCCAAACAATACCGCTGCAATCGTACTGTCAGCCGAAGGCCTCGTTTGCATAATTTAGTATGATTCGCTGAGCAGCCCCTGCCCTTGCGATGGGTCTGTGAGGTGAGAAGGTTTGAGGATGTGCAGACAGATGGAGAGTGGGACGTGGCTGCCAGCCGTATGGAGCACCAGCCAATCAGAAATTAGTCACAGCCCCCTCGACCAATCACAGATCTGGCACTTCAGTTACAGCATAATAAAGGAACATTCATCATTCAATTAGGCATCTGTCATGGATCCACAAAAGGGGCGAAAGCTCCAAGCCAAGAAACAGTGAAGTAAACCAGGGACAGAGACAAAATCTAGTTATAGCTCAAGACCAGAGGGGAGATGAGACAATATTAAGGGAGTTAATTGCAATGCCAAGGCAATGACAGTGTTATGACTGATGTGCAGCTGATATATAATGAAGATGATGTCACATATGTGAGAAGAAAGTGACGGTTCCACAAAGAAGATTCATTAAATACAAACACTAAGAAAACACTTCTGTCTTCTAATCAAGTATATTAAATAGTGGAGATTAACTATTGTTGCAAATATAGATCACTTCATTTCCAAGGCACATCAAAAGTAAATTACTAGATTGTCATCTCTGAGCAGCAAGAATATTTTTCCTTTTATAGGTGAACTATGTGATTTCAGACTGATCACACAATGAATTCGGCAACAGGAGGTTCATAGTTCTTCTGCTGAAATCAGTCTGTGCTCACTGATATTCGAACCACTGCTCCCACTGACCGAAGCTAAAAGTGTTGTTGAGGTGAAATGTCCACAGAGTGGCACCAAAAGTGAGTTATTTAGATAGTTGTAAATGGCGTATTACATTCAACAGGAATGCATATTTCATTAACCCTACTCCCAAACTACAGTATACGTATATGGAGTAAATATGCAGTATATATGGAGGGGAAGGTTATAAGTGAATAACAACTGCAATTTCATTACATTTCATGATTGTATGGCTATAGAAGACTTGGAATAGCATCAACATCATAACTCTCTCTGCATTCCCATCTATTCCAATGAACATCCGATAAAAGTGTGAAAATGTCATTTTGTGTTTCCAGCTTTTGTTTTTCCGCTGTCCTGCTGACAATAAACGAAATAACACTCAAAGGCCCAAGATGAAAGAACAACAAAAGCTAGATGGAAATTCAGACAGGCACCCATCTGTTGAAGAGACGAAACATGCCGAAGAGATGAATGGAGAAGCCAAATGGAAGAAACAGACGAATAAAACAAACTGATTAGAGTAAAGAAAGGGTAAATAATTGATGAGTTCTGAGTTAAGAAGAGACTGCTCATTAATATCCTCCAGTAGCTCCATTAAGGAGTGAAACGACGAGCTTCACAACAGTGGTCCTTTAAATCCTGCTTAGAAGTTAAACGCTGTTCTTATTTTTTATTTTTTTTCCCTTCTGATGCCAGGTGCTTAAAAATCCCAAAGGCCTATTTCCCAATCTCCTGTAACCTCCCATAATTCCTCTGTCACCCATTTACCTCCCCAGCCTGGAGAATGAGACCTTGTAAATAATATATCAAGATAAATTATAATTGCTACGTTTTTCAAACCCATCTTTTAATGAGCCCCATTAATTAAAAATGAATGCAGCTGACAGTTTTGTTGGAACATATCTGATGTAAACATATCATGGCAGTGACACAAAAAGTTCTACTATGGGAATAAACTGTTCTTCCTCCTGCCGCAACACTCTGCTGTGTTCCATCAGCTACAGTACTTTCCACATAAGCAACAAAAGATGATGTACATTTTCTGCAGTACATGAGATTTGAAATCATCAGATTGTTCTCTACTTTTGACGTCAAAGCATAAACAGGCATGCAAACATAATTTTTGCACACATTGGATAAGCAGGTAAAGGTGTTTACATGCAACACGCATTTAGAAAAATGGGCAATAATCTACGTGTGACAAACGTGTATTGCTTTATGACCTTACCCTGATAAAGGAAAACCATTTAAGGCCTTTACATGACCTCACACATTGTCGACTATTAGATTGTGTGTGTAAACACTCTCACTGACTATATATGTTCCACCATTTTTCACTGTTACAAATAAACTGCATAAGAAAGCAGCTACGTGGAGTGGATTCAATATCCCATCGTTACAGGATCAGCCTGGTATTCTATAACGATTCCTTGAAAGCAATGTCATTGCAACCCAAAATGCAGCTGAAGGCTGCAACTTCAGCAGCTGTG
The DNA here is from genome assembly GCF_019703515.2 of Myxocyprinus asiaticus. Taxonomy (NCBI): domain Eukaryota; kingdom Metazoa; phylum Chordata; class Actinopteri; order Cypriniformes; family Catostomidae; genus Myxocyprinus; species Myxocyprinus asiaticus. Next base: position 9,069,521 of record NC_059366.1, read on the forward strand.
TCACTGTGTCCCCGTCAGACTTCAAACAGCCCCTCGGACATGCATTGCATGCAGGACCCCCGTGAGACTGCTGATTGAATTCTAGCAAATAGGACTAAACATCTGCTTCAAACAAAAGACATCTGCATATTTCAGATTTGTTTTTCATAAATCAAAGGCACAACCTGCCAAAACTTGGGCATGGTACTGTGTTCTCATGTATAATTAGATAAAGTTTACAAGCTTTGAAAGTTGGAAATTTGCATGAAGCATCAGGGCTCACCTGGGAGCACGAGTCCCACAAAGGGAGCCGGTTTCCAACTCTCTCCTCTCTGCCATCTCAAACAGGAGGGAAAACACAACTGAACCTGTTTTACTTGCACAACACACACAAAGAAAATTTTGTTTTTGGCAAATGTAGTTCTGCTTTATTGAAAACAAATACATTTTTCTATACTATCTTACCATGGTATCATAGTAATGCAGAAACATAAACATGGTCCCATTCATTTTTTTTTTTTTTTTTTAGAGAGAACAACTAGATATGTTAGATAAATTATTATGTAACAAAATTAGCAATGCATGAAAATAGACAAGACTATTAAATCTCAAATAATATCATTATATATATTGTTTATTTTTTTTTCAAAATTAGTAGTGCTATCTGCATATGGCCAAGCTCAAGCATGCAACCCTGTTGCCAATCTAAGAAAAATAATTCTGATCAAAAAATTATTTTCTTAGGTTTATGTTAAAAAAGTTTACCAATTACAAATCAGCATTTGTTCCCAAACTATTGATAACTGCCTAATGGAGTGATTCATTTAAAGGTGCAATATGTAACAATTTTCATGTAATATTCGCTTTTTTTTTCTTTTGCAAATGTGTGAACGGCTTGTAACGCAACTTAAAAAATGAGCCCTTCCCGGACTTCCTAGGTTGCCTGTTCAAGCCTGTTGACTGATTTTCATGTGAAGGGAGCGGGTCGGTTTTGCCAGGAAAATCCAAAGGATGTAATGTTTATGCGTGCTCCCGCGAGCCTTGCCTCAGTAATCGCTTCTCTTCCGCTATTCAACAGCGACAACAAACTGCAACACTAGGTAACGTTATCTTAGAGATGGAATCCAGCAAACGTCCAGCTCCCAGCACTACACCAACTCCTACACAAACTCAGAGTAAGCCAAAAAAAAAAAAAAACATTTATCTACTGAACCCAGTCTGGCTAAGCGGAAACGTGATCGTGGTCAAGCAAAAACTAGAGTGAACATCGGCAGGGCATTTGATTCTGGAGGGACCTTCGTTCGGTTTTGGGGATCAAAACCGATCCTGAATTGGCATTCTTCTTATTGGACAGGTAAGCTTACATAACTGCAAAGAATGTGAAATATAGTGCCATAAGGATTGATCTGTGTAATGTTAGCTAACTTGATCTTGCCTGCACAGTAACTGTCATAAACAGTTTTAATCTGTAATTATTCAGCAATGTAAACTACAATAACACATGAAATGAATGCTAGACAATGTTAAAGATAATGCAAAAAGACCCATTCATTAGTGTAACGTAACTTGGTTATACAGAAAATATATACATTCTATTATTATAATACAATAGTGCATCGATATATCAAAATGACAATTGTGAAAGGAATCACACCAATACAGAATTGTGTCAACATATTTATAATGTACAGTCTATTTTATAAACAGCTACTGTCATCATCCACCAAATTTATATTGATAAAGCTAGATAGCTAGCTAACGCCGACATAGGCTATCGTATAAATGCAGTCAATGTATCATGCAAAGAAAAGTGATTACTTCAAACTACAGTCTCGCATAGTCAGACCTATATCCACACTTTGTTTTAGCACTGTTCCAGCACTGGAGAGTCAAATATAATATACAGTCTCAAAGTTTGTAGTAAATCAATCATAACTGTGTAATTTTAATTATGCTACCTCATCTGTCAGCATGATGTCGGTGAATCACGTTGTCTCTTTGTACATTACGTGATTGTTTTGGCTGATGCTCGCCACTATGGAGTGTGTGCAAGAGCGCGAGCATGAGCAACAGGTAACTGCAGTTCACTTAACGGCCACGTGTCATTAATAACAAAGTGTCTCCGAATCTTACATACTGCACCTTTTAAGGAAAAATCTCTTGTTTACCAAAATTTTACCAAAATTTGGTAAAAGGGTTGTAAAAATTGCAAACGTATAAATGATTGTAAAATAAAACAGCTCAAATAACATTTAGTTTGACCTCCTGACATTGACAATCAGCATTTTCTGTAGGTTGTATTTATTATTTTTTGACCCTATTTGTGGCAAGTTCCACTATTCATAAATTTATGGGTTAAAGGTGCAGTATGTAAGATTCAGAAACCCTTGTTATTAATGACACCTGTGGCCGTTAAGTGAACTGCAGCCAGCTACCTGTTGCTCGTGCTTGTGCTCATACGCACACTCCATAGGGACGCGAGCGAGCGAGCATCAGCCAAAACGTCATGGTTACTTTCGTAACCTCCGTTCCCTGATGGAGGGAACGAGACATTGTGTCGATGTAGTGACACTAGGGATCACTCTTGGGAGCCCCAAACACCTCTGCTTTTTTGAAAAAAGGCCAATGAGAATTGGCGAGTGGAATTTGCATGCCACTCCCCCGGACATATGTGTATAAAAGGAGCTGGTATGCAACCACTCATTCAGGTTTTGTACTGAGGAGCCGAGACCAGGTCCCGGCCATTTCAGCGGGTAGTTCAGCATTGTGGCAAGAGGGACACAACGTCTCATTCCCTCCATCAGGGAACGAAGGTTATAAAAGTAACCATGACGTTCTCTATCTGTCACTCACTCGACGTTGTGTCGATGTAGTGATACTAGGGGTCCCTATACAAAACGCCACAACTATCTGAACTATGTTACATGAACTGGCGGTGTGTGATGGGCAGACCACTGTGTGCCTCGTAGCCAGTGCACCAGGCTGTCACGTAACCTCCCCCAACGCTCTAATGAGCGTCGAACGGTCCATCAGGAACAAGTCGACTGCCCAACTATAGGGACAGGCTAGCCCAGTCGAGGCCTCTTTCCCTCTCTTTTCTCTCCAAAAAGAGTGGAATTTGTTAACTGACTGGGAGCCATAAGTGTCTGCATCGGGGGGTGTCCCTCCCAAGGGGAAGACACCACGGAGACCACACACCGCCCAAAGGGGGGGGGGGTATTATGAGTGGAATACGTCACATGGTCTTACCGAGTCTTATCGGAAGTATGTCATGTGGAGAGGTCCCATGGTAGGTCCTACCCAAAGGGGGAGGAGTTTCTACAGAGCATGGCGATCGGGGGCAGAGGGGCCTCTGTCCAAGGAAGATGCAGTTTGCCGACAGGGAAACGATTTTGCGGAAGATATCACATGGGGTCGCCTTTGGGGTACCAGCACATGTGGAGCACCTACCTCAGTACAGGGGCTCATTAGCGCACGTACTGGGCCGGTCAGCGAGTCAAGAGCTCACGTCTTCACCTCAAGGGAGGGGAAAGGTGCTATGCTGTCCTGGAACTTACCTGCTCGTGCCTGCCAATACACGGGATGAGACCGGCTCAACCCGGAGATTGTAGAACCTCCCAAATGTGTTGGGTGTTGCCCAGCCCGCTGCTCTGTAGATGTCTGCCAAAGAGGCGCCACTGGCCAGGGCCCAGGAGGCCACCACACTCCTGGTAGAGTGGGCTTGTAACCCCACAGGGGGTGGCACATCCTGAGCCTGATATGCCATCGCGATGGCGTCAATGACCCAGTGGGCGATCCTCTGTTTGGAGACAGCACTTCCTTTCTGCTGTCCACCAAAGCAGACAAAGAGCTGCTTGGAGCTTCTAAGGCTCTGTGTGCTATACAAATAGATGCGTAAAGCTCTCCCCGGACACAGCAACACCATGGCTGGGTCTGCCTCCTCCTGGGGCAGTGCTTGCTGGTTCACCACCTGATCCCTAAAAGGGGTCGTGGGAACCTTGGGCACATAGCCCGGTCAGGGTCTCAGGATCACGTGAGAGTAACCCGGACCGAACTCCAGGCATGATTCGTTGACAGAGAACGCCTGCAGGTCCCCTACCCTTTTGATGGAAGTGAGCGCAGTCAGGAGGGCAGTCTTCAAAGAGAGTGTCTTAATCTCAGCTGACTCCAAGGGCTCAAAGGGAGCTCCCTGTAGACCCCGAAGGACTACAGAGAGGTCCCATGAGGGGACGAGGTGCGGTCTGGAGGGATTCAACCTCCTAGCACCTCTCAGGAACCTGATGATCAAGTCGTGTTTCCCCAAGTACTTACCATCTACTGCATCGTGATGAGCCATAATAGTGCCTGCATACACCTTCAAGGTGCAGGGGGACAGCCGCCTCTCCTGCAGGAAGGAAAGCACTGATCTGACTGCACATCTCTGGGGATCTTTGCGTCGGGAAGAACACCACTTAGCAAACAGATGCCACTTCAAGGCATACAGGCGCCTCGTAGAGGGAGCCCTAGCCTGAGTGATCGTGTCTACCACCACAGGTCTTCTGCGTCCTGTCCAGGGGCCAGACGTGGAGATTCCAGAGGTCTGGTTGCGGGTGCCAGATGGTGCCCCATCCCTGAGAAAGAAGGTCCTTCCTCAGGGGAATTCATCGGGGGGGGGGGCTGTCGCAAGGAGCGTGAGATCCAAGAACCACATCTGGGTGGGCCAGTAGGTTTCTACTAGGATGACCTGCTCCTCATCCTCCCTGACAGAGTCTGTGCAAGTAGGTTCACTGGGGGAAATGCATATTTGCGTAGTCCAGGGGGCCAGCTGTGTGCCAGCGCATCCATACCGAGGGGAGCCTCGGTCAAGGCATACCAGAGCGGGCAGTGGGAGGATTCCTGGGAAGCGAACAGGTCTACCTGTGCTCAACCAACTTGACTCAAAATCAGCTGGACCACCTGATGGTGGAGTCTCCACACTCCCCTGAGGGTAACCTGACATGACAGCACATCTGCTGCGGGTTGAGTTCAGTGTTGCGGAGTGAGTGGCTTGTAGCAACTTGAGGCACTGCTGACTCCAGAGGAGGAGACGGCAGGCAATTTGTGACATGCAACAGGAGCGTAAACTGCCTTGATGGTTGATGTATGCTACCGTCGCTGTGTTGCCCATCCAGACCAACACGTGCTTGCCCTGGATCAACGGCCGGAACCTCCGCAGGGCGAGTAGTACTGCCAACAACTCTAGGCAGTTGATGTGCCAACGCAACCGCAGGCCAGTCCAGGAGCCGGTGGCTGTGTGCCCATTGCATCCGGTGTCACAGCCCATCTTGGAGGCATCTGTTGTAACCACGATGTGCCTGGAGATCTGCTGTAGGGGAACCCCTGCCCATAGAAATGCAAGGTCGGTCCAAAGGCTGAAGAGGCAGCGACAGATCGGCATGATGGTCACGCGATATGTCCCGTGGTGCCATGCCCATCTCGGGACTCGAGTCTGAAGCCAGTGCTGAAGCGGTCTCATATGCATCAACCCGAGCAGTGTGGCTGCCGCTGAGGATGCCATATGCTCCAGGAGCCTCTGAAAAAGTTTGAGTGGAACCGCTGTCCTCCGTCTGAACGCCTTCAGACAGTTCAGCACCAACTGCGCGCTCTCGTTCGTGAGGCATGCTGTCATCAAGACTGAGTCCAACTCCAAACAGAGAAAAGAGATGCTCTGAACCGGGGAGAGCTTGCTCTTCTCCCAGCTGACCCGAAGCCCCAGTTGGCTGAGGTGCCGGAGCACGAGGTCCCTGTGTGTGCACAGCAAATCTCGAGAGTGAGCTAGGATTAGCTAGTCATCGAGATAGTTGAGGATGCAGATGCCCACTTCCCTTAGCGGGGCAAGGGCTGCCTCTGCAACCTTCGTGAAGATGCAAGGGGACATGGACAGGCTGAAGGAGAGGACCTTGTACTGGTATGCCTGGCCTTCGAAGGCAAACCGTAGGAAGGGTCTGTGTCAAGGTAAGACCAAGACGTGGCAATACGCATCCTTCAGGTCTACCGCCACAAACCAATCTTGATGCCGGACGCTCGTTAGAGTGCATTTTTGCGTCAGCATCTTGGACGGGAATCGGGAAGGGCTGTAGAACCCTTTCTTTATCTCGGCTGGAGGGGTGAAGGGTAGCGATCTCCGCACGTAAGATAGCAGCATTCTCGCCCTTCACCAAGGTGAAGCAGACACCACTGGACCTGGGCAGGTGCCTGGCGAACTAAATCGCGTAGCCGAGTTGGACGGTCATGGTCAGCCATCACAACGGGTTGGAAAGTGCAAGCCATGCACCCAAACTCCAGGCGAGGGGGACCAAGGGAATGATCACGTCGGACGTACCGGCGGGTGGGGCCTCGTGGCGGGGCGGAGCTCGTGGTGTCACATTGTGGGGACTCGAGCCCCGTGTCCATGCTGAGTCCAGGGACATCAAAGCACTTACCTGGCTCCTGCTGCCCACCATAAGATTGGCCGAGGAGGGGGGAGGAGGAATCTCGTCCCCGTAGTCCACTGGAACCAATCCCGTGTGGGCGTATTTGTGCCACAGTTGAGCGCACAGGGGCGGGGGGTCCGCCGCTGGAGCACCATACCTGCCCAAATGGGACGGTGGTCGTGACGACAGCCGTGCGCACCAGATATATGACCCAGGAGATAAGGGAATCATTCTTTTGTCAGGCTTTTGGGTGCCGCAGCCTCCTGGGCATGAGGTGACAAAAGATTCTCCTCCCGGCCCTCCACCGGGGGATGGAGTGGTCTGTCAACCAGCCCCAGAGAAGTGGGTCTCCTCGCCCCTGGGTCACATGTCTTGGGGGTGCTTCGAAGCCTTTCTTGGGTTCTTAGCGGCCAGCCATGAGACGGGTGGCATCTGCTTCCTGCGGAGGGCTCCACGCCGGAGCTGGGCCATGGGGGCGGGCTACGGCGGAGCCGGTGTTGTTGCTGCAGGAGGACGACCTTGGCAACGAGCAGACAGGGTGCGGGGTCTTAAGCCGCGCTGGGGCAGGATATGTTGTAAGGCCTCCATCTGCTTCTTTACTGCCGTGAACTGCTGGGCAAAGTCCTCGACAGCTTGGCCAAACAGGCCAACCTGGGAAATGGGGGCGTCAAGGAACCGTGCCTTGTCCGCCTCTCCCATCTCGACCCAGTTGAGCCAAAGGTGGCGCTCCTGGACCACCAGGGTGGACATCGCCTGCCCGAGAGACCGTGTCGTGACCTTCATCGCCCGGAGAGCGAGGTCGGTCACCGAGCGCAGTTCCTGCATCAGTCCCGGGTCAGAACTACCCTCATGCAGTTCTTTTAGCGCCTTGGCTTGGTGTACTTGCAGGAGAGCCATGGTGTGCAGGGTGGAGGCAGCTTGTCCAGCGGCACAGCAGGCCACAGTCGTCAGGGACGACGTACCCCTACAGGCCCTGGACGGGAGCTTCGGGCGCCCGTGCCAGATGGCGGCGCTGTGGACACAAGTGCACCGTGAGCACCTTATCCACCTGGGGGATCACCGAATACCCCCTGGCCACTCCACCGTCAAGGGTAGTGAGAGCGGGGGAGCTGAAAGACCGGGACCAGGCAGTAAAAGGTGCCTCCCATGATCTTGTCAGCTCCTCATGCACTTCCGGGAAGAAAGGAACGGGGGCGGGGCGTGGCCGTGGGTGGCACCCCGAGCCCAGGCACCAATCGTTGAGCCGCGAGGGTTCAGGGGAGAGTGGAGGGTTCCACTCTAGCCCGACGCTCGCGGCCGCCCGGGAAAGCATGTCCGTCATTTCCACGTCTGCATGAGACTGGGCGACTGTTCCCAAAGGAGGAAGCCCAACCGAAGCCTCTGCGTCAGACTGAACGAGCCCGCTCTCCGATGCTGTGCTCAATAACTCATCGTCTTCCCGAGCTCTGAACAAGAAGTCGAACTCACGCTGAGACGAGCCGGTGGCCTCGTGCGAGAGCCTGATCGAGGCAAGCGAGCGTGCTGGGGAATGGGAGGTCCGTGGGGGGATACCCGGCAGAGGTGGTCCCATTGATGTCCCCAAATCACCCCCAGTGCTAACCGACATGGTCTCAAACCCGTAGGTAGAAGGACCGGTGTGGGGAGCCGCTGGGGTGGCTTGCTTTGTTACGAAAGCAAGCCGCGACTGCAACATTGCCATGGTCATGTTCCCGCAATGAGGACATGACTCATCCACGAATGATGTCTCCACTTGGACAGTGCCCAGACATGTAAGACAGCGATTGTGGCCATCAGAAGCGGAGAGATAACGACCGCAACCAGGAATAACACACAAACGGAAAGGCATCTTTAAAAAGACATTCCATGTGTGCCGCTCTTTTTGTGAATGAAAATATACTCTTTTAGAATATACTCTCTTATTTTCGCTCTGCCGAAGGGCCCAGGGGCGTTCTCTGCACTCGACGGGTGCAGAGGGGGAGAAGCCGCTGAAATACGCCATAAGTCCAGCAGTTTTGAGGTGCGTCTTTGGAGGGAATTGAATTCAGTGCACTGAATACAACCACTCGGCTCCAAAGAGAAAATATGAATGAGTGGTTGCATACCAGCTCCTTTTATACCCGTATGTCCGGGAGTGTGGCATGCAAATTCCACTCCCCAATTCTCATTGGCCTTTTTTCAAAAAAGCAGAGATGTTTGGGGCTCCCAAAATTGACCTCTAGTGTCACTACATCGACACAACGAGTGAGTGACAGATAGGGAACAATGACGTAACATACAAAGAGACTGTGTGATTCACCGGCATCATGATGACAGGTGAGGTAGCATAATTAAAATTACACAGTTATGATTGTTTAACTACAAACTTTGAGACTGTATATTATATTTGACCCTCCAGTGCTGGAACAGGGCTAAAACAAAGTGTGGATATAGGTCTGACTATGCGAGACTGTAGTTTGAAGTAATCACTTTTCTTTGCATGATACATTGACTGCATTTATATGATAGCCTATGTCGACGTTAGCTAGATAGCCAGCTTTATCAATAGCTGTTAGCTAAATATGGTGGATGATGACAGTAGCTGTTTATAAAATAGACTGTACAATAAAAGTGATTTGATTTGATTTGATTTTGATTACATTATAAATATGTTGACTATTCAGTATTGATGTGATTCCATCATAACTGTCATTTTGATATATCGATGCACTTTTGTTTTATAATAATAGAATGTATATATTTTCTGTATAACCAAGTTACGTTACACTAATGAATGGGTCTTTTTGCATTATCTTAAACATTGTCTAGCATTCATTTCATGTGTTATTGTAGTTTAGCTAAAATGACACAGATCAATCCTTATGGCACTATATTTCACATGTTGTCAAGTTAACACAGCTGTTGTTGCGGCGGACGTCCATTCATTCTTTCATTGTGGTGTTGGGATTTTGAGGAGAGCATGTATGATTTCGTGAGGACATGCATCAATCACTATATCAGTGTGTTACTGAACGTTAACAAACTGCAGAAAAGTCATAAAGACAAAGAAAGCTCGAACAAAACCGGCACGCTGTTTCTACCAGATGCAGTTGAGATTTCATCTATGCACAAACACAACATTTCGAGCAAAATTATCAGTCGTTTTAGTGGAGTACCTGAGTTTGTTCAGCTTCAGATGTGTGTGCTTGTCATCTTGTCACCCTGCATGTTGATATCAGACAGACACACTGAGGAAGAGCTGTGAAGTTCTCATACTTGGGTATGTAATCGCTTTTTCAAGTTTTCTGATCGGATGCTTATTTACTTTTAAATCTACACGTAAGTTTAAACATTTGTTCGGCATGTGATTGACTGGTGAGAAGTGGTGCTTTGCTGCTGTCTGGGATGCATCGGGACGCTGTTTTAAACTTCAAATGTGATGTGGTTTTTGATTACCTCTGTTTGTGTTTTTTGCGATCCAATCACAAAACATTTTGCACCCCATTTACAACTATATTTAGCGCTGACCTCTGCGATCTGATAATCCGAAATGCATCATATTATTAGCTGTAAAACAAAAAAAAAAACAGGGTCTTAAAATGACTGCAGCCAGAGCTAGGGAATGCTGTAGAACAACTTCTGGCAGAAGTCCCACTCACATTCGTTTCCCCAGTAAGACCCCCAGGAAAAAGGTGTATAATTTATCTTTCATAGAATAATTCCAAACTCCAAATGCAGTTCCATAAAATAACTAATGGAACTCCAAAAGTAACTTAAAGAAATATTCCGGGTCCAATACAAGTTAAGCTCAATCGACTTTAACATTTGTGGAATAATGTTGAATACCACAAAAATTTACTTTGACTCTTTCCTCCTTTTCTTTAAAAAAAGCAAAAATCGAAGTTACAGTGAAGTGCTTACTATGGAAGTGAATGGGGCCAATTTTTCACGCTAAAATACTAACTGTCCTGTTCCTTCTACAGTATATCAAATGCAAACATAGTATTATTGGTGCTAAGCTGAATCCCTCTCCCTTGGCTCCTGCAAGGCTCTGATAGTCTCTTGTACTCGCTTTATGAGGTCAGATAGAGGTCTGTTGCTCTTGTAAAAACGGCTTCAATTATTCAGTGAAGTCAAGTCCTGGTTTATCTCCCACTTGTTCTCGGCCCTGAGAGGGAGGGTGGAAGAGAGGGGCATTGTGGGCTCCTGCCTCTAATTACCAGCCTATTTACATCAGCAGCTTTAGATATAAATAACCCAACAGCTGCTCCGAGTGGGAGGAGGAGAGGCAACAAAAAGTGAGGAATTGTAGAAATCTACTAAAAAACACACAAAAAGCACTGCCCCTCTCCATCATCGTGATGCGGCTGTTTCTGTTGCTTTACCCCAATGTCCTAACCAGGCACAACATGGCAAGTTTCCAGTGACAAGGAATGTTTCTTTAGGTTTAGTATTTAGGGCTGCTGAAATTAATACGTTATTTGATATATTTAAATATTTTTGATGCTATTTCTCAGGGCTCTTTAGTGTTATTGCTATCTGGTGGCATTTTCATGTTTAATGAAGTTGGGTTGTAAAGGTTACATACTGTGCATCAAGTATGAATGAAATTATTTGTAAACATTTTTATTTGATTTCATTTAGTTTTGGTGTCATGAAAATGTGTTTAAGACACTGACCTAGACCAGTGGTTTTAGTTTAATTTCAGTTTTTCCAATCATGTTTGTTATTTTATTTTAGTTAATCAAAATGTTCAGTCCTTTATTTTTCATTTTACTGTTTGTTAATGAAAATAACATTGGTCAATCCACACTGAAAGTGAAAATCTGAGTATATTTGATTTTCAAATGAACACAACAGTGACCTCCCACTATTTCAAAGGCCTTGGTTCCATAAGTATTTTTCTCATTTATTTGCTCATGAGGAATAAAAAAAAAAAAAAAAAAAAAATGTTTTTCGAAGCCATAGGCCATATCAACCAGTTCAAAAATTAATTACAAAATTACAACATTTGATAAAATAAAATAAAAGTATATTAAAAAGACTACTTTCAGAGGCACAGATTTCATTGTAGTGAGAACTACTAGATATGTTAGATAAATTATTATGTAACAAACTTAATAATGCATAAAAAATAGACAATACAATTACATTTCAAATAATTACATTCCATTTTCTCAAACATTTTCACAAATAGTAGTGTCGACTGTGCATTTATCTAGCTCAACCATTCAACCCTGCTGCCAATCTAAGAAAAATAAATTCAGATCCAAAAATATTTCTTAAATTTATGGGAATAAGTTTTTCAATTACAAATCAACATTTGATCCCAAACTAGCTAAAGTGATAACTTTCCAAATGATTGATAGCTAAATTTAAGGTAAAATCTGCAAGTCCTTCTTGCGTGGTTTATTATTATTATATTTATTTATATATGTACTTTCATTATTTTATGTGGAAATTAACTAATTATCCTATGAAGCATTAGTAATGAAGTAATCAAATACAAAAATGACAGTAAAATATACATATTGGTTTGACAATTAAACACACTTAAAAAAATAAAAAATAAATAAAATTTGAAATCATTCTGATCACTTGTGACTTCTAAAGAACAGTAGTAACCTTACTGTTGTGCCAAGTGGAGTGATATTTTGGACCAATGATTTCACTGAGTGTGGAGCTACCCAACGCAAGCCGCAGAAATAGAAATCCAGCGAAAAAAATGTCTTCTTGTTTACCTCGTCTCTGCAGTGGCTAGTTTGGACACAAACGTGAAACAGAATTAAACGCATTGAAGAGATCACGTTATCATGTCACATGTGTTTGGACACTGTTCAGTAAAATGAAATGTTAGTTTAAGGAGAAAATTTGTTTTTAGAAAAAAAAAATTTTAAATACATGTTCCAGTTCCTTGACTGGAAATGATAATACAGTAATTAAATTGAGTCCATGTCCACACGTAAATGCATCATCCACACTAGAACAGCATTTTCTTTCTCCAAAAACTGAATGTTTAGAAAACGCTCTCCATTACCGCAACCTTTGGAAACAATGATGTTAGGAAACCGAAAACTGAGTTTTCAAACCAAAACGTATTAGTGTGGACGTGGCCTGATATTCCTTACAGCATTGTACCATCTCCCCTTGTGCCCTCTAAAACTAATTCCGGCTAACTGCCAATAATGCATTAACATGCATTAACATCACCTGGCCCTCCACTGTGTTTGAAAGCCTATGCTGACACATTAAATGTCTATGGCATGTAGTGTGCCTATTTGTAATAAAAGCCTAGCTGAGTGTTCTCCCCCACTCTGTGATATGCCTCCAAGGGAGAGCTACAGGCACCATTTAATGCCTGTTTGCATAAAACTATTTTAAACAGGCTCAAATTGGGAGGTGATTATATGGACGATATGGGACCTGTTATAATTACTTCAAACTGCTGTGTTGGTGATAATCTATGGTAATTGCGAGTTCCTGGGCTTGAGCGCTACATGTATTGTCTTTATGAGGAAAGAACAAGATACACATCCTCAGAGATACATAATGTGTGATCCTTTGCATTGTAGAGGTAATTGTTTTGTCTTGTCGAAAACATCAGGAAAATGCTGTCAATGTGTAGTCCTTATGAACATCATTTCAAACTTCACTCTGATTTATTCAGAATTAAATTAGATATGATCAGTTTTATTGCATTTGATCATGTTGCTTTAAATGGCTTAAAACCACTTATGCAAACCGTAAAGTAACTATTGCGATTTAAAGTAGATTTTTTACAGTGTATTTTCTGAAGAATGGAGTGGTGCTCGTGTAAACCCGAATTAGCAAACCCAAAGTATAAGCAATCAAAACAGTCATGCTTACCTTACCAAGCACCACTAATAAAAACACTCAAAAGTTGGCCAATTAAATTTAAATTGTCCTGCATTCAATGTTCTCATTTGAACAAATTGTGAATGAAGCTTTGATCTTTTTCTTTGTTAAGCAATACCAATTACTGTGATTGCCCTACATTAAGGAGACACACTTGACATTAATTACAAGAGAAAAAAGGAGATCATCCAATTAAGATAATAAATTGCATTGACCGCCACCCAACAAATACTGATTTATTTCTAAATCTGTTATTTTACGAGACTGGGATGGCTTTATACATGCTCTCTGTCCAGGTGACAATGGCGTCAAGTGGCTCTCAAATCAAGTGTGCTCATTTACCAATTGAAGGACATGTTGATCATTATCAGTGTGCCTTAAATCTCCTGCATTAACAAACAAGACTCCAAGGATAAAGGAAGAATGAACTGGAGTGGATCATCCATTTATGCACATTGAGGGCCCCATTTTAAGTGCACTAGTGCTAAGCACAGCACTATGCTTTAAGTTATATGTGCAAAGTTAGTGGGCATGGCCATGAAGTTTTGGTATTTTCATACAAGCATGCGCTAAGTCTAGGCGCAAGTGGGTTTGGCGAAATTGCGTGAACGAAAACGCTAATAGGCTGTTCAAGTGCAATTTAATTCTGAGGTTTTCTCCAGTTATTGAACCATCTGCGTCCTATAATATAGTCCATTTCCTCAAGCACCAGCAATATAAACAAAGACAGCACATTCATAAGAAATTGGTAGTGTAAATGGAATGTATGCAATGAATCAGAAGTATAGAAATACAGACTTACGTTCTTTTGTGCATTAACTGTGTCCTTGTTGAATGTCAGGCCTATATCTATAACAGTGACACGCTCCTTTAAGACGCATGTACAATGTGGGTAAGGATTTGGATTCACGCTCCATTAAATTATAGAGAATCTAAGTATTAGGGATGTGCAGTGAAGCCATTATCTGTATTTGTATCTGTATCTGTTCATATGACAAAATTATCTGTATCTGTCTCTGTATTCGGATAGAACCGTGTGTGTGCGGGACTTAAACCGGAAGTGCGTCAAAACTAAATAAAACGCCCATTTTTAAGTGTTACTCTTACAAGTATAGTTTCTGTTAATAAAATATGTCTTGTATATGCCTTTTCAAAAAAATACCCTAATAATAATAATTATTATTATTAATATTATTATTATTATTATTATTATTATTATTATACAATTATTATTTTAAAAAAATACTATTTTTATTTTATTTTTCTTACCAGATTAAGCTGAATTTGTAGGCTACATTAACTGTGGAATATGTTGTGGTTTCTCCTGGTATTTCTGATATTAATATCTGCATTAAACAGAATTTTTGTTTGTCTGTGCATGTATAACAACATTATTCTGGAGGCAGGAGGTGTCAAGCAAAATGTGAAATGTCAAGCACACATTTTGCAGTGAATAATTCAACAAATTAAAACATTAAAATAAATTATAGTAAAATCAATATAGCCTATAAACAGGTGAAAGTCCTATAAGTCTATTAGGAATTTTTATGATAGGACACCATTATTTATTTAAATACTACTACTACTACTACTACTACTACTACTACTAATAATAATAATAATAATAATAAAATATATAGCACCTTACCAGAGTTCAAGAACACTTAACATTTTCAAATTTAGCACAGTTTAAAGAAGAAGAAGAAAAAAGACGGAGCATGTTTCAATTCGTTTTACATAAGGAGGAATATTCCTAATAGACTAATACTATATGGAGCATTTTAACTTTTTTTCGGAATAAAGTCTTAACCAGATAATTTCCTTAATAGCTGATGTGAATATAAATGTGGTCAACTTTAAAAGACGGATAGATGGGCTCCGTGAAATCATCACTTCAATGTTCAGGAACTTAACATTGCGCTCAGGTTTAGGCTATAAATAAATACATGAGAATCACGTGTGAATCATGTAATACATTTACATAGACATTTCAAAAAGTGGAAATTGTATATGATGTCATATCTTAGTTAATGTTACACTTGACAAGCTCCAGATGCGCACAATTAACAGAGACTGAAACAGAGTTGAGACAGCGCCAATCCAATCTGAAATCGCAATGTGCGCATTTTCATTCATAAGGTTTAAACTTTAGAAATATTGGCTGCACAGATTCATGAATTTGTTGTAATTCTGGATATGTTTATTTAAAATGTCGCTTCATCCTTGTGCTTTTTGAATAATCAGTCATCAAAACAAATAACGGATTCATCCGAAAAATATTTGTAAGTCATTATTTCCAAATAAGGTATTCGATTTCGGACACATCCTTAGTAAGTATTATTAATCATTTTCATCTACTGTCACAAAAATCATGGCTAGTTTTAACAATGTTTGTATCAGCACACACTTCACTTCTACCAGTTGATTTTGACAAATGTAATACATTTTTTTTTACCAAAAATATTTCTACATTCAAATTACACTTCAAACAAAATGAAAATATAATCAAAATAACAAAGTGGTAAAACAAATAATATAAAATCCACACATTTTACCTTCTCCAACTTCTTCCACCAGCCTCTTTTGCAGTAACTTAAAAATCACTCCACGACAACAGATGGAAAAATATGTATACAAATTAGATCATAAATACAATTGTAAATGTAAACTTAATAATAATTGAAAAATAAACATGACCTATAGATAGTTTAACACAAATCTCATAAAATGTTGTTTCATAAAATGGCTTCAACAGTAATTGTCAGTGAAATAATTTGATGTTTCAGTATATTAACATACAACACAGCCACAGTTTGCGTGCATACACCCACAGAAAGTGCAAACACTCCATGGTCGCTTGTGCTTTGCACTGGCAAGAAAATTGCACTTAAAATTAGCGCTCTCATGAAAATTGTATAAGATGTAGCGCACAATTGTAGCGCTGTGATTTGCGCACTCACGAAAATAGAGCCCTCAGTCGCTTAGTCCACTTAATTAAATACAAAAGAGATGTTCACCAAACATAATAATAATAATACTTCTGTCAAAATACATTCATTATTTCTTCATGTCTTTCCAACCCCATATGCTATTTATTTATTTATTTTTCCTATGGGAAAAGAAATAGATTTTTTGAAGATTCTTCAAACTCTTTTTCATACTGTGACAATACATACTGTCCACATCTGTCAAGCTCCAAAAAGTAAAAAAATAAAATAAAAAAAATAGCACATAAATCATAAGAAAAAAAAAAAAAAAAAAACATCTTTAAAAAAAAAAAACAACAACAACTCTAAATTCAAAAAACAAAGTTAAAAATAAAAATAAATAAATAAGTAAAAGCAAAGTTGTCCCCATGACTATGATTATGGGGAAATCTAAATTTACAGTTATTTGTTATTCAATGATAATCTTCAGTTCTCAAATGTCATTCTCCATTCCTTATTTCGAACTGGCTTGTTGGCAAGGTGGTTGCTAGGCAGCTAGGGTTTTGTGAGTGGTTACTATATATCTGTAATACCTCAATAAGCCACAGTATTTAAGTTATCAGTGTGTGTCTGTAGCACAAAGGTTGCCAAAGGTTAATTTAATTAATTGAATTGAAGAAATGTTTGAGTTCTTTTGTTGAGTGAAATCTTTTGATTGCAGACTTTGGTTTTGGGAAATCTCAAACACAGTTTGAGACTTTGTTGAGATCTCAGTTTATTATTATAATTGTATAAGCTGTCTATTATTTAATTTCATTGCTGTCAAGGAGGAGCTTCATATGGCTTCAGAAGATGCAATAAGACGTAATATAGCACACCAGTCTTGACAGCTTGACAGACATCACTATGAACTGTCAATGTATGGAAAAGAGCAGCGTAAAGATTCTTCAAAAATTATCCTTTTGTGTTCCACAGAAAAACAAACCATGGAATACATGTTTGGAACAAAATGATGTTGAGTAAATAATGACAGAACTTTCATTTCTTAACTTTACAAAATAAGCAAAGACAAAGCAAGTACATTTTTATGGAAATTAAGGTAAAAAATAAGGCAAAATGAGAGCGGGACTAGAGAATTGTGTTCTAGTTTAAGGATGCCAGGTAAACGCAGGGTGCATTTCAAAGTCTGGAGTAGACGATGTGTTTGTGCATGCATGAGGGAGGGAGGGATTGGGCAGCACCCTGGAAATTGCTGATGACAGGATGCTGATTTTGCTGATGCAGGAATCGGAATACAGTCCCTCCCGTTGTCTGAGAATCCAGTGAGGGTGTTTGCCATATGTTCGTCGTTTCCCAGGGAAAGGAATCAGAGGATAAAAGTGACAGCAGCTATGAGTCCTCTCAATATGTTCAAAGCCCATATGAAAATTAATGTACACAAGTCTTCAACAGAGGCCAAATTTAGATCAAAGCCAGAACAGAGGAGAAACTTGCAGATCACAGAAGGAGAGTGAAAGAAACAGAGCGAAATCTGATTTAAGTTGAGCTGTACTGTTTGGGTGAACTGATGGAATTAAACTTACAAAATAAAGATGCTGAGAGAAATTTCTATCTCTGAAAGTAAAGAAAACATGATCTGAACAGCCAATAACAATAGCTTTAAATTCAGGTCACTAAACCATCAATGCTTCAAGTCAGTCTGTTGCTAGGGTGTTACTAAGCGGTATTACTGCTTTGGTATTCTGGGTGGTTGCTAGGCAGCTGCTAGGGTGTTGTAGATGGTAACTATAGTCTGTACTGTACTGTAAGCTACTGTAGTCTTTTTTAAAAGGTTAATTCACCCAAAAATAAAAATTCTCTTATCTTATCTTTATTCAGCAGAACACATTTGAAGAAAATTAGAAAAATATCTCAGCTCAGTAGGTTATTAAAATGCAAATGGATGGTGATCAGACTTTTGAAGCTCCAAAACAAACAGATAGTCAGCATAAACATCATCCATACATCTCCAGCAGTTAAATTAACAACACGGAGCAACACGATAGCTTTTGGTGCAAAAAAGCTAAATATTTAAGTACTTTTAACTATAATACATCGCTTCCTGTCAGCAGTGGAATGCACGTGTGACGTAATCACATTGGCACGTGAGACACACGAGAACTGAACACAAGAACATGTGCGGCACACGGAAGAGCAGCGCTGTTTACAACCGAGTATGAGGAACGCTGTACAGCTTAGTTGGTTTTGGTTTAGATCTGTATTTGTATCTGTTTCTTTACTCACATTGGTGCATTTGTGTGCTTATCCTGGATGTCTCAACCGAGAGGAGAACGTGAGATTGCGTCCGTAACACGCCAACACGATTATGTCACACAAGAGACCACGTGAACTTGACACTCTCGTGAAGCTTACCGGATGGTTTATAGTTAAAAAGTACTAAATATTTATCTTTTTTCGCACCAAAAGCAATTGTGTCACTTTAAAAGACATTAATTTAACCACTGGAGTCGTATCGAGGACATCTCTGCTGACTGTCTGTGATTTTTGAAGCTTCAAAAGAGAACTCACCATACACTTGCATTTTAAGCACCTACTGAGCTAAGATATTTTTATAATTTCCTTCAAATGTGTTCTGGTGAAGAAAGAAAGTCATACACACCTGAGATATCATGAGGGTGGGTAAATGATTTTAATTTTGGGGTGAACTATCTCCTTTAAGTCTGATCACTTAAAGTAATACCTCTAAAAATAATCCACACTATTTGAGGTATCATTCCTGTTTGTGGCAAAAAATGGAGCGAGACGTGTAATATGTTAAAGTTTAATTCGATTTGAACCCCTAACTAGATTTATGGATGGACAGATAGTATAGCGTAGATAATTTGTTCCTGGAAGAATCTGATGAAAAATGTTTGAGTTCATATTGAAATCTTTTCATTGCAGACTTTGTTGTCTCAGCAAATCTCCAACACAGTTTGAGACATTGTTGAGATCTCAATATATTTATGATCTCATAAGCTCTCAATTAAATCTAACTGATGTCAAGGAGGAGTGACTGAGATATTAAAGAGATCTCATTTGTGATTTTTCTTTCCTATAGGAACTATTTTCACTCACCTTGAATGCAGTGCAGTTAGTCAGGCTGAGATCAGCCCACTCTGCCTCTCTCTCCTCCACCATCTGGCCTAGTTTCTGTCATATCCTTCTCCAGGAGAGGCTGACCTGAGCAGGAAAACTCAGCAGGAAGCAGCTGCCACCCTGCGCTCACATGCAATGAATCCACACATAGTGGCAAAAGTTTTGTTGGCAAAACAAGAACAATGCACCATAGATTTTTAGGCTGTTGAATACTAAATGTAATTTAAAAAGTGAGCTGCTTTCATTGCCATCTGTTCCCTGGACAAAGAAAAATTGCTGGATGTAATTAAAAATAATGACTTTTCATACTTCTAAAGGGTGTGCATAAGGTTCCTTTTGCATTCAAAGAATAAAAAGAAATGAAAGGGATATAAAACAGCTGTGCACACTTTCTTTAATCAGAGGGGCTTGATTTCAGATTTGGCATTATGATTTCTAGAGGTTGACATTCCTCCCTTTAATGAGCCTGTCGATTAACAAGAACAACTCTCAAATTTTGGGTCTGCTTCCATAGCAGACCACATCAAAGCGTCGAACACATTGTTTGCTCCTCGCGCATCACTCGTCATGCTAATTTCAAAAAGAGGAAATTACGATTGGTTAACAGCAAGCGTACGGCGAATTAATCTCAATGTCTCACCCATGGCCTGCATATTCATATAAATATAACATGACTTGTCACCACTCCTGAAATGTATTAGTTTTCCACCTTGGCAAATTAAGAGTTCCAATTTATGAATATTTTAGCACATGTGCACTCTGCGGGACATTTATCACTGGCGTCGCTGTTCTAAATAGAATAAATGAGCAGTCAAGCTGCCGCATTGCTGGATATTCCAGTGGACAGATTAATGAGAGAGCGCTAGCGGCGGGGCAGCCAGGCAGGTTGGGCCTCCCTCGGAAGGGGAGAGGTTGGAAGTACTCAGAGGGGAGGACGGTGGTGAAGAGACATCTTTAGACATCCTCACACTTGTCCAAAACAGAGAGCCTTGCCTAAAATGTTGCACTAAATGTTGCAGAAATGTTGCATGTAGGACATTTCCATAGCTGTCTAATCTTCCATTACTGGCTCTGCCAATTTGCACCACCCCTAAATGGCATCTGCTTTTTAACATTACTGACATAATGGCAAAGAATGTCATAATGTCAAAAAATGTTGTGAAGCCAAAAAGAATGTCGTAATGTCAAAACAATGTTGTGAAGCCAAAAGAATGTCGTAATGTCAAAAGAATGTTGTGAAGCCAAAAGAATGTCGTAATGTCAAAAGAATGTTGTAAGGCCAAAAGAATGTCTTAATGCCAAAAGAATGTCGTAATGTCAAAAGAATGTTTGTAACGAGGAGGAGGGTGTGGCCGGGCCGTGAGGGTGCGCCCCTGGCACTGAGTTGGCCAATCAGCAGGAGAGGGATAAAGGGGAGCCGGAGATGCCAGTTCAAGAGAGAGAGAGAGAGAGAGATGCATGCGAGTTGTGTGTGTGCATCAGTGTTTTATATTGTGTTTCAGTTGGAAGTGTCTGTATTGTAATTAAAGTTTGTTGAATGTTCATCCAGTTCCCACCTCCTTCTTTCCATTAAGAAGAGACCTTTTATATTGGTGCCGAAACCCAGGAAGGAGGAAGAGCACGCTGTCCTGTGAGTACTCACCGCTACCATCAACCTGGGGGTGGAGGAGCCCACTGCCATCCGGCAGGGGACAGAGGAGCTGCTGCCGTCCACCAGAGGGCAGAAAAGTCTGGCCTGAATCGGGCGGTGGAGTAGTGTGACAAGGACGAGGGCGTGGCTGCAATGTCAAAATAATTTTGTGAAGCACAAAGAATGTTGTGAAGCCAAAAGAATGTCGTAATGTCAAAAGAATGCCGTAATGTCAAAAGAATGTTGTAATGTCAAAAGAATGTTGTAATGCCAAAATAATGTCGTAATGTCAAAAGAATGTTGAGAAGCCAAAAGAATGTCATAATGTCAAAAGAATGTTGTAATGCCAAAATAATTGGTCAAAAGAATGTTGTAAAGCCAAAAGGATGTCGTAAAGTCAGAATAATATTATAATGTCAAAAGAATGTCGTGAAGCTAAAATGTCACATTGTCAAAAGAATGCCGAAAAGCCAAAATAATGTTGTAATGTCAAACGAATGTCGTATTGTCAAAAGAATGTCTTGAAGCCAAAAGAATGTCGTAATGTCAAAATAATGTCGTAATACCAAAAGAATGTCTTTATTACGAAACAAATTATGTAATGCAGAAAAAATGCTGTAATGTCTGTCAAAAGAATGTTGTAATGACAAAAAAAAAAAAAAAAAAAAAATTTCAATGTTAAAAGAAAGTTGTATTGCCAAAAGAATGGCTTAATTCCAAAAAAAAAAATTATGTAATGGAGGAAAAATGTCATAATGTCAAAAGAATGTTGTAATGTCGAAAGAATGTTGTGATCTCAAAATAATGTCATAATCCTAAAAGAACGTTTTAAAGTCGATAGAATGTTGTGATTTCAAAAGAATGTCCTAATGTCAAAACAATTGCATAATGTCAAAAAAAATTGTAATGTTGAAAGAATGTTGTAATGTAGAACAATGTTGTAATGTCAAAAGAATATTGTACTTTCAAAAGAATGTCATAACACCTAAAGAATGATGTAATGTCGGAAAAAAATGTCATAATGTCAAAAGAAAGTCATAATGCCAAAAGAATGTTGTGATTCTAAAAAATTATGTAATGCCGAAAAAAAAAAAGTTGTACTGTCAAAAGAATGTCCTAATGGCAAAATAATGTCATAATATCAACAGATTGTCATAGCGCCAAAAGAGTGTCGTAATGTCAAAAGAATCACGTAATGCGAAAAAAAAATGTAATTAAAAAAGAATGACTTGGCTAACAAGGTATCATGTCATTATTTTACATTCTGCTTTGAGCAGAAGAATGTTGGCATTCAGGCATCTTCCAAAAGAAGCTGCAACCACGCAGAACGACGTTCCTAAAGTTTACTTTAAAAAATCCCATATGCTGTGGGAGCCTGTAGCATCACTTGACAACAGCCTCTGTGGTGACTCAAAAATGCATGCCTTATTTCACATACTCCCACCCAAAACTCCTGGCACTGACAAGTGTGAGATCATTTAGGTAAAATCTGGCAGAGGATTTGAATCTTGGACTCCTTCCATATTGCGAATCTCTCCACATGCTTGGTGTCATCCTCAAGGTTTTGCCTGCCTAGGGGAGTTAGAGCCCAAGATGAGAGAAGAAGCCCTCTGTGGTGGTAATTATTTCTGCTGCTTCCTTTCGGTTCCGCCCCGGAATGCACACCTAGGCGACTGCTTGCCACTCACCTGGCTTTCTCTAACACATCAGAAGGAGGATGAGAGCTCACTCTCCTCTGAGAGAACCGCAGAACCACCCGACTGTTTGTAAACCCTGGCAGCTGCTGCGGCAATTAGCCATGCGCTCTGTACTTTTACAACAATGCAATCCTCCCTTATCCCCACAATTAGCTCCTTAATTGGGTCTAAACAACCAAGGCGGAACAGATAAATAAAAAAGGCGAAGAGAGCGGAGCGGCTGGGTGGCTAGAGCTTGAGAAGCCAAATGCTCTCCCTCAGCGGCCTTTGGCATTTTGCCGCTTTTGGAGGAAAGGCGATGGAAAACACAGTGGAGAAAAAAAAACTCAGTTTGAAGCCTCATATTCAGATTGACATATCTTTGCCCTTTATTTTCTCATCTAACTATACAGTTTTGTGAAATGCTAACATTTCATGTGATGGAGGTATTACGTGACTTTTAAACACGCATACCTCCAGGCTTTGCCGAAGAAGGTTTATTTTATGACACACTTGACAGACAATAACATTGTCCATATATATCTTCATATATGGATACCGTATTCTAATCTCAAATTAATTATTTAATATAAATTATACAGGTGCATCTCAATAAATTAGAATGTCGTGGAAAAGTTCATTTATTTCAGTAATTCAACTCAAATTGTGAAACTCGTGTATTAAATAAATTCAATGCACACAGACTGAAGTAGTTTAAGTCTTTGGTTCTTTTAATTGTGATGATTTTGGCTCACATTTAACAAAAACCCACCAATTCACTATCTCAAAAAATTAGAATATGGTGACATGCTAATCAGCTAATCAACTCAAAACACCTGCAAAGGTTTCCTGAGCCTTCAAAATGGTCTCTCAGTTTGGTTCACTAGGCTACACAATCATGGGGAAGACTGCTGATCTGACAGTTGTCCAGAAGAAAATCATTGACACCCTTCACAAGGAGGGTAAGCCAAAAACATTCATTGCCAAAGAAGCTGGCTATTCACAGAGTGCTGTATCCAAGCATGTTAACAGAAAGTTGAGTGGAAGGAAAAAGTGTGGAAGAAAAAGATGCACAACCAACTGAGAGAACCGCAGCCTTATGAGGATTGTCAAGCAAAATCGATTCAAGAATTTGGGTGAACTTCACAAGGAATGGACTGAGGCTGGGGTCAAGGCATCAAGAGCCACCACACACAGACGTGTCAAGGAATTTGGCTACAGTTGTCGTATCCCTCTTGTTAAGCCACTCCTGAACCACAGACAACGTCAGAGGCATCTTACCTGGGCTAAGGAGAAGAAGAACTGGACTGTTGCCCAGTGGTCCAAAGTCCTCTTTTCAGATGAGAGCAAGTTTTGTATTTCATTTGGAAACCAAGGTCCTAGAGTCTGGAGGAAGGGTGGAGAAGCTCATAGCCCAAGTTGCTTGAAGTCCAGTGTTAAGTTTCCACAGTCTGTGATGATTTGGGGTGCAATGTCATCTGCTGGTGTTGGTCCATTGTGTTTTTTGAAAACCAAAGTCACTGCACCCGTTTACCAAGAAATTTTGGAGCACTTCATGCTTCCTTCTGCTGACCAGCTTTTTAAAGATGCTGATTTCATTTTCCAGCAGGATTTGGCACCTGCCCACACTGCCAAAAGCACCAAAAGTTGGTTAAATGACCATGGTGTTGGTGTGCTTGACTGGCCAGCAAACTCACCAGACCTGAAGCCCATAGAGAATCTATGGGGTATTGTCAAGAGGAAAATGAGAAACAAGAGACCAAAAAATGCAGATGAGCTGAAGGCCACTGTCAAAGAAACCTGGGCTTCCATACCACCTCAGCAGTGCCACAAACTGATCACCTCCATGCCACGCCGAATTGAGGCAGTAATTAAAGCAAAAGGAGCCCCTACCAAGTATTGAGTACATATACAGTAAAAGAACATACTTTCCAGAAGGCCAACAATTCACTAAAAAGGTTTTTTTATTGGTCTTATGATGTATTCTAATTTTTTGAGATAGTGAATTGGTGGGTTTTTGTTAAATGTGAGCCAAAATCATCACAATTAAAAGAACCAAAGACTTAAACTACTTCAGTCTGTGTGCATTGAATTTATTTAATACACGAGTTTCACAATTTGAGTTGAATTACTGAAATAAATGAACTTTTCCACGACATTCTAATTTATTGAGATGCACCTGTATAATTAATTATATTATATAAATTATGATTTAGCAATTTTATACCGTTTTCTATATCTGTGAACAAGCACATGGGTGAATCTCCCCAAACCTTTCAAGAGCATGTCCAGGTCATATAAAAAATGACCCGGACAATCAAAAGAAAGAAATTAAAAATTGCATTCTGTTTATACAAAATAAAGTATAATTTTATATTTTTATAAAGTAAACAGTATATATAAGTTCAGTGATCACTTTATTAAGTACACCTGTACACCTACTTATTCATGCGATTGTCTAAACAGCCAATCATGTGGCAGCAGTGCAATGCATAAAACCATGCAGATACGGGTCAGGAGCTTCATTTATTGTTCACATCAACCATCAGAATGATGTGATCTCACTGATTTTGACCATGGCATGATTGTTGTTGCCAGACAGGCTGGTTTGAGTTTTTCTGAAACTGCTGATCTCCTGGGATATTCACGCACAACAGTCTCTAGAGTTTACTCAGAATGGAGCAAAAAAAAAAAAAAAAAACATCCAGTGAGTGGCAGTTCTGCAGACAGAAACGCCTTGTTGATGTAAGAGGTCAACTGAGAATGGCCAGACTGGTTCGAGCTGACAGAAAGTCTACGGTATCTCAGATAACCCCTCTGTACAATTGTAATGAGCAGGATAGCATCTCAGAATGCACAACATGTCGAACCTTGAGGCAGATGGGCCACAACAGCAGAAGACCACATTGGGTTTCACTTCTGTCAACCAAGAACAGAAAACTGAGGCTGCAGTGGGCCTACCATTTGTGTACCTCAGCAGAAATCAAGATTCATCAGACCATGCAATGTTTTTCCAGTGTTTAACTGTCCAGTTTTGGTGAGCCTGTGTCCTCTGCAGCCTCAGTTTTCTGTTTTTGACTGACAGAAGTGAAACCCAACGTGGTCTTCTGCTGTTGTGGCCCATTCACCTCAATAAAGTAATACCTAACAAAGTGGTCACTGACTATATACTTTATATTTTGTATCAAAGAACTTGCAAGATATTGGTTAGTCATCATTTATTTTGATTATTTATATATGTCTGTTAAAATGTTTTTGTTTTTTTGCGGAGAAGTCCTAACCTTGCCCCCACCAATATCCGAGCCTGTAGGCTGAGCAGCCTGCCAGGAACAACTCGGGACACCTTTCTCCTATCGCGTGAATTTTCAGGAAGTAAAAGAAAAATAGGTACTGCATTAATTGCGTTAATTTAACTCTAATAATAATGCGTTAAATAAAAAATATGAATCGCAGAAATTAACGTGTTAAATTTCCCAGCCCTATAAGCAGGGTTGGGGAGTAACGGAATACATGTAACGGGAATTCGTATTTAAAATACAAAATATAAGTAACTGTATTCCACTACAATTACAATTTAAATCATTGGTAATAAGAATACAGTTACATTCAAAAAGTATTTTGATTACTGAAGAGATTATTTTGCATTTTATTGTCATTTGTTTCATTTAATATTTAGTCCTTTCAGATGGAAAACAATTATACATATAAATAATGTGATCCAAAGTGCAACTGAACAGTGGTGAAACACTTTCTTATGATGTGTTACATTCATACGAGCAGACACAGAAGTAAGTTTGAAGTAAGTTTGGAGCACAAGAAACAGAAATAAACCTTGTGTAAATTGTCAGCTTTACGCTAAGCAAAAATGCTATTTCTAGCCATTTTAAATGCACATTACCAGGCACGATCATATTTTTTTATCAAGAAAATTCACGTTTTTTTTTTCTAGTAAGACCTTTGAAATAAGGGCAAAAATCGTATTCTTGATAATAATTTTTGTATTGTTTTCCTGTAAAAAATCTAAAAATCCTTATAACAAGATCAATTTGATTTATCTTGTTTTAGAAACAACGCTGCATAAGATATTTTGTTTTTCAGAGAATGTATTTTTAACGTGTATTTTGTCTTACTGTACTGGCAGAGTTTTTATAGTCAAAACAAGTTAAAAAATCTACCAGTGCTGAAGAAGAAATCCAAAGTATTTAGAATACATTACTGATTTTGAGTAATCTAACGGCATACATTACAAATTACATTTTACAGCATGTCTTCTGTAATCTGTAGTGGAATACATTTCAAAAGTAACCCTCCCAACCCTGCCTATAAGTATTCATACATCATGGTACTATTTGCTGTACAGCATTCAGTTTATGCTTTAAAAAAAATTAAAAAAATAAATAAATAAATAAATAAAAATCATTGCATTGCAGATTTTATTTTATTTGTTTTTTTATTTTTTTGTAATAGAATAAAAAATACAGTAACATTTTACAATAAGGTTCTATTAGTAAATATTAGTAAATACATTAGGTATGATGAACAATGAGCATGAATATATTTTTACAGAATATATTAATCTTGGTTAATGTTAATTTATAAAATAATATAATTGTTAATTCAGTGTTAATATAATGCATAGTTCTTGGTAGTTCAACATGCATTAACTAATGTTAACATATACAACTTTTAACATAAAAGAAAGTATTAGTATATGTTGAAATTACAGTAACATTAACCGAGATTTAAAAATGCTGTGAAAGTATTGTTCATTGTTAGATGATAACTAAGTTTGTTAACTAATATTAACGAATACAACATTATTGTAAAGTTTTAGCAAAAATGCCCTGACACTTTATGGTAAAATGTTGGGGGAAATGTGCCTAATGCTCAAAAATATGCAATGCCAAATATCTTATCAGTAGGCTTAATTTTCCATATGTAAAATATAATTTATTTCTCCCTATTTTTTTTTTTTTTTTTTTTTTTTTTGTAACTTAAGTGAAATATGACCTGGACATTTTTATTTCATCCACTTAACAGGTTTTGGCTCTGCAGAAGTATTATATTAACAGTGGATCACTTTCTACTTTTGTTTCCTTGTGATTATAACATACTAGTAGCTTCAGTCATTTCACTTAATATCAGTCTTCATCATCAGTCACTTTACACTGTCACAGGTTAATGCTGCAACATCCGTGCTGTGTAATATGAAAAACAATTTTGTTACAATGCATTAACAACAGCAGAACTTGTCCACGAAACACTACTACTACAAGTTCTATTGCTTTCATAGCAGCCTTTTCTTGTCCATTTATTTCAGAAGAACATTTTTTTTTTATTTTTTATTTTGACTAGTGGTCGCTCTCAGCAGGTAGAGTTTGAGGTGTGTGTGTCAGCTGTGAGTGTTGACAGCAGCGTCTGGCCCTCACACACATCACTCCAGCAGGGGAGCCCAGCAGCAGCGGACAGCATTTCTATACCAGCACCACACTCTGTATGCAGCCTCCACAACATTACACACACACACACACACAGAGAAACTGCTTATAAAGTATACAGGCACCATCTAGTGCTTTTCATTGGCAAAGACTTACAGTATGAATAAAAATATACACTACATTATAAAAACATGCACAAGATAATGGTGTGCACTTTTTATGTTGAAGCTACTTATTAGAATCAGAATCAGAATGAGCTTTATTGCCAAGTGTTCTCACGTACACAAGGAATTTTTTTTGGTGATAGGAGAAACAAGTGCACACAGAACATTACAGTGAGACAGAATATAAAACAAGGTAAGAGTATAAATAGACATACAAATAATAGGACATATAAAAGAATGGCATATGTACATGTGCAAGTGGTAATGTATGTGCAAGGTAGGGGTATGTACAGTTATTTAAGTAAATATGTGAATTTACATATGTACAAGAGATATGTATTTACATTATTGCACTATGGTGGAGTCCTGAGGCAGTTTAATTGTTCATGAGGAAAATGGCCTGAGGGTAAAAACTGTTCTTGTGCCTGGATGTCCTGGCGCTCAGTGCTCTGTAGTGCCGGCCAGAGGGCATCAGTTCAAAGAGGGATTGGGCAGGGTGTGTGGGGTCCAGAGTGATTCTATCTGCACGTTTCCTTACTCTGGAGATGTATAGGTCTTGGAGGGTGGGCAGGGGGGCACCAATAATCCTCTCAGCAGTCCTGACTGTCCGTTGTAGTTTCCTTCTCTCTGATTTGGTGGCTGAACCAAACCAGACAGTTATACACTGGCAGCTAAATGTTTGGAATAATGTACATATTTTGCTGTTTCAGAAGAAAATTGGTACTTTAATTCACCAAAGTGGCATTCAACTGATCACAAAGTATAGTCAGGACATTACAGATGTAAATAACAGCACCATCACTATTTCAAAAAAGTGTTATGGATCTTAACCCCATTGAGCTTTTATGGGATCAGCTAGACTGTAAGGTGCGTGAGAAGTGCCCGACAAGACAGCCACATCTATGGCAAGTGCTACAGGAAGTGTGGGGTGAAATTTCACCTGAGTATCTGACAGCTAGAATGTCAAGGATCTGCAAAGCTATCATTGCTGCACGTGGAGGATTTTTTGATGAGAACTCTTTGCAGTTTTTCAAATTGTAATGGGCATTTTTCACATTAATAATGTCCTGACTATATATTGTGATCAGTTGAATGCCACTTTGGTGAATAAAAGTAACAATATCTTTCCATAAGAGCAAAATCTGTACATTATTCCAAACTTTTGGCCGCCAGTGTAGATGTACACAGGACAGACTCAATGACTGCCGAGTAGAACTGTGTCAGCAGCTCCTGTGGCATGTTGAACTTCCTCAGCTGGTGAAGGAATTACAACCTCCTTCACAATGGAGTCTATGTGGGTGTCCCACTTAAGGTCCTGAGAGATGGTAGAGCCCAGGAACCTGAATGACCCCACTGCTGCCACAGTGCTCTTCAGGATGGGGGGGGGGAATTCTCCTGAAGTCCATTATCATCTCCTCTATTTTGAGCATGTTGAGCTCAAGGTTGTTGTGACCGCACCAGACAGCCAGGTGATCAACCTCCCATCGGTATGCAGACTCGTCACCATCATGGATGAGGTCGATTACCGTGGTGTCATCTGCAAACTTCAGGAGCTTGACAGTGGAGTCTTTTGTAATGCAGTCATTCGTGTACAGGGAGAAGAGCAGTGGAGAGAGAATGCATCCCTGAGAAGCACCAGTGCTAATAGTGAGGGTCTCGGATATGTGTTTCCCCAGTCTCACTTGCTGCTGCCTATCTGTCAGAAAGCTGGTGATCCATCAACAGATTTGGGTGGGCACAGATGGCTGGGTCAGTTTGGTTGAGAGATGATCTGGCTTGATGGTATTGAAGGCTGAACTGAGTTCCACAAATAGGATCCTTGCAAAAGTCCAGGTCTGTCGAGGTGTTGTAGCATATAATGCAGTCCCATGTTGACAGCATCATCCACAGACCTGTTTGCTTGGTAAGCAAACTGAAGAGGGTCCAGCAGGGGTCCAGTGATGTCCTTCAGGTAGGTCAAAACCAGTCTCTCAAACAACATCATGACCACAGACATGAGAGCGACAGGTCTATAGTCATTAAGTCCTGTGATTTTGGGTTTTTTGGGGACCGGAATGATGGTGGAGCATTTGAAGCAGCAGGGAACTTCACACTGCTCCAGTGATCTATTGAAGATCTCTGTGAAGATGGGGGCCAGTTGGTCAGCGCAGACTTTCAGACAGGCAGGTGAAACACCGTCTGGGCCTGAAGATTTCCTAGTCTTTTGTTTCCGAAAGACCCACACACATCCTCCTCACAGATCATAAGTGCAGATTGAGTAGCAGGAGGGGGGAGGAGGGGGGTTCCAGGAGGTGTTGGTGTGTGTGTGAAGTGAAGATCAGAGCAGGGGAGGGGTGTGAGACTGGACTTTTCAAGACTGCAGTAAAACACATTCAGTTCATCAGCCATTAGTTGACTCTCTACAGAGCTACAGAGAGGTGTCTTGTACTTGGTGATGATTTTTAGGCCTTTCCACACAGATGCAGGATCGTTGGCTGAAAACTGGTTTTTCAGCTTTTCAGAGTAGCTTCTTTTAGCCACTCTGATTTCCTTAGTAAGCGTGTTCCAGGCCTGGTTGTACAATGTTTTATCCCCACTTCTGTAAACATCCTCTTTGGCATAATGAAGCTGTCTGAGTTGTCCTGTAAACCATGGTTTATCATTATTGAATGATAAAAATATCCTTGTAGGGATGCACATATTCTCACAAAAAAATATATATGATGTCACAGTATCTGTGAGCTTATCCAGGTCTGTGGCTGCAGCTTCAGAAACACTCCAATCAGTGCCATCAAAGCAGGCTTGTAGTTCCAGCTCTGCTTCATTGGTCCATCTCTTTACAGTCCTTACTACAGGCTTAGCTGATTTTAGTTTCTGCTTGTAGGTTGGGACAAGATGAACCAGACACCTAAAGCTGCACGTGGGACAGAGCGATATGCATCCTTTACAGTGGTGTAGCAGTGGTCCAGCAGTGGTCCAGCAATATATTTCTTTCCCTGGTGGGGCATGTGATGTGTTGTTTGTACTTTGGCAGCTCATGGGTGAGGTTAGCTTAATTAAAATCTCCAGAATAATGATAAAAGTGTCTGGGTGTTGTTGCTTCGTGTCTGTGATGTGATCAGCCAGCTGTTGGAACGCTGCGTTCAAGCATGCTTGTGGGTGTGCCTTTCTGGCCCCGTCTGCCGGCAGGTCATCCCCACCTTCCTGGATCTGGGAGGGGACAGGGGGAGGGAAACAACAATAACAAAAAACATGGTACTTACACCATAACGGTGATTATACCCAACTAAAACAATACTAAACATTTAAAAAGAGAGGGAAAGGCCAACGCGGAGCGGCAGCGGGAGAGAGAGAGGAGAGAGAGAAAAAAATTAATTACCTGCTGGTTCTCCGATACACCATAGCCTGCTCCTCACCCACTCCTCCACCCTCTAGTGGATGACAGCCGTGCTTGGAGGCAGTTTTTCATGGATGGAAGGGGTCTCCCCCGCCCCTGGCAGCGGTTCTCCCGCTCCAGGCAGTCGGCCAGGAGCCCTTCCCCAGCCTTATTAGGGGCCGGGTGTGCAGAATCACGACCCGGCCCCGCCCTGCCACAAGAATAAATGAGGAAAACTCCAGCGGCGAGTAGAAAGGCTTACATTTATTTAAGAGCAACTCTGAATTAGGACAGCACATCTTCTTCAACGCTGTTGCATTTGTACATCAACTTTCATTGATGTAAAGGCATGTTCCACTGCCTCTCGTTTCCCCCGATAACTCCGCGATATGATCCGCTCTGAACAGTTGAAAGCCCGGCAGATTTAACATGCCATCCGGGATGGCTTCACTCAGCCAGGTTTCTGTGAAACACAGAGCAGCGGAGTTAGAAAAGTCCTTATTTGTTTGAGTGAGCAGAAGCAGTTCGTCCGTTTTGTTGGCGAGGGAGCGGACATTTGCCAGATGAATACTCGGCAGCGGAGTCCTTAGATAGCACATGATCATCTCTGAGATGTCTGTATTAGATCTTTTCATCTGGAAAGCATCACAATCTAATTAACATCTGCTAAACATCTTAAAAAGATCAGATTTACAAACATTCTAAATCATAAACGTCTCAAAGATATCTGCTGAATGTCTTATTGACATCCGAGAGGAAACGTCTTATAGACATATTGCAGATGAGCAAACAACCTAAAAAATATGTTTTCCAGATGTAAACACACACATTAAATAGACATCTGGGTGATGTTTGTGTGCTATCAGGGAAAGCCGCGTTGACGAAACTTCACGAGCACGCCGGCACGCTTCCCTCGTGTGCGTCTTTTGGATCACTTGTAGAGCACCGCTGCACCTCCAACTAAGATGTCTAATAAAACATCAGAATAATCAAACACCAGCAAAAAATTATTAGGTATGCTCTGCTGAATATTCAGCAGTTCATCCCTAGTGAAACTGATCTGGAAAGAATGACAAAAAACATGACAAACAAACAAAAGTAACAAAAATACTAGAGAGCTCCACACTGAAGCAGCCATCTGCAGCACCATCTTTTTAGCATCTTACTTTCCCAAACAGTGATCTATCTATCTGTCTGTCTATTGTCCTAGCAACACCTAGCAATCAACCAAAACAGTTAGCAGCAGCTTAGTAACCTATTTATCATCTGTCTGTCCATCTATAATTTACAGTTTTTCTCAGTCGCTTTGGCTCATTTTTGGAAACAGTCTTAACATTCTCTAAACTTTAAGTGCAATTGTCACAACTCTTTTATGGGACATCACAACTGTATTGCATGTCTGCAAAATGTAGTAACTCACCCAAAACATTGAATTCATGCTTCAAAACCTAGTTATTGTGTCAGTAAATTGGCCAATGCTGCCTAAATGAAACGTTTTTTGTCATCGTGTGAGCCGTACTGGTCAAAATGTTTAGATGTTTTTTCACCATGGCAGTCAACCCTGGAAATATTTGTTATATAAAAATTTCATTTTTGTTCTACTTTTTTGTTGACACTGACTGCTTACTGTACTATACAATAATGTCAGTTTTGTCTAGCTGAATGCGATTGTGTATCACACTGAGCTTTTTAGATACCGATTTCAACAGTAGGTAAAAGTTTACTGGGAAAAGTCAATACTGTATAATACTGTAGTACACAGAAAAAGGATATGCACATTTATATGTATACAGTAAATGTATTTTTGTAGCAATGTGTTACATGTAAACAGAAAATTCAAATTTGCATGTCCATTTTTATGCATTTCTTACATGTAAAGTCATATATAGTGAACAGGAAATTTCCACAAAATAACATCCATGCAAAAAAAAAACAAAAACAAAAAAAAAAACCAGCAACAATGAAAAAACCTGTGGTAGTTCTGTAAAAAAAAAAACAAAAACAGTAAATTTATTTTTGTAGCAAAGTGTTACATGTAAACAGAAAATTAACATTTGCATGTCCATTTTTACACATTTCTTACATGTAAAGTCATATACAGTGAACAGGACATTTCCACAAAATGACATCCATGCAAAAAAAACAAAAACAACAACAACAACAAAAAAATAAATAAAAAATAAAATAAAAAAAAGCCCCTGCAACAATGAAAAAAATCTGTGGTAGTTCTGTAAAAAAACAATAAATTGCACCTCCTCAAAGTACATAACACTACAAGTTCCCATCTTCTTGGTGGACATCCTGTCGCTCTTGTTGGTCAGGCCAGAGATTTAGCAGACATCACAAACATTCCATATCATAGATATTTATGGAAAATACATGTATGTCTGACAGATCTTGATAATTGAATGGATAATGTTGCATGTAATGGCTCACACGATGAAAGAATATTTAGAAGTTGTGAAGATTATGACAATTTCATTGAGAATCAACTCATCACTTTTGATCAGCAAGCCAAGCATTTAGTTACTGAGCAAACTGTAGACAATTGTACTTACTCTTTTGCACACATTTTCCAAAACACATGCAATCTGCTTAAATGAATAAGAAATTAAAATCTGGTGTGAACAAGAAACTTATTGTTCAGAGATTTGAACTTATTATTGTGAAAAAAAAATAATAATAATAATAATAATTCTAATTTGAGCCAAAGCGATTGAGAAAAAATATAATTTAGATCTCAAAATATTCAGTCTACACAAGGCTTACATAATCTTCAAGACTTTTTTAGATAATACTTTCATAAAAGCAGTGTTGGATGTAATGCATTACTAAGTAATTAATTACTGTAATTAAATTACTTTTTCATTGAAAAAAGTAAAGTAAGGGATTACTCTTAATTTTTCAGTAATTACAGTTACTTCTGATGTAATTGTGTTAAATACTGTATGGACTACAGAACAATTCTATATAAAACAATAGAGAATTTAAAATCGAAATTTAACGTCTAATGTTAAAATGTATAATGTAAAATGTTTTCTAATTTAATGCAGCCCCCTTAAATTCTTTGGCCAGTTCATGAATAATTAATTTGATTTTATATGATTTAATTGATAGAATTAAAAGAACAGTTTCATGTCTATCCTTGTATTTTTCATCTGGTCGAGGTTGATAAGGGTTTTAGAAAGTAATTAGTAATAAGTAATGTAGTACAGTAATCAGAGTAATTAGTACAGTAATCTAATTACACTGTAGAAGATGTAATTAGTAGTTAGTAATTAATTACTTTTTTAGAGTAACTAACCCAACACTGCATACAAGACACCAGAGTTTGCCTGGACAACCTATTCTATTTATGTTACTGTTTAGATAGAAAGTCTAAATAACAGCTGTTTTCCATATTTAGAGAGCAATGTTTAAAATACAAAAACAGTGTATTGTATGTCATATGTCCTTGTCAATTATTCACCAGAATAATTATTCAAAGAAATCAGCACTTCAAGTTGTGTGGTAACCAGTTTATAATGCAAATGTCTGTGAAGTATTCTTGTGGTGGGTTTTTGTGGTAGGATACACATGCTCAGTGTCTGAATTCTGTCCAGCAGGCGTTATTAATGCTCTACTGAGATCACTGAAATGGACACAACCAACAGAGATATGTTTTAAAAGCATGTTACCGCAATGGAATAAGTTTCATAATGTGATTACCGTAAACAGAAATATGTATTGGTGTTTAGCAAAGTACAAGAAATACTGGAAGGAGAATGATACACCATGTTCAGAATCACTCAGTCTTGTCAGACTGATAGAAGACAAAATACAAGATTTCACTTGTGCTACACACTGTAAACCCTAAAGTTGTCATTACTTGAAATATCAAATTGTCTTAATTAAGTCTCACTTGAAATGTCAAGTTTTGGGCATATAACTCAAATATTTCAGTTCATTGAAATTATGTATCTTAAGATTTTAAGTGTAAAACACTCAAAATTTTGTGAACAAAATTGAGGCAATGTGGAATACCCACAATGCTTTGAATTATTTAATTATGTTTCCTTGGTCAAAGGTAACATCTGGGGACATTTAAAAAGTTGTTATTAAGAATTAATAGAGGTTTCAACTCTTTTGCAGTATTATTTATGTTGTTTTGTTGCAAATAGTTGTTTGGTGTTATGTCACCATTAGGTTGATCAGTGTCCCAAGTTGGACCCTGTTTATACTATCTTAGTTCTCCTTATGCATGTGCAACTGAAGTACAGTCATATGTGCATTTCTGTGAAGAGTTATTTAATAACTGACCTTGAATCAGTTATGATCTTTATTTGAGCAGTGCTAATGTTTGATCTAAAATTGAATTGATTAAATGATTAATAATGGTTGAAAAAAAAACATTGTTAAATCTGAGTTAAGTTTATTTGTGCATCTAGTTAACTCAGTTTATATAGTTAAATTTGTTCTATATGAACAAGTTAATTGAACTTAAATCAGTGGCGGTTCTAGCTTGTATGGCACCCTGGGCAAATTTAAAAACTGCAGAAACAATAAACACTTTTCTGTCTGTTTTTTTGTGATGGTGTGGATATGTAATGCTTGACAAATCTTGTCAAGCATGAAGAAAAATAAAATTTATAAATGATAAATCAGAGTACAATTTGTCAACTTTTTAGACTGTTCTGAAAACCTTTTTTGTTTTTTAGGAGAATTTACAACTTGAATTTAATCATTTAATTTAACGAGTGAATATTTAACCTTTATCTAAGCCTAGACTGAAAACAAAATCAATACTTTCAATAAACTATGTTCAAGTACAGGCCCCTGTCTAGATTATTTAAGAGGAGAGAAAAACAAAGTGTCCCACTTTACCAATATTGGTTGAAAAAATATATAATAAAATAAATAAATATATAAATAAATAAATAAAAATACAAATCTGGGATTTGGTGAAAAGATGGTTTTCAAGGTTTTTATTTATTTTTTTTTATTTTTATTTTTTTAAGAATTAAGTATTTCTTAATTTTTGCTTTGGACTAAGGTAGGAAACATCCTAAGCTAACTTCTTTTATTTTATTTTTGACGATTTCACATTCTTTGTGTATCGCCACCTTCTGGTCGGTGCTGGTCAAAGGTGGAGATTTACAGTAGAAAAGGACTTACTGTAAATATTGATCTGTTGTTCACCCACACCTATCATATCACTTCTGAAGACAAGGATTAAACCACTGGAGTCATATGGATTACTTTTTTGCTGCCTTTATATGCTTTTGGAGCTTCAAAGTTCTGGTCACCATTCACTTCCATTGTATAGACCTACAGAGCTTAAATATATTTCTAATAATCTGTTTGTGTTCAGCAGAAGAAAGAAAGTCATGGACATCTGGAATGGCATGAGGATGCGTAAATTATGAGAGAATTTTATGCACTGTCCCTTTAAATTAAAACACGAGCAGCTGTGGTCTCGCGAGATGCCAAGAACCAATCAGGAACCCGTCTTCATGTACATGTGCAAAAAAACATGGCGGCGATGTGCGAGAGCATTCCTACCTGAGGAATCAAACTTTTACTGAATTTAATATCGCAAAAGTTTGGTGCTAGATTAATCAAGTTATGTATACTGGAACAGTACTGTTCATGTCAGATCAAATAAACCATGACCGACAAGAGAAGCATCGGTGTGCGACTCAAATCAGATGGTGCGAGAGAAAGCCGCAGCAGAACGTCCAAACTTCCCCAGAACAGAATGCAAACAAAGAGACATGTGATCGGACTCCAAGACTCACAATCTCCTTCTTATCACAAGTCATTCAACTATCGTAAAGGTAATACATGCGTACGATTAGTCAGAATGCGTGACAACGAATAAGAATGGCGCTGATCGTTTAAAGCAAATTAAGTACAACTAAGTACGGCTGCTCTACCATGCTGCTTTTGTTAGTGTCATCGTGAAGTCTTTGTTTCATGAGAACATAATGTTGTTGTCATCTTAATTCTCAGATTTTACAACTCCAAAACGGCGGCCAAGAATCAGATACAACAGTTGTTACAGTGGAGATTCACCCAATGAGACTGAATACCTGCAAGACATCATCTGGGATCCGAACTCACCCACTCAAAGCTTAAATGGCAAGTATCACTATAAAAGTATACAGTATTCTGTTTTGATCTCATTCCAGAATGCGACAGATTAAAGTTGGGTGGTATGACCAAAATGTTACATCATGTTATGAGTAATAATTTTAAATCACAATAAGTGCATATATGACAATAGTGTTATTTTTGCTGGAAATTCAGTAAAAAACAGTAACATTAATGTAGCATATACTATATAGTATATATTTATTTACTAATAATATAATAATACATGTATATACAAATAGCATATATTAACATCATAAAATGTGATTATTATAGGCTATTATTACATAATACAGTGAATTACATATGTTACAAATGAAGTTGTTTATTTTCACTATTGATTTGAAACTTGATGGATACATACTAAAATATTATTCTTATCAAATAATAATGACATTTTATATATCTCCCTTGATATTGTAAATATTGTGATTAATTTTGATTAATAGAATTAACATTAAAATACTTATTTTGCATGGGGAATATGCGTGATATATTTTTTGTGTGGGCTACACATCCACTACACATTTGAATTACTTCATTGCCATTTTATACATCAGTAAATCAAGACGGTGCCTAAATGATCAAGTTTACATTGGCCCACTATGCATTGCACCCTGTAATGGCACATTCTTCCTCATCCCGACTTGTTTGAGACACGTCCTGCTCTATATTTTTACATTACTTTGTAAAAATTAGCTGTAATGCCCACAGATATCCACTCAAATGAATCTAACATGGTATGAAACTATGACCAAATATTTGGCGATTTTCTACTGTTGCACTTCATTTATACACTCTCACTGCCCAGCTCTGCTACAGATAAATGTCACTTATTTAATAGTGTATATTT
Organism: Myxocyprinus asiaticus; assembly: GCF_019703515.2. Lineage (NCBI taxonomy): Eukaryota > Metazoa > Chordata > Actinopteri > Cypriniformes > Catostomidae > Myxocyprinus > Myxocyprinus asiaticus. The sequence goes on from NC_059366.1 coordinate 9,108,096, forward strand.
GTAACCCTTCACAGGAAATGGAGGAGATGGCAGAGTCATTGAGATATCAGAAATTGTCAATAGGATTGCACCAAAGGTTAGTGTCAAATAAAGAAAATAATGAGCATATGGTGTGTGTGTGTGTGTGTGTGTGTCATGGTAAGTTTAATCTATCATGCAATGTTTAAGGTTGAGAGGCCTAAAGAAGGGGACTCAGTGCTCCAGTGGATTGGAGACAGTGCCATACCCTGCACCCCAGAGATTAGGCAGCCCCGAGTCAGGAGAATCTCAGCACGGTACATCTCTTATAATCACTGGCATCCTGAAGACTGTTTTTTAATAACACTTTCTTAGCCAATTGGAAAACTAGCCAATCAGAAATGCTCTCTGCCTGCTTTCATGTTGTGATGTTCATGTTTGCTGACGTTTTGGGAGAGAGGGTGTGTGGTTGAAATTAGCAAAACAGCTGAAATCACTTGCAGCATCTTTCAGTTTATGTTTAAATTAGGTCTGTCCGGTATAATGGTATACTTTAGATGAAGTTACCGTGACGTCACACTTCCAGGTTCTTCAGATCAGCAGGTTTAAATGGTGGATATGAGAAGCGCTGTGGTTTTAATCATCTGTTAAGCATTATATAATGTTTGTTAATGTTAATAAAAGCTATTTTAAATGGATATTAATAGTAATGAGCTGTAGGTACTTTTTGAAGTTTTGACAAAGTCAGTTTTAACTTGATTCATTAGGCGTGTATGATTTTGTTGGACATGTAACAGGCTGATAAACACATTCTCACACAACACACTTCTAAGGCCTGAGAGATGTGACATAAAAATGAAAACTACAATTAGACATTCAGAATAGGGCTTTGGTAAGATACCAGCCCTGTTACCTTGGTATTGATACTTAGGCAACGAATAAACAGCCTTAGATTACTGATGAAATTACACTGATGACGACTTGATTAAAAGAACTGTACAGAGTCTTGTAGTTACATTTTCTGTGTTTTCTGTTTTTTAGGTCTAACTTTGAACAAAACATTGCAGTTATTTTGGTCGGAAAGTGCTGCAAAACAGATCTTCACAGTATAAATCAAAACATTTGCTGAAATAAATCTGATTACCTTTGGCACAAGGCTGCTACGGCTGAATCACAGTGTGCTGATATTCAGCACACTCTTGGTTTTGTGATATTTCTTCAGTGGCAATTTCTCAGGGCCAGCAAAGCCTTCTCTGCTGGTGTAACATGCCTAATAAATAAATATTTTTTCATCCTTTCTCATTCACCTTTTTGCATATATATTTACAATCGCTTTCCACTCCTAATTCATCTACAAACGAATAGCAAAAAAATAAAAAATAAAAAAAAGTTTATCCAATCAGAATTAATCCCTCGATGCTTATAAGCAAAGCATATCGGCTGTTTCACAAATCACATGCCGGAAGCCATGCTGGTTACCTGAAGCAGCGCGTGAGTCTGAGCTCCACCCCATCAGGCCTTCAGAATTTCTGCAGAATCCCCCAACAGTGCAAATGAATGGGCATCTAAAGTCAGATTCATCAGCCAATCAGATTGATTTATTTGTACTTGGTGGGTGTGGTCTTTAGTCCCAGTCCAGGCCTTCTAGCTGGCCTTGAGTGATGCAATCACGCTTTAAGTTCTGTACTAAATTTGAAAGTGAAGAGCGCGAGATCTTGCTGACGAATCGGCTGTCATCACTGCCACTTCACCATTGAGAAAGAGATCCTTATGGATTTAAAAACCTGAGATGTTCTGCCTGATCATGCGATTGATTAACTAAACAGGAAAAGAGGACTGATTTTCACCAAGCAAATTGGTAAGTGCTTTTTGCATTGTTATAGCAACATCAGGAGTTTTCTAAGTGTAAATTAGGCTGCTTGAGCATTCAATGTCGGATCAAGTTTTGAAAAGTAACCATGTACCTTGACGAAACAAGATTTATTGCAAGCAAAATTTAAATCGCAAATATTATTAGAGAGCTTTTTCTTTGTATTAGACCTCCTTGGTTCTGGCTTTCGTGCGTGGACGTGTTTTTAAAATGTCAATTGGTATTATTGGTTGACTGCCACGTAATGTAGGATACGGTGTCTTAGGGTGTGTTCACACTTGCAGTTCCGTTCTCTTGGTCCTCTTGGTCCAGACCAAAAAAGAAAATGATACATTTAGTCCTGGTTCACTTAGCGTTCACACTGGCATTTTTAACACCGAAACCTAAAGATACGAAACAAAAGGAATCAGGAAAAAGTCACAACCTGATTGGACAGATTTTATGAAGTATAATTTGCGACAGAACTTGCCGAACATCCAAAACAATGCTAGCTGCTGGGCTAAATGCACTCGTTGGATTTATATATGTATATATGGTGGTATTTTTACCAGCTGAGAACAAACGAAGAGCTAATAAAATGTGTAAAGGAGTCAAAACAGTACCAGGAATTCCTCCGTTGCACACACAAACAAAGATATGCTGCAAGGACGGCTGACGGCGGTTCTGACGCCTGTACCGAACTATAATGGGCAACATAGCTCCTATGATGAGAAGAACCAGGTATGCTTGAGGTCAGCATTAGGCAAATGACTTCCTGTTTTTGGTCCGTTTAGACATCTTTGGTCCATGTTGCATTCATATATCAATCGAACCGCACCAGAGTATCGTTTGGAAGCGGACCGAGACCCACTATTCAGGTGGTCTCGGTCCACTTGCTTGGTGCGTACTAAGGTTCGGATGGCAGCATTCACACTTGTTCAAATGAACCGCACTAACAGAGGAATCGCACCAGAGTTCGTTTTAATCGAACCAAACCTGCCAAGTGTGAACACACCCTTATTCACTGGTGAAAATGTGTTTTCTTAATGGCATGGATTGCACTGAAGGCCTAGACTTAAAATGCATGGGCTGCCACTGTATTTCTTTAATAATAATAATACTAAATATAAAATAATGTACAGTACTGTGCAAAAGTTTTAGGCACTTGTGAAAAATGTTGCATAGTGAGGATGTCTTCAAAAATAATGACAAATAGTTTTCATTTATCATTTAATGTCATACAAAGTCTAGTAAACATAAAAAAAGCTAAATCAATATTCGGTGTGACCACCTTTGCCTTTAAAACAGCACCAATTCTCCTAGGTACACCTGGACACAGTTTTTCTTGGTTGTTGGCAGATAGGATGTTCCAAGCTTCTTGGAGAATTCACCACAGTTCTACTATCTATTTAGGCTGTCTCAATTGCTTCTGTCTTTTTATGTAATCTCAGACTGACACAATGTTCAGTGGGGGGGCTTTGTGGGGGCCCTGACATCTGTTGCAGGGCTCCCTGTTCTTCTGTTCTAATCTTTTCTATTTGCAAAAGTAATGTTTGGGAGTCTAACATTTATATTTCCTATTGACACACTAAAGCTGAAGATATAAATAACCATCTAAAAATAAATGCTTTTGTGAAAAGACATTTGCACAGTACTGTATATGTAAATTATTGGTTTTTATAGAATTATTGCTTCTACTTTGACTGTTTAATAATCACACTTGGCAATATCGAGATTTGAATTTGATTGATTGTCAAATTTGTCAGGGGTACAAGATTGTTTCGGGTTGACAAAACCAAACAAGCAGGCCTTATTGGTACCATGATGCTGCTCATCAACTTTCTTTGACAGCTCAGGCTTTGATCCTGAGTTTAAGATTAGTTCACGCGCTTGTGCACATGGAGTGACGTTTGACACAAACAGCCAATCGCATGAAACAGGGAGAGAGAGAGCGTGATTCAAATTCACTTCCCACTAGAGAGTCGGTGGGATTTACCTCTGTGCTGAAGGCCGATCATTATGAAAATATGAAGAATTTAAATACATTTAATAAAACAAGAAACTGTTACAGTGCTGTGAAAAAGTTTCTTCTGTTTTTGTGTATATCTCATACCAAATTGTTTCAAAAATTCATACAAAATAAAGGCAATCTGAGTAAGCAAAAAATACAGTTTTTAAATGCTAATGTTATTTATTGAATCAGAAAAGGTATCCAATACCAACTGAGCCTGTGTGACTAAAACACAATATTTGAAACTGCATTCAAAATGGGGTTCAGCTGGACTAGACACACCCAGACCTGATTACTGCCATCCCTGTTAAATCAACACCTAAATTTTTCAGCAGCATGAAGTTAGCTAAAAGGTCTCACCCAGTAGCACACTATGCCAAGGTCAAAAGAAATTTCAGAAATGATGAGGAAAAAGGTGATTGAAATGCATCAGTCTGGGAAGGTTTACAAAGCTATTTCAAAGGCTCTGGGACTCCAAAGAACCACAGTGAGAGCCAATATCTCCAAATGGAGAAAATTTGGCACAGTAGTGAACCTTCCCAGAAGTGACCGACCTTCCAAAAGCGACGACTCATCCAGGAAGTCACAAAAAAGCCAAGGACAATGTCCAAGGAACTGCAGGCTGCTTCAGTGGCAGGGGGCGAATTGCAATAATTGAGGGAAACATGAATTCTGCTCTCTACCAGAAAATCCTAAAGGAGAACGTCCGGTCATCAGTCCGTGAATTAAAGCTCAAGCGCAACTGGATTATGCAGCAAGACAATTATCCAAAGCATAGGAGTAAGTCCACTTCTGAATGGCTCAAAAGAAGCAAAATTAAAGTTTTGGAGTGGCCTAGTCAAAGTCCTGACTTGAACCTGATACTGTGGCAGGACCTTAAATGGGCAGTTCATGCTTGAAAACCCTCCAATGTGGCTGAACTAAAGCAGTTCTGCAAAGAAGATTGGGCCAAAATTCCACCACAGTGTTGTAAAAGACTGATCTCCTGTTATCGGAAGCATTTGGTTGCAGTTGTTGCTGCTAAAGGTGGCACAACCAGCTAAGTTTAAGGGAGCAGTTAGTTTTTCACATGGGTGATATAGTTGTTGGATAACTTTTTTGCTTCAATTATATATACACTATATTGCCAAAAGTATTCGCTCACCCATCCAAATAATTGAATTCAGGTGTTCCAATCACTTCCATGGCCACAGGTGTATAAAATGAAGCACCTAGGCATGCAGACTGCTTCTACAAACATTTGTGAAAGAATGGGCCGCTCTCAGGAGCTCAGTGAATTCCAGCATGGTACTGTGATAGGATGCCACCTGTGCAACAAGTCCAGTCGTGAAATTTCCTCACTACTAAATATTCCACAGTCAACTGTCAGTGGTATTATAACAAAGTGGAAGCGATTTGGAATGACAGCAACTCAGCCACGAAGTGGTAGGCCACGTAAAATGACAGAGCGGGGTCAGCGGATGCTGAGGCGCATAGTGCGCAGAGGTCACCAACTTTCTGCAGAGTCAATCGCTACAGACCTCCAAAGTTCATGTGGCCTTCAGATTAGCTCAAGAACAGTGCGTAGAGAGCTTCATGGAATGGGTTTCCATGGCCGAGCAGCTGCATCCAAGCCATACATCACCAAGTGCAATGCAAAGCGTCGGATGCAGTGGTGTAAAGCACGCCGCCACTGGACTCCAGAGCAGTGGAGATGCGTTCTCTGGAGTGACGAATCACGCTTCTCCATCTGGCAATCTGATGGACGAGTCTGGGTTTGGCGGTTGCCAGGAGAACGGTACTTGTCTGACTGCAATGTGCCAACTGTGAAGTTTGGTGGAGGGGGGGATTATGGTGTGGGGTTGTTTTTCAGGAGCTGGGCTTGGCCCCTTAGTTCCAGTGAAAGGAACTCTGAATGCTTCAGCATACCAAGAGATTTTGGACAATTCCATGCTCCCAACTTTGTGGGAACAGTTTGGGGATGGCCCCTTCCTGTTCCAACATGACTGCGCACCAGTGCACAAAGCAAGGTCCATAAAGACATGGATGAGCGAGTTTGGTGTGGAAGAACTTGACTGGCCTGCACAGAGTCCTGACCTCAACCCGATAGAGCACCTTTGGGATGAATTAGAGCGAAGACTGCGAGCCAGGCCTTCTCGTCCAACATCAATGTCTGACCTCACAAATGCGCTTCTGGAAGAAAGGTCAAAATACCCATAAACACTCCTAAACCTTGTGGAAAGCCTTCCCAGAAGAGTTGAAGCTGTTATAGCTGCAAAGGGTGGGCCGACGTCATATTAAACCCTATGGATTAAGAATGGGATGTCACTTAAGTTCATATGCGTCTAAAGGCAGATGAGTGAATACTTTTGGCAATATAGTGTGTGTGTGTGTATATATATATATATATATATATATATATATATATATATCAGCTGTGCTCAAACCTTTGGAGAATTGGTAATATATGTACCATTTTTAAAGAAAACATGAGTGAGCAGGCTAAACACATTTCTTTTATTTCTTATGGGATTCATATTCAACTGTAGGTTATAACAGAATGGCTCAATCATAAAACAAAACATGGCAACAAAGAAAAAAATGAAATGACCCCTGTTCAAAAGTCTGCATACCCTTAGTTCTTAATACTGTGTATTGCACTCTTTTGCATCAATGACAGCATACAGTCTTTTGTAATAGTTGTCTATGAGGCCCCAAATTCTTGCAGTTGGTATAGCTGCCCATTTGTCTTGGCAAAATGCCTCCAGGTCATGCAAAGTCTTTGGTCGTGTTGCATGAACCGCACGTTTGAGATCTCCCTAGAGTGGCTCGATGATATCAAGGTCAGGATACTGTGATGGCCACTCCAGAACCTTCACCTTTTTCTGCTGTAACCACTGGAGGGTCAACTTCACCTTGTGCTTTGGGTCATTGTCGTGCTGGAAAGTCCAAGAGCGTCCCATGCACAGCTTTCATGCAGAAGAATGCAAATTGTCTGTCAGTATTTTCTGATAACATGCTTTATTCATCTTGCCATCAATTTTCACAAGATTCCCCGTGCCTTTAGAGCTCACACACCCCCAGAACATCAGTGAGCCACCACCATGCTTCACAGTGGGGATGGTATTCTTTTCACTATAGGCCTTGTTGACCCCTCTCCAAACTTTTGACAGTTCTTTTCTGCTCCCCATAGCTCAGTATCTAGCCTGCTCAGTGCATCCACGTGAGAGCTGACAAACTCATTGACTATTTATACACAGACACTAATTGCAATTTAAAAAGCCACTGGTGTGGGAAATTAACCTTTAATTGCCATTTAAACCTGTGTGTGTCACCTTGTGTGTCTGTAACAAGGCCAAACATTCAAGGGTATGTAAACTTTTGATCAGGGCCATTTGGGTGATTTCTGTTATCATTATGATTTAAAAAGGAGCCAAACAACTATGTGATAATAAATGGCTTCATATAATCACTATCCTTAAATCAAAATCAATGCCAAAATGTCACAATTTCTGCCAGGGTATGCAAACTTTTGAGCACAACTGTATTCTGTGTTTACTCAGGTTGCCTTTGTTTTATGTTATATCTCATTTGAAGATCTAAAATAATTTAGTATGAAAAATACACAAAAATAGAAGAAATCAGGAAGGGGGCAAATGCTTTTTCAAAGCACTGTATAAAATATGAAAAATAAAAAATTAAATCATGAAGAATTAAAAACACATTTACACCACACCAATGATCACTGTATAATTATGAAGACATTAAATACATTTACCCAGCAAGAAGAAACACTGCGGCTGCTGCGAGAAGTCAAGAGGACAGCTGGAAGCAAATTCTTAATGTGATAAAAATATAAAACAGCTGATATATCAGTGAGTGAATTCGTATAAGTCCACAAGAAGAACACACAGGCTTATTACTTTTATAAGCTTAAAAACTTTATTTAAAATATAAAGTGTTTATATTTAAAATGAAAGCTTAACATAATTTAATACTATTACAAACATAGGCTATTGAATAATTAAAAAGTGAGCACTTGGAATACAATGCAATAGTACTGCAATACTATGACATATTTGTTCTTTTTTTTAAAGATGTATTTTGTGTACCGCTTATATTGAATTTCAAGTGAAATACTGTATGTTCATCTCTAGTCCATGAAACAAAGTCATTTGGGAGGCATTCATCCCTTTTTATGGCCATCTTGTGGAGTGATTAAGCTTTTAATATTTTAAAATCGATCATTATTGGCAGGCATTATACAAATCCATCTTCCTAGCTCTTTTATAGAAAGCCTAATACTATATTGTGTATATTTTCATAGTTATTTTATATTTTATGGCTAGAGTAGGTAAAAGAAAAACAATTATAGTGTATTTAAATAAAATCCAAGACTTCATCTGCCAAAGATTTATATTCAGACTTTCAAATAAATAATTGATCACAAAGAGTCAATTTTATGAATTTCATTTTTGTAATGTGCACTTTGAGACATGGGGGAGTATCTTCATTTTGTCAGAGATGTCACTTTACTCACAGCTGATTGGTTCAGTCTGTTACCCAGAACAAAATTTGGCAAGGAGCAGGTTAGTCCTGCAGCTTATTTTGCTATGGCAATGAACACCAGTAAAAGCTGACCCACCTTCATGGTACCTAAAACCCAGGGTTGACACAAACTAAACTAAAACTTACCTGACTAGCCACTGAAACCAGCTTCATGGTACAGGCTCCTGGTATTAAGAATAATTTTGAGTGATCTGATCTAGGGATGCACAGATACTATTATTTCTCTCCCGATCCGATTCCAAGAACTGAACACTCAGTATCGGCCAATACCGATCCGATACCAGTGTTGTTGTTTGTTTTTTTCTTAATTTAGAATATTTATAACTCACTCTGTGGAAGTGATTGTGGGTACTCTCTTATATGTAAAGAAATAAAAACATCTATCTTCAAATTACTTCATTATAAAAATAGATTACAAACGATTACATAAAATGTGTGTAGCTTATTTAAACAACTTGGTTTTTGAATAGTGTATTGGATAATAATAGCAGCAAAATTAACAGTAATTCCAGTGAAAGTCTTCAGTAGAAAAGAAGTCGGTTCTCTTTACTCGTTTTGTAAACTTTTTCAAAGTTTAAAGTCTTGTTTTATTATTTGATGCTCTGCTGCTGTGGCGCTGCGAGCCCAATGTCTGAACATGTTTAAAGTAGAAAATCGCAAAACAGTTTGGACCCTGTTACAGCTACTTTAGCATTGTTGCATTTCAAACGGATCACCCAAAACGTATCTTTTTCTATAACGAAATTCATTCTCAGTCTCGAGCAGTTTATTCGTGATAACATGCCAACAAACATGAAAGAGTGGCTTGCGCCTGTTTTTGTGCTTATTGGCAATATTTGCAAAGTAAAACAAAAGAAAAAAACCTGAAAATAATAAAAACAGTGGGTAGGCAGATGTGGTTGATGTTTTATTTTAATTTCTAACTATTTTTGTCTCCTGCTACCCAATACTTTGCTCTCCTCTTGTGCTCTTTCTACACTGAACAAAACTATAAACGCAACATGTAAAGTGTTGGTCCCATGTTTCATGAGCTGAAATAAAAGATCCCAGAAATTTTCCATACGCATTGATTAGATTAGGGCCTAATGAATTTATTTCAGTTGACTGATTTCCTTAAATGAACTAAGTAAAATCTTTGAAATTGTTGCATGTTGCGTTTATATTTTTGTTCAGTATATATTTCAAAGGCTGTGGCTCATTGTCGATCTCTCACTCGTCGGGACAGTGCGTACACCTGATGACAAGTAGTTTAGATAGCTAGCTGGTTTGAAATCTGTCATAGCATCTGCGACCTAGTCTCGGCATGTCACAGGAGTTCTCACAATTCACGACCGTTCATCGTGAGATCTGAGACTTCTTGTCACAGAACAGTGTGTACAGTAGGCTTTACCGTATCCGTGCTATTAGTGGTTAGAATTAAACATTGCTTTGTTGTTGTTTTTTTTTTTTTTTTTTTATAAATAACTGACTGTAAATTACAGAGAGGATATTAAAAGAGACATTATTCAATAACAAATGGATTACTTGGATCTCGTCTTTGGAAATTACATGGAATGTAGTCAAACTAAACTTTTACTCTCAACACACAGTGAAAGGATCTCAGAGCTGAACTTCTTTGCCAATTTACTACTAAATCACTGGTGAGTGAAATCTGGAAAATTACCAGCCATTGGGTAATCACAGACATTTTTATCCACATATGCGAGTAATTTATGCACGTTGTGGATGGTTGTGCATAGAATAAAAGGGCGATGGTAGGTTTTTAAGAATCGATATTGGTATCATTCAAATGAAGATTGTGATTAAGCGGGAAATCAATCGTTTTGCCCGGCCCTTACAAAAAGGGCTCAGTTTCAGTCTTTCTCGTGCCTCATAGAAGAGTCTCTGACTGCACAAAGGTCACTTATTTAGAGAACAAATATGAAAGCACAAGTAGTTGAATATTAGTGTTGTCATGATTCCAAAATTTCAGTTGTTGGTACCAATACCAATGAAATTTCACAGTTCTCGATACCAATTTCTATACCACAGCAAAAATGTGCTAACATGGTAATGTGCTACTGAGTGCACTCCTTTAGCCTATTTAAAGTTAAATTTCAATGTAAATAATAAAGTAAATGTATGTTTCCTGCAAGTGTTTCTCAATTGAGCATGCATTGCTTAAGTGTTTTTAAGCAGGGCCCTACTGAAATCAGTTTTTACTTTTTCCCAAGTTCTTTTATTTATTTTTTTATTTTATTTCATCATCAAAACTGTGTCTAATCAAATAAATTATTTAAAACTTTAAAAAAACGTTTAACAAGTAAAAAATAGAACAATTAAAGTTTGCATTTTTAACAAAATTTTATTCAGGAAAAAAGCACTCTTGCTTGTTATATATTGCTTAATTTTACTATTATTATTAATATTCATTACTATTATTAATGTTACTACAGTGAATATAAAATTTTGCTACACCGTTAATATATTTCTGTTGCAATTTCTTACATTTAAGGGGCCAAGCTTTTATTTTGAATCATGCTTTTATTTTGGCATGAGCTTTTATTTTGCTGTGTGGTTTTGACAGAAGCTTCTTCTTCAGATGGATAAACAGTTCACTTTATATGTGATCCCAGTGTGATCGTTAAAGCGCAAATGCTGTGTTTTAAATATATAAAAATATAGTCTACATGTTATACACGCTTCACAGTGGATTAGTGCTCTGCTCTGTCATCTCATACAACGCAAATGATTCTTAATGTCTGTCGAGTTTCCAGTGTATGAGCGGTTACCTTCACACATTCATTTAAAGGATTGCAGCCTTTTGCCAGTTTAATGATCACTCTAGGACAAATCTCGATTTTAATTTGATTTGAGTTTTCAGTTTCAGTGTAATGGGAGTCACAGAGCACATGCTCAAATAAACGTGTGAGCATTTAGAAGCAGTCGTTTGTTAGTTAGACAGCTTGTGTGTTCCGAATTAAGTCTGTGCTCGGTACTACCAGTACTGTGGAAATACTGGTATCTTTGCATCATTTATATTTTCGTACCGAAGTACCGGTACTTTTGACAACACTATTGATTAGATCTAAAGTATTGACATAATATCGTGAGAAAAGGTATTGCTATATATCGATATTTGTTTGTATTGACGCAGCCATGGTTATTTGTATGGCTGTTAGTAGTCAGTGTCATGATTAGTTCATTGAATAGATCATCTATGAATCATAGTTGTGATTTTCAGATTGATTAATGTTATCAGATATATTAATGTTATCTCTGTCCTCTAGGCAGAGCAACGTTGAGGACCTCATGAAACTTGCCAAGCAGTTTGACATCAATATGACTCGTCAGGACAAAGAAAAACGGCAGAAGAGCATAGAAAACTTAAATCAACTCAAGTCACAAAGTGATGGAACAACAAAAAGTACACCAGCATCTGTTGCAATCATGACTGAAGAAGAGGAGCTTCGTGCGCTGTTTGATGGACCCACTCAGCACTTAAGTGGGAGACTAAGCCCACCATCAGCAAACTGCACACCAGAAGGCAGAACTGACCCTGCAGCCCTGGCTGAACAATCAAGTTCTTCAGCAATCAAGAACGCTTCTGCACCTAAAGCAAGTGAGGTGGACTTTGATGATGATTGGGAAAATGATGACCTTCTCAATGACTCTTTTGTGTTGGAGATGACGCAGAACCAAGTGCCTTTGAATGTAGCTGAGAAACCTTGTGCAACTCAGCCCAAGTCTTGCTCCAGGAAATGTAAATCTGTGGCCAAGACAAACTCCTCTGTATCTAACAGCAGAGACATCTGCTTACAGATTCAACAGAGCACCAGCAAAAGCAGCACCTTTACTAGGACATGTCCTGAAGTCCAAACGTCTACCCAGAGCACTTTTAGGCTGAAGCCACAGGATCAAACTACAGAGCAGCTGCTAAGGACGTCGCTTGTGGACCAAGTGAAGCATCAGGCACAGTCGAACGAGGGTAAAACGTCCAAAGATTGTGAAGCATCTGGTCAAACTTCTACTGCTACTTTTGACGGGGTTTCAAAAGAGGACCTGAAGTCTCTGTTTGATTCTGATGGTCTCTGGAATGATGAAGATGACGACGATCTCCTTTGTCAAGCATGCGATGATGTGGAGAGGATATCGGCCAGTCAGGAGGAGCAAAGACACAGCAAGGACTACGCAGAGTTAGATAAATCAAGAAGCTTAACATCTAGGAACACCATTTATGCTGAAACCATGGGCATTAACAGCAAGTCCTCACATGTGTTTGTCCGCTCTAACTCAGTACCGTGTTCCAGTGGCAGCTCTGGATTAAAACAGGACTACGGTGTTTTAGCAACAACTAAAGGGTCCAGCTCCGGAATGGAAAGTTACATTCCTTACTATTATGGACAAGCACAAAACAAATTGACTGAAGTAAAAAATGCCTCCGCACCCAGTCTCGGTTTTGTCAGTGGCACGTCACAGACCATTATGCCACAAAGCATAACAGTGGGAAAGGCCTCTAATTCCCACCATTTCACTTTCAAAAGACATCTGTCTGACTCTGTCACGCTCGCCAACAAAGGTAAGCTTTGTGCGTTGTGGCACCTGTAGCACATTAGCTCTGATATTGAAGTGTAAATTACCAGGGATGGGCATTTTCAAGTAATTTTGTAGTCTAGTACTCAAACAAAAAACTAGTAAACAAGTTATCAAGTACTCGTAAATTAAAAGGAAACCAATACTGACGGCATAAGGGTAATGCACATATATAAACAAAGAGTCTACATAAAGGCTATTGCATTTTTACCATTTCAAATGTTATTATTCAGAAAAACAAGTGGTGAAAGTTGGCTTTTTATAAAATGTGCTCTGTCTGTGTTCAGAGATTTAACGCACATACATACTGGTCTGATAAGCTTCCAAGTTTCTTGTACCGCTTCGCATTTTCTTTCCACCATAGAAGCAGATATTTGTCCGTTGGTTTGCTTAAGTACCCTGTCTTCGACCCAAAACTAAAGGCTAAATATCATTTAACATTAATATTAATATTGTAATATCCCTTATGTATTAAATGAAAAGAGGAAGATACCAGATATGATGCTTATTTATTAACAAAAACAAAACCAGGCTATATAAGCCATGGAACTCGCAATTAGAACAGGGACCTTCTTGAAAATGGAACTTTCCGAAACTTTCCGCTGGATTCATGAGCGCAGTGTACATCCCAGATATGTTAGTTAATGGTGTGTAAGTGAATTCCAAACATTAGTAAATAGGGTGCGTGTGCACACTTATTCACAATTATCATAATCCACGCCCATGAAAACATCATATAAGAAAGGCATATCAGACTCGCTAGTTAATGTGGAGTGTACATGTACAATGCAAGTGAATGCCAAATTTTTTACGCTGCAAAAAGCACATAATGGCAGCTTAAAATTAATCCATACGACTCCAGTGTTTTAATCCATATTTTCAGAAGTGATATGATAGGTGTGAATGAGAAACAGATCAATATTTAATATTTTTTAAATATTTTTGCTTAATTCTTCTCCCTGTCCAGTAGGGGGAAGTATGCATGGAGAATGTGAATAGCCAAAAGCACAAGATGAAGAATGCAAAAGTGATCTGTTTCTCACCCACACTTATCATATCGTTTCTGAAGATATTTACTTAACCACTGGAGTCATGTAGATTACTTTTATGCTGACTTATGTGATTTATGGAGCTTCAGAATTTTGGTACCCATTCACTAGCATTGTATGGCCCAAAATAGCTGAGATATTCATAATTTGTGTTCTGCAGAAGAAAGTAAGTCATATACATCTGGGATGGCATGAGGGTGAGTAAATGATGAGAGAATTTTCATTTTTGGGTGAACTAACCCTTTAACATTGCGCAGAAGCTTAACAACACATGTTTTGTTTTGTTGTTTTGCAGTTTTTATTTCATCTTCTGCAACAGTGAAATGTTCAGCTGCTGAGATTGACCGGAAGAAACAGGAAGCAATAGCGAGGAGGAGATTACGGATGCAGGCTAGCCAGAAAAATGGAGCGCCTACATAGGATACCACAGAGCAGCCTGTACTGTGGCATGAATGTTCATTGAGCTGCTATTCTGTAAAGCTGTGAATCATAAAGCCTGGAGACCTCACTCCAGTCCAGATCCGTTACTAATATATAGTTAACACTATGTCTCTTTAAAGGAAACGTTATTTGAAGATTTCTCATGCTTCTCAGAATAATGTCCTGCAGTGTTAAATCTGTCTAACAGCCAATCTAAATGAATGGAATTTCTCGCACATTACTGTTCCGTTATTACCACCCAGTATTGTCAGTCAGATTAATGGCCGAGCTCTGCAAGTCTTCACACCTTTTGCCAACGTTTGATGAAGCATTTCAAACACGTGCCATTTGGATTATGATTGAAAGGAGTGTGGGCTATGGGCTACATCCTAGTATATATAGTTACAAATGATTGGTCAAAAGATTGGGTCTAGTCTTCTGTACATAGCTGAGTATTACAAAAAAAAAAAAAACTTTCCCATTATAAATAGGGGGAAATACTTCAATTTTTGATAATCAAGCTGGAGATCTTGTTTGCATTTGCTTTGTTGTCTAAGTTCCATATTTTTTTCTGTTAAAAAATATAATTGCGGATATAATAAAGGAAACAAACTAAAAGAAAGAGAAACATATTTTGCATTGTGTATTATTGCATTCAAAGTCTATTAAAACACTTGGAACATTGACTTGACTGCAATCATTGGGTCCCTGTCATTGCCTTACAGTGTAATTATATAATACATCCAGAAATGGCACTTCAGATGTCTAAACTTCATCCATAAAACCTTACATTCTTAACATGTAGTGCTCTCAAAATATAATGTATAATAAAATATCTCTTTCCCTTTATAACCCCTCCACACCTGGTTTATTGTATATGTTACAATGTTAGTCATTGTCTGCCCCAGGGAATGTCTGCATATCATTGGGATCTGGGACCTGGCCCTTCTCATGTGTAAGCCACACAGGTGTGTGTGTGTTTGTACTTTAGTCAAGACATTGTAGCGCAAAGCGGCTCCCCCTCTTCTCCTGTTCAATTACTGTAAATCAAATGCCACAGTAATTTGGCAAGAGGATGAAGACTTTTTTTTTTTTATTATTACTGTGATTATGGTTATGATGATGACTACAATTTATTCCAAGCAGATGATGAAAACGCTGGGGCCCTACAGGTGTTGAGTTCATACAATATAGAAGTTGGTGAAGGATTTTTCTGTAATGTGGCATTATCAAGCTGCTGGAGAACAGACTAATGGGTGTTTCGGTATTTTATGCATCAAAAATGGAGAGCAATTACTGATTATTGTGATGGATCCATGCCATGCAGCGGTAGCGTACTCTGGTATCAAGCTGTAGTAATTACGTCAAATTACTGTGCCTTGGTGCCAGATGCAATTTGCATTTCAGCATACTTGATGGTTTTGGACAGAAACAAGATAACGGCTCGCAGACGCAACCAAGAAGGAAACTCGAACTGTAAATTAAAGGAGTCTGGAGACTAGAACACACTTGTTGCAGTGAGCAGATGTTAATGTGGTGTCTTAAAGCTTATAGTGTACTGTGACCACAGCTCGCTTTTCGATAAACTAACAAAACCTAATCCCTTTCACTCACCTTGTTCTTCAGTGGTGGCCAATGTTGTGTCATGCCCCCACTTACCAAAGTGAAATTATCCTTTAAGAGCTGATGAAAGGTGCTAATTTAACCTTTGACAGAATGCATTATCTGTATGTTATCAGCATCAGGACAGAGTAAGAGTTTTAAAGGTGCACTCAGTAACTTTATGTTTGTGTCATCTTGGACTTACACTGACTCCTATTGGTGTGGATGCAGCATCATTCAAAATCAGTAGTTTTCAATTACAGATGCCATTGTAGCAATTCACTATTCATAATGAGCCATGATCAATTTAATCCAAGAGTGAATGTGTTCAGTAACAATATGGTTACTGAAATTAATGAGTAGTATTCAGCTGGTCACCCCTGCCCCATGTAGAATAAAACGGCTTTTATAAGGTTACTGATATGACTAGATTCCTCATCTCAAGTGAGTGGTCATGATTTTATACATATGTTTTCAAATTACAATTCATTTCTTTAGGAGTAAAACATTTTAATGGGGAAAAAATCATTGAGTACACCTTTAAGGAATAAGTTTACCCCAAAATTAAAATTCTCTTATTTATTAACCTTTCAAGTTGATCCAAACACATATGCTGTATTTGTTATTTTTTGTTTGTGTGGAATGCAAAAGATGTTTTAAACTATATTTAAGGTGCCGGAATTGAAGAAAGAATGGGTGTGATTTAATTTCAAACAAAATCTGACCAAAAAGAAGGGTTTTTTGAGTTTGTTGTGGTGTTCTGAAACTGCTAGCCATCTTTCAAGAAAACTTTGTATTGGCTGTTAAAGGGGTCATGACATGAAGACTAACATTTTGCTTGATCTTTTGACATATAAGAGTTAATTGTATTATAAAAACATACTGTAAGTTTCAGAACTCAAATCTTCCTCACTGTGAAAAGAGCGTTTGTTGAAACCAAGCTGCCAAAATGACTCATTCTCTACTTCCTCCACATTGTGATGTCACACTATGGTAGATGTTTGCATCTGACCCCCACCACAACAACACATCAACGCCTACTTTTCTTAATCACTTCCGTAGCCCGGCCCAATAGCGGTGAGCAGTGACATGGCCAGGAGAGAGCAGGTCAGTCAAGAGCAGAGAGCAAATCATAACAGTGGGTGTTTACTTAAAGGAGAAGCAGCACCAAAACCGTTTCTGAGTGAAGGTGAGAATGAGGGTGAAAAGTTAACAAAACGTTACTAATATTATAACTGAACCTCAAGGAACATATTAAAATAATGTTAAAAAGACATGTCATGACCCCTTTTTTCTCCACTCAGTTGAGATCCGTCAACATGAACACATTAAAGAGCAGAGTTGCCAAGCTGGTGCGAACATAACTACATCTATACGATTATTCACCTAGAGACATTTTCCAAGACCATGTCGTGATTTTTTTAGATTAAGTCTACAAAAGTCTATAAAATGCAATAACAGATGCTAATTGGTGCACATGGCCAAGTAGCATTATTATTAGTATGTTAGCATTAGTATTAGCACCATAAATGCAGAATGTAAACATAACAAATTACACTAAATGATCTACTGCGTATATATATATATATATTACTTTAAATCATCACTGAGTGATTAAAACAGCTTTTTATTGATCTCTTGTGTATTCTATCATAAAATGAGGCATGAGATCATTGATAACACATTTTAATGTCACATTAGCCTTAGAAAAATCTAGAGTTCTGACAAACTTGCCGCAAATTTGCCACTCATTATTTTTGCATGCAATGAGTTTGCGATTCGCGGCAAATGTTTACCAGAAGTTTGCAGCTCTTCACCGGTGGTGGTGAATCTGCAGCAAACCTTTGGCGAGAGTTTGCTGTAAAGCTCATTTGCCTATGAAAATAAACAGTGGAGAATTTGTGGCAAGTTTGCCAGAATTCTTGATTTTTTTTACATGTTGTCTGTTGTCAGGACAGCATGTGCCTCATATTTAAATGCTCCTTTAAACACCTGTTAAGAAGGTGTGGATGGTGGCTGAATGTTCGCAAACAATATACCATTGCTTCGTGTTTCGAATTTGTTTCTAGCTCTTAGCGAAGAACGAAGAATTTCACTGTGATTCTATTGGAGCCTTTATGCAGTTGATGTCCATAAAATGATTGTTCATAGTGACCATGTTTGTCAAGCTCCAAACAAAAGCACTATAAAAATAGTCCTGTTCCTAACACAAAGCTACTGTGTGGCTTTAGAAACTTCAATACAGTAGTCATATGGACAACTTTAATGACTTCTGTCCTTTTTGCAGCTTAACAGACGTGGTCACTATGTATTGTCATCGTATGGAAATAAGCTGAAAAAAAAAGATTCTTCAAATGTCTCCTTTTGTGTTCTACAAACGAAAAGTAAAAGCATTTCTGTTTTGTTTTGTCAGTAGCGGTTCTAGCTTGTATGGTGCCCTGGGCGAAACCCACTTCAACAGCCTCCCCACTACCCCCTCTCTCCAAGATGCCGCCCTGGGCAACTGCCCATGTCGCCCATGCCTAAATCTGCCTCTGCCACTGTGTTTTGTTATCAAGTGAGCAAAAAGTATGAGATAGCATCACACAACAGACAATTTATTGGTATTTCCATGAATTATGTAATGTTTGAAATTACTATTGTTGTCATAGCATCATTCATTGCAGATTACAACACAAAAGTATAACTAATACATAAAACAGTGGTGCAGGGGGCACCAAGGGCTACAGTTGTCATCAAGCTAAATGAACTGTGAATATTTTCACAGTGTGTCATTAGCAGCTTAGATTTGTTTCAACAAGGCTTACCTGAGGGCTCTATTCACTGGCCCCCAGGTATGAATGGGCTAATGGACACTCTAAAGCAGAGCATTCTCCACTCCGCAGGCATCTCACAGCTGAAAGGAGCCTCATGTTTTCTCCATTACAAGAGCATTCCCGTGCAGACAGGTCGGTCAGGAAACTGTACATGGAATTAGCTGAATCCACAGATTTGAATAGACCCCAGTCTCTATTATAGTATGTTTGTCAAAACATTTGTGGGATATACCAAACCTTTGGCATTGCTAAGTGATTTTTGTTTCTTAAGTTTTGATTATAGAGCACGCATTGCATTGGCTTTCAGTTTGTTTGGGCAGCAAAACGTTTTTTTTTTTTGGCTCCTTGTTCTTCATGAGTCAATATTTCTTTAGACTGCAGCCTTTGGTTTTCTAGTGTTTTGAGGTAAAAGTAACCCATACAAGTATATTCCAAGTCTTTTAAAGCCATATGATAGCTTTGAGGAACAGACAAACATTTAAAGCAATAATTCACCCAAAAAATGTAAATTTTATATATATATTAACTGAGGCTAACATTTTGTCTTTTTTGGCTAAGATTTGTTTTGGTGTTCATGGAAGTCATACGGGTTTGGAATAACATTAGGGTCAGTAAATGGTGACAGAATTGTCTTTTTTAGATGAACTATCACTTTTATAAGAAGTCTATTCTCCCCTTGATTTTCTCTGTCTCTCTGTACTACTCTGCCTATTTATAAAATGTGAAATAAATGTAGGAAATCGTGAAATCAATTCTTCACTGAAAACCTTCCCCTCCGCTGCAGCATATATACACCAATCAGCTGCAACATTAAAACCACCTGCCTAATATTGTGTAGGTCCCCCTCGTGCTGCCAAAACAGCGCCAACACGCATCTCAGTAGCATTCTGAAATGCTATTCTTCTCACCACAATTATACAGAGCGGTTATCTGAGTTACTGTAGAATTTGTCAGTTCAAACCAGTCTGACCATTCTCTGTTGACCTCTCTCATCGACAAGGCATTTCCATCCACAGAACTGCCGCTCACTGGATGTTTTTTGTTTTTGGCACCATTCTGAGTAAATTCTAGAGACTGTTGTGTGTGAAAATCCCAGGAGATCAGCAGTTACAGAAAGACTCAAACCAGCCCATCTGTCACCAACAATCATGCCATGGTCCAAATCACTGAGATCACATTTTTTTCCCCCATTCTGATGGTTGATGTGAACATTAACTGAAGCTTCTGACCCATATCTGATTGATTTTATGCACTGCACTGCTGCCACACGATTGGTTGATTAGATAAACGCATGGATGATTGTTGGTGCCAGACAGGCTGGTTTGAGTATTTCTGCAACTGCTGATCTCCTGGGATTTTCACACACAAGAGTCTCTAGTATTTACTCAGAATGGTGCCAAAAACAAAAAACATCCAGTGAGCGGCAGTTCTGAGAATGGAAATGTCTTGTTGATGAGAGAGGTCAACAGAAAATGGCCAGACTGGTTTGAACTGACAAAGTCTACGGTAACTCAGATAACTGCTCTGTACAATTGTGTTGAGAAGTATATAGTCTCAGAATGCTATTCTGAGATGCGGGTTGGCGTTGTTTTGGCGGCACGAGGGGGACCTACACAATATTAGGCAGGTGGTTTTAATGTTGTGGCTGATCGGTGTATATATATATATATATATATATATATATATATATATATATATATATATATATATATATATTAGGGGTGTAACGGTACATGTATTCGTCCCGAACCGTCACGGTACTGACGTCACGGTTCGGTGCATGCAGTCAGATGAAGAATACATCTGAGTCAGTCACAGTCGATCCACTCCAATCCAGAAGGGGACGCACGCAGTAATGCAATGCTGTTTGCTAACCGCCACAACAGGAAAAAGAGCAGAAGAAGGAGAGACCATCTATGCACCAACCCAAAACAAGAATGGCTTCTCCTAATGCACAAGTTTTATTTTTCATTATTCTATTTATTTTGTACTTTTATAACACAAGAGATGCTTTTCAGTTTTGTAGCTGATTGTGACCAAATACATTTTGTTTTTTATCAACCCTACAAAAAAATATGGCCTATGCAAGAGTGCATTCTGTTTACTGCTTAGTGCTTAATACAATAAAGGAGGCTGTACTGTACCAACTACCTCAGGGGGGACTAAATGCCGCTAGGTGGAACAAACTGTAATGTGTGTATGTGTGTGTGTGTGTGTGTGTGTGTGTGTGTGTATTAAATAATAATAATGAACATATACATATTTATGAACATATATATATACATAAACATTTATAATATATGTGTTTTACATATTTTGCCATATATACAGTTTCTGGGCTATTTTTTTTATCTGAACACGAACGCAAATGAGATTTAAGATCTACGACAGAGGGAAGATTATCAGTAAAAAACAACTTCAATTTCAGTCTGTTCCTCAAAACGTTATTGTATGAGTCATATGGACAACTTTGATGATGCATTTATGGTTTGTCATATTCAGTTCTCTAATTTGAAAAGCTCTTTGTTATAGTATAATTTTTTAAGCATTTGTGGCATATGACAAAGCTTTGGCGTTGGTGAATGATTTTTGTTTCTTGTATTTTTCCACAACAGATTATTAGCCATGCATTGCATTGCATTGCTTTGCTTTGCTTTCTGAGTTTATTCTTTCTGCAATATACATGTTCCTGCAGATGGGCTGCAAACCTCTTCTTGGCTCCTTGTTCTGCACGAGTAATTGCTTCTCTTGACTGTAACCTCTGGTTGCTTTTGTTTTTAGTTTTTTTTTTTTTTTTTTCATTCCTTATCTGATTTCTCATCAAGATATTACCCTATCTCATTCTATTAGGCTTGCTGATAAGAACCCAAAGACTAAAGCTTTTTTATTTTAAACATTTCTCCACTGCACAAACATTGTCCAACAATAACCCTGTCACTGCATTCCTTAAGACTACATCTGCCAACACCTTCTCGCTACAATGGCTTCAGCATTTTTTCTTCTTCTTCTTCTTCTTCTTCTTCTTCTTTTTTCTCTGGCATGCCATCATATGGCGGCGTGGGTTGTAATGGTGTGCTGACAGGTTTAGGGTGAGGTAATGTTTTTTTTTATACACCAGATCAGCCCCTGAGGAGCTCCGCAGCCTTCAGCTTTTAATCAAACGGACTTCTTATGAACTAATTGTTGATATAAACATTTAACGAATTGGGCAAATCACTTTGTCATTTCTGACATGTCTTTTCAATGCGCTTGCGGCACATTTGGTTTTGATTGCGTGTGCTGTGCATTCTGTAATGTTGCTAAAACACTGGCAGTGTGTGTGAATAAGGCTTGCTCATGCTGAGCAGTGCTTCAGTTCATTATGTGTTAGAAGACTGCATAAAGAAGTCTCTGATTGAAATTCCAGCTGTCCCTTACGCACACACATACTCCATGGAAAATGCAACCGTGGTCTTCAGCCAGGGCTTCCCCTCTGCACAGAGCTCGGCTCCAGTGCAATGCTTTTCTCTCTGGCTCTCTTTCTCGCTCAGGATGACTGGACTCAGCTCCTCTCCATTGACCATTGTTGGGGAGTAACTAACTATAGTGGCGCTAGTACAAACTTAACCACAGTTTTCAGTAGCGTGACAGTAAAAGTAGCATAGCTTTTCCAGTAACAACATACTTTTCCCATGAAGAATGTTTTTACACAAAATGTTTGTGCATTTCAGCCAAGCTGAGGCAATTGAACGCAACAGTCTGGTTTCGGATGTAAAATTCTCATTTACTTTCTCCATCGGCGAATTGATTTTTAACGATAAATTCTAAACCCTTAAAGACCGACCTACTGTGAGCTCATAGGTTGTTAATTGATGGTATTTGCTTCTGTTGAATCCATAAGTCTGCACTGTTTCAACTTTATTTAAAAAAAAAAAAATTGTTTAATAGCGCAACTTCTGGTGAAGAACTACAGCTCCCATTATCCTGAAAGGAAACAATCCACCAAACAGAGAATCGTGCCAAAAGAGCTCTGCAGTGACCATTTCCATTACGCACTGTGAATGATACAAAGTCAGTCTCCTTTTTTGTGTATACCTGAATATTTTGCAACAGAATTAAAATATATTGTTTTTAAACTTAAAACATACTTAAAACAAAAGTTTGACATTTTTCCATTGCTTTTAATTCAATTGCGTCATTCGCAATGCTTTATGGGATTGTAGTTCTTTCCCTCATAAAAGATATTAAGTAAGCTACACAGTCTTCTACCTTCTAAATTTTTTTGCTTCAAATCAAAATTTGTAATGTTGTGATTCACCCCGGAGCTGGCTGGTTTGGTTCATGGATTAGAACTCTTTTGTGAAGGATTTTATGAAATCCCTATGGAACAAAAATGAATGCAGAAACACTTCTGGAAGATGGCTGAAAAAGTGCCAGGCACTGTTGCGCTCTAGCAGGGATGGATTAACCACCAGGCTGATTGGGCAATTGCCCAGGGGCCTCTAAACCCAAAGGGCCCAGAGCTCTAAATCAATTATTCATTTATTTTGAGATATCTATTATAAATGCACATAAATGTCAGCCTTATGTGAAATACCATTTGTTCAGCTGAATGTGTGCTGGACGACTCTAGTGCGCACTCAGGGAATCTGCGTCTCACAAGGTGCAGCACGTTTATTTGAAGGACTACAGAGAACAGTGTCTGATTTACAAAATGCTTCCAAACACAAAGATAAGGTGCAGTGCTGTATACAAAGCTGATGGTTTAAATTCATATAAGCATTCGTGACAGAATTCGTGCAACAATATAGAGGACTTTAAACTTTTTAAGTCCTGAATACATTTAGTGTTTAATGATAAAGCGAAAGATGCCTTAATACCCTAAATATGTACATGGTAACCTTTTGTAATATTTGGTTAACCGCGAGAGTTCACGAATGGATATTTTGTTATTTGTTGTGAGTCGGGACTCGGGAATAAATAACATTTATTGCCACGTGTAATGATGGCAGACTGGAGAAGGCTGGATCCGGTTGCAGCCTTTAATGAAAAAACTCAAAAGAACTCAGAGAAACACAAAACACTAGAGAAAGAGCAAAACTTGAACCCAAAGCTACATTATAGACTGGACAAACAACAAGAACCAACCAAGCCAGGTAAAACATTAGGGCATTATATACACAAGACACAGCTGGGATGAATAAGAGATAACATAGAGAACAGAGGTGCAACAAAAACCGAACTTCGACCTCTAGTGGCCGCTAGGGAAAATGTCCAAAATATATTACACCATGGATGCATCAAACACAATCTCAGGCAGCGGGGAATAAAGTGCACAGTGAGCTATGAGCCTATATATAAGACCTTGTTTTGTTGTTTTTGTTTGTTTGTCCTGTGTTTAGTAATCTTTTTCCAGTCAGTTTTACCAGAGATGAACTGCTGAGCATTCGACAGCTTATACCAGACAGTCCTGTTTTTGAATATTCAGACGTTTTGCTGGACATTTTAGTTGGAGGCACGGCTTTGTTGTTCAGGAGATGCAGGCGAGGGAGACGAGCCGGTGTGCTGGTCAAACTCCGTCGGCGCGGCTTCATTCATCTTGCGAATCTCCGCTCTCTTCCTAACAAAACGAACGAACTACATCTCCTCACCCACACAAACAAGGACTTCTCAACCTCTTCTGCCTTGTGCTTCACAGAAACCTGGCTGAGTGAAGCCATTCCGGACAGCACGTTACATCTGCCGGGCTTTCAGCTGTTCAGAGCGTATCGCATCGTGGAGTTAACGGGAAAAACGAGAGGCGGTGGAACATGCTTTTACATCAATGAAAGTTGGTGTACAGATGTAACAACGTTAAAGAGGATATGCTGTCCTAATTTGGAAGCGCTCTTTATTAACTGTAAGCCTTTCTACTCGCTGCGGGAGTTTTCCTCGTTTATTCTGGTGAGTGTGTAAATAGCGCCAAACGTGTGTGTGAACACAGCGCTGCAACAGCTGGCTGATCAAATCACAGACACGGAACAACAATACCCGGACTCAGTTATTATTATTCTTGGGGATTTTAACAAAGCAAATCTCACACATGAAGTGCCCAAATACAAACAGCACATTACATGCCCCACCAGAGACGGGAACATACTGGATCATTGCTACACAACAATAAAGGATGCATATTGTTCCATCCCTTGAGCAGCTTTGGGACTCTCTGATCACTCTCTGGTTCATCTTCTTCCAACCTACAGGCAGAAATTAAAATCAACCAAGCCAGTAGTAAGGACTGTAAAGAGATGGACCAATGAAGCAGAGCGGGAACTACAAGCCTGCTTTTAATGCACAGATTGGAGTGTTTTTCACACAGACCTGGACGAGCTCACAGATACTGTTACATCATATATCAGTTTCTGTGAGGATATGTGCATTCCTGCTAGGACTTATTTAAAGTTCAACAATGACAAACAGTGGAGATGATTGTGGACTTTAGGAGGAATACCCCAACACTGACCCCCCTCACCATTCTAAAAAGCACTGTGGCAGCAGTGGAGTCATTCAGGTTCCTGGGAACTACCATCTCACAGGACCTGAAGTGAGAGACACACATTGACTCCATTGTGAAAAAGGCCCAGCAGAGGTTGTACTTCCTTCGTCAGCTGAGGAAGTTCAACCTGCCACAGGCGCTGCTGATACGGTTCTACTCAGCAGTCATTGAGTCTGTCCTCTGCACTTCAATAACTGTCTGGTTTGATTCAGCTACAAAATCAGACATCAGAAGACTACAAAGGACAGTTCGGACTGCTGAGTGGATTATTGGTTGCCCCCTGCCCCCCCTTTAAGAACTATACGCTTCCAAAGTGAGGAAAAAGGCTGGAAAAATCACTCTGGACCCCACTCACCCTGCCCATTACTTTTTTGAACTGTTGCCTTCTGGCCGACACTTCAGAGCACTGAGCACCAGAACCGTCAGGCACAGGAACAGTTTTTTCCCTCAGGCTATCCATCTCATGAACAGTTAAATTGTCCCATTGAGCAATAACTATGTGCAATACACAGTTTAGTCTTTCTTATATTTATCCAACACATCCAACCTCTTCTGCCATTTCATTCCTCTAAAAAAACAAAAAACATTTGCACTGTACATAACAGATTTGTATTTGCACTGTACATAACAAATAACAGATTTGTATTAGATTGCAATACGTGTGTGTATGTGTGTATGTATGTATGTGTGTGTCTATGTGTTTATGTACGTATGTGTATAACTGTTTTTTTATTTTTTATTATTATCTATGTCTTGCTGCTGTTTTTGTATTGTTTTTGTATTGTTGTACACTGGAAGCTCCTGTCACCAAGACAAATTCCTTGTATGTGTAAGCATACTTGGCAATAAAGCTGATTCTGATTCTGATTCTGATATAGCACAATAGGCCTACATAAATCTTCAAATGATAAAATCACATTGAAGTCGAACAAAAATAATCTCTGTCACTGCCTGTAACATAGTAGGTGTAACATAGTTGGCAGAAGGCAATGACAGGCAGACGAAGACGATGATGAAGTGAAAAACCCAAGTGCAGTTTATTTCCAATCGTGATAACAGAAATCCTAACTATAAACGTGAACAAAACAAAACATAAACATAAACATGAACGACTTGACTTGACATAAACTTGAACTATCCAACAAAGTTACATTCACACCTGACAATGGACAATGGCAAACATGAGGGTAAAATACTTGGACATGGGAGAACACATGACAAAGATAACCAATGAACACTAAGAACTCTAAACAAGACAATAAACCAGTGAAAACAAGACACATGAACATGGAGGGAAACATGAAATCACATGACCAGGGGACCACATGACATGAAACAAGAATTAAACTTTCAGAATAAAAGACATGAAATACATACATATTCTTAATCAATGGAAAATGCATAATTCTGCCCGGGCAGGTTCACTTTCCATGAGGCAGCGAATGCTACGGATTATAGGACTTCTTCGGGATGCTTTGATTTTTAAATGATTCAGCATTTAACTTGTGTAATTATTGTCAGCACACCAGAGCAAAAGGGAGAAAAACACACAGTTTATCAAGCGCTGAAACTTTGCCAGGTGAAAAACAATCTGGAATCATGTGTAAGTCACATTAGGTCTTCTTTTTCCATACCTGAACTTCATCATAATGTCGATTTGTGACACCAGTGTTGATAAAGTTTGATGCAGCGCAACAGATGGTGAAACGGAACACAGGTGTGTCGAGATGTGTTAATAAATATTGAAATTATTTTTAAGTTAACGGTGTCTAAAAAAATGCGACGGTCCAGCACAACGAATTGTAAAACAGAACGCTGGTGTCTTGAGATGCGTTTATAAATATTAAAGTTCTTTTAAAATTTGCAAAAAAAAAATTCATTTTCAAAATGCTGAAAAAAGTGAGTTGTGGCACAACAATCAAAGACGTCTGTCCAGTGCATTTACATGGCCTCGACGCATGTGTGAACAGCCCATAACTCGCGATGTAGCCTATCTGAAAAACTGACCAGAACCTGGCCCAAAACCTGTAGGTTTGTCAGGTACCGTCGGACTCAGATCGGGTTGAAGAGCTCTAAACACATGCAGAATAACCAAACAGTGATTTTGGTATTTGAATACCATGCACATCCCTATTAATAACGAATGATTTTGGATCGGTTCATAATTAAAAAGTACAAATAATTGGCCGTGTAAGACATTGCTCCAAACTTTTCATCTGACAATTTGAAAAATCCAACCAAATCTGGCAAGTGTCCTGTAGCGCATAAAGATGAACAAAGTCATGTGACACATCATAGGGGGCCTCCATGGTGTACCGGCCCGTGGGCCTCTCAGTTCTTAATCTGTCCTTGCGCTCCAGAATCAAAGTCACGGTTCTAACTCTCTCTTATATGTAGCATTAGATTAGATAGATTAGATATCTATTAGAGTTTCATTCATTCTGCTGAATCAGTTTACTTAGATGGTTTGTGCAAATGAACCGATTATAAAACGATTCATCAATTTAAGTCCCTGTGTGGTATTTTTGATATTTTTTCTTAAAGTGAAATATTTTGTTCAATTCTGCTGTTCATTACTGCCGACTATGTTATAAATTAGGTTGTTTTCTTGTTGTATTTAGTGTAAATTTATCTGCTTGAAAAAAAAAAAAAAATGTGCCAGAAAAAAGTATGCCACTGATTAAAGGGGCATTCAGTAGTTCTCTTTTTCCTGTACTTTAAGCACCGATACAACAGTGGTGTTAGACGCTGTACTGCCATCTATCGATGTGGATCAGCATGATCGTCTCTGCTGCCCCTGCCAGCTTTGGAATAAAATTTTCATCTGGAAAATGTCGGAGATTGAGGTCATTTCTATTTATTACTACTATAATATAATTGCTTTGCCTAAAAACAAACGTCAGAATTCAAGCGAACAGACTTCAACAGTTAAGGACAGATTATTATTGTCCCTCATAACAATAATCTTTGGAGACTGTCTACATTTCATGTTATTTCTAAAGACAGTTATTACCTTTATTAGAAAACTGCTTAGTGTGAAATAAACCTCAATTATCTAGAGATACAGAATGTCATGGTAAAGGAAAGATTAGAATTGTTTTTGATGATCAAATTTAGCATGTCCATGAATACTGTACTTGAAGAACTCATTTTGTTTCCAAGCAAACCAACATCATGGTTTACTTGGAAAAAGTTCAAGGGAATAAGTATGTTCCATTGTGTTCTTTTCGCTCTTCGTGTCACCAAACAACAGTGCGCTAAGCATAGACACATGTATCTACATAGGCAGCAGCCAATAAGCGCAAGGATTTTCTTCTTCGACGTTTAGTGGACCATGTCATTTCAACATTGCGAAGCACATTAAAGGGGGTGACCCGCACCATGTATAATACAAACTATTATGAGTACAGTCTTCATCTCATGTGTGTACACCAATTAGCCCCAAATTACTGAATGCACCTTTAATTATATCGTTGGATAGTTATATATTTAAAAATATATTGCCCCCTCAAGTAGCTTCAAAGTGGTTAACTAACTGTTATAAGCAGAGGTGTAAATTAATGAATTACAACTACTCTTGTTACTTTTTTAGTATAAATAAATAATAGTACTTTTACTTGAGTTGATTAAAAGTGAAGTATTCAACTTCGCTACAGTTATTTTTTTTTTTATCACAATTACAAAGTACAAAAATTACATAATATTTCTGAATTTTTGGGAAATTCTTGGGGGAAAACAAATCGGCAAGTTCTAAGTGCTAAATCTGTTTATAAACTAAAATGCGCTGTGCGCAGCACAGGACACAGCATCATGAGCACAGCAGCTTGCATAAACTGCTGCCGGTGTCCTCTCTTCTCTAGCTTCTCCAAGACGTTCTGCCCTGTCATTATACAAGAACTGTGAATTTTTGCATATTTAATTTTATTCTTTAAAGGAGCCGTTCATTCAGGTACGAGGGAACCGTCTGAACACTTTTAACCACTGATCAAACGTCACTTGTTTTTAAGGTAGGCAATGTTTTAACTGTGTCAAACATTAACACAATGTAGTTTGACCTATATGTGGGGATATCTTGTTTGCTTGCTACTATATGTCTAAAACAAACTTTTTAAATACCTTTGAAAGATTTAATGTCAAAAGTGTAGGAAATTAATGGGGACTCAGGGCAAAAATGCCTCCGAAATTAACAAAATTATCCCAGAAATTCAAAATATGGGGGAAAAAAATGCCCACGCAACGAGTTCCCATGTTTTATTAATAATATCTGATATAGAGAGTCGCGTGGCCCCATGCGAGGTTCGGACGTATGAGCGGCGAGCTCTGCACACTTTGCTAGTTTTAATACTTTCTATGTCATAAACTGGTGAGATTCGGTACGCCCTGATCCTTAACTGTTGACTTGGAGGATCTTGCTGTAATACGTCGATCGATCACTGCCATGGAGACAAAATTCACTGATATGGTTACAAGAGTGGGGGATGTAGAGAAACGGATCAATTATCTGGAGTCATCAGAGAGGGAATTAGCTGCTAATCCGCTAGCATGATCCGCAGAGGGAGACAGGCCCCAATAAATTCTAGCCAAATTTCTGAGATCATCCAATAAAGATCTCGTGTTACGCGAGGCGAAGAGTAAAGGAAGGCTTTCTTGGAAGAACCACAATATTCTCTTGTTCCTAGACTTTGCGAATCTGACAAGAGAGAAACGTGATCGATTCAAGGAATGCAAGAAACTCTTACATCAACGGAAGGTCGCTTTTGCACTGATGTTCCTGGCCAAATTGAGAATAGATGCTAAGGATCGCCATAAAACACTCACATGTTCACTCCTTCATAAAGTCAATGGAGTGAGTAAGTTATTTTGTGGTTCTCACGTTGCAGCCGAGTGGACTGACTCACTGAACATTCACTTGACTCTTCGAGGAAAATGAGCACCTTTTTTGTTTCTTTTTGTGCTGGTTCCGCCTAGCGGCTGGAGTTTGTTTTGTGTAGTAACACTCCTTCAGGACAGTGTTGTGGATGAATTTGCACATTCTTTTTGCTTATGCCTCCTATTGGCTGGAGTTTTTTGTGGAGTATTTCTTGCAGGTCATTAGAGTGATTAGGTCATTTGTTGCACTCATGTAACAGCTGAATGGGCCAGCTCATTGAACATTCATTTGACTGTCCGAGGAATCTGAACGGGCCTTTTGTTTTTTGTGCTGGTTCCGCTAGTGGCTGGAGTTTGTTTTGTGGAGGAATACACCTTCGGGACAGTTATGTGGATGAATCTACAAGTTCTTTGTGTTTATTCCACCTATTGGCTGGAGTTTGTTTTATGGATTATCTTCTGTTGTGTAACTGTCTTACAAAATTTTTATAGAAACACCAGACTTGAGCAATCCGATGGCAAAGTTGTCGCGGGTGCTCTCGTAGGCGTACATGGACTGTTTGAGTTTAGAGGGATGGACACCAGTTGGCACTGTCGTGCACGGGGTTAATGCGAATTTTTTTTCTTTTTTTCTGTTTGTTTTGTTTGGGGAAATGTTCGGGGTTTGATTGTTGCACTAATGTTGGAATGTGATCTTTATAATTTTATTTTTGACACACAATCTATTTTTTCTAATATGTCAAAATGTCAAATGTTAATATGAATGGATTGTCTCTCTCCAAGTGGAATGTGAATGGTTTGGGGCACCCCATAAAAAGAAGGAAAGTTATTTATTTTCTTAAAGGTAAGAAATATGATATAGTGTTTCTTCAAGAAACGCATCTTTCCCCACAGGAAGCTGAAATGAATTTGGGAAGATATGGGGTGGACATGTTTTCTTTAGTGCTGGCTCAAGTAAGAGCAGGGGAGTCATTACATTGATAAGTAAACATCTATAATTCAAATGTCTCAAACATATTAAAGATAAATTAGGAAGAGTCATTATTGTTTTAGCAGAAATTCAGGGGCAAAGTCTTATTTTGGCTAATATTTATGCACCTAACGCTGATGATCAGGGCTTTTTTATAGATCTTGAAGGGATGTTGCAAGTCGCTGTCACCCCTCATGATATAATATTGGGAGGAGACTTTAATCTATTGATGGACTCAGTCCTTGATTATAGTGAAGCAAAAGTAAGTAAGCCCCTAGAGCATCATTGACGCTTCACAGGATGTGTACAAATCTTGGTCTTACAGATATTTTGGAGACTTTTGAACCCATCTGGTAGGGACTATACATTTTTTTCATCAGTTCATAAGATTTGTTCTAGAATAGATTTTGTTATATATATCTAAGTCCCTCATTTAATCTGTTATTGGTTGCTCAATTGGAAATATCTTAGTCTCAGATCACACCCTGGTGTGTTTAGAGGTGTTGCCACATACGGTAGAAAAAGAAATCATTTAGTTGGTGCTTTAATGTATGCCTTTTGCAAAATCATGAATTCCAACAAATGTTAAAGGCTGAAATCAGTGTCTATATTGAGACCAACTGGTCCTCAGTATCCTCTGTGGGCATGGCTTGGGAGGCACTTAAGGCAGTTCTTAGGGGTCGGATCATACAGTATGCCTCATTCACTGAAAAATCCAAAGCACCACATAACTTGTTGAATTGGAAGGGAATATTAAAAGTGCCGAGGCAGAGCTGAAGCGCCGAATGTCATCTGATGGCCTCAGAGAATTGACCCGATTGAAATACAGATATAATACTACTTTGTTGCGGAAGGTGGAGTTTTGGATATTCAGGGCAAGACAGTCATATTTTGTATTGTCAGCTCATCTGGCCTCCATTACATCACTATTCTTTATAAATTTTTTCTCTGATGCCATTTTTCTCACTTTCACCTTTGGTGTAGTTACTGCATTTTGGCTTTATATAAGAATATTTTTGTTTTTATAGAAAGCTAATTACAACGTATTACTTTAGACTAACCATAACGCTACCTGTAAAAGAAAAGGTTTTTGCATTTATAGAACTGAAAAACTACGCTAGCTTTATGTATGAATTGGTTTTCTTTATTTCTTTTTTCTCCCCTTTTTTTCCCCAATTTGGAATGCCCCAATTCCCAATGCTCCACAAGTCCTTGTGGTAGCGTAGTGACTCGCCTCAATCCAGGTGACGGCGGGTGAATCTCAGTTGCCTCCGCGTCTGAGATGTCAATCTGCACATCTTGTCAAGTGGCTTGTTGAGTGCATTACCACGGAGACATAGCGCGTTTGGAGGCTTCACGCTATTCTCCGTGGCATCCACGCACAACTCACCACATGCCCCACCGAGATTGAGAACCACATTATAGTGACCACGAGGAGGTTACCCCATGTGACTCTACCCTCCCTAGCAACCGGGCCAATTTGGTTTCTTAGGAGACCTGGCTGGAGTCACTCAGCATGCCCTGGATTCGAACTCGCGATTCCAGGGGTGGTAGTCAGCATCTTTACTTGCTGAGCTACCCAGGCCCTCCATGAATTGGTTTTATAATCAACATGATTACACAGGAGGTCCTGTTGATTTTCCGATACTTCTGGTACCCTAGTATCGGCCAAATTATGCTGATTCTCAGACATGTTTGCATCGGCTCCAGTGTCTTTACCTTCCCCTGTGGTCCAAACAAATGTGTGTCTCAGCAGCATGGGATACCCGGGTTCAGATACCACGTTGAAAACAGAAAGTAATGCCGTTCGCATAATCAGTGACGAGCGGGATTCTGAGGTTGCGTTTTTTTCCTCTAACAGTACATTTTTACTCCACTGATGGTTGGGTTTAGGTTTGGGGTTTGGGTTGGGGGGTACACTTTATAAAACATGTATTCCTCTTCACTGTATTACAGCCTGTACAGCTTAAAACATATCGCTTCATAACTCGCTTTTGGCACCCCTCCGTAGAGATTACAACTGGAAAATGGAGCCCATACGCCCAACCACACTTACCACTTTGTCCACTGGGGGCAGTGATTCGAATTTCGGTAAGCACAAACTGATTTTAGCTAAAGAAAAGTCAATCTACTGTTTACAATTTCACTGTGAGATCAGTCTTTTCTAATTGAGGATGACCCTTTATGTCCCAAACGTGAGGTTTTATTCAGTTTTAACTCACTTTTAGGGACAATATTGTCCCCAAACTGGCTGAGTATGCACAAGTGTTTAGCTAGCGACTGTGTCTATATTAGGATAAACCATAGACATTTATTGTTTTTGTAAGGCCTACTAAACCTAGCCCCAAAAGAAAACTTGTCCAAAAAAAAAAAGAATTTAAAAACATGCATTTTCAGAATAATAATAATAAAAAATATACGTTTTCCTAAATGAGGATATAGACTTTGGTTTTGTTAGATTAGCTCACTTCTGAAGACAACTTAGCTAAAATAAATGAATAAATAAATAAAATACGGCTAAAACCAGCCTAAAAAGGTCTCCCGATCTTGTCTGGTCTGGCAAAACTAGCTTAGCACCAACTTGGCCAGCGGGGGGAACAAGCTGGACAAGATTGGCCAGGATAGTAGACCAGTCGAAACCAGCTAAGACCAGCCTAAATCATCTAAGACCAGTAAACCATCTTAGCAGTGTTTTTTTTATTTTTTTTAGCTTGGAATTTTGTCCCCAAACTATAGCTAAGCACACACACACACACACACACACACACACACACACACACACACACACACACACACACACACACACACACACACAAGCAAGACTGTATTCCCCTACCATCAAGTAAGCCAGTAAAAAGTCTGTGACTATGATCAATGTGTATTGCTCTTGGCACTTTGTCAGAAGTTCCTTTACCTGGATGTGACTAATTAATCATGGCAGGCACAAGAAATGCAAAACAGCTCATATATGGAGATGAGATCAGCAGCAGAGTGGAGCGAAGAGGAGACAGGCAGGGCTGGGCTCTCCACTGACAAGAGATCAGCCTCTGCTGAAAAAATAAAAACATGCATGCTCAGAAGAAAGCGATCATTTGTTATTGAGTGTTTGGAGACTGCAGCAATTTATATATAGCTTTATGGACATGCACACTCCATAGCATGACGGCATTAGAGTTTTACCTCTGTTAATGTGTAATTGTTTTGTTTTTTCTAGGCACTGCAGTAAGGATGTAGTTTGTGGCAGTGGTGTTATAGAGTTCAGATTGACTGAGGTGCTTTCAGCTCCCTAATGAGTGTTGTAAATTACCAGCCTTAAAACTAGTCTTCGCCATGCTGCAAGAGATAGTATTAAAAAAAAAAAATAGGTTGAGGAAATTTATTATTCTTCAGTGATATGAATGAGTGTGACTACTTTCACTTAATGTTAAAAGTGGGTCCCCTGATTTACACCATGTCATTTCCCAACAAGAAGCAAAAGTATAATTCAGGGATAGTAAAGCACTTTACGATGCATTATTAAATCGACACTTTAATGCACCAACCGGAAAATGTGTTAACAGAGAATATACTCAAATCTGAAAATACATCAAATAGGTTGCCCCTGCAGAACAAATGGCAAGACTTGTACCAAAAAAAAAAAAAAAAAATCAAATAAATAAATAATCTTTTGTCCCAATTTTGGCTTTATAATTAAGCAATATGGTACGAGAGGCTGTGCTTTATTGTCGATATATTAACCAGCTCCAAGGTGAATAACAACATTACAAAATTGTATTTGGAGCAAAAAGTATTTGAAAGTCGGACACAAACTAATGGGACACCCTACACTCTTGTGGACTTCGTGGACATGTGCACATTCAGCGTGCCATTTGGGTCAGTCCCTATATTTGCAGCGATTCAAATTTGGGTAAAGTAGTAATTCACCAGGAATTCCTCTATTAAACATGATTTTCAAATAACGAAGTTAAAATAATGCAGATTATTTCAAATAGGTTGAAATAATGACTGCAACAGAAGCATTTACCATCGATTAACAACCTCAGAGCTCACGGTAGGATTTCTTTAAAGGTTCATAAATTATTGTTAATAATTAGGGCTGTCAATCGATTAAAATATTTTACTGAATTGATAAAATTACATTAATTACATAACGCAGTATGCAGACTAATTGATCTTTAATATTTGCTGGAAAAGGCTCCCAAATAAAGATAATTCAATATATAATAATTATAATGATTATAAATATAATATATAATACATTTAATAATCATTTATAAAACCGTAATTATTAAAAATAAAAAAAAATCTATATATTGTTTGGCTTATTTCTGTATCACAGAACATAAGCCAATCACTGACCTATAGTTCATAGCAATTCATGTAAAACTCTCACTTGACGCGTTCTTGCGTCCTGTATGTACACTTGTTGGACGGATGCTTTTGGTGCGTTTCACTGTGGTTGTGTCACTTTTCACTAGTTTTTAGCATCTCTAGCATCTCTTTAGGATGCTGTGTCAAGTTAAATGTATTTAGAAGCAGCTGTCAGTTTGCTGTCTGTACAGCTGGAGTTGTGCTTATTGCCCCCTGCTGAGACACGGAGGTGGTACTTCTAGCTTGAATTGCTCTGCTGGTTTTTTACGCGTAACATTTCATCTAATTATTTGAACCAAATAAATGCATTAATTCATCAGCTTTATGAATAATCAATTCAAAATAAAAAGTATAAAATAAAATAAAAATATTTTATAATAACCATTATAACATGGGTTATCATTTAAACTTTTTATGATTTTAGGCATTCATGTGCTATAATTTTAAATGCAAATATTGCATGTCCTCCCATTTTGTCAGCTTAAAAAGCAAATTTACTTATTGAAGTCACCAGCGCTCGCAAAACAGATGATGCTTGCCTCAGTTTTCAATCGTCGTTTTCAATCGTGAGTAAACCAAGCGAAAACGGTCTGCATTTACACCCTTCGAAACATTATTATCAACAACGGCTTCCACAAAAGACCACCTCTCCATTGTATGCGTATACATATATTAAAATACATTATGTTTACCATGCCCTATGGCTGTTATGGAAATCACATGACTTTAATTGGCAGCTGTGAACGATAGCACCTGCAAACAACTTGGCGGTTGTTCTCGTCGTCTGGCAATTTAAACAAAGACTGATCATTGAGGCAGAAAAAAAGCAGGGTTGTGGGTAGAGAGGAAGGCCTGACAGCTCATGATTGATGACTAGCCAGCACCCTAAGCCTGACATCCACCACTCACCCATTCTGCATTTACAACAAAGTCACCAGTATGTCGTCTGCCTGCGCCCTACCCCGCTGCAGCCAATCAATACGCTGCTGCCCAACATTCCAAATCACACTCGACCACATACTGCTGAGTAGACACAAGACACGGGAGGGCACATCGTATATGTAGATTAAAAATCTGCCAACGGTAACCTTAGCAAGGAGCGTACATGTTCGCACTTATGCCAAACACTCACAAACACATGCACTCACAGCAAGCACATACAAAAAATGTATGTCTGCTCATACTGGGATGAACTGAGGACTTGAAAGACAAAAATAGTGACTGATGTCAGATTAATCAAGCTCTCGGTTGTAAACACTTGAATTATATGTTTGTTTAAACACTGGCGTGTTCACTTTCTCGAAGTGTCACATAAATGGAAAGTCAACACAGATGGACTGTTTTCCAGAGAATGCAATTTCTGATTTGATTCAAGAGAGTCATATAATGTAAGAAAAATCATGTTTTTTGAATCCGTAGGCAAAGAGCTCTGCAGTACACTACAGTAACTTCCTTTGTTTTTAACTTAAAGAAATCTAGCTTGGTTATTAATGATATTTTTAGGGTTGCATATCTGGTGGGTGACAGAGAAGATGTGTTTTCAATTAACCACTTGTCCAGGGACTGATGGTAATACAATCTAGAAGAGATTTTCAAATCTTTTTTGCAAATGTTCAGATGTGTGTATGTGTGTGCATGTCTTCTGTGCCTGACTGTTATTATCAGTCATAAAACCAGAAGTAGTAACAAGACATATTCTAGCTAATATTATTTATGATCATGATGTTGTCCTTTATAGTTTGGTCATTATCTGCTAAACCAGACTAATATTCGCATCTTGGCCATAATTTGTTCTCAGATTGATCTCCACTGCAATTCGGGTCTGACTCAAGGGCGCATGGATTTAAATTAGTACTTCAGAAAGCCACCACAGAGCAAAGAGATGGCTTACTCGGAGAATAACATTTTGCTATATCAGGGTGAAAAGTATGTTGGGTTGGATGTCAGCACCAAACCTAATGCATCACAATGGTGAAAATGAAATAAAACCTGCCAATGTGTGTCAGGTCAGCTATTGGATTTTAAGTTATTTTTCATCTACCACAGGTTGTTCAGTTATGTCTTCTCAGTTTAAATAACAGACAAAGCCACAGCAGCAAATGTAAATTTTATTTTTATTTTTTTTAAATTGCCTCCAGAAATGTGAAATATCTTGAAGGAAATGAGCAAATCTTCTCAAGTATTGGATATTAATACATTGCAAAAATAAGATGGAATTACAAATTTGTTTGTATTTATGATTATGATTAGATTTGCCAGACAAAGCACCCTTTATGTCAAGATAAGAGCTCTAATAATTATTTTATTTCACAAAAAAGTGATCAGTGTCATATTAGTTTTGAATTAATTTAGCCATTACAATAACATTCATTTCTCAAGAAAGGTGCACATATCTATTCTTCTATTTATGAGCTAATAATGGAATGCCTTTCCATCATATTTATGTGACACATAACTAATTTAAGTCTCTCCAAGAACATTTTAATAATTGTTTTTCAAATCTCCTGCTGTAAAAGATATATTTCTTAATCATTCCTGAGTAAGGAATGAGAATTGTATTTATCTGAACATGTCAGATTGGATGAGCCATATTTTAAACTGTTGTTAAATGCTGACAAACGCACACTTATGACACACATTTCATACTAAGAATTTAGAATAAAGTGTGTTTAGTAAATGTAGAATTATTAAATTTGAATTTGGAATTATATTCAAAATTTAGTGTCGGATCTGTTTTCATTAACACTGAAAGGGTGTGAAAACAGAGCGAAAACAAAGTGTTTTGAAAATGCTCTCCACTTTCACAAACTTTGGAAAATTATGACAATAGGAAACTGCAAACAGTTTATTATGGATGTGGCCTTGTTTAAAAAAGAAACTTGAGGTTGTGCATTATAGGGATTTTACCATAGTTTTAGGCAACTATTACATGGTGGAAGAAATGCTTATTCTGGTTATGAGTATTATTATTATTCACTTTGCATCATGCCTAAACACCCCTTACCCATTGTAAAATCATGTAACAGCCTCTTGTGGCTTATGCTTTAATAATAATAATAATAATAGGAAAATACATTCAAACATTCCTAGTTGTGATGTGGTATCTCTTTTTCTTAGTTCTCTCTTTCTCTCTCTCTGTTTAAAATATTTCACTGCTGCCTGCTCTGTCCCATGGACTGTGTGTAACACAAGCTCTGCATCAAGTTACAATAGTGACATCTAGTGTGTCTGTTCAGGTTTCCTTATAAAAGGAAGTGGGACTTGTAAGGGTTTCTAACAGTTGCACAGAGAGCAACAAGCTGTGACATTAGAACAGTACCTCAATAGAGTGATGGAATCCAGTCTAATATTTTACTTCTGCTGATATCTCTCCTTTTCTCTGTCTTAGATTGGCAGATCATTTGAACAACAAATATATGAGCAGGACTTCCTTTGAGGACATGGAAAACAAATTCAGATCCCTCCCTGCCTTTAAATTAATACGTTTTTAAAGCATTTCCTCTTGTAAACCCCAAAAAGGTGTAAACCCAAATGAAGAAATATAGATATTTACGAGATTGATAGTAATATACAATACTGATTGACAAATAAATAAAGGCATCTTTTGTTCCAGTGTGCCACCAACTTTTGTTACCAATTAAAATTCAGTATGTAAACAGATGTAAGACAGAAGACCAAAAGAGCGCAACAGTACCCGCCCACTTTTTCAGCCTTCTTGATTCCGGAAGTATTTTTCCCATTCATTTTTTTTTTTTTTTCATAGGGATTTCATAAAATCCTTCATAAAAGATTTCTGAGGAATGAACCAAACCAATCAGCAATCACAACATTACAAACTTCGGTTTGAAGCAAAAGTGTATTTGACAATCGGACAAAAGGACAAATACATCTTTAATAAGGGCATGAACTATAATCCCTTGTAGCATTGTGAATGAAGTAATTGAATTAAAATTGATGGAAAATTTAAAGCAATTAAAGTTGTTGATTATAAGTATATAACACAATATATTTTTATTTTATCGCAAAATATTCAAATAACAACTTCGGAGCTCATGGTAGATCTGTCTTTCAAAGTTAATAAGTTATCATTAAAAATCGAATCCCCTGTGGAGAAAATTAATTTTATCTTCAGGAACCCAACTGTTGAGCTCTTTTGTAATTCAGTTGTCGTTGTAGGTTACATTTGTAGTACTGAACATTCTATAAATATAAGTTTGAAAAAGGGAGATTTTGAAACTTTAATCTTAAATTTCAGGTTACACTAAAACGAGTCTACGTTTAGTGCAGGGGTCGGCAACCTATGGCACACGAGGCAGCATTGGCACACGGAGGTGTAATCACTGGCACGCCAGCAACGGCAAGAGAGGAGTAGACGATTTTATTTATATAAATTCCGCACCTGCATTCCAATCTACATCTTGATGTAATCCTTCCTCATGATCACGCAGTGTATTTTCATGAGCTGAATGGGAGGCTAAACAAAAAGTTCAAATGTGACGAGACTGCAGTATACCCAACAGACTCGTGTAGCGCATGAAAGCCATTCACACATCACAAGCCGGCAGCGCTTCACTTTCAGTTAATCGTGCGAGTAAACACGCCTGCTTTGCTTCGGTCAGACTGCACGGATGACAGCCTACATTCCATGTTTCATTTGTTTCTTTTTGTTTTCAGAACAACATGTGATGCAATAAGGAAAACACCACTATTAATACTTGAGATTTCCAACCCAGCATACAAGTACACCCTCATTGAACCATGGTCACACTAAAAATTAAATAAGAAAACATAAGCTCACATCGTGGGATCAAAATCTAAATTAAACCTGGAAATAAAGTTTTAGGATTTTGCAGGTGGGATTCACCGAAAAGGGAAAATAGTTGATCGGCTTGTGATGAATGGCTCAGCCACTGACCATGAAAATAAAAAATGACACTCCATGTCAAAAAGGTTGCCGACCCTTAGTGTTTTATGCCGAATTCATTGCAGAATTCTAATACTTGAGGTTAGGGGTTCAGAACAAACCCCTAACTAGAATGTTTGATCAATATCAATTCTGTACTGCCTTAAATGCGTTGCAAAAATAAATATGCCTGATTATCACATTTTAATATCTAAAAAGCATGAACTTTATTATTAATATAATTAAGATACAACAGTTAAAGCAAAAAGGCTTTTTTATTGAATGTGTGCATGTGTTTTTGTGTGCAATCCTATATGTGCATGTGTGTGTTTGTGTTTGTTCATGTTGTGTGGTGAAGAGTGGTTTAAAGTGGTGGGCAGTATGCATAATGGAGTTCCCATGCAGCTGTAAATAATGCATGCAGCAGGAGAAGAGGGTAAGCATTGACCTGCTGCATTTTCATACATTAATCTCCTGTCTAATAGCAAAATGCACTGAGCTGAGAGAGAGAGAAAGAGAGAGAGAGAGCACGCCTCATTTTTGATCACAGAAGTCATGTGTTTTTCGGCTTACTAATGGGGTAAAGTGAAATTTCTGATGGTTTCCTGCATATGTGTGGTTCAGAATTCTATAGGAAGTGAATAGAGACTGAGTTAAAAACAAAACATAATTGTTTAGTTTTGTGTATTTATTTACATGATTCTAAAACCATACAAATCAATATGCACAAACGGGAAATAATTCATCCAGTGTGTTTGGACTGAACTTTTGCTTCTCTATCAGACAGAAAATGCTCATTTTTTATTTATTATTTCAAGAGTATGCATCCTCATATAGTGTATCAGAGGGGCTTGCGGTAATTCAAGTCAGTTTTAATCTAATTGCGTCTTTGCCTTGTGTATACAGTAAGTAGAAGCTGCATTAGTGAGCGTTGCAGATTAATAAATATTGCATCAAGTCTTTGTTATTTGCAGAGAGCATGAGTACTTAATGGCACACTTTTCCACATAAACATTGTATAATCCATTAAAACAAAAGGTTACTTCGCTGAGATTCTCCATGCTAAGAAACATGCATTGCCTATCCTCACCCTATTAGGCTTTGCTCCAAAATCCAGTAATCTACCTACAGAGGTAACATTACAATACTTTTATTTGGCCAGATTCTAAGGCAGCATCGCATGTGTGTAGTTGACACGAAAAAATTCTGGGAAGTTGACATGCCTTGCATTGTGACATCTAAAACAATACAATTCTGCGAATTATTTTGCTATTTTTTGTATAATTACTAGGCAAGGAGCTTTTATGACATCAGATTAATAGAGAGACAATATTGAACACTGATACTGATACTGATGAAGAATTCATTTATCACAGCACAGGACCTATTAACTATGCAAAGAGGTGACTGATAATGGTGAAAATCTACATCCTTTTACATCCAAAGATTACGCAGTCTGCGTAGGGAAGGAACCCCCTAGGGGGCACCATCTTACCCTTGGTGGGCACCAAAAAGCTGCCCTTCTTTGCACATTATTATACATTAAAAGACTCGATAACAGTCACGAACAATCTACCCATCTGATGATCGCCTTGCACTCAGCCACCGCCAACCCAACCGATTTTCTAACTTTTGTTAGGAACAACCTTTTTAGGTATGTCACCTTCCCACAGTGCCCATCAAGGGCGTAAAATGCTGTTTGGAAAACGCGCTATAAATATACTTATAAATCATTATCCTAACAAAAAAATCTAGAGCTCTAGCAAACAAGCCCCAAACTTGCCACAAATTTGGCATTCATTATTTTCACATCCAAATGAGCTTGTGATCCGCCACAAATGTTTACCAGAAGTTT
Organism: Myxocyprinus asiaticus; assembly: GCF_019703515.2. Classification (NCBI taxonomy): domain Eukaryota; kingdom Metazoa; phylum Chordata; class Actinopteri; order Cypriniformes; family Catostomidae; genus Myxocyprinus; species Myxocyprinus asiaticus. The sequence continues at coordinate 9,150,403 of NC_059366.1, forward strand.
GCAGCTCTTTACCGGTAATGTGTGAACCTGCAGCAAACCTTTGGCAACAATGGACAATTTGCCGCAAGTTTGCCGCAATGCTCATTTGCATGTGAAAATGATCAGTGCCAAATTTGCGGCAAGTTCGCAGCAAATTTGCCATTAACTCACAATTTTTGTAACAATTTTAAAAATAGACTATTTTACTCCATATTTGCTATTTGTTTTGTTCTGTATGTATATGCTTTTTAGAATACCACAGAGTTAGCCTAGCAACATGCTAACTCCAAACTACTGAAATCAATTTTAAGTCAAGCTTAATTTGAGTTTACCCTTGCACTTCGCGTGAGGAGAGTGACACACGGAATTGCTGCCTATGTGGAGCATTCAAATCAGTCACTTTTGAGGTTCCTTTTCAGTTAGTATTCTGTTTTTGAAAGCATCTACCTATGTAGGCAGTTGACAGCAAGGCAGCTTCCGATATGTGAAACCTATGTGTGTGTTTCCTTTGACATATGACAGTTGTAGCTTAATTCATGCCCACCATCACAACTTATTTACATTTGATTTGTGCATTACAGCGCAGTATAAAACTAAGATGCCATAAACCAAACCTGCACAGACAGCAGAAAGTCACTGAGGATTCTACCCGCAGAAAGCCCCATCAATACAATCCGCCATAAGCCCTTGATACCCAGTGACCAAGTGCGTGTATGGGGGTGTGAAGGATGACCACCAGGATGTGATTTCTTTGTGGAAATCCTCCCAATGCCAGCGGTCTAAGTCTGAGAGTCAACAAGACTTACTCTGAAAGCCCCACAGTATTAATAGCACAGCATTAATAAATGATAGTGCCAAGCGGCTTTTATCGGAACCTCTGCCCTACCTCAAATGGCTGTTTTAAGCTCACAGCTATGACTTGAACAGAGGAGTTTAATAGAGAGAAAGGGCTAATGCAAGGCAGATAGCCTAAAGAAACAAGCAAATTTTTGGTTTCTGTACAGTGTTGAACAAAATGCTGTTAATTCAACATATTAATGAAGTACAATTAATTATGAAAAAAATAAGGCTGTCAAATTTACGCTTGAATTCTGTGGGATTAAATACATAAAGAATAACACATAAAAATGATTTATTCATGCCCCCTGAGCATTTGAAAATTCCTCAATAAGGATTTTTCCAACCAAAGGAGCCATCTTCATGATTTTATGAATCCCAGTCAAGTAGGGCAGTCAGCCCAACTCTAGCTGCAGGCAATGCGCAGCTGTACAGACAACATTCCGGCAGCTCAGCTGTTAAAGTTAGCTGCAAGGCGCACAACAGAATGAAGGGGTCTTGAGATGCGTTATTTAAAGTTTAAACTACATTTCATTTGACTCAGTATCCTAACGTTTGTGTAAATTGACCTACAAAAATAGCACCGATGAAATGCAATATTCTGACAGATTGCCTCAGTTGCAAAATGGATTGCTGTCGATTATAGGCTTATGTTCAATGATATGGAAATGAAGCAAACAATATATTGACTTCTGAAGGCGCTTTTTGCATTGTCTTATCAATGCTTTACTCATCTGCCACAATAATGTAATGTCTTTGAATTATCTTAATTATTGTATTTATTGTATATTTTATTTTTATATTTATATTATTTATATTTATATTTTGATTATTATATATAGAATTATCTTTACTTGGGGCCTTTTTGGCCCATATTGATATATGTGCATAATTGTGATTAATTAATCTGCATATCATGTAATCAATTTGATTAACAAATTTTATTGATTGACAGCCCTATATAAAATAATGCAATAAAAAAATAAGGCATCTAATTATGTCCTCTGACCTGTACGTAAATTCATACGTAAAAATAAATGTTCCTACCATTGGAGCAATTCAAGCGTGACGTACCATCTAAATGCAACCCATGTATTTGTGAGTCCACAGTCAGCCCAGGGAATGCTCCTTGCCAAACCATACTTATCAAGAAAACAGTATAGAATGGCAAACGTTCTTGTCACATTCTTGCATTTAAAACCAGCTAGACTGAGTGCAACAGAATGGAACAGAACCAAGGGGTCTCGAGATGTGTTTTTTAAAGCTGAACTACTTTTAACTTGACCCAGGGTCTTAAAAATGCAGCACTCATGGTGCGAGACAACAGCGCGATAAGACACAACAGCTAAAGATGTCTAATTGATGCATGTGTACATAGACCAACAAGTTAAAAATGCAGAATGTGAGAGTGCTTTATGTGTGAATGATCCATAAGTCTATGTTTGCCAGATGGAGAAATATGATTACAAAATTGATTGCATTGGACTTGAGCCAGTGATATGTTTTACTCATCTGCTAAAATAATGTAATGTCTTTGAAATATTTTCATTTTCTGGGCATATTTCAGCAAATATTGGTATATGCGATCATTTGTGATTCATTAATTAATCAGTGTATAATGTAATTATTTTAATTACATTTTATCATTCGATTCACAGCCTTAAAACAAACCTAAATTATTTTTACATCGCGAGCGCTGCAGAACTGAGATTGACTCCAGTGTTTTCAAATCCAGAGGCTGTGTAAAGAGGAACTGTTTAATCTGCGAAGTCACGGATGAGGAATTCGTACGCTCTAATCGATCGTCCATGTGAACAATAAACATTTTGTAAAAGATAATTCACCCATTATCCACAGAGATATCAGCGATAACTGTTTGTTTAACTTGTGAGGCCCTCGCTGTTGTTTCTCTTCACTGTTCAGAGGTGAAACTCAATAACCAGCCAGAGTCTGTTTATACCTGGTCGTCAGAGAAACTCCAAAACACAGAACTCCATGAATGAAATTCCAACATATCATCAATCATCCTTGACAAAAGAGGGATTGTTGCGGTGTAACGAGCAGGGTAGGATGAGTGTATGTGTGTATGTGCAGGCATAATGCAACATGCCCAAGATTTCTTAGTCAATCCCTGTTTCTATGGTTGTCACTATCTAACCACAGCCACTGTCAGTGTCTATCTGCTAATAATGCACTGCATATCAAAAGATAAAACAACTAATGTAGAATTACTCCACCCGGGTGCCCCGGAGAAAAATGCAGTTTCTAATTGGTTCCAGAAGAGTTGGCTGCAAATTTACCCTCCTGCCCACATGGCTAATCCACTGGGTTGTTGAGAATGGACAGGCTGTGGTTGAGTGGTATATAGAGGAAGGAGAGATATCAGCTATCTGAAAATGCAGCTTAAAACACCTCTCATCAGCCCCCTCATTTAGCATTTATAAATGTTAATGAGGCTTTGCAGGAAGTAGGCCAACTGCCATCACAACCCTCCGCATCCGAAATCTCAAATTTGGAGTCTGTTTCACATTTGTGCCCCTGTGTTGATTCAGCACACGGCACATGCAGGTTCAAAGCGAAGCCCGCAGAGAGGTACTGTTTCAGCATGAAAGAGAACTTCTCTAACCGAAACAGGCACCCTGTGCTGTGCCTCATTGGTGGTGAAAAGTGAATAACCTCAGTTGCAAACCACAGAAGCATTGGAGCATTAATGTAACTAACTCCACCTAACATAAAGAAAAGAGGTGCGACCATTATCGTGCACAATTTCAAAACCATCACATCAATTAAATTTGACTGCAGTTGACTGGTGGGTCTATTCAGATGCTAAATGCTAATAATATAAATGCTAATAATAAAATGCAATTTACCATATTATTGTGCATACTGTAGTTAAGATAGCAAAATGGACTAAATAGACTTTTAAACATTAAAAAAATAGACCTAAAAGATGTACGTCCAATCAAACTCTTGGTATTTTGGCTCAAATTCATCATTCACTTGGTAGAAGCTAGCTAAATGCTAGCAGATATAGACATGGAAATGTTGCTTGTCATCATGCTACAAAAAAAGACCAGCATTGCAGGTCACCAATGTATGTTGTATTTTGGGTGCTGGTCCCCCAGCATTAGATGCTGGTATGCTGGTGACCCCATCAGGCTTCTCCAGTAGCTTAACCAACATCACCAGAAAGACCTTGCTTTAATACGGGACAAATTTGCTTCAGTACGGGATGTTTTGCCATCTGACCTGGTGGGAGGAAGAGTGTCCCCCTCCAGCGTCTGACCACTAAAATACGGGATAATTGGTGTCATGTATAGGGTGTTGTCATTTCGACATCTCGGCTAATACAGGACAGTTAGCAACCCTACCATTCACTATCGATGTATGGAAAAAGAAATTAGTGACTGAGACTAACATTCTGCCAAAAATCTCCGTTTGTATTTCATGGAAGAAAGAAAGCTATTTAATCTTAAACAACATGAGGGTGGGTAAATAAATACAGAATTTTCATTTTTGGGTGAACTATCCCTTTGATGTCCATGGTCAAATCTGGGTCCTGAAGCGAAACCCGTTGAGTACCACTGGCGTAACGTGCTTAGGCAACACACAAGCAAAACCTATTTAAACCTCACTTCCTGTGAAGTGTCTAATGGAGTCAATAACAGCTCTTAATGACATGTGTTGATGGACAGATGTACTTTGACAGTGAGAGGTGAGGGAGGCACACAATACGTGGTCTCTCCACCCTCTCTCTGATGTTGTGTGCGCTCAGCCGAGCTGCTTCCTTATCTATCAACCTGTGGTAATTAAGGCTGGCACTCTGATAACAGCCCCAACCTGCTGGACCTGTAGACGGTGCGCAGGAGTCATGAACACAGAAAAGACACCAAGACAAGACAACATCACTCACTTCCTTGACCCCATCGACAAAGCACTATGCTGTTTCAAGTTCTCTTCCCATTCAGTTGAACTTAGCATGCTCTTCAGTGCCTCCACTCGCTTCTCTGATGTCTCAGATGTCTAAAAAGACAGAGGGCTTTGTTTCCTAGCCTATTTCGCTCTCATTTACCCAAAGCAATATGTAACAGTTTCCTTATTTTCTCCAGTGGGACAACCCTGACAGCAAATCTCTAATATTCTTCCATATGGTCACACGAAAATTTGATACATTTCAAACCACATTTCAGTCTGCAACTGGATCCTGGATTTTTTAACTGGAAGACCACAGTCTGTCCGTGTAGGCCATAACACCTCTACCACCATCATACTGAATACAGGCACCCCAAAAGGCTGTGTGCTCAGCCCACTGCTCTTCACATTGTTTACACATGACTGCACCACTAAGTTCAACTCTAACCATATCATTAAATTTGCTGATGATACAACAGTGGTGGGTCTCATCAGCATATATGTTGAATCACTCTACAGGAAGAGGTGAACCAACTGTTTGAATGGTGTGGCAAAAACCACTTGTTCACTTACCCCTTTTATATAACTTTTTCTCAATGTGTGTATTACTTTTTATTCTTATTTCATGTTTTTATTAATTTTTTTATGTATCTTGTATTTTCTTTCAAATGTATATGTAAAGCACTTTGAATTGCCATTGTGTATGAAATGTCCTATATAAATAAACTTGCCTTGCCTTGCCTTAATTTTAACAAAGGAGATTGTGGTAGACTTCAGGAAGAATCACATCAAACACTCCCCTTTGACCATTGTTGGCTCCATCGTAGAGAGTCAGCAGCTCTAAATTTCTGGGAGTGCATATCTTGGAGGATCTCACCTGGACTACTAACACCACATCACTCACCAAGAGGGCCCAGCAACATTTATACTTTTTATGCCGGCTGAAAAGGACAAGCCTCTCTCCTTCTAAACTCATCATGTTCTATAGGAGCACCATTGAGAGTGTGCTGACCAGCTGCATCACGGTCTGATACGTAAATTGCAGCACTGCTGATCGTAAGACCATCCAAAGGATAGTAAATACAGCTAGTAAGATCCCTGTCCCTCTCCCCACTATCTCAGACATTTATTTCACACAGTGCTCCAGAAAAGCCTCCAGCATCGTGAAGGACCCCACCCACCCATCTCACACTTTTTCATCTTCTGCCATCAGGCAGATGCTTTAGGAGCATTCGTTCAAGATCTACCAGACCAATAAACAGTTTTTCCCCCAGGCAGTGAGGTTCCTCAATAACCATTGACCACTCTCACTCTCCTGAGGAGCATAACCCATACTCCCCCTCCCCCCTCCACATCATTTCATTTGTATGGACTAGTGTATCTCTTAAAACAGGCTCAATTACTTAAATTATGCTGCTGTTTACCCAGGTTCACCTGGCCTTATGTGTGAGTTCTTACAAAGCTCATATATGTAATGTTCATGATCATTTGCACTTTATAAATGTACTGCAATTTTGCTAAGTACATTGCAGTATATTTTCTCTTCACTGTGTGAATTCCAAGTTGGAATCTATGTCTTGTCTACCTCACACATAACATAACGCCATGGTCCTGTGAGACATGAAATTTCATTTTCTTCTATGTCACCATACTTGTGAAATGACAATAAACGATTACTACTCACTACTACTACAAAGCACGATGCTGTTTCAAGTTCTCTTCCCATTCAATTGCACTTAACATGCTCTTCAGTGCCTCCACTCGCTTCTCTGATGTCTCAGATATCCAAAAAGACAGGGCTTTTTTTCCTCATTTACCCAAAGCAATATGTAACAGTGTCCTTATTTTCTCCAGTGGGATGACCCTGACAACAAATCTCTATTACTAATATTCTTCCATATGGTCACATGAAAATTTGATGGCGGTGCGCCCGAGGTGGAGGATGTAGCTGAGAAGTGGTTGCGTAAATGTAGCGTTGTGGAATCCAGACCAGGAGGGGCTTCCGTGGCTACATCTGCTCTGGGACACTGAGGTGTAATCAGAGAATGGCAGGCCCCAGAGCTCAGCTCCAATACTGCTGCCACTTTTATCGGATCCTAGCTTGGAAAATTAGAGGGATCCATCATGGTGAAGGTGTTGACAGCATGTGTGTTTGTGTGTGAGCATATGATCATATGCTCACAGCATACACACTTGGCTAATAATTTACTTCCTAAATTGGAGAGAGTTTGGGTTTTGTGTCAAAAAATATAACATTGCACAATATTTTGCTTGTAACATCTCTGCTACGTCCCACCCTTCATCTTCTCCATGCATTTTATAACCAGAACAGACAAGTAACCCAAGGATGTCATTACCCATTAATGCTAAAATTTTCTCTGCAATTGAATGCTGGCCAGAACAAGGCTCACAATGCATTGACTGTAGATTCTAATTGCTTGCTGGTTCCCTAACGCTTTTATCTCCGAGGTGTGGAACAGCATGCCAAATCCAAGATAACTGGGCCTCCTAGAGGCTGCTATAGAAATGGTGTGAAGCCACAGGAAAACCAGTGGGTCTGATTCGATAAAGAGTCACATAATGTGCCTCAGTGGAGCTCCCTGTGGAGAATATTGAATACACATACTCTTTATGGATCCACAAGAGAAAGTGATCAAAATAGTGCTGTTTAAACCCATATAGGTCTAAATTTTAATATTTTAGGTTCAGTTAATTTGTATGAATTCTTGGGATAAAATATTATTTTTTTCTCTCTCTCTCTTTTTTGTCACTTCATGCAAGACCCCTTTGTTTTGTTCTATCCAGTTGCACTCCATCTAGCTGTTTTTTAAAGTAACTTTCTGTGTGAATGCCCTCTGATCCTCTCCAAACAGTGTTGAGTATTGAGTGCTGTTGCTGCCCCGTACTGAAAGTCCCTGTAAATTGATATTGCTGTCTGACAAATCAGACTGTTTTGACAAATTTTTGTCATATTTTTATTTGGTTGTCACTGTCATTTTGGTTCCAGTGTTTTTTAAGTTCCCTTACAAAACTCGAAAGTTCATGACAGACTTGCCGCAAATTCACCACTGATCATATTCACATGCAAATTAGTTTTGCGGGAAACTTGCAGCAAATTGTCCATTGTTGCTAAAGGTTTGCTGCAGGTTCACCTCTTCTGGTGAAGAGCTGCAAACTTCTGGCAAACATTTGTGGTGAATCACAAGCTCATTTTCATGTGAAAAAAGGAGTGGCAGGTTTTTCTGCAAATTTGTGGCCAGTTTGCTGCCAGTTTGCAGCCAGTTTGCCAGAACTCTAGACATTTTTGTAAGGGTTGCCAAAAAGTCAAGCAACACTGCTGGTAGATTTTTAAGTTACACCATTATGTGAGAATAAAAGTATGTTTTCCCCTTGATGACCATTCAAAAGTAGCTTTGAATTCTGACAAAATATTTTTTTTTGCAAGCAACATATAACAGCATGAATTGAATTAGGTTTTTCCCTGTCTGCTGGCAGGTAGTATAGACCTCACTGGTCACAACACATTCAGTTGTTGTTGCTGAACAACCAGCCGCCAACACAATGTTGTATAATAGATAAAGCAAATCACATGTGTAAAACATTTCAGTCCAAGCTGATTGTCTCATTGGCTGATGAGGTGAGAGTTAGGTACTGTATATTCACACACACACATCTACATTAAAGATGCATGCAATTAAATGTGATGTGGCACCGCAGACTCCAGTCAACTTAATCCATCATAGGAAACTTTATCAGCAGGTCTCCATACTAGCATTCACCCCCCAGTGCTGCAGAGCTAATCTTCCTTTCCAGACTGCACCCTGGACGGGTCTGCAGCCGAGCTGCCATAACCTGATACCCCAACTGCAACTCTTGCACAAATTCCATCTCGAACCAATGTTTTGGGTTTGGCTTTCATTCCTGTTTTGTCCTCTCTCAAGACATTACATCAGCTCTACTGTGGCGCTGACTGATATGTCCACATACGTAATCATAATCTTCGGTGACATGGCAATGATTTTACAAATAAAATATTGGCTGGAAAGTGTTTTTGTTTTTTGTTTTTTAAGCAATAGACATATTTTATATGGTCTATATTTGGTTCGGCTCTCATAGGACTACTGGAAGGATGACTTACTTTTCAGGATGGTGAAAGCTATAGTAAATGCATCAATATACTTATAGAGAAATCAAAGAAAGAATGGGTGTGACATAATTTCTAACAAAGTCTGGCCAAAAAAAAAAATAGTTTTTGAGTTTGTTGCGTTGGTTGGAAACAGCTTACCATCGCAAACTTTCAAGAAAATTTTGTGCTGGCTGTTAAACACATTCTTACTGCCATTTGTCCACATAATCGTTGGGAGTGACCGGTGCTCCACCTACTTTAACGGCCATATATTTTTCTGGTTAATTTCTTCATTCAGTCAAGATGAGACAACATGAACAAACTGGAGTACAGTGTTGCCACCCTTTTATACAAACATCTTTGCAGTGGTATGAATGTCTTTCTTTAAAAAAAAAAAAAAAAAAAAAACGTATCTTATGTGGATTCTTTTAACAAAATGATTCATAAAATGTAATAAAAGAGGGGAACCAGTGCATATTATAACCACTTATGGAGTGTTAGCATTAGCATTAGCATTAGCATAGTGAATGCAGAATGTAAATGTGACAAATTACACAATATCTACTGCATATATATTCATTTAAATGATTACTGAATGGTTAAAACAGCTTCTTTTGCTGATCTCATGAGGATTCTACTCATTAGGGCTTTTCAGACTTGAAATCATTAACCCCGGGTCATTATAAACCCCAGGTAAATGGAATCCCAGGTTATCGTGTCTAATATTTCACACTGTTCATACTTTACCCTGGATTAATAATTAATCCTGTGTATTCATGTTTCGAGATTTCAAACTGTACAATCGCAAACCCAGAGTTTATAACAATACTGGATAACAATGACTGGACGAATACAGCTTGTGGCGGACACGCAACCTTCTTATTTGTAACCTTCTTACATTCTTATTTGCATATTTGCAGTGTCGATAACAATGACTGGATGCATACAGCTCGTGACAGACACGCAACCTGTCAATGGAGCTGCTCTGCTCTTCTGTGGAAATATGCCATGAAAACCTGTAATACTGTCTCTTCATCATGGCAGTTATCGCGTTTGCCACCATTGTTCGACACTTTACCCTCAGACGGAGAACGTAAACATTGCGTGAAAGTTTGAGCAATGGTACAAAGCTCATTAATATTTAATGAGGTAAGTACTGAGGCTTTATTTGATTGGTTGTTTGTTGTTAAACAACTTTCTGAAACATTGTAACACAGCATTGTTTCACACTGTATACCTTTGTCACCACAACATGGGGTTAACCCCACAAACCCTGGGTAAAAAGCAGTGCAAACCCCCTTTCAGAATTACAAGTGTGAAACATTGCTTTGCCCGGGGTTAAAAGCGGGGATTAGAATGAAGATAACCCGGGTTTAAGCGCAGTGTGAAAAGCCCTTTCGAATATGGCATGTAGTCTTTGATAACACATTTTTATGGCACATATTTGTGTTACATGTAGTCTGTTTTAAGAACAGTGTGTGTCTCATTTAAATAAAAAATACTGATTTCAGTATGGTCAATTATTGTTGTTAAGTACTTTTACTGTTTAGTAGTAATTTGAGAAACTGCTTTGTTACAAAAAAGTGGTGGTGCAAAAGTGTGAGCGTGAGGAAATCATCTGTGTTCCAGAACTGCTATAGGGTCCATGAACAACATATAATGTGCGAGTAAAGACAGATGGACACTGTTACAAAAAGTGAGCTTAAAATGAGCCCAGGTTGAGCTGTGGTCTTTCTATTCCAATAAAAGTGGTCCACAACACAGTGTACTCCAAGCTTTCTTTTGGAAATAGATAACATCTAGTAATAAAGCGAGATGGCTAGTATCTCTTTTACATGGGTCAGGTGTGACCGAGACATGGTCTGCTCAGCCTTGCCGAACACAGTCGCTCCCTGTGCTCTAAATGAGGTGGTTGGAGAGGATGGCAAATGGCTGAGGAGGGCCAACTGCCCTCTCCTGACACAGAGGAATGGTGACCTCTGGAGAGCACTTCATTAGCTGGCTGGCACTAGCCTGTGATTGAGCTATCAGCAGGAGAGACGGAAAGCCAGCCAAGCCCACAGAAAGGTGAGTCTCTTTGTCCAAAGGCAGGTGTGTAACTGTAGCTAACTGACAGAGTTGCAAATCAGCGCCACTGAAATGCTATCTGAACAGGCTAACCGTGTCCAGATGGCCCTGTATCCATGACTTTTTCTTTCTTCCTTTGTCTCCATCTCTCCTTATCTCATTTCTCAGACAGTTTTATTTCTCAGCTGAATTGATGATGCATTTTAAATGCATGTCATCTATTGTTTATGTTTACTTTGATTTACTGCCCTCATGCATATTCATTCCAGACCTTGGGAAGATTCATGGCTTTGATATCCAAGCTGCATTATGATGTCATTGTTCACTTTTGCTCTCTTTCAACATACTGTATATGTACTACACTCAATCTTTTGCAGGTGGTTATTCAGTTAAGGGCACTTTTGGCAAACTTATATGGACTTATGTTCAACAACACCTCCAGTTTCAGCCACTGGGGGCAGTGGTTAAAATTTTGGTAAGCACTGACTGATTTCAGCGGCAGAACTCTTGGTATAATGTGTGATAATGTAGATTTGTTGTTATTGTTTGTGATGGTACTGACAGTTTTCACTTTTTCGAGAAAAACTAAAAGTTGGATAACCTTGGACTTGCTTGGACAAGCCCAAAATAATCATATAAAACTAGAATGATTGTTTTTTTTTTAAGCATTTTTCTTCTTTAAAATCATCTTAGGGTACAAATAAGACCCTTTATTAAAGAATCACCCATGCACACACACCTTTTACGTAGATAACGTATAGCACTTCTACATTAAGGTATTCCCAGATCAAAGCCAAGGCTGACCTTTTTAAATCTGCGTGACTCCTCAGAAGCTGCTATCTAATGGCCTGGACTGACCCTTTAAATAGGATGTCTGAATGTGTTATTGAGGATTTTGTTTCCTATAAACATCTAGCACTCTGACAATAACAATCACATCAGGCAAAATGAAGTTATCTGAGAATAGAATTAAACTCCAAATGACCCTTTGCTCTGCTTCACAGCCCTCCATTAATAATTTCTAATCTAATCAGGGAGGATAAATGTACTACTGCCGGCCGTGCCAGGCACCTTGCCAGGAAGAGGGCCATTCAGTGCAAGCCAGTCCTCTGATGAGGGGGAAGAGGGGGAAAGGGAGACATCTTTTCAGGGGAGGCCACTGTTTGATTTCCTCCTTTGTTATCTATGTCTTGGCAAAGTCATGTCCTTGTAACTCAGTGGTTCTCAAAGTGTAGGGTGCGCCCCGTAGGTGATGCGTGGAGGTTTCAAATGGGGGAAAAGGTGAACTGATACTTAAATTTCAGTCTGTTCCTCACACAACACTATCAAATTGCTTCAGAAGAATTTAAATATAAGGCACGAGTGATATGATTGCCTTTTTTGAGATGGGTGTGAGTGCGCACGAAGCAATTATCTGACAGGGAGATGTGCAGGAGTGGGCGATCGTCTGACAGAGAAAGTGTTCCGCGACCACTATCGACCCTTCAATAACATATAACGTGTGGAGAAGGGCCATTGGTTGACCTTTTGGTGTTGGCTTAGGAACGTACCCAGGGACACCACGTGACGGCTTTGGTCTCAGGTCCTTTTTTATTTCAGTGGTTATTAGAGTTTTTCAATATCATTAATCGGGGTAAATTATTGTCCAGAGGTCTGCTTCCAAAACAGCATGAAGATGGCACTGTCATGTAGTACATGTTCCTTTTCTCAGCACTGGCCAGGATGGGCCAATCACAGTCATTTATTATTACTGGAAGTTTACTAAATTTAAAAATGCTTTTAGAGATACTGCTGATGTGGATTTCCATTCACATGGCTGAATTCTTGCAATTATTAGTTTTTATTAAAAATATCTATCCAGTGTAAAATGTCTCCAACAGCTTGTCCTACAGCAGTATACATTTTTATAAATTTGTTTTATGAATTGAATGTATATAGGCATAATTAAAATGTTTAATGTATTTATGCAACACAAAGCATGCAAAAAATAACAGAACAATGTTGTCATTGTGACAAATGTTCATTCATTCACATCCTTTTTCAATGAAGTGTAACTTTTCGTTTTGTTTTTGTAGTATTTTTAAATAAAACCTTTTTTTTTTTTTGCTAAATGTAATTGAGAACCACTGATGTAACTGATTGACATGTCTCTTTGTAAATAACTGTGATGAGGAGGAGGGCATGGATGGGCCGTGAAGCTGCACGGCTGGCGCTGAATCAGCGGGAGAGTGATATAAAGGGGAGCCGGAGACACCAGTTCGAGAGAGAGAGAGAGAGAGACGCACGCGGCCACGCTGCATGTGAGTTCATCTTATGTTCTGTGTTGTTTTAAGTTCATTTATATCATTAAACCTTTATTTTAACTTTTATTGTTCAGCTGGTTCCCGCCTCCTCCTTGCCCGTCCTTTATCCGTTACAATAACCCTGGCTTGACTGATAAAATACGAAAGAGAGAGAGAGGGAGAGGAATAAAGAGGGTGCTCTAAATTGGCAGACATTTCTCATCTGACCTAGAAGACGACTATGTCACACCATCTGAATAATCCCTCTCTTTTGAATTAGATATTAATTTAATCAACAGCACTGAATCATAATCATACGCAAGCATATATATTCACACACCAACTCATGCTGTACTTTACATTCAGCCTTTGCAGATTGCATTGTTTTGAACATGTCGACTCGAGATTGTACAATTTTGCACCAAGCTAACAAAAATATTCTATGTATAAATGGTTTAATCAAACTATAAAGCACTCATGGCTGCACTTTTTAATGAATTGAATGAGCTACACAATTTGTTTAAATACACCAATATTCAATAAATATTTACATTGATTAAAGGTTAAGTGTGTGATTTCTGCACCACTATCACAAAATATAATCGCAAAAATAAGGTTTTCAAACAGATTTCCGAAACACTCCCCTAGTCTCCCATTGGTCAGAAGAAAAAACAAAACAACAACAGATAGATTAGCCTATCCACTTTTTTCCTTAAAGCAAAAGTGTTCCATGATTAATAACGAAAGCCTTTTTTCATGATCCGGTGTTTTCACTCACATTGTTGGATGTTTAGTGTATTAAATTTGAGTGCCTCGCCAGTAAATGTTTAAAGAGTGGGTGGATGAAAAGGTTAGTTAACGTTATAATTATTAACTACTTCAGAATGTTATGACAGCCAACAACTGCACAAGTTAAACCTAATCTCATTTTTACTCTAACTAACACTTGAAATGTTGTTCTCCATCTAGATTGCTTTTAATGGAAAACAGAACCAGAAAACAGTCCAGTGACAATAAGATTCATCATGGTGCCACCCAGTGGATATTAACACGTGTCTACGTTGCTTGGCAACGATAAACATTCGGCAGTTAAACCTATGAACTATTTTGCCTCGTGAAAGAATAGTTTATTTCTATTATTTCTAGGACTGTCAATCGATTAAAACTTTTCATTGAATTAATTACATGATGAGCAAATGAATTAATAAAATTAATTGCATTTGTCAGTATTTACTGAGCAAGGCCTCCTAAATAAAAATAATATAATTTCTAATAAATATTATAATTCAGATAATTCAAATGCATTGTATAATATACATATTTTGTGGCAGCAGACAAGTAAAGCATTTAGACAATACAAAAACTCAAAATATTGTGTTTTATTTCCATATCATTGAATTATAACCTTATCATTGGCCTACTTTGGTCTGTGCTATTTTTAACTGTTGCTCTATGTACTACTCATGCATCATATAGGCACTTTTGGAGCGTCTCACTTTGGTTGTGCTATGTGTTAGTACTTTTCGGTGTCTCTAGTCATAAACACAGTGTGTTTAGAATGCTGTGTCAAGTTAAACATAGTTTGAAATGTTGAAAATTGAGACTTGAGATCTCTGCATTCTGTTGTACTTGGTCCAGCTGTCTTTGAACGCAACTGTGCATCATCTGTGGAAGGCTGTGCTGCCTGTTCTCTTTGGTTTACAGGCATTGCCTGTAAAGCTGGTGTTGTGCTGACAGCCCCCTACTGCCACAAATTCATAAAAAACACCATGGTGGTACATCAAACTTGAATTGAATAACATTGCTTATTATGGAATTTTTTTTTCTTTCACGTTAATTTCATATAATTGATTGCACTAAATTTACGCATTAAATCTATAACCCTAATTATTAGTAATTAATTTAACTATTTAACTATGATGTCTTTTAACTTATGGTTGTTGCCACCTTTTTATTAAAGCAATAAACCACCCTGATTTTACCATGGGTAAGGGGTAATCTTGACACGATACAAAGCAACACTTTAATACAAGTCACAAATGCTCAATAAAAATGACATTTAATAATAACAATCATGACATTCACCAAGCAGTGTAGTTTATTAGCCATGTTATTGCAGATAGTCTTGGTGCATTAATATAGAATTCAACTGATGTGTGCAGAAGAATCGGAATTATCATCATTAAAAGGATGTCTTTAATAACTTTGCTGTGTCTGAATGACAATCCACTTACTTTTCCCATAAACTGACCACATGCTTGTGTAAATACTGCTAGTTATATCTCTCAGTAAATTCTCTCTGTTTGATGAGATGATAACATGATGACTTTAGTGTCTCTGTTCTCACTTATGTCATCATTCACAATTTAGCATTCTTAGCCCCCTCTCCCAAACACACATAATAAGGAAATGATCACACACAGGGGCATCCGTTGGATTCACCCACTAATGTGACCACATGGGGACAAGTTATCATGGATAGCTTTATTTCTGGAAGGTGAAAATATAAATCATAACTCATTTGGACAGCAGTACAAATGAAATCTCAGCCACCAAACCCCCTGAGAAAGACATATAGGGCATGTGTTTAGATTTTGAAGAAAATAGAAACAGGGAAAAAAAGAAAATGTGTCTTTGTTTGTTTTTTTCTGTTTGAAATAATCTTGTTTCCATTGTAACATATGGCCATCAAAGCTTTAGCCGAGCGAGAGAAGAGTGAATGGAGGGAGCTATTAAGAAAGAGTGGAAATTATTAAGTCAATTTGGTGCAATGGCGAGAGTGAGAGAGAGGTTCAAAAGCTGCCGTCAAATTGTTTCAATAATGACCTGTTTCCGTTATTATTGAGTGGAAAAAATGACGTGTTCCGACTCCTCTAAGATCTGCAGATAATTGGATTGGAATTTCAAATGAGACCTCATCATAAGAGGCCTACTGTTCCAAGTTAAATTTACCTTAAAACCATCTTGTCGCATGCAATATATATATATGAATTAAACCCTCACTTGACATAAAATACACCTGTCATCCAATCCAGATGATATACGCCACAGCTAAAATGGAAGAATCTAACTCTTACTGGTGCTTATCCGCTTTTATGAGAGAAATATCAATCTGAGGTGTCATTTCTATTAGATGTGCTAATAACTGGCTAGACTGTTCATTTGAAGTTTTCTCAGCTCCATTATTCCCACTGCTACCGAATCAAACCTGTGCCTTGGCAAAGTCATCATGTATCATTTATGATGCCTTATCTCTGTATGTGAGCTCTTGTCTTTTTTAAGCCCTGCTTTAAACCTGCTCATTAGCCTTCAGCAGCTTTGGGAACCTTCCACTATTGACATTTCTCACTCAGTAGCAGGGTCTGTTCGATGGGAACAGCATCTCTATTGACAAACTGATAGCTGGGGGGCACTGAGACCCTGACAAGGCTCCATGCAGACTGCCGCCCATCCAGGCCATGGGCACACAGAGGCTCGTGATAGTCTTTTGGGGATTTTCTGTACCATTGTCTCCTATTAATGTGTGGGAAGAGTAGCTTCACAGTCTTTCCCGAGCTGCAATGTGAGTTTGCTTGCTGTTTCCCTATTGTGCATTATTGAAAATTCAAACATTCAGAACACACAAACTGACCAGACAGAGACTTGTTCTCTATGTCCACACATAGAGACTATCATGAACTAAATATATAGAGAGACTAATCCATACATGGAAGCTGAATGTCCATCCATGGAGACAAAATGCCAATGCATAAAGACTGAATGTCCACAGGCAGACAATAAATGCCCATATTTAGAGGCTAAATGTGCACTCATTGAAATTAAATGTCCAGCTATAGAGACTAAATGTCCACACATGGATATACTGTATATATATATATATATATATATATATATATATATATATATATATATATATGTAAATGTAAATGTAGATGTCTATCCATAGAGACTGAATGGCCATACATAGAACCCAAATGTATACATACAGTCATACTTATAGACTAAATGTCCACCCACAGAGGCTACATGTCCGTACATAGAAACCAAATGTATACATGCAGAGACTAAATGTCCACAAATTAGAGACTAAATTTCCACCTATAGAGACTGAATGTCCATATAAAGAAACTAAATGTATGCATACAGAGGATAAAATGCCCACCCATTATGACTAAATGTCCATACATAGAAACCAAATGTATACATACAGAGACTAAACATCCACACAGATATTAAAATGTCCATACAGTGACTTATTGTCCACCCATAGAGACTAAATGTCCATACATAGAAACCAAATGTATACATACAGAGACTAAATGTCCACACAGAGACTAAAATGTCCATACAGACACTAAATGTCCATACATAGAAACCACCTGTACACATATAGATACTAAATATCCACACAGAGACTTAATGTCCACACTTAAGAGACAAAATTTCCATCTATAGAGACCGAATATCCATACATATTAACAAAGTATACATTCAGAGGCTAAAATGTCCACACATACAGACTAAATGTCCTCCCATAGAGACACAATGTCAACACACAGAGATGTGTTTTAGTACCTTTAGCACCTCTCATTTTAGCACATTAGTTCATTTCTGTGACATAAACCAGATTTCTTTGTACAGAATAATGGTACTGTGTATCCAAGGTGTTGTCTTTTGTTTAAATGCAGTCTGCTAAATGAAGATGATTGCATTCTTTTAGAGATATGAGAAAACACCTTCAGTGAACAAATAACTTATCAATGACTCTGAGTCCCTCAAAAATCACTTCAAATTCAGTTGAACTAAGCACTAGCTGAACCAAATTGAAAACAGGGAAAATGTGATATGTGTTTAGCACATATCAGTGATTCTCACTGGCCACCCCATGGCTGGTTGGTGATTTAATAGAAAACACTGTTGATGATATACTGAGCTATATGTTAGACACAGGTTGTACCGTGACACAAAGGATTGATGACTCAGCGTGGAGAGAGCAAACCCTTCATGTCTTGACATAAAAACAGCCAAATTTATGGCCCATAATACCATTATTCAATCAGCTGATTGATTTTGTACTTCTGTTTGGAGTTATAAGTTCAGACTCATCTCCCTTATTGACTCGTACAGCAGGAGCAGGACCCTTTCTGCTCTCACAGTGTAATTGCATTACAAAATCAAAGTCCCCTTCCTTTAATTCCACAGGGCAGAATGATAAATCCACCCTCACATCCGGAGAGAGACGAATGAGTCAATGCAGTATTCAGGCTGGGGCTGATTGCTCCAGGATTTACTTCATTACTGTGTTCTTATCCAGTTAAGAGTGCAACCAGAGAGAGGAAGCCATTACAGAGGCCCAGCGCTTAGAGAATGCTGAATCTGCACTTTCATTTTACTTAGCAGCCACATTCTGTGCTATTCATTTAGACGCAATGTTGAGACTCTTCTGTGTGGAGTTTTACTAGTCAGGATGTGTTTTTAAAACCCTGGTATAAACTTTATGAAATGCTCTTCTATTATGTGCCTGGTTTCTTTTTATTCATTAGAAAATAAAAGTGTTTTTTGTTTTTTGATTTTTGTTTTACAATTTCTTAAAAAGTGAAGTGTGTAATTTGTTGATGTTAAAATACTTTTCACTATCCTAGTTGTTATTGTAAAAAGTAAGCTAAAAGTAAAAGTAAGCAATTCATATCCCCCAAAAAATTTTAACACTGTGGCACCATCTAAAAACATTGCTCTGATTTTTTGGGGGGGCAGGAATATCTGTTTGTTAGACCAAAGACAGATAGGGGGAGTATTTGGGAAATTTGTTTGAAAACAGTAATTTTTGCAATTCTGTGGAATAATTAATGAAATATTCAATTTGGTCACAATTTGGATTTTTTAATTTTATTTTGGTAAATTTTTTTAATTAGTGTAAAAAATATGGGTCATTGACAAATAAGGTTCCCTATCTGTCACTCACTCGACGTTGTGTCGATGTAGTGACACTAGGGGTCACTCTTGGGAGCCCGAGACTCCTCTGATCTTTGATAAAAGGCCAATGAAAATTGGCAAGTGGTATTTGCATGCCACTCCCCCGGACATACGGGTATAAAAGGAGCTGGTGTGCAACCACTCATTCAGATTTTCTCTTTGGAGCCGAACGGTCATGCTCACTGAGCTGAATTCTCATGACTGTTCATTCACCTCTGTTGGATCTGACGGCGCTTTTCAGCGGCTTCTCCCTCCTCTGCACTGGTGCACCGCAGAGAACGCCCCTGGGCGCTTCAGCAGAAACAAGAGAGTATATTTTCCTGAAAGAGTATATTTCTCTGAAAGAGCGGCACAGACGGAACGTCTTTTTAAAAATGCGTCTTTTTAAAGATGCCTTTCTGATTGTGTGTTATTCCTGGTTGCGGTCGTTACCTCTCAATATTCAGACGGTCACGATCGCTGTCTTTCGTGTCTGGGTGCGACCCACATGGAGGCAGCATTCGTGGATGGTTCATGTTCTCACTGCAAAAACATAACCATGGCAACGTTGCGGTCGCGGCTTGCTTTCTTTCGTAAGAAAGCGAGCCACCCCAGCGGCTCCCTGCCTTGGTCCTTCTACCTACGGGTTTGAGGCCAGCGCGGCTAGCACTGGGGGCGATTTGGGGACCCCAATGGGACCGCCTCCGCCGGGTATCCCCCGCAGACCTCCCATTCCCCAGCACGCTCGTCTGCCCCGATCGGGCTTCCAGATGAGTCCGCCGGCTTGTCTCATGGCGCGTTCGACCTCTTGTTCAGAGCCCGCGAAGCTGATGAGCTCTCGGAGAGCGGGCTTGTCCAGTCGGACACAGAAGCCTCAGCTGGGCTCTCCTCTACGGGGACGATTGCTCAGTCATAGGCTGATGCAGAGATGACGGACATGCTTTCCCGGGCGGCCGCGAGCATCGGGCTAGAGTGGAACCCTCTGCTCTCTCCTGAACCCTCGCAGCTCGATGATTGTTTCCTGGGCTCGCGGCGCCGCTCAAAGCAGCCTTTCTTCCCGGAAGTGCATGAGGAGCTGACAAAATTGTGGGAGGCACCTTTTACTGCCCGGTCCCGATTTCTCAGTTCCCCCGCCCTCACTACCCTCGATGGCACGGTCTGGAGGGATTCAACCTCCTAGCACCTCTCAGGAACCTGATGATCAAGTCGTGCTTCCCCAATACTTACCATCTACTGCATCGTGATGCGCCGAAATAGCGGCTACATACACCTTCAGGGTGGAGGGGGACAGCCGCCCCTCCAACCTCTCCTGCAGGAAGGAAAGCACTGATCCGACTGCGCATCTCTGGGGGTCTTCGCGTCGGGAAGAACACCACTTAGCGAACACAGGTGCCTCGTAGAGGGAGCCCTAGCCTGAGTGATCGTGTCTACCACCGCGGGTAGTAGGCCACTTAGGTCTTCTGCGTCCCATCCAGGGGCCAGACGTGGAGATTTCAGAGGTCTGGTCGCGGGTGCCAGATGGTGCCCTGTCCCTGAGAAAGAAGGTCCTGTGCAAGTAAGCTCACTGGGGGAAACGTGTATTTGCATAGTCCAGGGGGCCAGCTGTGTGCCAGCGCATCTATACTGAGGGGTGCCTCGGTCAGGGCGTACCAAAGCGGGCAGTGGGAGGATTCCCGGGAAGCAAACAGGTCTACTTGTGCTCGACCGAATCGATTCCAAATCAGCTGGACCACCTGAGGGTGGAGTCTCTACTCTCCCCTGAGGGTAACCTGATATGACAGCATGTCCGCTGCAGTGTTGAGGTCACCTGGGATGTGAGTGGCTTGTAGCGACTTGAGGCACTGCTGACTCCAGAGGAAGAAATGGCAGGCGAGTTGTGACATACAACGAGAGGGCAGACTGCCTTGGCGGTTGACATATGCTACCGTTGCCGAGTTGTCTGTCCAAACTAACACGTGCTTGCCCTGGATCAATGGCCGAAACCTCCACAGGGTGAGCAGAATTGCCAACAACTCAAGGCAGTTGATGTGCCAATGCAGTCGCAGGCCAGTGGCTGCGTGCCCATTGCAAACATCGCCCCAGCCTGTTTTGGAGGTGTCCGTCGTGACCACAACGTGCCTGGAGACCAGTTCTAGGGAAACACCTGCCCTTAGAAACAAGAGGTCGGTCCAAGGGCTGAAAAGACGTGAGAGACTGGCGTGATGACCACACGATGTGTTCCGTGGTGCCATGCCCATCTCGGGACTTGAGTCTGAAGCCAGTGCTGAAGCGGTCTCATATGCATCAACCCAAGCGGGGTGGCTACCGCTGAGGATGCCAGATGCTCCAGGAGCCTCTGAAAAAGTTTCAGTGGAACCGCTGTTTTCTGTTTGAATGCCTTCAAACAGGCCAGCACCAACTGGGCACGCTCTTTCGTGAGGCGCGCTGTCAAAGAGACTAAGTCCAGCTCCAAACTGAGGAAAGAGATGCTCTGAACCGGGAGGAGCTTGCTCTTTTCCCAGTTGACCCGAAGCCCTAGTCGGCTGAGGTGTGAGAGCACCAAGTCCCTGTGTGTGCACAACATGTCCCGAGAGTGAGCTAGGATTAGCCAGTCATCGAGATAGTTGAGAATACAAATGCCTGACCCTCGAAAGCAAACCGCAGGAAGGGTCTGTGTCGAGGAAGGATCGAGACGTGGAAGTACACGTCCTTCAGGTCTACCACCGTGAACCAATCTTGATGCCGGACGCTCGCCAAAATATGTTTTTGTGTCAGCATCTTGAATGGGAGTCTATGTAAGGCCCGGTTCAGTACTCGCAGGTCCAAGATTGGCCACAACCCTCCGCCTTTTTTCGGTATGATGAAGTAGGGGCTGTAAAACCCCTTCTTCATCTCGGCCGGAGGGACAGGTTCTATCGCGCCCTTCCGTAGGAGGGTAGAGATCTCCGCGCGCAAGGTAGCAGCGTTTTCGTCCTTGACCAAGGTGAAGTGGATACCGCTGAACCTGGGCGGGCACCTGGTGAACTGAATCGCAAAGCCGAGTCGGACGGTCCGGATCAGCCATCGCGATGGATTGGAAAGAGCAAGCCACGCATCCAAGTTCCGTGCAAGGGGGACCAAGGGGACAATGTCGTCGGACGTACTGGCAGGTTGTGCTGAGTCTAGGGACATCGAAGCACTTACCTGGCTCCTTTTGACCACCCCCGGAACAGCCTGGGACAGGGGAGGAAGAGGCCTGTCCTTGTAACCCGTGGAGACTGCCACATCGGGGGCGGCTGTGTGCCACAGCTGGGTGCTCAGGGGCGGGAAGACCACTGCTGGAGCGCCAATCCTGCAAGGAAAAACCCATGGTCGGTAGTAGTGATGATGACCGTGCACACCGGGTATGTGACCCAGGGAAGAAGGAAACTGCTCTTTTTCTGAACTGTTGGGTACCGCAGCCACTTGGGCATGCGGCGAAATCAAACAATAAGGCAACAAAAGATTCTCCACCCGGCCCTCCACTGGGCTCCAGGTGAGTGGGTTTCTTTGTCCCTGGGTCGCTCGTCTCAGGGGTGCTCTGACGACCTCCGTGGGTTCTTAGAGGCTGACTGTGAGACGGGCGTCTGCTTCCTGCGGTGGGCTCCACGCCAGAGCCAGGCCGAAGGGGCGGGCTGCGGTGGAGCCGGTGCAGTCACCTCAGGGGGACGCCCTTGGCGACGAGCAGATGGGGTGCGGGATATGCTGCTTCACCGCCGAGAACTGCTGGGCAAAGTCCTCGACGGTGTTGCCAAATAGGCCAGCCTGGGAAATGGTGGCAGCAAAGAACCTTGTCTTGTCAGCTTCACCCATCTCGACCAGGTTGAGCCAAAGGTGGCGCTCCTGGAACACTAATGTGGCCATCGTCTCCCGAGAGACCGCGCCGTGACCTTCGTCGCTCGGAGAGCAAGGTCGGTCGCCAAGCGCAGTTCCTGCATCAAATCCCTCATGCAGTTCTTTCAACGCTTTGGCTTGGTAGACCTGCAGGAGAGCCATGGTGTGCAGGGCAGAGGCGGCATGTCCAGCTGCACTGTAGGCTTTAGCCGTCAGGGACAATGTGAACCTACAGGACATGGACGGGAGCTTAGGGCGTCCGCGCCAGGTGGCGGTGCTCTGCGGGCATAAGTGCACCGCGAGTGCCTTATCCACCGGGGGAATCGCCATATAGCCCCTGGCCGCCCCGCCATTGAGGGTAGTGAGGGCGGCGGAACTGCGGAATCGGGGCCGGGCAGTAAAAGGTGCCTCCCATGATTTCGTCAGCTCCTCGTGCACTTCCGGGAAGAAAGGCACTGGAGCAGGGCATGGCTGCTTTAAGCGGCCACTGAACATCGTGTCAGTCTGGGATTACATAAAGAGACAGAAGCAATTGAGACCAAAAAAAACTGTGTCCAGGTGTACCTAGGAGAATTGGAGCTGTTTTAAAGGCAAAGGTGGCCACACCAAATATTGATTTAGCTTTTTTATGTTTACTGGACTTTGTATGATATTAATTGATAAATGAAAACAATTTATGGCATTATTTCTGAAGACATCCTCACTATGAAACATTTTTCACAAGTGCCTAAAACTTTTGCACTTTTGCAGAGTGTGTATATATATATATATATATATATATATATATATATATATATATATATATATATATATATATATATATATATAAATGAACTTAAAAATGTAAAACATGCTCATCATAGAAGAGGTGTATTCAAGTAATTGTTTTGTGTGAATTGAATATTTAATGTATTTGAAAAACTGAAGTGATCCGGACAGAAATAATGAGTGTCATGTCATTGACTCATACAAAGACACACATGTAACTGGAAGGGAAAATTTACAATGTAATAAAATATTGACAAAAACTAAATACACCAGGAATTACTGTATGTTTGTCTGCACTGTCTGGAAAAAGATTGGGATCTGGATTCTGTGAATTCTGACAACCAAAAATAGCTCAAGATTTGCATTTTGTAAAAGAAAATGATGCATCATACCAGGGTCGGTTCTAGAGGGGGGGCCACGGACAGAAGCCTGGCCCCCCCATTGGTCCCCGCACTCACAGACACTCCCCCCACCACCACCACCTGCCACATACTTATCACTGTACCCTGCCCGGCACCCCCTGTGAAAAAATCCTAGCACCGCCCCTGCATCATACTTTATTTATTGGATATTTTAAAGTAATTATAATCACTAATTACATTTGTTAATCTGTGCTTTGAATTTACATTGAGCCCGTTTACATGCACACCAATATGCTGATTACTCCCAAAAATCACCTTATTTAAAAAAAGCACAAGCTTGCGTACATTGGACAAGCCGGTAAGTATGCCGGTAAAGGTGTTCACATGCAAAGTGAAATCGGGTAGTGGGCAAAAATCTACTTGTGTCGATCGGTTTATTCTTAAACCATTTATGACCTTACACAGATAAAGGAAAGCTGTTTAAGGTATTTACATGATCGCATTGTCAGCTTAGTAAGCATAATTGGTGTAAGAACGTGCATGTAAACGTGCTCAGTGTCAGATTGAAGTGTCACTGCGATGCATTTCTATACACTTGCTTCCATCACATCTCTAGAGACACCACTTGACTGATTTAGATACGTATTTGTTAAACTTACTGATATGGTCAGTGCTTTCAAATGCTGTTGCTTCAAAGAAAAGCTGTGAAGGATTGTTCTAGGCAGGCATGTGTGGAATGGTGTCATGTGATAGAGTTTGCAGCCTTAGGCAAAGAGGTGATACCTTGTATACTTCACGGTTGTGTAAAGAGTGTTCATCACATTTCAGTGGCCAGCTGTAATGCCGTTTGGCAGGCAGCAGGTGCGTCATCTGCAGAAGCAACTGCACATGCGTGAGAATGCAAGCATTTATATGTGTGTGGGCAGGCAGGTCGTGATGCCTTTTGCTGTGCACCTTGTGGCTTCCCTTTAATATAATTAAATTGCACTAAAAACTTTCCCTTTGAAACAAATTAATTAAGATGCTATTATTTAGCCATTGAGAGGTTAATGACCATCATTAGAAACAAAGGCAACATCCACCATCATTAGCCAAACTCAGTTATTTTGTCAATTTTGGTTATTTACTGGGCAGAAGATTAATGAGGCCAAATACTGGCCCAGACGCTAATTAGCTTTAAAAACATAACACAATCCATCACGGCTTGTGATTGTTACAGCGACACACTCCAACACACAGAGAAACACAAACAAAATGCATATGCTTACTCTCCAACATTCTTGTTTATATATATATATATATATATATATATATATATATATATATATATATATATATATATAAAAAATCCAGATCATTTAGGGAAGACGTTGAAATCATTACAATATGTACTCACTATATATACCACAATAAAGGGGTCTGCTTGTATATTCCACTCTATCCATCAAAATCCACAGTGTGGCTTTAATGCTAAACCCTGATTCCCTGTAATCCAGTCTAATCGAATCTAAACTCTCTCTGGGCTGGTTTTGGCTGAAGTGAGTCTGCAGATTCAAGATTCAAGAATTACCTACCAAATGTGCTACCTCTCGAAAGCATGGTATATTTTCTATATTTATGAACAGTGCTGGGTTTAATCTGATTACAAAGTAATTAATGACAGTAATTTAATTACTTTTTTTAAAGTAGTTTTACACATTGCATTTAAAATTGTCGAATCAGATTGCAGTATGAATTAAATGAAGTTAATTACTTTTAAGTACACTAATTGGGTTGCACATATTTCTGAAATCATTTTATTTATGTGGAATACATTTTAAGCATAACTTATTTTCTTATGTATGCCTGTTTGCATTTCTGGGACAGCTGAAGAGTCACTGACAAATCATTGTAAGGGAGAAATGTGTGGTGCTAAGTGTGTAACTTACGTAAGACAGTGAAGGAGGAAATAAGTTATTTAAAAAATATATATATTAGTTGAGTGGAAAAACAAAAACTTTTCAGTGAAAAGTGCTTTAGAAAGTAACTTAAAAGTCAAAGAATTCTTAACATTTGCATTGTTTTGCAGTAAAGTATATCTTATCCTTAAAATATAATAAACATAAACCTCACATGAATTATAATGCATTTCTTACTTTCTAATAAAGCAATAAGCTATGAGAACAATTGTGTTGAAGTGATTTTACCATGGGTTAGGTGGTATTTTTAGGCACACCATGAAGCATAGTAAGAAAAGCACAATGGTGGGAAATTTGGCAAAATCTGTTAAATAGACACAAATGGTAAATAAATATTTATTTATATGAATTATTAGAATAATAATTAGATTTAAAATTAGGTTCATTTAGGAATGTAATTATTTTTCAATGAATATTTTTCTATATTAATGTTGCTAGGGAATCATAAACAGCCTACTTTTAACCTAATTTTGAATCTAATTATTATTCTGATAATTCATATAAATAAACATTTATTGACCATTGGTGTCAGTTTAACAGATTTTGCCTCCATTGTGCTTTTCTTACTACGCTTCGTGGTGTGCCTAGTACATTTTACCCATGGTAAAATCACTGCAAACAATTCTTCTCATGTCTTATTGCTTTATTGGAAAGTGAAAAAAGTCATTATAATTTATGTGAGGTATATTCTTATCTTATTTTAAGGATGTGTAAATGTATTTTATTGCAAAACAATGCAAAAGTTATGAATTTCTCAATTTCTCAATGTAAGTGATGATGATTCATTAAAAACAATCCATAACAAAGACACAACAAGAATATTGATAAGGCTAATAGCATTAGTAAGCGTAATTAAGAGATAATGTACAATTAGCTGGTCATTATCGCAAAATGAACATTGACAAGGTGATCCGGAATTTTTTCTTTTCTTTTTTTTCTTTTTTTTTTTTTTTTTTGGCACAGGCTTTTTGCACAAAGTGCAAATCAGAAAGAAAATAGTGATAGAAAGACTACACTAAGTTTAAATAGCAAGGAAAAGCATCTTATTTGCACTAAGTGCAAATAATGTTATAGTGTTTCGCTATTTGCACCCCGGCTCAAATAGTGGCAGATACTATTTGCACCCCTAATTAAATACTAACATAGAGTATAGGGACATCACTGCAGCATGTTTACTGTGTTTATTTTAAGTCCCACAGACACACTACACTGACCCCTACCCCTAAACCTAACCTTCCCTTACAAAAATTAACCATGTTTTTACTACATTAACCATAGTATCACCATGGTATTTTGCAGTAAAATCATAGTAACCACAAAATTAAACATGGTTACTGAATTAACAGCATAGTAACACCATGTTTAATTGCATTAAAACTATGGCTTCTGCCAAAAAACATTGTTACCTTCTCTGCTGGCATAACATGCCTAATAAATAAATATTTCTTTCATCCTTTCATTCTCATTGACCTTTTTGCCTATGTATTTTCAATCATTTTCAACTTCTAATTATTCTACAAACGAATAGCAAAAAACAAAAAATAGTATCCAATCAGAATTTATTCCTTGATGCTTACAAGCAAAGTGTGACAACTTTTTCACAAATTTCATGCCCGAAGCCATGTTCCTTAGCCGAAACAGTGCATGAGTCTGAGCTCCACCCCGTCAGGCCTTCAGAATTTCTGCAGAATCCCCCAACAGTGTAAGTGAATAGGCATCTAAAGTCAGATGGTCAGATTCATCAGCCAATCAGATTGATTTATTTGTTCTTGTGGATGTGGTCTTTAGGATATGTCCCAGTCCAGGCCTTCTAGCTGGCCTTGAGTGACGCAATCACGCTTTAAGTGATGTACGTAATTTGAAAGCGAAGAGCATGAGATCTTGCTGATGAATCGCTGTCATCACTGCTGGTATTGTCGCTGAGAAAGAGATCCTTATGGATTTACAAACCTGAGATGTTCTGCATGATCGTGCGATTGATTAATTAAACAGGAAAGGAGGACTGATTTTCACTTCAAGCAAATTGGTAAGAGCTTTTTGCATTGTTATAGCAACATCAGGAGTTTTCTAAGTGTAAATTAGGCTGCTTGAGCATTCAGTGTTGGATCAAGTTTTGAAAAGTACAGTGTGGTTACAGTGTACAGGGGTTA
Organism: Myxocyprinus asiaticus; assembly: GCF_019703515.2. NCBI lineage: Eukaryota > Metazoa > Chordata > Actinopteri > Cypriniformes > Catostomidae > Myxocyprinus > Myxocyprinus asiaticus. Next base: position 9,178,627 of record NC_059366.1, read on the forward strand.
CAGTGTGAAGAATTTACATGTTTCCATTTATCATTTTATAAATATTGGGGTTTACCTCCACCCAACCCCCCTGGAATCTATGCCCCTGACCACATCATTGCGAGGAAATCAACCTTTTATATTAATTTTTATTTATTAGTATTAAAGGAAATATTAAAAATAGAGAAAGGAAAAAGGATTAGAAAAAGGCGGACTCAAACCCGGGTCGTCTGCACAAACTAAACACATCCACACCGCTGTTACACCTCACACCACTGCAGCAATGCTAGGGCACAGTTTGTTTTAATTTTCTGTCTTTTCATCATACTATTGGAGTGCACCTAGACGGGCTGTGTGGCAGATGCTATTTACACCTAGTGAAAATAGTCACTCTATATTTTTTTATGTATATAGTATATATATAATGACTGCAGACTATCCCACTTATTACACAACTACTTTCCAAATAAATATATATATATATATATATATATTTTTTTTTTTTAAATGGCATGTTTACATTGTTATTATGAGAGAAGAAAGAAATTGCAGAGTGATATAAGACACATGAAAATAGCACAACTCTGTAGGAAATCGGTTACCAAGGACAATGGTCTTTTATAGAGTTTAGCAGTCATACAAAGATAGTTGCCTATTGAACGCTGTGACTGACCAATCAGAATCAAGTATATATAATAGACAATAACATTTAGCCACTCCCTGCTTTGAGAACAAGGCTGTAAATGAATTGACCTATTTAGGAAGTCATGGAAAGGACACATGGGGTCACAGCCTACTCCACTCCGGTCAGCTGATTGGTGGAATTGAGAGGGCATGACTGCCAAGGGGCGTGACCACATGGCAGCCATATGAGTAATGGGTTGAGTTCCACAGGGTATTGAAATGAAATTGCAGAAGATAGCGGAACTTGTCAATCATTTATACAGAAGGGAATTTATGGCTACACCATAAATGTTTATTAGCGTTTTTCTATTTATAACATGAAAAAACTGTGACAGCTCTTAGTGCACCTGTGTATTTTTGATCTTTTTATGATCTGTGTGCATAACAGTCCCCACTCTTCTGGAGCCTTCTTTGTGAGCATGTGTGAGCTCCACGGTGCCGAACATGGCATGTAACTGTAGTGAGAAAGAGAGAGAGCACAGATTTGATTTAAGACACATTGGGCCTGTGACTGTCTTTTATCTGAGCGACTGTAAATCATTCTAGCTGTACATCAACAGGAAACAGGCGGCCTCTGGGCAGCCCCAAACACACTCCCTCAGATATTAACCTTGCTGGAAAAACTCAGGTCCTCACACGTCAGTGTGAGAACATGAAAGGCTGAGGGGGTAGTTTACAGACACGGTCTGCAGGCCACAAATACACAGTCGCTTTGTTCCAAAACATGGTAAGCTGCCTACATAGGCAGCATGTTAAGGCATTATAGGCACAAATTCCAAGGCAGCTTCCCATGTGTCCTTTGAGAGCAAGGCAATACCAGAATGCATTAAAGTATTAGAAAAAAAAAAAAAAAATAATAAAAAAAAAAAAATCCAAGATGGTGGATGAAGCAATAGTGATGTTGATTAAATATTTTAATTTTTATTTTAATCAATGCAGAAACGTATTGATAACAAAATTACTATTTTAATTAAGAATGGACTGTTAAGAATGGACCCAATATTTGTGTGTTCTATGTAGGTTTATGCTTCTTAGAGTATCGCATTGTTAGCTTAGCCACATGCTAACAATGACCTCTACTGAAATCAGTTGTTAGTCGAGACTCCTGTGTGGGTGAAGCTCTATTTGTATGATACATAAGAGTTGTTGCCTTAGTAGGGCATTCCAAATCAGTCACAAATAAGGTCTCATTTCAGTTAGGATGCTTCTTTAGAAGGAAGCTGCCAAGGCAGTAAATAACAAAACAGCTTACTATGATTTGGAACAGATTCAGTTGCATTCATGAAAAGAAAGCAGACATCTCTTTCTTTCTCAGTCAATCCCAACTGAACAATATTTTGGCAGAGGAAGTCTTGTCATCAAAAACCATCTGAAAATGCATACAACATGAGATCAGTGCACGTATGCCTGACGAGCTGACATCGCAAAAGTGTTTCCTCAAGGATCAAATTGAACATGCGTATCTAATATGAGCCAGAGGGTGGCCAACTCAAACAGCCCTATTGGGATGACATTGTCCTCATAAGATCCGTCCATAGAAAGATGATGTAGTCCCAAAGGGAGATATTCATAATTATGCATGTCTCAGAGTCAGAGAAAAATTGCATTGTAGGGTTGGATGTAATAGAACAGTGCCTTACACTTTGGTATGGTTTACGCTAAGCCTGGCTCAGTATGGACTATGCTTATGCTGCATTCTAATCAACAGGCGGAATATCTAACTTCCTACTAGGCAAAGTGTAATAGAATGGCACTTGAAGTCAGACTTCCAAGTTGGAAATGTGTCCACAAGTCTAATTTTGCAATGCAGATGTACAAAATCACTCGACCATGGCAATATCCAGGGAGATGTACCTAGATAATGACCACTTTTATCACTTTTAAGTAAATAAAAGCACAAATGAGCCAAAGTTTTTACATGATAATAAAACTAATTTAGTAAAAACTTTGCAGAGACAGGTGTGGAAAACACAATAAATGAAACAATTTGGTTGCTAGGAGACTTCTTTGTTGACAATTTAAGAACTGCAATGCTAACAGTAGCACTACCATTTTGTTATTGAATACGTCATATTCAGAGCGTTGGGCAACTGAATTCCATTTTAGTCAAAGTCAGAGATATCAAACGGGAATATCTCAAATATTTCAATATGACACAGTAGGGATGGGTCTAGGGTTGGAAAACTGTCCTGTATTAGCCAGAATGTCCCGTATTTTGGCAAGAATAAAGACTTTGGCAAAATATTGAAGACATTGTGTCCCGTATTGAAAAGCAACATGCTCAAGAAAGACTTCCCTACCCCCAGGACGAATGACGAAGGCAGCTCAACTTTAGTATGAGATAACTTGCAATTGTGTGACTGTGAGAGTCTGTCATAATCAGATAAAAAACTGAAGTCCCCCCCCCCCCCCCCCCCCATTGTACAAGTTGGTATTGTCCAACTATTGTGCAGTCCCCTCTAGCATAGACGGCTGTATCACGTGATAACTGTTGTCTCAGCGCTGGCTAGAATGGGCCAGTCACAGTCATTTATTATTGCTGGATGAGGTTTTTTTAATAATAGTTTTAGAAATACTGCTGAGATGGACTTCCATTCACATGGATAAATCCTTGCAATTATCAGATTTTATATAAAAAAAAACTCTGCAATGAGATGTTAAAATATTATGAGATTCAAATGCAAAACAGCGCGTTGACGGTGCTGACATGGGTTACCTGTTACTTTTCTTTTTTTTATTATTAAAACTTTTCATTGTGTGGTATCCAGTTGGTTTGGAAATATTTGTGAGGTGTCCCGACCGGGAAGACAACAGCTTAGCAGTTTCTCAAAATGAAGTGTTTTAATGGTTTTAAGATACAAAAAGCAAAGGTCTCAATTTGACAATAGTAGATAACCAAAATCAAAAGTCTTTCAGTGCACAACTCAGGTCTCTTCTGCTCTTGCACAAACAAAGTCCAGTCTTATTATGGCAAGCTACCACACCCATCAGCTGCACCTGGCCCTCATTAAATGGCAGCTTGGGAATTGTAGTTCTCCCTGGTCGGACATCTTGCCACCGGCCTCATCTTAAGGTGGCTTGGGAGTTGTAGTTCGGGGAAGGGCTCCATCTTGCTCTTGCCACCTTGCTGGAATGTACCTCCCTTCTAGCACTCGCCCTCTGATTATGCCACATACCCCTTTCCTCTGCTCTGAAGTTCTAGGTTGGGCTGCCGAACTGAAGAGGATGTCTCGACGGGAGAGGGCATCTGTGTTTCCATGGCAGTGGCCAGGCCTGTGAACGACAGAGAAGTTAAATGCCTGAATGTTTAGGAACCACTTAGTAATTCTCCAGTTGCTCTCCTTGTTCTTGGCCATCCATTGCAGTGGGGCGTGTTCCGTCATTAATACAAATTTTCTTCCTAGTAAGTAATATCTTAGAGTCTCTAAAGCCCATTTGATTGCCAGACACTCTTTCTTGATTGTGGCATTGTTCTTCTCATGCTGAGCTAGACTCCTGCTTATATAGAGCACAGGGTGTTCCTCCCCATTGTGGGTTTGGGACAGCACTGCACCAAGACCCACCTCAGAGGAGTCAGTCTGTACCAAAACTTCCCTTTTGAAGTCTGGGGCAGCCAGGAGGGGTTGTGCACACAGTGCCTTCTTTAGGTTGTTGAAGGTTTCCTCTGCTTCCTTGGTCATGTCACCATCCTGGAGTGTCTGTTAGTGGTCAACTCTGTAAGAGGGGCAACCAGGCTAGAGAAGTTAGGCACAATCCTTCTGTAGTAGTTGGCCAGTCCCAGAAATGATTTTACCTGTGTTTTTGTGATGGGCCTAGGCCACTCTTGAATGGCTTGGACTTCACCCAATTGTGTACCCTAGATAGTCTGTTTCGCTGTAGCCAATCTTGCATTTTTTTGGATTTGCAGTCAAACCTGCTTCCCGGAGTGAATCTAATATATTTTGCACCAGGCCTAGGTGACGTTCCTAGTCTGAACTATAAATTACCACATCGTCTAAATTTGCTGCTGAATACCTGTGGTGAGGGCAGAGCATGTGGTCCATCAACCTCTGGAAGGTGGCTGGGGCCCCATGAAGGCCAAATGGTAGACAAGTATAATGGTATATCCCCTCGGTGGTTGCGAAGGCCATCTTCTTCCTGGATTATGGGGACAGAGGAACCTGCCAATAACCTTTAGTGAGGTCTAAGGTTGTAATAAATCTGGCTTTACCCAGTCGATCAAGAAACTCATCCATGTGGGGCATGAGATATGCATCAAATTGACACCTCGTTTAGTTTTCTGAAGTCATTGCAAAACCTTACCGTGCTATCCAATTTTGGCACTATTACAATGGGGCTGGACCATGCACTCTGTGACTCCTCCATGACCCCCAGCTCTAACATTTTCTCCACTCTTAAGTGTACTCCTAACAGGTGGGTATGGGCTAGCTGGAGTACTGTGGCTCTATGTGGTTGGGACACGAGCAGCTATTCTAGGATTCCCTCCCCCTCTTTCTTAACTTGATATAGCAACCCCCACTTAATAGCAAAATGCAGAAAGGATAAAGGGAAATTACTCCTGTCTTGCCCTTCTATTGTTCTCACATTCCTCAAAGTACTGACAAGTGTGGGGTCATTCAATTGTGCTGTTCCATACTGGCCTGACAGCCACTGGGGTTCCTGAATTACTGGTCCATTGTCCTCCCCTTGAGGTTCTTCAGTCTCCTGTTCAAAGGCTGTCTATGCCTCCCCATGACTGCCCCCTGTGGTTGCCTGACTTGGCCTGGCTGGTTGGGATTGCTCAGCTCCTTGTTCTGAGGCTGACTCCGTCTCTTCAGACCAATCGCTGGCAGCTGTGCATGTTCTTACTGAGAAAGAGTGATGGGTTAATCTTTGAACATTTTTACTCACAGGTTTAGTTGTCTCCTGTCTAACTTTACCTTTTGGCCACTGTGGGTCTCTTGATCTCCTCGCCTGTATCTCCTGCCATAGCCTATGGAATATCAAGCAGTTTCTACCAATTAATAGCTGTACGGGTAAGGCGTCTACCACCCCTTCCTGGATCTTGCATTTACCCCTCGTGGTGACTAGTGTTATGGTGGATGTGGGGTAGAAACAGGTATATCCATGCACACATAAAACAGGCAGAAAACTTTCCCGGGAGATTTCCTTGGGGTTAACCAAGGATTTGTGGACGAGGGAGATCATGCTACCAGAGTCCAACAATGCTTCTACATCCTGGCTGTTGACCGACACAGAACAGGTCATAGCTTGGAAGGCGGTGTCTCCTAACAGCACAGCAAAAAAGTTGTCTTTCTGGTCACTCGAAGATTCTGCGGTCGGCATGGGCTCATCTACCTCGGGGCACTGCCAGGAAATGTGTCCTACTTCCCCGCACTTATAACACATCCTTATTTTATACTGCGAGCTTCTCACTTGGGGCTCTTGCTGGCTGGTGTTTCCCATTGGTGGGCTGGACCATCTCAGTGTAGGGATTTTGGGGGGCGATTTCAGCTGTGAGCAGGGAGTGTCTTGTGATCAGGCGTTTAGCATGTCCATGTTAGCTTGAAATCTTTCTACTGTTTCAATTAAGTCTTGAGGTGAATTAGGATCACTTTGATACACAAATTCAATTGCTTCATATGGCAAGGCTCTCATCTATTTATCCATTACAAAGGATTCTCTTGTCCGGTTCTAGCCACTTTTTGACGAGACACATTATCTCCTGCATCTGTGCATGTGGAGGCTGTTCTCTCTGGAAGTGCCAAGCATGGAATCATTGGGCCCTTCCAAATTTGGTAAGTCCACTTCTATTTAACACTTCCTTCTTAAACTGATCATAATTATTAGCCTTCGCAGGGTCTAAAACCAGGAAGGCTTTCTGAGACTCTCCAGACAAAAATGGGTATAGAATTCTCACTCACTGTTCTTCTGGCCACTTTTCCCTGACTGCGGTGGTTTCAAAAGCATATAAGTAAGCCTCCACATCCTATTTTTCAGTGCACAACTCATGTCTCTTCTGCTCTTGCACAAACAAAGTCCAGTCTTATTAGGGCAAGCCACCACAGTCATCAGCTGCACCTGGCCCTCATTAAGTGGTATTGCCATCAAATGCCACCACCATGCCCAATTCGGTGAACCATTCTTGAAATGAAGGAGTGCTTTTTGACTTCCATCCTCTAATAATTATCTGTCTACCAATCATTACACTAGTTTGGACCCAGCTTTATGTATATCTGTCACCAACTTTAATAACTGCCCCATCACCAAATATACATAGTCTAGGACAGAATGAAAATTGAGTATCTAAAGCCTCACAGATACGATTCTGGACTCTTACCCAGAATTTTTGAGTCTTAGCACAGAACCACAGAGCATGGGCTATGTCTCCATCCTCCAACTGACATCACCAGCAGGTAGGTGTGTCTTTTAAACCAAGCCCAAACAATCTAGAGGAAGTCCCATAGAAACAATGCAAAATCTTAAACTGAATAAGGCGTACCCTTGCATCCCTAGACATAGTTTCAATTTTTATTTTTTTTTTTACATTTTTTCCCACTCCCCATCCTCCAGTACCAGATTTAAATCTCTTTCCCATAACCTCTTAAGCGCTATTAAGTCTCCATCACCCAGACTCTGAATCAACGAGGTGTAATAAACTAATGCTTCATGACCCTTTATAAAGCAGGCATGTGATCAGCCAAGGACAAAAAAGAAAGAAGGAAGGCTGCAACCCCAGCGACCCCCCCCCGACACACACACACACACGCACACACACACACACACGCACACACACACACACACACACCTTATATTATATTAGGTCACACAGAGGAGGAATTGACCTTGGACTTTCGCTGTGAGGAGCCACAACAATAATATTATCTGTGGGTGCTATCTAAATGTGCATGATTTGCTGTTGGATTCTCCATTTTTTTGTGTGTTTTGGATGCTTCATATGTTTCCACAGTGCAGTCTTACCATTTGCTCCATAATTAATAGTTTGGTTACATATGTTGCAAATTGCCTTGCCTGGTTCACTGATTTTACTGAAACAATTCAGTGAAAGGGTGCACCCTTCAACCAGGACACTCTCCTGCAACCAGCTCCATTTAAAATGTTTTTTACCCCTTCATCAGTTGTCTTTACTTCAGGGCTGTTCACATCTATCCTAGCCATGAGTTTATGGTATGCTGGAAACAAGGAATAATAGAAATAAATGACATGTAGAATTGTAATTCATTTATCTGACAGTAAAATGACAAATACAACACAACAAATTGTCATAAGTCAACATCAGGAAGGAGGCTAAATCCTATACGTAACTATTTTCCTGAAATAAATATTTCACATTTGGTCACACAAAATACGAACCATTGTAATTACTGAATTCTGATTGGCAATTTTAGTTTTATCAGTTAATTTTTTTTTTGCAGTTTAATAGTCAACTAACAATGTTTAATCAAATAGGTTGATACTTTGTGCAAAGCTGTCTTATGCTGATGTTAAATATGATTAACAAATGGCATTCCTTCACTACTTTGCATCAGCAATAATTAATTTCAGCTATAATTAATTTCAGCAATAATTCACATGCGTAAAAACTTAATACTGTGGGCTCAGGAGAGCTCCACACACAGCTGCTAGATGGCGCCTCTAACTCATGCAGTACTGTCGGCATTAATCAGCATGTAATAATAGTATTTAAAAATGCAGCATTTTGCAGTTTTAGTACATTTAAGTAGACCCTTTATTCCAGCGTGACTTAGAAATGAGGAGTAAGTCAAGCATTTGTATTGCTGTAAGCTATTAAATCGTGGAATGGGCTATTAAGGCCATTTCGTGATTTCAGCCTATATATAGTCTATAATGTTGCTTTAATGGATATCACATAGACAAGTAAGAATTCCAAAATGTTAAGATTTTACAGCGTTTTTTAACTTATGCTGTCATGTCCGTTGCAGTTTCCCACCGAAGTGAAAATGACTGTTGATAAAAATGACACTACATTATTTTATGAGTACCAATCCATCTATGTTTGGTGTCTATTTTTCACAGACTCTCTAGATTCATTAAGATAAAGATGATTCACCTGAATTACGTCCCAAATGAAGCAGTTGTTCTGTGCATTCTCAACAAGCAAAACGTAGAACGTTGAAAATGCCAAGGATCCAGTTGGTGGGTTGGATGACGACGACGTGGATTTACACAATTTACAGGGGTCATCCGACCGAGGTCAGAAAATACGGAAATCCGTATTTATACAGAAAAATCACATCCCTGATAAAGGCTGTGTGCACCATACAGAGAATGTCTGCAGCCTTAGCGGGCTGTATACTACCACCAAAAATAGTACAAAGTAAATGGTGCCACTGTAAATACCTGAAAAAATTTAGACATAGAAATCCCTAATTGCTTTGTTATATTTTCAAATGATCTCAAAGCTCCAGTTTCATAAAGGTCACCAAGTGTAGCAACACCCATCTCCATCCATTCTTTCCAGCAGAAAGGAGACTTGTTAATACATAATTTGGGGTTCAGCCATATACTGGAGGAAACATTTAGGTAAGTATCAAAATTTTACACATGAGAAACATTTGTCCATGCTGAATGTAAGTGTGAAATAATAGGATGCAGTTTTACTTTTCTAGGCAATTTAATATAAAGACTTTGCAATGGTGAGATTGGGCCAGGTCTCTAAGATTAAAGGCATAGTAATACAAATACATTTTGGGGAGGCCTAAACCTCCTTTGTCAATTGGTCTATGTAACTTACTGAAATGCAACTGAGGTTGTTTGCCATTCCAAATAAAAGACAGATATTCTATCAAATTGTTTAAAATAAGAAAGAGGAACTTCTAGAAGGAGACACTGCAGTAGATAATTTAATTTGGGGATACAATTCATTTTTATAACACTGACCTTCCCAGCCATAGACAAATGTAGTGAAGCCCACCTACCAACATCACATGAGAACCTTTTCATTAATGGGTGAAAATTTAAGTCTCTCAAATTTGCTGTAAATAAAATGCCTAAATACCTAATGCCTTGCTTGGGCCATTGAAAGGCACCAGGTTGGAAAGCTGTAGTAGGGCAAAATGCTGTCAAAGGAAGAGCTTCAGATTTAGACCAATTCACCCTGTATCCTGAAAATTTAGAGAAAATTGTATTTATTCTATGGAGGGTAGGCATAGATCTTCTACGGTCGATATATCGTCTGCGTAGAGTAGAAGTTTATGCACCACACCTCCTGCTACAATACCAGGAAAATCATCCTCTTTTCTTATTGCGGCTGCTAATGGTTCCAGGGAAAGACAGAATAATAAAGGGGAGAAAGGACAGCCTTGCCAGGTTCCCCAACCAAGAGAAAAATAATCTCAAATTAATCCATTAGTTTGCACTGCCACTAGAGGTTGTTTATAAAGTAACTTAAAAGTGTTCCCAAACCCGTAGATTTCCAAAATCTTAAAAAGTTAATCCCATTCCACCCTATCAAAGTGAGATGGAAGCAATCGGGGTCTGATCATTCGCTACTGACCACATAAAATTTATAAAACATCTAATATTATCAGAAGAACTATGACCACGAATAAACCCCACTTGATCTATATGTATAAGAGATGTAATTACTCTGTTTAATCGATTAGCTAGAATTTTAGACAATATTTTTTATCTAACTGGGTCAGCAAAATTGAACGATAATTTTTACATTCATTTGGGTCTTTATCTTTTTTAAGAATGAGAGTGATCAGGGCTTGCGTCATGGTTGGCGGTAGTTCACCTTTCTTTAATGACTCTGTAGTATTGTGTTCGAGTCCACCTTAGCTGAGTCCAAGTCAAGTCCGAGTCTTTAAAAAATCGAGTCCGATTTGAGTCTGAATCCAAAAGGGGCAGAGTCGGACTCAAGACCGAGTTTATAAAAGGCCGAGTCCGAGTCCCAATGAATCTGTTCATGAATCTGAATTAAAATTGTAACTCAACATCAATATTTTAAGCTTATTTTAAACTTCACAATTAAGAAAAACAGTTTGTCAATATAAATGTAACAAAAACACCTCTGTTGCATTTCATATATACATTTTATGATTACAATCCTGCTGAACAGATTTCAAAGTGGTTTCAGAATGAAAGCATATGCTTTAGGTGTATGAAGACGAAACTGTCCTTTAACACAATTCTTATTGCATTCTGTTGACATTCCAATTATTTTTTGCTTTTTCCCCTCCACTCAAACATAGACTAAAGAAAGTGAAAGCTGTGTTAGTCATTACAACCAAGGCTATGTTTTGAATTTTAAATGAGTTTTTATTTCTACTTCATTTTCAATTTGTCAGTTCAATTTAATTTAGTTTTAAATACAATGATCCCTATTTAAAGAAATAAGTCTATACTGAGATTTATTTCTGAATCTTTTTTCTCTATCTGCCGACTGATTTGGGAAAATACAAGACATACAAATGAGTCAACACAGTAGTAATTAGCACTCGCTGAGTAGTTACATCTCACGATTTGACTGCAAATGCTACATCCAAAAACACTGAAAAAGTCCACTGATAATATTAGGGCCATGTCGTCACGGACATGATTTTCTAGTTAAATCGTGGGAAACCGCACAATGCAGGGCAGTTCTGCGTGATGCTCGTGTACCAAAATCCCTGATGCCTCCATGTGCGTCTTGCAGCTGCTGCCGCAGAAGATAAAAAAAAACAATTATAATAATTGATATTTGCTTGAGCGGCAGCCATGTTGGTCTGCAATCAGTCTGAAATCTTTAAATACCATCCAAAGAAATCATTGAGCTCTTCTTTAACCCCAAAAACATGGAGAATAATAATTTTGAGTCACAAGTTTAACAGAATTGTCCTTCAAATGTGTCAGAGATATAGGCTAAAAAACCGACATGCATAAGTTACACTGTGGTTTACAATAAAAATAAAATAAAATAAACATTTAAAATAAAAACATCATAACCAACTAAATTAATCTCGTAACATGAAGTTTAGCTTCATACACAAACTCTGTCATCAAATAATACATTTATTTTATTATAGTCTATAATTAAATTATAAACAAAACATTTCACTGCCCAAAATATCCTAATATTTTATTGTACATGGTTGAATGTTGTGAATGGTGGACAAATGCTGTAAAAGAATGTATTTTAAGCAGCTCGTCCCATGCTACTCGTCAGTAATAAATAGGTGCTGTTTATCTGTTTAGAGTTGCTGTCTGCTTTATCAATAATGCTTTTTCCCCCGACTATTTAAAAAGTTACACAGTTAATTCATCAAGCTATTATGGACTAGTTCAAGCTGACAACACTGCGTGGACCACAAGAGACTACTGAAGCCTACATGTGTAGATACATTATGCCTAACAATACTTAATATCCGATATTAATACTATTTTTATGTATTTTTATTTTGATATGCTGTTTTTAGTAAACTGTGAGAGACATGATGTGGATGACTTGACTTGAAGTTCTTGATTTTAAGTTTTTAACCACAATGAAACCGCAATGTGAGCACCGTCTTGGCTGCACAAACTGCACACGCAAGTTGTCAGGTCCTGTTTCGTGTGAAACTGCCTTGTTTAGTTTCTATTACATTGGATACATACCTGTCATTATGTTTTCATCGTGCCAGCCACCTCGGTAGTCGATGTTATACAGTCTCTGTAGTAATATTCAAGCATATTGGTTGTCTGATGAGTGTGCCTGTGCACGTGTGTATGTGTGTGTGAGTGTGTTTGCTTAAACACAGTGGAAAAAACTCTGGCTATGTCTATGACTTCAGGGGCAAATACAGCTGCATGCAGACAGAGATGTGTTCGTTAATTTCTGTTTTGTTATTTATTTATTTATTTATTTATATCATTGCATCAAAAATATCATGAACTCGGCTGGACTCTGAAAAAATCCAGAGTCCCAAAGGCTCCAGTCTGATTCAAGTCCGAGTAAAAATGCATCTGAGTCCGTGACAAGTCCAAGTCCATTAAAATTGGACTCGTGACATGGACTCAAGTCCGAGTCCAAACTCGAGTACCCCAACTCTATGACTCTGTGTAAACTTCTAAAATAAGTGGAGCCAGTTCTGTGACATAAGATTGAAAAAATTCTGCAGCAAAACATCTGGCCCCGGAGCCTTACCTGTTGGAAAGGCTTTAATTACCTCAACAAGTTCCTCCAAAGTAATATCTCCATCAATAGAGTATTTTTGATCATTCTTCAATTTAGGAATTTCTAATGGCTCTAAGAAATTGCTAATATCCTCATCGGTAGACAAAGATGTGGAACTATAAAGATCAAACTAGAAATCTTTAAAGGCCTTATTAATATATGTGGCAGAGGTAAATATATTGCCTCCAGAAGACTTCACTGAAGGAATGGTAGAAAAAAATTATCTGTTTTATGTATCTGGCAAGAAGTTTCTCTGCTTTGTCCTTCGACTCAAAGTATGTCTGTCTTGCCCTGAATAACCAAAACTCTACCTTCTGTGACAGAATAGTATTGTACCTATATTTTTGCTGAGTCATCTCTCTAAGACCATTGGATGACATTTGGTGCTTCAGCTCTGTTTCAGCACTTTTAATGGTCTTTTCCAATTCTATGCATTCCTGTGCTTTGATCTTTTTAATGAGTGAAGCATATTGTATGATCTGCCCCCTAAGAACTGCCTTAAGCACCTCACATCAGAATCAGAATCAGAATCAGCTTTATTGCCAAGTATGCTTACACATACAAGGAATTTGTCTTGGTGACTGGAGCTTCCAGTGTACAACAATACAAAAACAATACAAAAACAGCAGCAAGAAATAGATAATAATAAAAAAAATAAAACGAATTATACACATACGTACAGACACACACATACATACATACACACATACATGGGTAGTGCAAATCTAATACAATCTGTTATGTACAGTGCAAATACAAATCTGTTATGTACAGTGCAAATTTTTTTTCTTTTTTCTTTTTTTTCAGAGGAATGAAATGGCAGAAGATGTTGGATGTGTTGGATAAATATAAGACAGATTAAACTGTGTATTGCACATAGTTATTGCTCAATGGGGCAATTTAACTGTTCATGAGATGGATAGCCTGAGGGGAAAAACTGTTCCTGTGCCTGACAGTTCTGGTGCTCAGAGCTCTGAAGTGTCGGCCAGAAGGCAACTGTTCAAAAAGGTAGTGGGCAGGGTGAGTGGGGTCCAGAGTGATTTTTCCAGCCTTTTTCCTCACTCTGGAAGTGTATAGTTCTAGAAGGGCGGGCAGGGGGCAACCAATAATCCTCTCAGCAGTCCAAACTGTCCTTTGTAGTCTTCTGATGTCTGATTTCGTAGCTGAACCAAACCAGAGAGTTATTGAAGTGCAGAGGACAGACTCAATGACTGCTGAGTAAAACTGTATCAGCAGCACCTGTGGCAGGTTGAATTTCCTCAGCTGGCGAAGGAAGTACATCCTCTGCTGGGCCCTTTTCACAATGGAGTCAATGTGGGTCTCCCGCTTCAGGTCCTGTGAGATGGTAGTGCCCAGGAACCTGAATGACTCCACTGCTGCCACCGTGCTGTTTAGAATGGTGAGGGGGGGTTAGTGTTGGGGTGTTTTTCCTAAACTCCAGAATGATCTCCATTGTTTTGAGCGTGTTCAGCTCAAGGTTGTTTTGACTGCACCAGACAGCCAGCTGTTCAACCTCCCTTCTGTATGCAGACTCATCGTCATCTCGGATGAGGCCGATGACAGTGGTGTCATCTGCAAACTTCAGGAGCTTGACAGAGGTGTCCTTGGCAATGCAGTCATTGGTGTAGAGGGAGAAGAGTAGTGGGGAGAGCACACATCCCTGGGGGGCACCAGTGCTGATTGTACAGGTGCTAGAAGTGAGTTTCCCCTGTCTCACAAGCTGCTGCCTGTCCGTCAGAAAGCTGGTAATCCACTGACAGATAGACATGGGAACAGAGAGTTGGTGTAATTTATTCTGGAGTATAGCTGGGATGATGGTGTTGAAAGCTGAACTGAAGTCCACAAAAAGGATCCTTGCATATGTCCCTGGTCTGTCCAGATGTTGCAGGATATGATGCAATCCCATGTTGACTGTATCATCCACAGACCTGTTTGCTCAATAAGCAAATTTAAGGGGATCTAGAAAGGGTCCAGTGATGTTCTTCAGGTGGGCCAACACCAGTCTCTCAAATGATTTCATGACCACAGACGTCAGGGTGACAGGTTTATAGTCATTAAGTCCTGTGTTTTTTGGTTTCTTTGGGACAGGAATAATGATTGAGCATTTGAAGTAGCATGGGACTTCACACTGCTCCAGTGATCTATTGAAGATCTGTGTGAAGATGGGCGCCAGCTGGTTTTTGCTCTCCTCTCGTTTTCCCCGTTAACTCCATGATGCGATCTGCTCTGAACAGCTGGAAGCCCGGCAGATGTAACGTGCTGTCCGGAATGGCTTCACTCAGCCAGGTTTCTGTGAAGCACATGGCAGCAGAGGTTGAAAAGTCCTTGTTTGTGCAGGTGAGGAGATGTAGTTCATCCGTATTGTTAGGAAGAGAGGGGAGATTCACTAAGTGAATACTCGGCAGCGCTGTTCAAAATCCATGCAGACGAATTTTGACCAGCGCACCGGCTCGTCTCCCTCGCCTGCGTCTCTTGAACAGCAGAGCTGCGCCTCCAACTAAAATGTCTAGCAAAACATCTGAATATTCGAAAACCGGGAAAAGATTGTCTGGTTCATGCTGTCGAATGTTCAGCAGTTCATCTCTGTTAAAACTGACCAGAAAAAGATTACTAAACACAGGACAAACAAACAAAAACAACAAAAGAACTGAGGAGCTCCACACCGAGGCAGCCATCCACGGTGCCATCATGATAGTGTACGGCCATGGCCACAGAGGACACTGAGGACCAGTTAGTTTCTACATAAACATTAACTTCTGTCTTTAACATTTGTTGAAATTCTGGGTCTTTTAGAAGGGATGTATTAAAGCACCATCTATATGATTTTCTTTTCTCTATATGCAGCAACGTCTCTTAACACACCAAAGCATGATCTGAAACTAAAATGTTCCCAATTGAGCAATCAGTGGCAGAAGGAATCCAACAGTCCATGCATGCTCACGAGATTTTCAGCGACACTATTGCTACCAGACTGCCCAAGTTGGGTGTTTTTACCAAACTTGACCATATCTTGACCTTCCTTTCCCTAGGGGATTCCAATGAAATGAACATTATTACATCTGCTCTGATTTTCCATATCCTCTAGTTTTTCCCACACCTGGTCCATATCAGCTTGGCAGGCAGGTTAGCTTGTAGCTCTTTCTCGGCTGACTCCAGAAACTCGACTCACTTTACACCATTGTCTATTCTTGTGATCAAGGTGGAAAGTTTCACCTCCACAGATGTGGTTGCTCGGCGTATTTCTGCGAGGCTCTCCATGTCGGTCTGAATTTTTTGTTAGTGCTACATAAATGTTTGCAATATCTTGACCTACATCATGAGGCTCACTGTCATTATCAACTGGACCCCTGCCATCTTGATCCTGCAAGGTGTCAGGCGTCTGCGAATGAAAGTGCCTTTTAATGTCCCCACACAATGACAATTTCAAATTTTTTGACATCCTACACTCCCAGCACAGTTTACCAATCAAAAATATTTCAATTCTCAACAGTTAATATTGATTAAAAGGATAATTGTAGCAAAGTGAAGCAGAGCTTGCAACCAAAAGGCCATCACTCGCATAGCGTCACTTGTCTTACTACCTGTTACTTTTCTTAGTGCTGGCTAGGATGGGCCAATCACAGCTGTTTATTATTACTGGATGAAGATTTTTATAATAGTGTTATAAATACTGCTGAGGTGGATTGCCATTCATAGATATGAATCCTTGCAATTCTATAAAAATAAATAAATTTAAAAAAATATCTAGTGCAAAATCTCTGCAATAGATATAAAACTTTCTGAGATTTAAATGCGGATGCATGGAGGATTCAGTTTTCAGAGCATCAAGCGTGCCCTGAAGAATACAACTTTGTGTTTCATAAGAGAGTCAGTGGCTGACAACATGTGCAATTTCAGTCTGTAGGTCTATTCCCCAGACAAAACTATAGTATGAATTTCAAACACATGAAATATCTCACGAGTCATACGTCAAGTCAGCAGAGATGTTAAAAGCGTCCACAGAAATGATCAGTTGTTGTTTTCTGGGTGAGAAAAGCAGACAGGCAGGTATTTCAGATGAGTAGGTAAGGGTTAATGTTTCTGAATGAAACCTTTTTCTGAATGTTTGATGATACACAGTGTATAATAATTAGGAGTATGCTTTGAATATGATTTTCCATTTATTTGTGCATGTAATGTGTTGATGGATGGATTGATGGATGGATGGATGGATGGATGGATAGATAGATAGATAGATAGATAGATAGATAAAAAAAAGTCACAGGGAAGCATGCTCTGGTACTCCATTCATGTTTCTCTTTTAAATATTCTGATGGAAGAAGCAACTGTTTTACCCCTTCAAACAGGAAACAACAAATACACTTGTTACATATGCATATGATAACGTATACAATGTATCTTCCTTTTTCTGTATTATGCTCCAATTCAATGAGGGGAAATTTGCCTTTCATTGCCTGGCACATATAATGAATTGGTAACATTTTATAATAATGGTCTGTAATTAATAGGTAACTATGCAGGAATTAATGCAGGATTAATGAGTAGTATTAAATGAACATGATTAACCAATCAGTAAGTAATAGCGAACTGATGACTGAGGTAGTTCACTATTAGGGAATCAATAATTACTGAATTTGATTTTGAATTTGAATCTGATTAGTAGTAACTAAAGTGTTAATGTAGTACGACTCATTTGTCCTGCATTAATTCCTGCATAGTTACCTATTAATGATGGACCATTATAAAGTGTTACAAATGAATTTGTGAATGTGCCAGATACTCGCGTAGATAATCATTAGTAAATGGAGAACAATCTGATTTGATGATGTTCAGGATTGAGAACACTGAAACACATCTGTATATAGAACAAAACACAATCAGTATAACTACATGTGTGCAGGCTCAGTGGTGCTTCGCGTTATCACTTTTTACAAGCACTACAGATGCTGAACAGATGAGACATGCTTGTTTTAAAGAATTGAGCGTAAAAGCATACTTTTCGGTGTATTTTCTTTGAAGGTTCAGTTTTCTTCATCGATTTAACATTTGTTAAAAAAGTTTGTGCATATCAGCTGACATCATTTCTGAAACAGCTGTGATGTATTTTTTTAAGTCTGTAGTTTTGACTGCACCCAGCAGCTAACCAATTTGCATAAATAAATTTGACTGATTAAGACACGATAAAATGTGCTCACCTAAAAGTTGCTAGTTCTTGTTTTGGAGAGCAGTGTAACTAGACTATGCCCAAACAAGTTAAACATGCGAGCTCCTGTTCAGAACAGGATCACGGATGGCTTGACGACCGCTGGTGCCGTTCCACGCACTGCTGAGTGTTGTTAAACTCACCACTGAGTTTTGCGCAGAGAGCCCTCGTTTGTTTAGACTGGGACACAATTTTATCAAAATCAGTCAGAGGGTTAGATAAAAAGTGATTGGTGGACCGTATTGAATCACCCACTGCCTTACATCAAATAAAGAAATTACACCATACCGGGAGACTCTGATAACTGGTGATACTCAAGAAAAACTGCCTACTCTGTAGACTAAATTATACAGTTGAAGTGCAGGTACTGCACATCTGTGAGTACCCGTCCACTACAAGCACTGGCTTTGCACATCCATAGAATACAGCATTAGAGCAGAGAGAGAGGCCTCTGGCAGGAAACTCAGACTCAAATAATCTGCTATCTGTTGGCAGGCTGCATATGCAACATACAGTATGCAGCAGTTTAGTACACTAAAAATTAAGTGACACTGCTGCATTCTGGCCTTCATAGAAAGCAATCACAAGCATATTGCAAGTTCCAAGCTTTGATCACACCTAACGCTCCCAGGGCCTGAGCTTTGAGGACTGTGTGTCTAGTGTGCCATTAAATTCTTTACATCTTCACATACAGATCTAATTTGTACCATGAAAAGAAGTGCTAAATTAGACAGTTGCCTTTCTGTATTATAACTGATAAATTCATTCTGGCTGAAAGACAAGATGTCAGGTGCTCGCTGGTGTTCCCATCGCTTGGCCGTGCTGAGCATTTGTCCAGTTTGATGTAGGTGTGTTATTCTCTCCTGGCTGCCTGCCGGCCACACTCGATCACACCTCAGCCTTTAAAGAGCATGCCGAGATCAGTCATCTGCCAGGACGAGGTGTTACTTTATGAAATAATTACTTCACTGGCCTTTGGAGTATGCAGCAAGCTGGAAATAAACAGAGCTGGGATGCAGAGGGAGAGAGAAAGAGCGCAAGTAGATGAGATGCGAGGGGCCATAGTGTGAAATGAGATCAGAAATGGCACGATTTATGGCTCACATTCATGTAATGGCAGCGGTTCTGACGTGATCTCCTTGCTCACTCAGCAGCTGCCTGCTCTTCACTGCCTTTCTCCACTTGTCCTGAAAACATGCCACTCTCAAGGCAAGACCAGATAAATCTGAAAGCCTGGGGTTGGAATGCTGTTCCAAAACATATTGAACTGCCTAAGTAGGCAGCATCTTAAGTAAGGTTGCCAGTCTTTCCCGTATTCCTAGGACATCCCGTATTCTAGCGGCAAGACATTCGACAAGCAATTCTGTCAGAGTTCAGACACTTCGGTTAGTTATGTTTTTATCGTTTTTAGCGTTGGGATTATATATGCAGTTCTGGAACACTGCTTATTTTGTTCTTTTTATTTCTCTCTCTTTTTCTCTCATACCTTCACCCATTGGAATGAGTTTTCATGTCTCTACTTGCTACAGGCATTAAACCACTAATCCACTAAAAGACTAAATGAAAATAGTGAAAGAGAGAGAGAGAGAGAGACCATACCTCAGGGGTGATTTACAAGTTTGACTTGTTAAGATCAACACAGCTTCCTGACAGAGACAGGAGATCAAACCGAGAGGAACAGCATAATCAAACGCTCTGGCACATGTGGAATCTTCACATTCACATGCACACACAGGCATGCCATCGTTGGAGCATGCCTGTGTGTGCATGGCAGCATGGCAGCTGTTGACACAACTGAGATGGTGTTAAAAGGTCAAGAGTCAGTGAGAACCTAAGAAAGAGGGGACACTTAAAATTTACTACACTGTGAAAATCTAACACATATACTAAGCTAAACAAATCAAGTATAATTTTCATAAAGACAAGTCAAACTTTTGTCTAGTTCCAGTCCTGACTGAAACATAATTTTTAAGATGTAAAATTATTATTTTGATAAAGCTAATATGTTGAACTACACCAAAGCTATGAAAACAATCCAGGTTTTCAGTGCCATCATTTTGAATGTTTTATTGACCTCCAAGCTTTTCCTAAACCCTTACAAGTTTGGATTATGATGACAATGATGATAAACTTAATCCTAACCCTAATACTAACCCTTGCTTTAGCCTAACTTTTACCCTAGCCTACCCTAACTTGATGATGCCCTTATACAATCACGGCAGTTTATTGGATGTTGGTGCTTAAGCGATGCCCCCTAGGGAGCTACGTCACGGGCTCCATAAAGGCACCTCACTTCACACCATCGAGTCAGATTTTTTGCTAAAGGCACAAGCCTACACAGCTGCTAGAGAGTATGGCCAGCAACGCACTGTATCATTCCCACTCAGGGAACCAAGGTTACATACGTAACCGAGATGTTCTCTTTCGTAGGAACTCTACGCTGCTTGAATGCTATGGGAATGATATATATACACGCCACGCGAACAGTAGCTCCCAACCGTCTGAGCCCGTGTGGCAAGCATAAAGTGGTGCACAAGCGAGCTAAAGCATCTGAATAAAAGTAATTATGAATTTACTCCTGTTCCAACAGAGAGAACCTGGGAAGCAGGAGTCAAACCCTCGTCCAGATTATAAAATCTAATAAATGTATGCGGAGAGGACCACCCTGCCTCCATACAAATGCCCTCAAAGCAAGAACCTTTAGTCAAAGCCCATGAGGATGCCATGCTCCTCGTAGTATGGGCTCAAATTCCCGAAGGTACAGGTAAACCGTACACTTCATAAGCACTCAAAATTGCATCAATAATCCAATGAAACTTGGTCTTTGCTTGGACACCGAAACACCTCTGTTGCGGCCACCAAAGCGCACAAACAACTGCTCTGACTTATGCCATTGGCTAGTATGGTCAACATAAACTCACTGAGCCCGAACTGGGGAACTGGGGTTTGGGCATATGTAACCTTTCATGTTCCTCTGACTCAAATGGAGGAGGAGAGAAGGCCTGAAAATGAATGGTCTGCAAGTGAAATTACATAAAAATAACCTTGGGAAAATAGCCCAAGCAAGGTCTTAACACAACCTTTAAACACCCTGGTGCAAAATCCATACACAAGGGAATGACCGACAGGGCATGCAAATCACCAACTCTCTTAAACGATACCAATGCCACTAGTATCACCATCTTGAGAGCCAAAAACTTATCAGTAACTGTTGTCAAGGGCTTGAACGGGGCACCCAAGAGCGCCTTTAACGCAACAGATAAAGGGATGCGGACAGGATGAAAAAGTCTAAGCTTGCATACCCCACGCATAAAACGAGAGATAAAAGAATGTCTACCAACAGAGACTCCATTGATAAGTGCATGTTCAACCACTATAATGGCAACACAGACTTTAAGCGTTGCCAGGGCAACCCCGGCTCCTTAATGCTCCTGCAAAAATTCCAGCATTGTACCGATAGGGCAGTGAACTGGATTTTCACTTCGCACTGTACACCAAGAAGCAAAAATACACCACTTAAACTTATATAGCCTCCTTGTTGATGGAGCTCTAGCATTTAGAATGGTATCAACCATAGCAGGGGATAAACCCTCATTCAAAAGAGCACCCCATTGAGGGGCCACACCCATAACTTCCACAATTCCAGCCAGGGGTGCCAAATGCTGCCCTGCGCCTGGGACAACATGATGTACGTTCAGTCTTTTCCAGGAGAGAGACCAGAGTCAAGAGTACTTGAGATGGCCAATACGGCACTACTAACAGAAGCTGAACCTGATCCTCCCGATCCCTCTGCAGAACTGCATGCAGCAGACTGATCGGTGGAAATGCGTAAAGCCAGCGCATCGATGCCCAGTGGTGCTGGGGGCGAGAGAGAAAACCAGAGGGGACAGTGTGTCATCTAGCTCGAAGCAAACAGGTCCACTTCTGCACTTCCGAACTTCCTCTAGATTTGTTCCATAATCAGAGGATGTAATGTCCATTCTCTGGGTATCAGACCCTGTCTGGACAGGAGATCTGCCCCCACGTTCAACTAGCCTAAAACATGAATGGCTCATAGAGACAGTACATTGTCCCGTTCCCATAGAAGAATGCAACGTACCATCCTTAGCATGGCACGAGAGCGCACCCCTCCCTGTCATTATCACATCCATCTATCATTATCACTTTGCGGTGACACACCTGTCCCAACGGAACACCCGACATCAGAAGACGGGTTCGTTTCCATGGCAGCAGAGTTTGGTAGTACCCACGCATCACTCTAAAGGGATGAAGCGCATGCATCAGTGGTTGAAGTCCCTTTGTGGTGTTCATCCAGCACTGAAAAGGTCTCGCATGCAACATGCCCAGGGGAATGACAGCAGATGCCACAATCATGAGCCCCAAAAGCCTGCTCTCGCAGGGAGAACACGTCCCACTCTGAACATCACTAGACACGGCGTAATGACAAAATGCTAGCTGGAGACAGAAAATAACGGCTGTAAAAGCCGCATTCTCTCTGAGAAAGGGGAATCTCCTCTATTGCCCCTTTTTCTAAGACAGCGTAAATCTCCCGATTCAAAAATGGGGCTTCCCGAACAGAAATGTCTGTCGGAACAACCCCATTGATTACTGGCGGAGCCCGTCTGAATTGAATGACATAACCATGCTCTATCATTCGAAGTACCCAGTTTGAAATGCCCTGCAATCGCTGCCAAGCCGCTAGACGGGCTTAATGCATGGCTCTCGCCTGTAGCGTGACGTAATCACTATATGGTGTGCTTGGCTTAATTTTGGCGACTGCCTTGCAACCAGCTACACAGCGGAGGGGGGCCTTTGCGCCTCTACTACTGTGGCTGGTTGTATGGGATTTAATAATGTTTCTGCCTTATTGTATTCAAGCATAAATTATGAGCCCCCTGAAATTCATTCACAGCAGGGACGCTGAGAGAATAAACCTTTTCCCTGGTATTTTGAATGGGGAAGAGTGTGTGAACATTGGGGGGAATGTTTGTTTGAGAAAACCGGTTCGCAACAACGGCACCAGCATTCTTTATGGGGGGACAGCATTTGGTGTTTATGTTTACTGTGTGTTTTGCGTACACTTGTGCTTGATGAACATCGAATTCTGTTATGCATGTCTCAAGACTAGGGATGTGCTTGAAGCCAAATACCTTATTCGGAAAGACACGAATAATGACTTCAAAATGAATAATGAATTCATCCGAATAATAGAAAAAGTATTCGGAAGACTGATCATCCAACGAGCACCGGCATAAAGCGATATTTTAAATAAACATTTATAATATTACAAAACAATGATGAGTCTGTGAAGCAAGTCACGTTCTGTCTTCCTCCTGTTTCTATGGACTCTTATTTTGAAGTTTCCCCCTGGACTCCATTTCCCATAGTGCACTGCCCTTATCACCTCCATCTGTTCCTGATTAACCTCACCTGTCTTCAGATCCCTCGTTTAGTCCCTTTGTGTATAAATACTCTTCAGTTTTGTTCTTTGTTTGTCAGTTCTCATCCATGTAAGACTTGTGATAGTTTATTTAGTTTATGACACTTCACATTGTTATATATCTTCTTCATCTTCACCATTAAAGCCTGCAAATAGATCATCGCCTCTCGCCTCTTCATCTTCATCTTCACTACCACAACTTGTGACAGAAGAACAAGATGGATCTACCAGCAGTTCGCCGCCTCCTCCTCACACAGGAGGATCGTTCCCTCGAGGACCATACTCGTGAGTTTTTAGATCTGGCTCACCTAACCCACTACCCAGACGTTTGCCTATGCACTTTTTACTATGTCGGACTCAACATTGTGACTAAGGCCAAGTTGTCTAGGGAGGGTCCTCGAGGGAAATTCGCTAAATATATGGAGTGGGTGCTGGTAAGCTGTGACTCGCCATTCACCATCTGCCCTGCTCATGAGGACAATGCCAGCTCCACTCCAGACCCAGAGCCCAGCCAGCCATCAGCCTTCCCCGCAATGGACCAACAGCCAGAGCCCACCGCAGACTCAGAGCCCGAGCCCATCGCGGAGACTGACCAGGTGTGAATGCCTTAGCCCTACGTCCCCTCATCTCCACTGTGGGCCGTCGGTCTGTCGGGGTCCTTTGTCCCTCCAGCTCCACCTTGGTCAGTCGGCAACTTGGCTCCGCCTTCGTCTCTACCAGGGACCTCCTCCGGCTCCACCTTGGTCCTCAGCCCCACTGGCTCCGCCTCTGCCCTCCGAGCCTCCAGCTCAGCCCTGGTCCTTCGAGCCTTCGGCTATGCTCCGGGCACCAGGATCCCCAGTTCCGCCCCTTGAGCCTTTCACAGCTCCACCTGTGAACATATATAATATTACAAAACAATGATGAGTCTGTGAAGCCAATTCTCACATTCTGTCTCCCTCCTGTTTCTATGGACTCTTATTTTGAAGTTTACCCCTGGACTCCATTTCCCATAGTGCACTGCCCTTATCACCTCCATCTGTTCCTGATTTCCCTCACCTGTCTTCAATTTCCTCATTTAGTCCCTTTGTGTATAAATACCCTTCAGTTTTGTTCTTTGTTTGTCAGTTCTCGTCCATGTAAGACTTGTGATAGTTTGTTTATTTAGTTTATGGCACATTGTTATATATCTTCTTCATCATCTTCTCCATTTAAGCCTGCAAATAGATCCATCGCCTCTCGCCTCCTTCATCTTGATCACAAGTTGTGACACCAATATTACTACAGTGTAAACCTTATGAATGAAAATGCACATGGTGATTTAAAGTCCAGATCGAATGGCCGCATTCTTGACTTTGTTTGTAGTCTCCGTAAATTGTGCACATCTTAGAAATCTTTGAAATTTATTCCACTGCATTTCACTAATACTGCACATGTAATTTAACTAATTAATTATGTTCTCCACGAAAATATGTGTACACAGAATAAGCCTTGAGTGTATCATAAAACTGTCTGATAGAGATTTATGGTGCTTTCAGTTTGTAGACTATATTAATTTATTCTCATTTCTTTTAATATTCGTATTTGTATTTAATATTCGCTGCATAATGTGTACTTGACATTTTACAATTGTTTTACACCTCATGCCTCCAGAATAACATTGTTACTTGCACACTACACAGACATAGATTAAAATGTTGTTTCAGCAGATATTAATGTTGGAAATACCAGGAGAAACCACAGTTAACAACATATTCCACAGTTTATGTAGCCTACATATTCAGCTTTATCAGGTGATAAAAAATAAAGAATATACCAATAATATAATTAAATAATAATAATAATTTAATAAATAATAATCATTTAATAATAAAATAATAATTATTATTATTCTTTTATTAATAATAATATTTTAATCCGAGGCATACTTTATATACAGTAGCTATAGAGTTACATTTTAAAATGAGGTTTGACACACTTCCGATTTAAAACACACCCACATCCGGTTCTATCCGAATACAGATACAGTTACAGATAATTTTGTCATAGTAACAGATACAGATGCTGCACACCCCTACTCAAGACCCTTAGTCATGGAGACAGAGGCTGAATTCGGGATACATTTTTTAATGTTCGCTCCCCAGCGCAAGCTGCGGGGGGAGACTGAACCATATTCTGGTTGTCGGGTGATCAAGGCATGTACATCAGCGAACACATCCCTACACTGTCAGAAGGGTTCAGCGTTCACTGAGTGGGCGCTCACCTTTTGTTTCACCACTCGGACAGTGTCCCATAGCATTCATTCACAGCGTAGAGTTCCTACAGAGGGAACCACTGTTTTTTAGGCTGATCCAGCTAATGCGCATGCGCGTCCTGTACTGCAACTGTCTGTATCTGTAAGGTGACTGGCTTTTTTAACTGTAAAGTGGGACTTCCTCTTCAACACCCACCATATTGGGTGTTCCATTTTCTCCCATTCATTTGAATACAAGTGCTCCGTCTCAGGCTAAATAGTCTCTGGCTAAACCCAACTCTTAGCCTAGCTTTCTCTAGAAATATATTCAGGCTTATATATATATATATACAGTTGTGCTCAAAAGTTTGCATACCCTTGGAGAATTGGTAATATATGTACCATTTTTAAAGAAAACATGAGTGAGCAGGCAAAACACATTTATTTTATTTCTTATGGGATTCATATTCAACTATAGGTTATAACAGAATGGCACAATCATAAAACAAAACATGGCAACAAAGAAAAAAATTAAATGACCCCTGTTCAAAAGTCTGCATACCCTTAGTTCTTAATACTGTGTATTGCCCCCTTTAGCATCAGTGACAGCATGCAGTCTTTTGTAATAGTTGTCTATGAGGCCCCAAATTCTTGCAGGTGGTATAACTGCCCATTCGTCTTGGCAAAATGCCTCCAGGTCATGCAAAGTCTTTGGTCATCTTGCATGAACCGCACATTTGAGATCTCCGCTCTGCTGGTGGGTGTGATCGCATTAGCGATAATTAGCTGAGCAAGGAGAAACTGTACATCGCTAGTCTCTAATGATGTCGTACACTTATCTGTATGCCCGTGTCTGTCAACCCCAGAGGGTTAAATAAAAGTCAGTTTTTTTGCATGATCAGGCATATTTTCAAAATCAATGCCAAAATTTTACAATTTCTGCCAGGGTATGCAAACTTTTGAGCACAACTGTATATATATATATATATATATATATATATATATATATATATATATATATATATATATATATACAGTGGTGTGAAAAAGTGTTTGCCCCCTTCCTGATTTCTTATTTTTTTGCATGTTTGTCACACTTAAATGTAGTGCCATGTAGGTTTGGATTTTGTTTTCCCTTAATAATAACAACCTTCATTTAAAAACTGCATTTTGTGTTTACTTGTGTTATCTTTGACTAATATTTAAACTTGTTTGATGATCATAATTTTTCAGTTTTATTTATTAAGCACCTTTTTCCACAGCTCAAGGTCACTTTACAATAGAATGGAAACATGCTGTATATCAAATAAACATATATTATAGGCTATTGTGTGTGGAAGGACAAGGTGACATCATAACATTCAAATTTCCACTCACTGTATTTTCAGTCTGACCTTAATGTAGCCTGGCAAATCAGCAGAATTTGGAAGTATGAGATTGATGCAGTGGCTTGTGCTAGTGGCTGTGGTGAGGAATAGGGCTTTGGGTTGATGATGATAACTAATGCAGGCAAAATGACACTGCCACAGCCACAGTGGACATTACACTGACCACAGGGAGATGAATGCAAAATGCTAATGAGTATGATAAATAGACTCCCCATGCAAAACTGTAAAGGTAAATTCCAACACTAAATGCATGCGTGACAGCAACCATGCAGACACTGGTGATAAATGAACAATAAGTGATCAGCGTGATTTGCCGAGGCCCAAATAAATTTCCACCTCATTCTGTGTTTTCCTGCACTGAAATTAGAGAAAAGTGTAAGTGCATTGCGCTGAGTAAATCACATTAAACACTCTGATGTGATATGCAGTGGTGTAAATTAACCTCAAATCTTTAAGCAGCAGATTCGGTGGCCTTTCACTGAGTGAAAGTCTATCTGGAGTGGAACTATTTTAGGGGCAGGCAGCATTTCCAAAGGAAAGCATGTGTCTGCTTGACTCTATGAACACAGGGAATTATGGGAGCAGGGAGACTGTGCTGTTCCTCTGTTTGTGAAGGTTAATGGTAACAGTTAGAGACCGCCTAATGAATGTCATTAATTAACCACCAAGCTCTGCTTGCATTTCAATTACTCTGAGGACTGACTGAGTGCCAGAGGTATAAAGGCGAATGTACTTTGTTAGATATCCTTCCCTATGGGTAGGACTTGGTAGTGAGCTGACATCGCTATTCCACACGATGAGCTCAGGCTTATCCACCCCCAAATTATGTTCATACCATTCTGTCGCTGCAAACCACTGACATGAAACACTAGAAGTGGCATCCCAACTCACAAGGAACGTTCCAACAACTTTGTCTAAATAATGTAAATGGAACATCCTTATGATGTTATTAGTTATTATATGTTTTTAGTGCAACATTGTTCTGTATTTCAAAGTACAGTACATACTTTAATCGAGGTCCTGTGCCAAGCAATAGCCATTGAGATGAATGGAAAAGCTAACAGTTAGCTCTCCAGATATCATAGACCTTTTTGGTAGCCTACAGGTCCTATCTACTTCAATGGGGAATGATTGAAATCTCCAAAACTGGCTGACATATCAAAAAAATATTTCAAATCACCAATAAAATCTGGCAACAATGGTGTCTGAAATCAGTGATTGTGCATGCATTTAACTAATAAGTGATTGTCTCTTTTAACTGAAAGGTGGGACTTCCTTTTCTACACCTGCCATAATGAGCATTGCAATTTCATATATTCAGTATTCTTCAAGTGGTCAGTGTCCTCTTCCTTATTCTGTCTCTGAAGGCAGTTGCAATGAGATACCTGGATGAGGTCAGGGAGTAGAATGGAAGAGAGATGATTCATTCCTCTATTTGCATGTTTTACAGCCTGGGTGAAAAATGTTAGTTTATCTATGCCATGTTAGCACACGTTTCCTGTGGTTAGCCGCAGGACTGTTGTATCCTGTGCTGAAGGGGGAAGAGCACCTGACACATACTTGTGTGTTCTTCACTCTCTCAGTACACAGGCTCAGACACAAAGTAGTACACTACACAGTTGCGCCACTGTAGCACATGGTATTTCAGCACAAGCACCTGTGTCTTATTCACTAACTACCCACTATCTAGTTTAAACAGGTGCAATTACCACTGAAATTCTGAAATAGTCACTCCTTTCTGCGCAAATACGCCTTCGTTCTTTGTAAATTAGGTTCATAATAGATTGCGCTTTATTTACAAAAAATGCCCAGCAAAATTTACATTGCGCTATTACCACCAGATGAAAGCAGGCAGTAAAATGAATTTTGTTTAAAAGAGATGTTTGTGTACATTTCCTATCAATCATATCAGCAGTAATTAATTTATGATCAAATGATGGAGAAAAGCCTTATAACCTGACATATATCCAGATGCGCAGTGTAATCAAGCGCACATGAACTGACCGGAAATTGTGTCTGGTTTAAGAATTTTCGGAATAAAACAAGGTGAAATCAAATCGCCCGAAGAAAAGTGCCCATTGAGCCTGCCGTAAATTTGATCTTTTGGCAGAATGGATGTACTTGAGGTTCCTGTGATATAGATCTCCACCAAGAATGGAACAGCCACTCCCTTCAACCAGTGTCACCACTACTCCAGGGCCAGCTTTACCACCAAAAACTCTCTGTTACAAATGTCGTAGTTCTGCTCTGCTGAGAACACACAGTGAAAGAAATAAGCACAAAGCTTTAAAATCTACTCTCTCCTCTCCACCAATAGCTGATGTGTGGTGAGCGTGCTGGCTGACTATGGCTGCCGTCACTTCATCCATGTGGATGCTGCACATTGGTGGTGGTTGAGGAGAGTCCCCTGTTCACTGTGTAAAGCACTTTGAGTGTAGTGTCAGAAAAGTGCTGTATAAATGTAACATTCATTCATTCATTCAAAGATGTTCTTTCTCATCAACAGGGGATCACTGGGAAAGAACCGCCCCAACTCCAACTTCTGATGCGCCCACATCCACAATGAACTGTCTTTCAGGGTCTGGTGTCGCCAGAAAGGGTGTCGACATAAACTGAACCTTAAGGGTTTCAAACAGAAACTGGGCTGCAGGAGACCACTAAAAGTGCATCTTTGTGGAGGTGAGCGCAGTCAGCGGTGCGGCAACCTGATTGAAATTATGAATTAAGCGATGGTAAAAATTTGCATATCCTCAGAATTGTTGGAGTGATTTGTGGGAGTCAGGCACCGGCCACTTGGAGACATTCCTTACCTTAAATGGATCCATGTGATTCCCTTCAACTGAGATAATATACCCTAGGAACAGAACCGACTGGACGTGAAAGCACACTTCTCTAACTTGACGAGCAATTGGTTCTCCAGCACCTTTCCAACACTCGTCGGTTGTGCTGGACGTGAGCCTGAAACTAATGGCAAAATATAAGAATGTGGTCCAGATACACAAAGACAAACTGATTTATCATACCTCATAGCACTTCCTTAATGAGTATTTAGAAGATGGCTGGGGCATTGGTAAGCCCAAAGGGCATGAACCGGTACTCAAAGTGGCCAGTGTGGGTGTTAAAGACCGTCTTCCATGCATCCCCCTCTTAATCCAAACTAAATAGTAGGCATTGCGAAGGTTAAACTTCATGAAGAAGCTTGCCCCCTGCAGGATCTTGAAGGCTGAGGACAAGAGGCAGAGCATACATGTTTTTAACAGTTATGTCATTCAGCCCATGAAAGTCAATACAAGGAAGCAAGGAGCCATCCTTGTTCTTCACAAAGAAGATCCCTGGACCAGCCGGATAAGAAGAGGGGTGGATGAGGCCAGCTGCTTGAGACTCTTGAAGGTGCTGGTCCATCGTCTCCCACTTGGGAGCTGACAAAGAGTACAAATGTCCCAGAGGAGGAGAAGTGCCTGGGAGGAGATCAACAGAACAATTGTACGGGTGGTGAGGAGGAAGAGAGATGGCCAGGGACCAAATGAAATCCGCCCGCAGATTGTGATACTCCAACGGGACTCCCAAAATATCCACTGCCCCATCCTGCAACACAGAGAAACGAGAAACAGGAGACATGGCCGAATCAAGACAATGAGAGGGACAGTATGGACTCCAAGCCCTAATGGAGTTCTTGCCCCAATTTATGTGTGTATTAAGTCTAGATATCCATAGGTTTCTGAGAATAATATGCGCGAAAGGGTGAGTTCATGAGATAAAGCTTCTTCATGATGATTGCCCGAAATAAGTAAACTCACCAGAGCTGTTTTCTTTGTCACCTTGGTGAGGGGCTGGCAGTTGTGGGCACTAGTAGTCAATGGAGTGAGAAGATCCTTGGTGGGAATTCCCCACTTGACCACCAGTTTGGTGTCAATGAAATTAGGACGGGGCACTGCTGAGATGTGCTTTCCCACCTCAGGGGAGTAGGAAGGAGAGTGTGCATGCCAGGAGAATCCAAAAGAGGTGTCATGCTCGCCAGTATTCTCGTAATTACTAGCGAGCATTGCCTTTTAAAGGACAAGATACAGACAAATTGCCAACCTTTCCACGGTACATACAAAGTCCTTTGATATGGTGATGCTGCCTCTCCTCTGCGGTGAGATGGAATCTGCCAACCTGCATGGGCTCGGAATCAGGCTGGGCGTTTGACAGCGAGGCTGTAGGCGGAGATGAGGATTCCTTCAGTGTCCACGTGGAATGGGCAGAGCAGGTTCTGCGACAAAGAGACAGTCTGTTTTCAACCCAAATTGCTAAAGCCATCATATCATCAAACTGAAGAGGAAGGTCGATGGTGTATAATTCACCCTATACTTTATCTGCTTGCACTGCCGCATTCCACTTGCTGGATGATGCAAGAGTATGAAACTCGATGGAATAGTCTGCCACAGACCACTCCCCCTGATGTGACATGGCCAGATGATAAGCCGAACTCCTTCCCATCGACAGAGCGGTCACAAACCTTGATAGTTTCCTCAGAGAATCTTTTAAAATTGGCAGAAAATGGAGCCTTAGCATCCCAAACTGGGGTTCCCCACTCGCGAACACGACCAGTGAGCAGTGTAATGACATATGCCACTTTAGCTTTCTCAGCGGAGAACTTTGAGGGCTGGAGAGAAAACACAACAGTGCACTGTGTGTGAATCTAATGACATGTAGTGGGCTCACCGGCATAACACAGCGGAGGGTTGACACGGGGTTGGCAGCGGACAAAATGGTGTCCCGATCGATCCGTAGATGATGGAGCTGGTTGGTTAGGATGGCCATTTGCGATGCCCTAACAATGCACCCTACATCTCCACTGCACCCTCTGCTGAGTCCATGCCTTCCAGATTGTTCTGTCAGGATATGGAGGACTCAAATACAGATGGTGAGTAGAATTAAAATCTTTAAAACAAAAACACACAAAAATAGAGTAGTAGGGCAAATAATAACAGGCGATCAGAATAAGCGTCCGGACTAGAGATGGAGATCGTCTGCGGACACTGGGTAAATCTGTAGATACAAGATAAAGAGTAGTCCTAAATAGGTGAGGGATAAAACCGGGTGAACAACCCAAGAAGGCAACCAAAACCAGGGGGCAGAGAGCAGGCAGGAGTCGAAAGCCAGGTAAAATGAACATTAATAGACAATAAAATAAAATAAAACAAACTGACAGAGGGAACTAGGGCTAGAACTGACTGGGCAAATGGCACAAAACAATCTGGCACAGGACAGCAAACAAAGGGAGAATACATAGGGCAAGAAATCAAACTGGGGTAATAGAGAGCAGCTGCAGCTGATAACAAGCAGGCACAAGTCTCAGCGAATCAGCATTGCGACCATGGCCAGCACATGGCACCTCCAAAACAAAAACAAATCACATGCACTCACACACACACACACATAAGGAACAGGGAACACGAAGACACACAGGGAAAGCATGTACATCAATCGAGAGCCCTGACAAATAGAAGCATTTTATTTAGTTTTTCAACTGCTCTTTTTAGATTTTCATACATAGTTACTTTGTGTTAATAATTTTATTTTAGTTTGAGAAAATGCCTTTAAATCAATAGTTATATTCTTAGTTTTAGTATAATAACCCTGATTCACATACATTATACATTTTAAATGTTACAAATACACCCAATGGATATTGTTGTAACATCTGAGAGCTGCGTCTTACAGATGCGATCATCATACATTTGAAAATGAACACATCAAATAGACATCTCAGTAATGTACATGTGCTATCTGGGACAGGTAACATTTGTATTATTAAGAGAGTTAACTGGAGCAAGAATACTGTCAAACTGCAGCTGATCGTACTCCTACAATGCATCTCGAATCTCAGGACACACAGTATCAACAATATCTATAAAAAGTAGAAAGAAAAAACAAGGAATGAGCCTGGGTCATGGATGCAAGACAAATAAATACATGCAAACTCAATACAATACAAGCTTTAAATATGTTGTAGAAGTGACATGGGTCTTTATTGCATCTTAACATGATGATCTGTTATACTGACCAGGCTCAGCCATAAACAAGTAAGATGTTTCAGAGAAATGAGAGGCGCCGGCAATCCTGACAAAGAGTGAGAGGGAAGGGGAGCGAGATGACTGGCAGGATTAGGGTGGGGTTGTGTGGCTGCTGGAATCCAGTGCTGACAGACAAGCCTTATTAAAGCACAGAGCTTCAGCCCCATCACTACCGCCCATTGAAGCCTGCAGCAGGGCTGCACTTTAGACAGGCCCACAGAAGAATAGAGCGACTGTATGGCGAAAGGGAGGAGACCTGGGCACAGAGAGGAGACCGAAGGGGCTCCTCTCATTTGTCTGAGATGTATCTGATTCCTCAGTACAAAGAGTTAGGTAGGAAGAAGACCTGCACTGATTGTTCATTCATACGTTCATGAAAGAGAGATAAGTCCTCCCTCTCTCTCTTGATGCTCTTTTCTGATGAGCAGGGGAATGTGTAATCTGAGCATCAGAACTTCTAAAGCTCTTCCAGGATGCACAGGAAACCATGGACCATTTCATGTTTGAGAATGTAACTCATCTTCACTTTGTATAATGTATAATCCATTATAAATGCCTGGGATCTCTCTACGCTGATCCAATGAGACGGTGCCAGTACATAGCTATCTAGCAGCGCTCAACAGTTTTTTTTCTGTATCAAATTATTTATTTATAGGCTAGATGAAGCAAGTATCCTAAAGAACATGTTCCAAGAAAACACACTAATTTCTGACGACATGGCCAGCCAGTTAGTCATTTTAATGTCAGCATAACATCACTTTATGATGTCGTTGTAAGGACATATTGTAAAGTTCTATTTTTTAATAACCTTTGCTAACATTCCAGAAATGTTATGGCCATGTCCTTAAAAAACTTTGTTAATTAAACCATGATTTTTCTGACCAACCACTGGGTGGCACCATGATAATTCTTCTGATTGCCACGGGACTCTTCTCTGGTTATGTTCTTCATAAGAAACCATGCAAAAACTACCAATATGGGCATTTTTAGATGGAGAACAACAACCATTTTAAGTGTTAGTTAGAGTAAAAATTAGTTCAGGCTGAACTTGTGCAGTTGTTGGTTGTCATACCAACTTGAAATAGTTCATGATATCAGTGTAACTAACCAGTCCATAGCTTCAAGACACTTCATCCACCCAATCCTTAAACTTTGACGGGTGAGGCATTGTCAAAAAACAGTCATCACAATCCTCTAAAGTATCAGTACCATGGAGCCTCACGCCTTTTTTGTGACAATGATCTGTAACGGCTGACTTCAAGAGGACAGATGCTGAAAAGGTACACACTTTAGATTTGTAAGGTTTTGTGTTTTAATGTAAAAGTTTAGAACATTGATTAGATTAGTTACACTTGCTATGATTTGTTTTCTTATTTATATCAAGTGCACAAGACATTTTTATTCCATATTTGGCTGTTAACTCTTAATTATATATATATATATATATATATATATATATATATATATATATATATATATATATATATATATATATACAGGTGCATCTCAATAAATTAGAATGTCATGGAAAAGTTCATTTATTTCAGTAATTCAACTCAAATTGTGAAACTCGTGTATTAAATAAATTCAATGCACACAGACTGAAGTAGTTTAAGTCTTTGGTTCTTTTAATTGTGATGATTTTGGCTCACATTTAACAAAAACCCACCAATTCACTATCTCAAAAAATTAGAATATGGTGACATGCCAATCAGCTAATCAACTCAAAACACCTGCAAAGTTTTCCCGAGCCTTCAAAATGGTCTCTCAGTTTGGTTCACTAGGCTACACAATCATGGGGAAGACTAGTTGTCCAGAAGACAATCACTGACACCCTTCACAAGGAGGGTAAGCCACAGACATTCATTGCCAAAGAAGCTGGCTGTTCACAGAATGCTGTATCCAAGCATGTTAACAGAAAGTTGAGTGGAAGGAAAAAGTGTGGAAGAAAAAGATGCACAACCAACCAAGAGAACCGCAGCCTTATGATTGTCAAGCAAAATTGATTCAAGAATTTGGGTGAACTTCACAAGGAATGGACTGAGGCTGGGGTCAAGGCATCAAGAGCCACCACACACAGACATGTCAAGGAATTTGGCTACAGTTGTCGTATTCCTCTTGTTAAGCCACTCCTGAACCACAGACAACGTCAGAGGCGTCTTACCTGGGCTAAGGAGAAGAAGAACTGGACTGTTGCCCAGTGTTCCAAAGTCCTCTTTTCAGATGAGAGCAAGTTTTGTATTTCATTTGGAAACCAAGGTCCTAGAGTCTGGAGGAAGGGTGGAGAAGCTCATAGCCCAAGTTGCTTGAAGTCCAGTGTTAAGTATCCACAGTCTGTGATGATCTGGGGTGCAATGTCATCTGCTGGTGTTGGTCCATTGTGTTTTTTGAAAACCAAAGTCACTGCACCCGTTTACCAAGAAATTCTGGAGCACTTCATGCTTCCTTCTGCTGACCAGCTTTTTAAAGATGCTGATTTCATTTTCCAGCAGGATTTGGCACCTGCCCACACTGCCAAAAGCACCAAAAGTTGGTTAAATGACCATGGTGTTGGTGTGCTTGACTGGCCAGCAAACTCACCAGACCTGAACCCCATAGAGAATCTATGGGGTATTGTCAAGAGGAAAATGAGAAACAAGAGACCAATAAATGCAGATGAGCTGAAGGCCACTGTCAAAGAAACCTGGGCTTCCATACCACCTCAGCAGTGCCACAAACTGATCACCTACATGCCACGCCGAATTGAGGCAGTAATTAAAGCAATAGGAGCCCCTACCAAGTATTGAGTACATATACAGTAAATGAACATACTTTCCAGAAGGCCAACAATTCACTAAAAATGTTTTTTTTATTGGTCTTATGATGTATTCTAATTTTTTGAGATAGTGAATTGGTGGGTTTTTGTTAAATGTGAGCCAAAATCATCACAATTAAAAGAACCAAAGACTTAAACTACTTCAGTCTGTGTGCATTGTATTTATTTAATACACGAGTTTCACAATTTGAGTTGAATTACTGAAATAAATGAACTTTTCCACGACATTCTAATTTATTGAGATGCACCTGTATATATACTGTTAATATATACAATGAGTGATTAAATGTGTTTTATGGTTAAATAGATATCTTTATGCTGATATAGGCCAACCTTTTTATTTAGTCAAGTAATGGGGATTTTAAAAGCAAATGGAGAAAATATGTTGTTTATTTAACAATGTTGGTTTTACCCAACAAAATCAATGTTTCAACCTTGTGCCAAGAATCTAAGGTCAACCCTGGTTTTCTACAATTAAGCTGGTATTTAAAACATACTACTATATTGACAGAATGTAAAGATAAACATACTAGCAACGTTTCTGTTACGAAAATATGTTTTGGTTGTTGGAACATTGCCCAAACATACAACAACAATGTCGTCAAGATGAATATGAGACTATCAAAGTTACGTTGGCGCAACAATTTGTTTGGTTACGTTGTCACAATGTAATTGTGTTGGTTCAGACCATTTTCTCTTACTTTTAGTAATAGAGGACTCATTAACAATATCAGTAATAATAATATCAATAGTCCCATCAATAGTACCCACCGTCCCACCCCCACTCAAAATGAGTATTCCTTCAGGTCGTTCTACACCTGTATCCTGTTAATTTGTTCTGGAGAACTAGAAACACCCACTTCCACTAAAAATTATTTTGAAGAATCTTCATGCAATGTCTGTCCAGTTCCAAAAAAGTCGAAATCTGCAAAAATGTACTCAATACAACCATTCATATATCTGCATTTGGAACAGACTGAAATTTAAGTTATTATTCTCTAAAGGTTTTGCCCTCTGCTAATACATGAAACATGGTGCACATTTGAGGCTGGTTGCATATAACAGATTCAGCTTAGACAGTGGGGGCTTCAGTTGAAGGCTAAAAGTGGCTTGAGTTGAGACTTTGTAGAAGACTTTGACTTCTACAATGGTAACACAATTCCTTAAGTTTTTCTTATTATTATTTGGGTTAAAATCACTAAATGTTTTCATTACAATTGATTTTGATGCATTGCATTCTTCTAACAGGCAAATATTTTCAGCAAAGGAAAACTGTGTTGAGCGCCCACTAGGGTTGCCACCCGTCCTGTAAAATATGGAATCGCCCCATTTTTAAAGATGAAAAGTCTTATTTTTAGATGGTCAGATGGCATCATGGCGAAATCTTTCAAGATCCTTAATTTAACCTTGATATTCATTGTAAATGTTGCGGGTAAGGGACCATCTAAAAAGTCCGCGCATTGTGCTAAAACATACTAATACTGTTACGGGTGTGGTTAGGGACCATCTGAAAAGTCCACACAAGCGACAACTGCCATCGCAACAAACATGAGACAATGAGGTTTTCATTATCATTTTCATTATCATTTTCATTATCATTTTGTTCACTGCATGTATTTATTTAAAATTGGCAGACTATAAGCTTCATAGTTAAATGGTGCAGGTGATTTTTGTGCTCCATATGACTTTTCATCCATTTCAGAGCTTTAGCGGAGGGGTTATGAGTGAATAACGGCTTAAATTTCAGTCTGTTCATCACACAAAGCTATCGTACAGCTTCAAAAGTATTGGAATATAGTGCACAACTTGTAAGGACTACTTTTATGGTGACAGCTGTGGTAGTTGTGAACTGTAATTGTATGAAAAAGACCTACATAAGGATTCTTCAATATTTCTCATTTTGTGTTCCACAGAAATGCATACAGGTTAAACATGAGTAAATAATGGCAGTATTTTCATTATTTGGTGAACTATTCCTTTAACAGCGCGGTTCGTATTGTCATGGGGTTTAGGCCAGAAGATTTGCTTTAGTGAGCTTTGGCCCTGAGCAAGGCAGGCCCATGCACTTATCCATACCAAGTACTGACCTGTTGAAGCGAGCACTGTAGGTTTCTAATTTTTCACAAAGAATGTGTGCATCACCATCAAACAGACACGTAAACACACACATTAAAAAGTAGCTCATTCAATAGCTGCTAGCACACATAAATGTATGATATCATATCTTCATGTATTCTTTCAATCAGCCAAGAAAGTGCTAAGGCTGTGTTTAGAGATCTGTGTGAAAAAGCCAGGGTGTGAAGGGTTTAAAGGAAACTTTAAAATCTAAAACTAATTTATCACTTTTTTGTAGCTTATAAACATTCAGTTAGCTTGTTCCTTCCAAGCTAACTTAGCATTAGACAAGTTAGACATGCTGACAATGGATCTCTTAAAATGTGAATCTTGAATGAAAGGCTTTGATTTTAACCCTGTACTGTGTGGTTTCTACACAGCAGCAGACAGAAAACAACAAGATTTTGCTTGAGTCAATCTCTATTCAACATAAATCACTCTCATTAAAGGGATAGTTCTCCCCCAAAATGAAAATTCTGTCATCATTTACTCATATTACCTCATATTGTTCCAAACCTGAACAACTTGTATTTTTCTGTGGAATGTTATTTTTTTCAATATGAGGATTTTAATAATAATAATAATAATAATAATAATAATAATAATTAATAAATAAATAATAATAAGTTGGTAACACTTTACAATAAGGTTCCATTAGTTAACATTAGTCAATGCATTAGGTACCATGAACAAACAATTAACAATATATATATATATTAATCTTAGTTAATGTTAGTTAATAAAAGTACAATTGTTCAATGTTAGTTCATGTTAGTTCATATTTCTTTAACTAATCTTAACCAATACTACTTTTGATTAAAATATATATATATATATATATATATATATACATTAGTATATGTTTTAATTAACAATAACTAAGATTCATAAATTCTGTAAAGGTATTATTCATTGTTAGTTCATGTAAACTAATGTTGGTAACTAATGTTAACGAATGGAACCTTATTGTAAAGTGTTACCAAAAAGTCTTTATGAAAATCTGCTTTATAAAATGGATAGTTCCAGACCTGGATGCTGATTGGTTAATACACAATATAGAAACAGTTATGACATGAAACAATTGTTTACCATATCACTGTGCAGCACCATATTACATTGTTAGGCCTATTTATTTTGTACAGTAATATTGTTATACTGGTTACATGTCTGGAACTATATCTTCTAGCAAAGTGATGGCACTTTAAAACTTTGCCTAGTAAAATAACATTTTAATAAAAATGTGTCCTTAATATTTTTATTAGGTAGAAGCCATTTTAAAAACCAAAAATATAGGAGTGGCCTAATATATTTTAAATATATAGTTACAGCTGTAGCGGTGTTGCTTAACAACCTTGTCATTATCTATATATATATATATATATATATATATATATATATATATATATATATATATATATATATATATATATACAATTATGGTAAATAAAATCAGAATAGAACTTTTTATGTATTTTTTATGTTAATGTTAGAAGGGGTTTCTTGTCTGAATAAATATATATTTTTAAAATGTTACTTAGATTTTATGTTTATATTTTAATCAGATTGATTACATGATCTGGTAATGTTTAATTAATTGTATCAATATTTGCAGAGAAAGCCCCCCAAATAAAGATAATTCAATATCAATAATACATAATAATTCAAATAATTATGAATACCATATATACTGTAAGTACTGTGCAAATGTTTTAGGCACTTGTGAAAAACGTTGTGTTGTGAGGATGTCTTCAAAAATAATGCCATACATAGTTTTCATTTATCACTTAACATCATATAAAGTCCAGTAAACATAGAAAAAAGTTAAATCAATATTTGGTGTGACAACCTTTACCTTCAAAACAGCACCAATTCTCCTCTGTACACCTAGACACAGTTTTTCTTGGTTGTTGGCAGATAGGATGTTCCAAGCATCTTAGAGAACTTGCCACGGTTCTTCTATCTATTTAGGTTTCAATTGTTTTTGTCTCTTCATGTAATCCCAGACTGACTCAATTTCGTTGAGATCCGGGCTCTGTGGGGGCCATACCATCTGTAGTAGGGATCCTGGTTCTTCTTCTTTTCAATTCTATTTGCAAAGAGAATGTTGAAATATACAATTTATTTTTCCTACTGTTACACATAAAACAGAATATATAAGATAACCGTTTTAAGACAAATGTTTTAGTGGGAAAAAATATATAATGTGCCTAAGATTTTTGCACAGTAATGTATGTATGTATGAATGAATGTACACTCCATGATTGCTCATATTACTACTACACTACTAAAGCTAGGAAATACCTTTAAACGGCTTTAAACTAACAACTTAAGCATTATGGCTCATCACTGCTGAGAGACACAACAGACTGATTAATTACACAAACTCAAGGCGCTTACTTCTTACCGAAGTTTCCACATTGGAGAGGACATACTGTTCAAAATGGCGGAGGAGATTGCGGTTTCTATAGTGAAAGACTCTTGCACACCAGCTACCGCAAAATAGGGAGGAATACCCCTGCTTGGATGGCTATTTTTCCACTGAGAAAATAGGATCAATTTCATCAAAATGACATTATCTTCAGAAAACTGACTAACAGACTACAGCATCATCAACATCGCAGACGCTCCATCTTTTTCTCTCTTTCTCTCTCTCTTTCACACACACACACACACACACACATCCATCCTTGTTTCTCCAATAACATGTTAGAAACATCCCAAGCCGAGATACTAGTAGTTCCCTATCTGTCACTCACTCGATGTAGGTGTCGATGTAGTGACACTAGGGGTCACTCTTGGGAGCCCGAGACATCTCTGGTCTTTGATAAAAGGCCAATGAAAATTGGCGAGTGGTATTTGCATGCCACTCCCCCGAACATACGGGTATAAAAGGAGCTGGTATGCAATGCATTCAGATTTTCTCTTCGGAGCCAAACGGTTATGCTCATTGAGCTGAATACTACTGTTCATTCACCTCTGCTGGATCTGACGGCACATTTCAGCGGCTTCTCCCTCCTCTGCACTGGTGCACTGCAGAGAACGCCCCTGGGCACTTCGGCAGAAAAACTAGAGAGTATATTTTCTGAAAGAGCATTTTTCCCCTCTAAAAGAGTATATATTTCTCTAAAAGAGCGCATACACAGAACGTCTTTTTAAAGATGCGTCTTTTTAAAGATGCTTTTCCGATTGTGTGTTATTCCTGGTTGTGCTCGTTATCTCTCACCTTCTAATGGTCACGATCACTGTCTTTTGTGTCTGGGCACTGCTCACGCGGAGACAGCGTTCGTGGATGGTCATGTTCTCATTGTGAGAATATGTCCATGGCAACGTTGCAGGCACGGCTCGCCTTCGTAAGAAAGCGAGCCACCCCAGAGGCTCCCGCCTCGGTCCTTTTACCCATGGGTTTGAGGCCAGCGCGGCTAGCACTGGGGGCGATTTGGGGACCCCAATGGGACCGCCTCCGCCGGATATCCCCCCGCGGACCTCCCATTCCCCAGCACGCTCGTCTGCCCCGATCGGGCTTCCGGGTGAGTCCGCCGGCTCGTCTCACGGCGAGTTCGACCTCTTATTCGGAGCCCGCGAAAGTGATGAGCTGTCGAGCGCAGCATCGGAGAGCGGGCTCGTCCAGTCGGAAGCCTCAGCTGGGCTCCTCCCTTTGGGGTCGATCGCCCAGTCACAGGCTGACGCGGAGATGACGACATGCTTTCCCGGGCAGCTGCAAGCATCGGTTAGAGTGGATTCACCGCTCTTCCCTGAACCCTCATGGCTCAGTGATTGGTTCCTGGGCTCGCGGCGCCGCTCAAAGCCACACCCCGCCCCCATTCCTTTCTTCCCGGAAGTGCATGAAGAGTTGACAAGGTTGCGGGAGGCACTTTTTACTGCCCGGTCTTGATCTTTTCAGCTTCCCCGCACTCACTACCCTCGATGGTGGGGCGGCCAAGGGTTATTCGGCAATCCCCCAGTGGATAAAGGCACTCGCGGTGCACCTATGCCCGCAGAGCGCCACCACCTGGCGTGGGTGCCCAAAGCCCCCGTCCAAGGCCTGTAGGTTTACGTCGTCTCTGACGGCCAAGGCCTACGGTGCCGCTGGACAAGCCGCCTCCGCCCTGCATGCCATGGCTCTCCTGCAAGTCCGCCAAGGTGCTAAAGGAACTGCACGAGGGTAGTTCCGCCCCGGGATTGATGCAGGAACTGCGCTCGGTGACCGACCTCGCTCTCCGAGATGGGTGAGGCCGACATGATTCCTTGCTGCCCCCATTTCCCAGGCGGGCCTATTCGTCGACACTGTCGAGGACTTTGCCCAGCAGTTCTCGATGATAGAGCAGTAGATGGATACTTGTCGGCATATCCTGCCCCGGCGCGGCTCAAGATCCCGCAC
Organism: Myxocyprinus asiaticus; assembly: GCF_019703515.2. Taxonomy (NCBI): domain Eukaryota; kingdom Metazoa; phylum Chordata; class Actinopteri; order Cypriniformes; family Catostomidae; genus Myxocyprinus; species Myxocyprinus asiaticus. The sequence goes on from NC_059366.1 coordinate 9,221,057, forward strand.
CCCATCTACTCATCGCCAAGGGCGTCCACCTGCGGTGACTGCACCGGCTCCACCGCAGCCCGCCCCTTCGGCCCGGCCCCGGCGTGGAGCCCACCGCAGGAATCAGACGCCACCCGTCTCATAGCCGCCCAGAACCCGTGAAAGGCTTCAAAGCGCCCTTGAGACGGGCGACCCAGGGACAACAAAACCAGCTGCTCTGGAGCTGGTAAGCAGATCTTCATCTTTTTGTTACCTTTTGTATTTAATTGCGCTGCATGCCCAAGTGGCTGCAGTACTCAAGAGCTCAGCAAGAGTGGTTTCCTTGTTCCCTGGGTCATGTATCCGGTGTGTACGGCTGGCATCACGACCACCGTCCACCACTCCATTTGGCAGGCTGGCGCTCCACCGGCGGTCTCCCGCCCCTGAGCACCCAGCTGTGGCACAAATCCGCCCCCGATGTGACAGTCTCCACGGGTCACGAGGACAGGCCTCTTCCTCCCCCGTCCCAGGCTGTTCCGGGGGTGGTCACAAGGAGCCAGGTAAGTGCTTCGATGTCCTTAGACTCAGCACAGCCATGACGTGGTGTGGCACCTCGAGCTCCGCCTCGCTGTGAGGCCCCACCTGCCGGTACATCTGATGACGTTGTCCCTTTGGTCCCCCTTGCGCGGAACTTGGACACATGGCTTGCGCTTTCCAATCCGTCACGAGGGCTGGTATGTCACAACTCGCCCGCCATCTCCTCCAACGGAGTCAGCAGCACCTCAAGTCGCTGCAAGCCACTCACATCCCGGGCAACCTCAACACTACGGCGGACGCGTCGTCACAACAGGTTACCCTCAAGGGAGAGTGGAGACTCCACCTTCAGGTGGTCCAGCTGATTTGGAGTCGATTCGACAGGCACAGGTGCACCTGTTCGCCTCCCAAGAATCCTCCCCACTGCCCGCTCTGGTATGCCCTGACCGAGGCCTTGGCATAGACGCGCTGGCACACAGCTGGTCCCCTGGCATTCGCAAACATGTGTTTTCCCCCAGTGAGCCTGCTTGCACAGACCCTGTGCAAGGTCAGGGAGGACGAGGAGAAGGTCGTCCTGGTAAGCACCCTACTGGCCCGCCCAGACGTGGTGCTCGGACCTCACGCTCCTCCCGACAGCTCCCCCCGGGCAAATTCCCCTGAGGAAGGACCTTCTTTCTCAGGGAAGGGGCACCATCCAGCACCCACGCCCAGACCTCTGGAATCTCCATGTCTGGCCCCTGGACAGGATGCGGAAGACCTAAGCTGTCTCCCACCTGCAATGGTAGACATGTTCACTCAGGCTAGGGCTCCCTCTACGAGGCGCTTGTATGCCTTTAAGTGGCGTCTGTTCGCTAAGTGGTGTTCTTCCCATCGGGAAGACCCCCAGAGATGCGCAGTCAGATCAGTGCTTTCCTTCCTGCAAGAGAGGTTGGAAGGGAGGCTGTCCCCTTCCACCTTGAAGGTGTACATTGCTGCCATAGCAGCACACCACGATGCAGTCGACGGTAAGTCCTTAGAGAAGCATGATCTGATCATCAGGTTCCTAAGAGGTGCCAGGAGGCTGAATCCCTCCAGGCCGCGCCTCGTTCCCTCATCGGACCTCTGTAGTTCTTCAGGGTCTACAGAGACCCCCTTTGAGCTTTGCAGTCAGCCGAGCTTAAGGCACTCTCCTTGAAGACTGCCCTCCTGACTGCGCTCACTTCCATCAAGAGGGTAGGTGACCTGCAAGCATTCTCTGTCAGAGAAACGTGCCTGGAGTTCGGTCCAGGTTACTCTCACATGATCCTGAGACCCTGACGGGGCTATGTGCCCAAGGTTCCCACCACCCCTTTAGGGACTAGGTGGTGAACCTGCAAGTGCTGCCCCAGGAGGGGGCAGACCCAGCCCTGTTGTCGCTGTGTCCGGTGCGTGCTTTACGCATCTATTTGGATCGCACGCAGAGCTTTAGAATCTCTGAGCAGCTCTTTCTCTGCTTTTGGTGCACAGCGGAAAGGTAGCGCTGTCTCCAAGCAGAGGATCGCCCACTGGCTCGTTGACGGCATAACTATGGCATATCTTGCCCAAAACATTTTGGAAACCAACATGCCATCAGTCAGCAATGACTTATATATATATATATATATATATAAAATAAAAATTCTAGGGCACTAACCAAATAAGCAGATTTGTGACACTGACCATGTTAACTCAGATTTTCTAGCTTTCATTAAAGCACACAAGATGCTTTTTAGAACATTCCCAAATAATATTACATGATCATCAGGTTTTGTTAAAATATCTTGCCCATTCTACCCATGGTGTAGCGGCTTCTTGGGACTTGGCCAGGGGTGCCTCTCTAACAGACATTTGCAGAGCAGCGGGCTGGGCAACACCCAACACCTTGCAAGGTTCTACAACCTCCAGGTGGAACCGGTTTCGTCCCAGGTAGTGGCACGCAACAAGCGGATAAGCCCGGGATAGCCGGCCGGGTGTATCGCTTGCACATAGCGCCTTCCACCTCCTTTTGAGCTGAAGACGTCCGCTGTTAATTCCCAGGAGTGTTCACAAAATTGTTCCCTGGTTGACTTCCTCCGAGCCCTGTGGCAGTTGAGTTTTCGGAGAGACTCGCTGCCGGCCCAGTACACGCGCTAACTAATAGCCCGGTTCTGGGGTAGGTGCTCTGCATGTGGCGGTTCCCTGTAAGGCTAACCCCGTGCAATCTATATCTTCCGCTAATTCATTTCCCTGCTGGCAAACTGTGTCTTCCTTGGGCAGAGCCCCTCTGCCCCAGTCTCCATGTTGTAGTAACTCCTCCCCCATTGGGCAGGATCTACCTTGAAGGCTCTCCACATGGTTGGAAAGACCATGTGATGTATTCTTCCACTTAAATATCCCCCCCTCTCTTGGGGCGAGGTGTGGTCTCCACAGTGTCCTCCCCTTGGGAGGGACACCCCCTGACTAGACCTGGCGGCCCAGTCGGATAATCCCCCTTCTTTTTTAGGGAGTGGAAAAAGAGAAGGGGAGAAGAAGCCATGACTGGATTAAGCCTGTCTCTATCTTTGGGTAGTCGTCTTGTCCCCAAAAAGGGCCGTTCGACACTCATAACTGTGTTGGGGGAGTTAACGTGTCAACCTGGTGTGCTGGCTATGAGGCACACAGCAAGTCTGCCCACCACACACTGCCAGTTCACGTAACACAGTTCAGCCTTGTGGCATTTTGTATAGGGACCCCTAGTGTCACTACATCGACACCAGCGTCGAGTGAGTGACAGATAGGGAACGTCATGGTTACTGGTGTAACCTCCGTTCCCTGATGGAGGGAACGAGACATTGGTCCCTCCTGCCACAACGCTGAACTACCCGCTGAAATGGCCGGACCTTATATCGGCTCCTCAGCGTAAAACCTGAATGAGTGGTTGCATACCAGCTCCTTTTATACCCGTATGTTCGGGGGAGTGGCATGCAAATACCACTCGCCAATTTTCATTGGCCTTTTATCAAAGACCAGAGGTGTCTCGGGCTCCCAAGAGTGACCCCTAGTGTCACTACATCGACACCAACGTCTCGTTCCCTCCATCAGGGAACGGAGGTTACACCAGTAACCATGACGTTCTAAATTGATGACCGTATTCAGTTTTTTCCTAATTTTTTTAAATTACTGGCCCTAAATCAGCACTGTTGGGATTACCTATGGCCAAATTACACAAATTGCACTCTTGCGATATTGCTTATATATATATATATATATATATATATATATATATATATATATATATATATATATATATAATTGTTAGGATTTAGTGCCTAGGTAATTCAGCTGCGCTAAGACAGTGCTCTGAAATGATGCTTGAGGAGGCAAGGACATTTTACAAAAACATCTTGCTTCAATTCCTTTGTCCTTGCTTCCATTCCTTGTACCCTTTCCTCATTTACTAAGAGTGTGGAGCTAGGATACATGGAAAGGCAGCAAGGAAAGGAAATGAGGATGCACAATTTCAGAAACGAGAAGCAACCTGTGTCCTGTTTGACCAGCTTTCATTTTGTGGCTGCGCTGCTTGTGAGGCTTGTTGAGGTGTGCTGACTGCCCCCTGCTGACGCAACTTGTAAAACACAGCGTTTCATGTACTTCAAGCTTGAATTGCTCCAGTGGTAGGAATGTACATACTTTTATTAAAGAATTTACTTATGAGTCAAGACTCATGATTAATTGCGTTCATTTTTTTTTTTAATCACTAACTAAATTAAATTAAAATAACACTACATTAATGTGTTAAAAACAAACCAAATTTTTATGTTCAAGAATTAGAATTATTTTTCAAATAAAATTAGGCTTATGATGTGACAGTATCTCAAACTGACCTGCATGTCATGTTTAGTGTTTTTCTTTTGCTCCGAAAGGACAAGAAGCTTTTAAATTGAAATTCTTAGGTTATGTTTAATGGTACCTCCTAACATGTCTTCTACAAGCAGTACAATGACCTACGGCTAAAACTCCTTTATCACAACTCAACATACTTCCAAAAAACACCACTCTATATGGTGACATTACATAAATATATTTTCATATACAGCGGAGACTCTGAGCATGAAATATAACATTCATTCTTTGTCTCCCTCGTATTCCCTTTAAGGCTTTTGCTAGGTGTGTAAGATTTATGGCATGCTCTAATATTTGGAAAATGTATTTCCTTAGAGCAAAAAACATATGAGGTCTTTATCTATAACCCCAACTCAACCCCCCGCCCCAAAAAAGAGGAAAACTATTTTGGGTGTGTTTTTCTCTCTGATTTCTGGAGGAAGACAACATAAATCAAAGAAAGTCCAAATCCACTGAGTTGCTGGCAGTGAAATGCAAAACCAGCCAGGGTTAATGGAAGTGCAATTGAAGATTTATTTTAATTGCTCCATTGTAATTTTTTTGGAATTCAAACAAAATGTCCTCTTTGTTGAAGGGAAACACTAAATTATTCCACATCTGTATGGAAACTGTAAGGTGTCACCCAACTTTTTAGCCCATTGCATGGACAGAATAATGCAGAGTTACGGAGATGATTAAAGCCATAAGTCTGGGCCATCAGGATAAATTCTGGAGGGAGAGGAAGTGGGTCACATTTATCTAAGTATTGGATTTTAGGCTTGTAAATCTTTCTCTGGTCACTTAATTTAGAGAACAGATAGTTTAAGCACAGTTTAAAATATATGCAAAAAAGTTAATTCTGAGAAAAGCTCTCACATAATTTGTTTGCCAGTGCCACTTTGTTTGATACTTTGTTAGCTAGTGCACTGACATTTATTCATTTTGGAGTTTGGGATGCGTGTGTGTTAAAAAAAAGAAGAAATAAAAAGAGCAGATTTATTAATACCTTAGGTGGTTTATACAGGAGGAATACTCATGCACACCTTTGTTGTCACCAGTATGTATGTTGCCATTAGGAGCAGCTTGAGGGCCACATCTCCAGTTGGCTTGTGTGTATGATGCCTTTCAGATGAATACAGTACAGATGATAAAATTATTCAGCAGCGTTGCTCAAGAAATATATAATGGTGCCTCCCAGTGGAAAAATAATGCTAAAGTCCTGAGACACAAAAGACTAGTGAAACCAACATGCCATCAGTCAGCAATGACTTATGATATATATATATATATATATATATATATATATATATATATATATATATATATATATATATATATATATATATATATATATATATATATAAAATAAAAATTCTAGGGCACTAACCAAATAAGCAGATTTGTGACACTGACCATGTTAACTCAGATTTTCTTGCTTTCATTAAAGCACACAGATGCTTTTTAGAACATTTCCAAATAATATTACATGATCATCAGGTTTTGTTAAAACTTGTGGAGTCCATACCAGCTTAAGTGCATGCAGCAAAATGGGGACATGCCATATACAAAGAAATCCTGAAATTCATATTAATTGTGCTATTCAAGTTTTCACTCAAATTGGTATGCTGGTATATAATATCATTTGTAATGGAAACAATGTGGTTACCAAGAGAAATGCAAAAAAAAATTTCACTAGTAGTCTCAGACTTTTTGGAGCCCATTTCTAAACAAGGGTATACCAGACATTCAGAAAAATGTTCTAGTCAAGCTCAGGGACAGAATTCATAAAACCCATTGTTAATACATAATGATGATGTTTGTATTGTTGTTTTCAACCAAGAAATAATGTCATTTAATGTAGGATGATGTCATAAAGGGCTTTTCTTAGTTAAAGGGATATTAAAAAGACTAACAGGATAGAAAATGATATTGAAGACACAAACCCTTTAAACTGATTACTGATTAAAACAATATTCCTAAGAAAAAAATTTTGTTTGAAAGATTTTGATTAGAGAATTAAAATAAAAATGAAAAAAATGAAAAAACGACTAGAATATTTCTTATAATACTTCTAGAAATTTGCCAGTTCATTATAGAGATTGATCCAGCACCTGGGAACATGGCAAAAATGACAACATCCACTCAAACCAAATTAGTTTGATATTACAATTGTGATATTATCATGAAGGAAAATGGTAACACTCTACAATTAGGTTCTATTCATTAACATCAGCTATTACACTGCTCTCTGGAATACTCGATTCTGATTGGTCAATGGCGCCATCCAGCGGTTAGATATTACTCTGTAACTACCGCACATCCGGGGATTAAGATGTACCAGACCGCTCATCTGGGTTCTGCAAGTCTCTCCTGCGAATGAAATAATTTAAACTCTAATCAGTGTTTCATTTGCATTTATTTATTTATTTGGCAAGTAGTTTTGTTATAGGCTGAATATTGAGTCAGACAGTCATTTTTACAAATTAAACACCAACAGAACTCTGCAAACTGGAGGTTGATTTCAGCTGTTCAGCGATTTCTTTCTTCCCAAATCACATAATTTCAATGCAAATTTATGTCCATGTATTTATTTATTTGGTTAGTAACAGTGTAATAAGCGGGTTAATGTACAGTCAGTCGGTTGTTATCGCAAAATAAACCCCTTCAGGTTGATACAAGATCCCTCTGCTTTGCGTCGTGGTCCTGATCACCCTGTCAGGGTTTATTGTGCAATAACAACCGGCTGACTGTATATTATCCCTTACTAACTGCATTAAGTATCATGAAACAACAATGAAGAAAGATTTTTTTACACCATTTATTAATCCTGGTTAATGTTAATTTATCAAAATACTTTTATTTGTTAATTGTTCATCTTAGCTCATAATGCATTTACTAATGTTTAAATTTACAATTTTTAACTTTGAAAATGTACTATTATATGTAGAAATTAACATTAAACAAGATTAGTAAATGTTGAAGAAGTATTGCTAATTGTTAATTGTTTACTATTGTATTACAGTAACTGATGTTAACGACTACAACGTTTTCGTAAAATGTAACCAAGAAAACTAAATTATGAGTTTAATATTTATCCAATATATTAGGACATACATGATTGTTTGGCTATTTAGACAAAATGAGATCCAACTAAATGTATGCTTCGATGTGCAATAAAATATAACTTTGCACAATGTATTCTGCATGCTTGTTTAACATAGCCCAGATTTGTGTATTTATTTGCGTGTAGACACTTACTGGCTGGAGCTCTTCTGAACCACAGCTTTGCACTCCACACTTCCTGTAGCACTTGCCATAGATATGGCTGTCTTTTCGGGCACTTCTCACGCACCTTACAGTCTAGCTGATCCCAAAAAGCTCAATGGGTTTAAGATCCATAACACTCTTTTCCAATTATCTGTTGTCCAATGTGTGTGTTTCTTTGCCCACTCTAACCTTTTCTTTTTGTTTTTCTGTTTCAAAAGTGGCTTTTTCTTAGCAGTTCTTCCCATAAGGCCTGCACCCCTGAGCCTTCTCTTTACTGTTGTACATGAAACTGGTGTTGAGCGGGTAGACTTCAATGAAGCTGTCAGCTGAGGACATGTGAGGCTCTATTTCTTAAACTAGAGACTTTGATGTACTTATCCTCTTATTTAGTTGTACATCTGGCCTTCCACGTCTCTTTCTGTCCTTGTTAGAGCCAGCTGTCCTTTGTCTTTGAAGACTGTAGTGTACACCTTTGTATGAAATCTTCGGGTTTTTTGGCAATTTCAAGTATTGTATAGCCTTCATTCGTCAAAACAATGATTGACTGACAAGGTTCTAGAGAAAGCTGGTTCTTTTTAGTCATTTTTGGCCTAATATTGTCCTTAAGACATGTCAGTCTATTGCATACTGTGGCAACTCAAAAACAAACACAAAGACAATGTTAAGCTTCATTTAACGAACCAAATAGCTTTCAGCTGTGTTTGATATAATGGCAAGTGATTTTCTAGTACTAAATTAGCAATTTAGCATGATTACTCAAGGATAAGGTGTTGGAATGATGGCTGCTGGAAATGGGGCCTGTCTAGATTTGATCAAAAATTACTTTTTTCAAATAGTGATGGTGCTGTTTTTTTACATCAGTAATGTCCTGACTATACTTTGTGATCAGCTGAATGCCACTTTGGTGAATTAAAGTACCAATTTCCTTACAAAACAGCAAAATCTGTACATTATTCCAAACTTTTGGGTGCCAGTGTACATGATGGAGGGGTTTGCTTCAGAATCAAAGCAAACTAGTGAGAATCCAAATTATTTGCTTTGGATTGTAAAACAATGCAAAGGAGATCAAATAGATTAAATACTATTTTTAATAATTAGTTATTTATTGATTTATTTTTTTCATAGCAATGGACCATTAGGCTACTTTGGACATTAATTTTTCAGACGTTTTTGAATAACTTTCCATCAAAATGTGTAGGCGACCAAATATTTTAAGAATTCCGCTTTATAATTTTTTTGCTTATATCAGCAACCGCTATTCACATGGTTATTTAATACACTGCCTGGCCAAAAGAAAAGTCGCCGTTTGGATTTAAATAATGGTTATGATCTGGGGTTGCTTCAATTGGTCAGGTCTAGGCTTAGAAGCATTATGCGACAATAAAATAAAGTCAGCTGAGTATCTGAATGTACTGAATGACCAGGTTATTCCATCAATGGATTTGGAGAAGACTTTGGAGTGGTTTGACTCTCCCGTCATCAATACAAGATCTCGGCCAAAAATGTATGCAACTCTGGGTCGAAATAATGTTGTGATGTTGCATAAGGTTTTCGAAACTTTGCCATGACAAATGCACGCCGTAATCAAAGCTAAAGGCAGTATTGACAATGGGAGAATCAAACCACTCCGTAAAGTCTTCTCCAGCACATCCCAAAGACTTAAGTGGGGTTAAGATCAGGATTCTGTGGTGGACAATTCATTTGTGAAAATGACCAGCACTCCCGGCCATGGAGGCCGTTCCTCTGCCGCTGCCAGCGCTTCCAGCCACGGAGGCTGTTCCCCTGCCACTGCTTCCGGCCGTTCCTCTACCGCTGCCAGTGCTCTCGGCCACAGAGGCCGCTCCCCTGCCGCTGCCAGCACTTCCAGCCATGGAGGCCGCTCCCCTGCCGCTGCCAGCGCTCTCGGCCACGGAGGCCGTTCCCCTGCCACTGCCAGTGCTTCCAGCCACGGAGGCCGTTCCCCTGCCACTGCTTCCGGCCATGTAGGTCGTTTCCCTGCCACTTCCAGTGCTCTTGGCCATGGAGGCTATTTCCCTGCCGCTGCCAAAGCTTCCAGCCACGGAGGCCGTTCCCCTGCCACTGCTTCCGGCCATGGAGGCCGTTTCCCTGCTGCTTCCAGTGCTCCTGGCCATGGAGGCCGTTCCCCTGCCACTGCCAGCATTTCCATCCACAGAGGCCTTTCCCTTGCCACTGCCAGTGCTCCCGGCCATGGAGGTTGTTCCCCTGGTGCTGCCAGTCCTCCTAGACATGGAGGCCATTCCCCTGCCGCTACCAGTACTTCTGGCCATGGAGGCAGTTCCCCTGCCACTGCCAGTGCTCCCAGCAGTGGAGGCCATTGCCCAGTCTGACCTCAGGTCAGCGGCCACCACCACTCCACTGTTGGTCATCAGAAGGTGGCCGAATCCACTCTATCTGACACATGTCCCGTGGTCACTGCTCAGTCCATCCAGTTTTTAGCAGCCACCACCCTGTCTGACCCCTTGCCAGTGGCCGCCGTTCAGTCATACTCTTGTCTAGCAGCCACCACCCAGCCTAACCCTTTGCCAGTGGCCGTTGCCCAATCTGACCCCTGCCCAGCGGCCACCTTCCTGTCTGTTCAGACCCTGCAGCCGCCGATGAGACTGGCCAGTCCCCTGTAACCGCTGATGAGCCTGGTAGGTCCCCTGAGACCGCCACTGAGGATCCTGTCCAGTCCCCTGATCGGTGCCCAGTGGCCACTACAGACCTCACCCCCCTTCCCAGCGGCCACCGCCCTGTTGGAACTCTGTGCAGCTGCTGCCAACTCGTTGGACCTCTGTCCAGCAGCTGGTGCCCCACCTGTCCTGTCCCCTGCGTTCGCCCAGTTTGACACCTGCCTAGCAGCCACCGCCCAGCCTGACCCCTGCTCAGCAGCTACCGCTCAGCCTGAGACCTCTCTTGCGGCCGCCACTCCACCTGTCCAGTCCTAAGCAGCCACCGCTCCGCCTGTCCTCCCACCGGTTCCACCTTGGTCTGTCCTGCCAGTTCCACCTTGGTCTGTCCTGCCAGTTCTGTCCCATCTGTCCTGATTCCCTGGCCATCCACCCTGGTTCTCTGGCCATCGGCCTGTCCTCATCCCACCTCCTCTGTCGCCTGGCTTGAACCATGTCCTGGATCCTCCTCCTAGGCCGCCCCCTTTCTGAAGCTTTCCCCCTGGTTTCCCCCACCCTCCCTCCAGTGGTCAGTCCCACCGGCTCCACTCTGGTCTGTCCTGCCTTGTTTGTATCATTTTGTGACTGAATTCTGACACTCGTATCATGTCTGTCATGTGTTGTTTGAGTATGTGGCTTTGTTTGATCATTGCCATATGCTCTTCTGTCTTGAGTGATAACCACGCCCTCTCGTTTGCCTTGTTATCAGTTCATTAGTTGCACCTGCCTTCCTCGTTAAACTCCTTGTTTTCTCCCCTATTTTAGCTCACCTCATGTTCAGTCTTGTGCCAATTTGTTTTGTAAAGTTTGTCAGTGTGTGAGTTTTGTGTGTTCTAGTCTTGTCTCCAGTCGGTTCCTGAACTTTGGTCAGTCTTGTCTTTGTTTAGCTTTTAGTTTGTTCTTGCCCTGTTTTGTTGTTCCTCTCCCTCATGAGAGTTTTTGTTTGTATTTTGTTTATTTTTAAGAAAGCCTGTTGAAATTGCATCTGCATTTGGGTCCTCCCTCAAATTATAGTCAGTGATTAATTTGTAAATTGCGAGGTCCCGGAACATAGCGGGGTGACCAATCCGGCAAGTGATTAGGGGAGGGAGAAGTAACGGAACATTTGAGCAATCACATTAGCAGACTAACTCAAGTGATTAACAGCTTGCATCAGTTGCTTTTATTACAGCGTGCACATGACAAACAAACCAAAAACAGAATAAACAATGTAATCAACACAAGCAATGCCACAGTAAATTAAGATAATGTGGCTCTTACCTTTCCTTTTAGTTGTTTAAAATAGACCATAAAAAGACATTGCTTTCCCCTCTGTCTCTCTATTACGTGCTTTGCTTCTGGTGTCTTTTGCAGTCCTGTGTCCTTTTGAAATCCATGATCCAATGAAATTGTGGAAGTGTGGAGAGATGCTCGGTTGGCATTGCAAATTAAGTTAATTTGAGAAAAACCCCTCTCACACTCTGCACTTGAAATCAGAACAGTGTTGACTGCAATCAAAAGGTCTTTTAATCCCACTGGGATGAGCTCACTGTTCTCTCGATATTCCCTCAAAGCCTGAATGGCAGATCGAGCTGTCAATGCCAAACTGCTGAAAAAGTGACTCAGCTTCTTTATCACCATAAGTTGCTCCGGCATCCTGAGGCCAGTATTCAGGAAAAAGCACTTTTAGCTCTTCAATGAGTTTGCTGTAATCCGTCCGGTCCCCTTCTCCCCCTCCGTACGATAGCATGCAACTCTCCAGGCTCCCAAAAAAAACCTTGTGATCCATACCTTTGTCTTCTCTTCGTCCTGGATGCAGAGGAACACCTTGGAAGATGCTGTCATTTCCTGCATTTTGACTGATTTGGCTATGACGACCTGGTCTCTCAGACATTGACTCAAACACCCTTGCCTTGTGACAAATAGCTCTATGCACCGCGATAATGTTACAGTCTTGTTTTTGGAGCTCCAAGGACAGCTCAAACAATTCTTGAAGTGCATCATACATGAGGCCGAGATTTTGGACGAGGACAAGTGCTTAGCTAGGCCACAGTAGCTCGCACGGGTAACACTGTCATGGGAAGAATCTTCTGCTGCCTGACATCTGTTGTCCAAGATCCGGCCAGTTTTGCACAACTGAATGTCTAATTCGTCAGCACATCATTTAAACTCATTTCTGTTCTTATTTGATGTGCTGTACAGTGTGTACAGTTTATCCATGAAAATCCTGAAATTATTTATTGCCCCCAATTCTTTCATTGTATCGCCGACTGCGAGCTCCAGTCGATGCGCTGAGCAGTGCCACACTTTCATATTTTGAAAGAGTGATTTAAGTCTTGCTGCCACTCCAGACTTGCGGCCAAGCATAACTGATGCGCCATCGCATGAGAGCCCTATTAGTGTTTTAGACTGAAAATCCTGGGTAAAATTAACACCATCTAAGGCATGTAATAGTTGATCGACAATTCCATGGGCACATATGTCTTCTAGTTCAACAAGTTCAACAAAAATGTTTTCAGGCGACTCCATGGCGGACAGCTGAAATCTGATGTAAATTATTAAAGCACTCTTTCTGCTTAAGCTAGTTGCTTCATCAAGCATGAGACCAATCTTAGGAGCACAGTCAACAATCTTTTCAAATAATTTATTTTTCATTTCAAGTGAAATATGGCTTTGTATGTTTGCACATGCCACATTAGAGTGCAGAATTCTTCCCATGTTGAGACCATTTAACTCCTGGCAATCAATTTCACTCTCGAAGCCATACGCTGGTCTGTGGCGCTTCGCTTCCTTGTAGGCTGTACGAAAAATTCTTGCAGTAGTGTTCACTTCATCGGATAGGTTATTTATTATTATTTTTTGTAACAAGCCTTCTTTTGCCTTTTCAAGAATGCTAAGTGCTGCAGTGTATGCCTTCATCTGAGAATGTTCTAAAACTTTTTCCTGAGTGCCCTCTGTTGTTTTTTAAGCTCTGTGGCAGAAGACGTTACAGAGCATGTCACCCACTCTTTGGCCAGTTTCATCCCCACCGATTTTTCTGGACCCAGGCTTCCAACATTTTTTGCAAACAGTGCAGCCCAGATGCGACCCCTCCATGACAAGCCAAGGATATTATATCTTTTTTTGCTTTAAACTCTGCTTCGGTCCATATTGCCCCCATTCTTTGACCTTCTCCAGTGTTTGTCTGCTCATCTCCACATGCTTCTTCCCCCAACCCGCCAGAGCTCTCCGCAGTTGTCGACTTACTCTGTTCCTCACAGGTTGTTTCTTCCTCTGTGTTAACATCATTAGCTGATGAACTTGCACCTTTGCTATCAGTGGTATCTATAATTACTCTGGCCTGTTTGGTTTGAGATGTTGGGCCCTGTCTAAAATAATCCAGTAAATTATGATGTTTTTCGCCATTGTTCCGCATCTCCAATTAAAAAATATGAAACTTCCCCTCCCCCCTCACACACACACAAATCCACCAATTACAGAAGAGAAGTCGTTTATTACCATGGAAATAGGGATGGTTATGGGTAAAATTGAATCGATCACCTCCAAAACATGGCATGGACTTTACACTGCATATAGCTCATTTCTTACTTTTATTTTACATTTAAAAGGTATATAGCAAGTTATTGACAACATTATCATTATTATACTTGATTTTTCATGAAACATATGTAGGCTACAGTTCAGCATGAATGTCTTTCAGTGCCGCATGAGATGGGGGATCCCCCAAAACAGGTGCCGGATCTAAATTCGGAGGTACCGGATCCGGATCCAGCTAGTTCCGGCACAAATTAAGCCCTGATTATAGTGACATAAACCTATTTTTGTAGATTGTTTAAAAAAACAACATAAATTGTTACTTATACCGTTACTGTGAAATAAAATTATGGAGTGTCTATTTGCACTATTCATCTTATTGTTTAATTATCATGATAATGTCTGTAACAAGAGTCCTGTGTTAAAAAGCACAACTTATTCTGTAATAAGGGCTAAATACTACTGTTTATTATATTCCTAGTGACCTACCACTCTAATCAAAAGCTAATCTTTGTATTTACTCGAGGAAACTCAAGCTCTTGCAGTCGTGGCCTCCTCCTATTCAATTTGCCCCGTCATGCCGCACCTTCTAAAAAAAACACCGTGTCAGGCAAATTGCATTGGCATGTTTGGAGTGAAACTGGTGCCAGAGCATTTCAGTGCAGTGGCAGAGCTACCACCTCTTCCGTCAGGGCTGTAGAAAGGCCTGGCCAAAGACTGACCAGAGCAGCACGTCATGAGGCTAGCCCCTGACTAAAACACCTGTGATACTGTAAAGTCAAGATATTAATACAAGCGTGAACCTCATTCATCATAACCAAAGCAACAAACTGGACATGGGCCGGAGAGAGCATTGAGAATGATGGTCAGAGAGCAGCCCCACCACCTCAGCTGGCAATAGCAATCGAGTTTACAGCCGGGGATGAATTTACAATGAACAAATAGTGTTCTCTCTCTCTTTCTGTCTCCTTTACTCACTTGCTTACTCAGCATCTACACACACACACACCTTTGCTCTTGCTCTGTGATGTCATGTATTATTTCAAATTTCAGACATTTTAAGGGAAGCCACTCCTTTAGAATATCACTGGCTGTGGTCAAGTCTGGAGGATGTAAGATTAAAGGGCAGGCCAGAGGAGCTCAGTATTGTCGTAATTTAATAGCTCTGAATATGAGTCCTTTTTGAAGTGATCTTTAAAAGCACAGACAGAGGCCCCAGGCCTCCAAGCATGTAATTACGGGCAAGGGCAGGGTAGGGACCTGATGGGGTGGGGCTTTGAAGAGCGACGAGATCGCCAGAGGTGAGTCCCAGGTCTGACAGGAGCAAGAAACACACAGAGATGTAATTCATTGGATTTTTCTCAAACACACCATAGATCGAGATCGGCCATCAAAATCCAAAAAATGCCATAAAATAAATATTTATGCAAAACTTACCTTCTTTACTTTTTAATGCATGTTCCTGTTCTTTTTGTGGACAATTCATCAATGCATATTATTCCACATAAAACAGTTTGGTCTCTGTAATTTATCAAAATGTGGTAACTTGTGCCACCTGTAAAAGTATTTTTCTTTCTGACATTTGCATTTTATATTACAGTAATGAGCTAAGGTGCTATGTTGTTTGGCAACTATAAACATCCTACAGAAGCTAATGAACTATATTACTTGACAGAAAAATATATAAAACTATTAACATTTGTGTTTTTTATCATATTAAATTGTTCCTCTAGTTGTGCCTAAAAACACCCCTTACCCATGGGGAAAATCATTGTAACACATGGCCTCTAGTGGCTTATTGCTTTAGCGAACTGTACCTAAAATTTTCCCCAAGAAAAAAATCCCTGTCAATCACTGACCTACAGTGTTTATGTACATTTGTATATTTAGCAGTGGTATAATTTGCCTGCATGCTTCTGTGATGCTCCTGTTCTAACCGGCTCGAACCGGCGTCTCTGGCATGGGAGGCAGGTGCGCTAACAAGGAGGCTAAAGACTACAGCCTCTAGCGTCAGTCGCTAGTGCACCTCTTGAGGTCAGGAGAGTGAGGTTTATACACATTGCACAGCTATCTATCAGCTGGCTCCCATTACACTTCTCTATTAGGAAATATTCAAAGTGCAGTGATTTTACTGTAGAGGTTTCAGTCCAGGTTTCCAATCTACCACATCTACAAATGCATATAATGTGGTTATAGAAATCGGATCAGAGCAAGGTTTGAAATTAGCCATGCATGTTATCAAATCAAACAACAGGATATATAATCAGCAAGGGGAGGGCCCCGGCTCCTTCATCTAATCAGAGGGCAACTGTGCCAGCAAGATCTTGTCCTATAGGCTAATGTGTTGTATTTCCTCTAATTCACTTTTATTTATACGTGTTATTTTATGTGTAATACCTGATCATGAACAAATAAGACCTAATTTCATTTTGTGTTGTTTATTGAACTTAATTTAGCTTCATTTTTGCAGGGTGATAAATTGGGAGCAGACCGTAGGCCAGAAAATGATGACGGGGGAGTGAGAGAGACGTGCATTGCATTCAACTGGATTTCTCCAATTCAGGCAAACTTAAATATGCTTGTTGGAAACAAAAATGAAATCTTACTGTTGATGAAAACAAGGGCATTGCGGTATGCCCATAGAGCCTGAAGCCATGGAAAAAGTTCAACATGCTATTACATTGTCAACAAAAGCAGTTTTCTCCCCTTTCTCCCCTATTGTTTCCTAAACCTACTTGTACATGATTGATAAGTCTCTTATCTGCTAAGAGTCAGCAACCTTGACCTTTATGTCACATTAGAGCTGGTCTCAGTCTCATATATACAGTGGCCAATGGACCGCCCACAGTTCGATCACTGGCCATTTGATGTGTATTGACAACAAAAATGGCAAGAGATGACTGAAACAGACAGTTTGAATCTGACTGGCTGCAACTTCTGGGAGTCGGGGTGCAGTAGTCCACCAAAAAACAAAGTTGTTTTTTCAAGTTAATGAATTTATACATTGACAATTTTTGAGTAAGGACTAATTACTGGATTTGCCAAAGTTCTCCAGGTTAGTTGCATCAATTTTTTTTTTAAACATGTTCAAAGTCTGTTTGAGGCACTTAGTAACAAGTAAACTACAGGATTGTATCCATGAGCAGAACTGTATATCTTGCTTTGTTCTGTAAAATATTGAAACTGGAGCTGCTCAGATCTCCAATACAATATTGGATGTTGTGAAACAAAGATGGTGGAGCATGTAAGAAAATGTGATTGAAACATCCATACAGTGCATTCAGAAAGTATTCAGACCACTTAATTTTTTTCTTCACATTTTGTTATGTTGCAGCCTTATGCTAAAATGCTTTAAATTATTTTATGTATTTTTTTTTTTTCACAACAATATACACTCCATACACCATAATGACAAAGAAAACCCCAGATTTTTGATCTTTACAAATTTATTAAAAAGAAAAAACTGAAATATCACATTGACAAGTATTCAGGCCCTTAATTCAGTACATAGTTGAAGCACCTTTGGCAGCGATTAGAGCCTCAAGTCTTTTTGGGTATGATGCGACAAGCTTTGCACACCTGGATTTGGAGATTTTCTGCCATTCCTCTCTGCAGATCCTCTCAAGCTCTGTCAGGTTGGATGGTGACCATCGGAGGACAGTAATTTTCAGGTCTCTCCAGAGATGTTCGTTTGGGTTCAAGTCAGGGCTCTGGCTGGGCCACTTAAGGACATTCACAGAATTGTCCCTAAGCCACTCATGCATTGTCTTGGCTGTGTGCTTAGGGTCATTGTCCTTTTGGAAGGTGAACCTTCAGACCAGTCTGAGGTCCTGAGCACTCTGGACCAGGTTTTCATTAAGGATATCTCTGTATTTTGCTACATTCAGCCTTCCTTCAACCCTGAACAGTCCCTACCATTGAAAAAAATTGTAGCCTTCTCCAGATCTGTGCCTCAACACAATCCTGTCTCTGAGCTCTGCAGGCAGTTCCTTTGACCTCATGGCTTGGTTTTTGCTCTGAAATGCATTTTCAGCTGTGAGACCCTGTGAGACCATATAGACAGGTGTGTACCTTTCCAAATCATGTCCAGTCAATTGAATTTGCCACAGGTGGACTGCAGTCAAAGTGTTGAAATATCTCAAAGATTATCCAGAGAAATCGGATGCACCTGAGCTAAATTTCAAGTGTCATAGCAAAGGGTCTGATAAAAAATGTAAAACAATATAGTCCAATATTTGAAGAACTTTTAGGCTTATTAAGAGTATCATAACTTGGCTTAGCAAAATGCTAACATCAAACTCTGTTGGAATCAATTGTGAATCAAGTATCCCGTGCGCTTCATGAAAGGAGTGAAATTTGGATTTGGTCTTGTCATTTGTCGTTGTGCAGGTAACGGCAGCCGGTGGAGTTTTTTGTGCCCCCTTAGCCGGTGGAGTTTTTGGTGCCCCCCTAGGGTAAGATGGTGCCCCCGTAGGGAGTATGTGAACCACGCAGATTGCGTAATATATGTATAGTGAGCGACAGTACCGGTCAGTAATACTACATTAAACATTACATTAAAGATTAATAATACCAATAAATTGACCCTGTATTCAGATGTTTGCTTCCCACATCCTTCACAATTTTAGCAATAAATGGTTTTTGAGTTTTCAATAATAAAATGTGTATATAATTACTTATATGCTGAGAACTTTTCTGACCCATGACTTATAAAAAATATTTTCTTCGATTATTTATCTTCTTTATCTTATTTATGTATACATCTCTATTGGTCTATATGTATTTTGTAACATTTTTTTTTTTTTACTTTATTATTATTTTTTCCCTTCACCTGTACTTCTTGTCTTCATGACTCAGTGATTGTATTCATACATATTTGGATCTGTGTAATTTCCAAAAACCTTCTGTTTTTCAATAAAAAATCCAAAGTTTTAGCACAATATGTGGACTTCTCAGACAGTCCCTTAACACACCCTCCACATAATTAGCATGTTTCAGCACAATGTGTGGACTTTTCAGACGACCCCTTACCCACCATATAAAAAATGTTTAACATGTATCATTGTTAAATTAACGATCTGGAGCGATTTCATCCTGAGGCCATCTGAACAGCTTACGGGACCAATCGCGTCGCGTATTGAGTTGATACGAGACACATAATTTCATATTTAAGTAAGGGACGATCCCATATGAGTGAAGTGTGGATGCAGAAAATCATGAGTTTATCGAGAGAAATTGTAAATCGGGAGTACAGCGGGAGGAGGGGTGGAAAATCGGGAGAAACCCGGTAAAATCGGGAGTGTTGGCAGGAATGGGTTAGCATGCAACCATTTTTTTGGGGCTAGTTAATGGTACAGAATTTTAAATTTAGATGTTTAACAGGGTCATATACTGCTGGCTGACAACGTAGAAGTTTATGACTCAGTTATTGGGTCACCCTATACTCAATACTTATTCTAGGGTTAAAATGCCAGCACCATTAAATCGCAGGCAAAATGTCACAGTCAGTTTGGGAATATTGAGATTTTTGGCACCCGTTCATAGGACATCTTGTGTTCCTGATGGGTAATAAAAATAATAAACAATTAGGCATAAAAAATAAAAAATAAAAAAAAAAACATGTTCAGTCTCAAATCTCTGAAACAATTATACACCCACTCCTCTGTTTACATCTTTATGCTTGACCAAAGCCAGACTGCTGTCTGCCCACATTCTGCCTATTAATCTCAATACCAAATACAGCATTTGTTTCTGAAAAAGTTCCCTGCAAGCTAAACTCTCACAGGGGGATTTAAATGTAACTTTGCTGAAAGATCATGTGGAGCCTGTATTGTTTACACAGTTCAAGTTAAATTATGACAGACTCATTATCCTGGAGGAATAAAGCTAATACGTTTTGGTCAAAATGCATATGTCAAATGAGATGAGATATCACAGTTTAGGTACTCATTCAGATTAACAAAAACCGGAGGGCGGGGTAGCTGATGTCCAATGCCAATGAACAGTGGCCCCATAAAGTCACACTAAAAATGTGTGAGTGTCATTGCATTGAAAAACAAAATATATAAATATATAAAGAAATATAGCACGTACTTTTCAAGCACTTTGAATACACTTGAATACACAGTACACTTTTCACAAAAGAAGTTTGTCAGGGTTGAAATTAAAAAACAATTGATAAACTGTTCAGAATGAAGACAAAATACTTTATTGTTGTCAGATGTTAGTGGAATATGCCCATAGTTAATTTCATATTTATTATTAGTTAATTTCCTTTATTGAAATTGATTTTGTTTTCTACAAAATGTACGTAAAAAATAAAAATAAAAAAATGTTCTTAATGAGTATTTTTTTCTTTTTATATAGTACAAATACCTAACTATTCTTAAAACAAGATCAATTTACTTGAAAAGCTAAATTACATAATATATTTTGTCTTGTTTTCGGAGAAATCTAACAAAAATGTGTAATGTTTATCCTTACAACAAAAAAAGAAACTTGATTTAAAGGAATAGTTCACCCACAAATGAAAATTCTCTCATTATTACTCACCCTCATGCCATCCCAGATGTGTGTGACTTTCTTTCTTCTGCAGAACACAAATGAAGATTTTTAGAAGAATATTTCAGCTCTGTAGGTCCAAACAATGCAAATGAAAGGGTGGCACAATTTTTAAGCTCCAAAAATCACATAAAGGCAGTATAAAAGTAATCCTTATGACTCCAGTGGTTAAATCCATATTTTCTGAAGCAATATGATAGATGTAGGTGAGAAACAGATCAATATTTGTCCATTTTTGATAGAAGTTCTTCTTGCTGCCCAGTTGAGGGCATATGCATAAAGAATGTGACTCACCAAAAACACAAGAAGAAGAATGTGAAAGTGAACGTTAAAGTGGAGATTGACTGAGCATGGAGGAGAATTTATAGTCAAATTGGACTTAAATATTTATCTGTTTCTCACCCACACCTATCAAATCGCTTCTGGAGACACCGATTTAACCACTGGAGTCATACGGATTACTTTTATGCTGACTTGTGTGATTTTTGGGGCTTTCAAATTTTGGCACCCATTCACTTTGATTGTATGGACAAAAAGAGCTGAGAAATTATTCTAAAAATCTTCATTTGTGTTGTGCAGAAGAATGAAAGTCATACACATCTGGGATGGCATCAGGGTGAGTAAATGATGAGAGAATTTTCATTTTTAGGTGAGCTATTCCTTTAAGAGAAAAACAAGTTTATTTTTCTTACCCCATTGGCATTCCCCCCTCCCCCCTGTTTTAAGGATAAAACCCACTATTTAAAAAAAATATATATTATTTTGTCTCTGAAAACAATGCTTAATATCTTGTCATTCTGCTTGCTACTGTCAGGGCACCTGCGTGGGCTGGAATTGTCAGAGATCGATCGCATTTCGTGTCCATTGTTTTCATGTTGATCTTGTAATTTATTGCACAGGGGAGGAACATAATGTAAAAAGATAACATAGCAATGCAAAGGATAAAACACAGAGGCAAAAAAAAAAAAGCTTGCCCATTTGTGTAGGTTCACAGTGCCCTAAAACATTATCATTCCGATCTTAATCCCTACTCGTTTGCAGTGCCCCAGTCACCGGTGTCTTATTACCGCTCCGTTGACATGGCTTCTGTGTGTGTATTTGGCCTCCCTGCCACCGAAACACAAAGTCTTACACTGCCCTCTGCAGCAGCAACAACATACACTCTCATAGTCACTGTGCAAATCCAACTACACAACCACATTCCAAATATGTCATAAGTTGAAGCACACTTAGGCCAAATAGAGCTCAGGTATCATAGATCTAATTTTATCTTGGCTTAGCACACAGGAATACAAAAAGCAAAATCTTTAACAAGGGTCATAAATCTGCGCAGTATTTTTTATTTAATTTTTCACAAAGGATGAAAGACTTATTAAACCCTCAGAAAAGACGCGGCCAAATCTGTGGATAGAAATGGACAAAGACAAACACAGAGGTTGAAATGTGTGTTTGCGTTAAACTCCTCCAAGGCAACGATAACAACAAACACACACTGGCTGCTCTCAACTCCAAGGTCTCACAACATTACAAACTTAACCACAATTTTCCAACAGAGTGGATTTCTGCATTGTTGGGGAAGCTAATTTGAAGCTGTGGCTTGCCAAGCTACTCATCATTTAAAATAACAGCTAAATTGTAGAAAAAGTAGTTAGCTATACTACAAGCTACACTGTAAAAAAAAATAAAAAATAAATAATAATAATAATAATCTGTTAAATTTACAGTAAAAAAAAAAATTCATAAACTTGATATTAACCTTCTGAAACGGTAAAAATCTGCTTTTAACTTTATAAGGTATTGTTAATACAAATTTGATAACTACACTAAAGCTAGTTAAGGTGGCAATATTTAATAAAATAAATACAACTATGAGAGGATATAGGCTAATTCATTTTTACAATCAGAGCAATATTTATCTGTAGCTAGATAGACTTAAATACTGTAGACCAACAGCATTAAATTGAACAGATGAAGTTACACAAAATACAACTGATAAACCTAGAAACACATAGAACTGAAAATTGAGTTGAAAACAGTGATGAACCAACGTGATCTCTTGATAATTCATATGTAGTCTTACGTAAAGTTCTTTCAAGCAAACATACATACTTTTACGTTTGCATAGACACCGAAACGTACAATATTGACGTATCGACAGCATCTAAACGTTGTCATTTTACGTATTAACACCTATAGAAATGTACAAATGTTTGAATTGATTAATATTCAATAATTCATAGAGTTAATCAGTTAATTACATTTAATTATAATCAATGAGATTAGTTAAATGCCATCACATTTATTTAATGCAGTTGACATTATAATATGAAATTTTAATGGTTTCATTCAGTATACAATGTTTTAAAGGATTATATCACTTTAACCAAGACTACACTTTAAAATGTTAAAATGAATAAAAACTCTGTAATCGTTTAATCATTTATTAAGCATTTAATGTTATTTTTGTTTGCCATGGGACACAAAAGGAGTTTTCAGAATATGCTAAAAAAAATAAACCAGAAAAAGCACCATACAACAATAATAAGATTAATTCATACATTTGTTAGCTATAATCCAAATCTTCAGACTGCTTTCTGTGAAGAACAGACCCAAATTTAAGCCTTTTATTCAACGATGTCTGTCTCCATCAGCCGCAGTGCCGTCGTGCCCGCTGTAACCGTCAACATGGGTTGTTATTTTGTTTTTTTTTTCAAAATTCAAAAATTGCCGCCTCAAGCATTACGACCAGCGGTTTTACGGTAGTGATGTTGAATGCTCATTGGCTCTCAAGTGTCTCGTGACTGTTTGCGACATGCCGTATTCTGCGATGTATATGTTTGAATGAGGTATCACAGCGCTATTCTGGAGTACATCAGGAGAAGATTTACAGCGATTTATGATTTTAATTCTACTCACTATCTCAAACAAAGCTATTGTATGCCGTCAGAGAGCAGATTGGATGCAGCGCATCGCCCTTTGGACTATTTTTGTACTGAATTTAGCCATTTTTCTGAATAAATTATAGTGATTAAATGTATCTGCCTTTTATGTGTTTTATATTCTTAATAAATGGTTATGGTTAGGTTTAGGAGTAGGTGTGAGATTAGCAGCAATAAAATATATATATAAATTAATATATTGTAACAAAAATTATTGTCACTGTACATTACTTGTTACATGTTTTATATTGTTGAAATGTGGTTATGTTTAGAGGTTGGGGTAGGGTTAAGAGATCTAAAATATCTATAAAACATTACAAATGTACAAATATATTTATAATCGATTTGTATATTAAAATATAGTTGTAATGGATTCGTCAATATTTTACATTTCTAAAGCTGTAAATATGTAAAAAATGTTTACGTTTTAGATGCTTTCAAATGTCCTTATTTTACGTTTTAGTGTCTATCCAAACGTACAAACCTGTACGTTTAAATGTTACAAATATTAACTTACAAATAGCTACATATATTAATGAGATCAGGCTGGATGAACAGCAGTAATTAACCAAATATTAAGCTACATTAAAAACGTTCTAAATCAATGCGTAAAAAATTTAGAATGTAGCGATCAGTGAATTGTTTCTTTATGGAAGAGACTGTTTGCACTAGGCGTAAATACTACCTGCGACACAGCGTTGCTATTTGCACACCGAACATCTTGTGGAAACACAAAAATTAAAGACAATCTGCACCCCTGTTGTTGCAGTGGTGTGGGGTGTAATGATGGTGTGGATGTGCTTTTTGTGCAGACGACACGAGTTCGAAGCCGCCTTTTGTCACACTTTTTCCCATCCTGTTTCCTGTCTCCACTCTTAATATTTCCTTTAATACTACTTATAACAATAAATAAATATGCAAATAGCATCTATCGCTATCTATCGAAATCCTTTAAAACGGATGCTGAGTTGGCTAATTTGCATGTCAACATTCTGGCAACCCACATAAGCTTCGAGTCTGGGGTGGAGCAGACAACTCTCCAGTATTTTGAATTTGGACTGCAGTACCCATTTCAAACGCTTGTTGACAATCTTACAAATAGCACCTTTAAATAGGATTATTTACATAAGCCGTCTGAACAAACCAATGTACTACAATGAATCTGACTTCCTAATGCTAGAGTATATACAAACATTACAGGACATTATAAGAGTGTGTGTTTAATTAATACCTCAGTTTGCTCAGCTGTAAAGTTGCGTGGGCAATACTACACAGTCTCATAGTAATAGTTAACATGGCAAAATTGTAAGAAAATGTACGAAATGGCTCATACAAAAAGGTACGACTTTTACTGCCATATAGACAAATGAAAGTATACAATAAATAATGTTATTACTATTTTTCCTAAGTTTAACCCCTAACCCAAGCCTAAACCTAACAATAAAGTACAACCCAGTGCTTTAAGTGGGATGGTATGCACCAGTATGCACCTTCTGCTCTCGCAAAACTATCAGGGTAAGGTCATATGGAGAAACTATCAAGGGGACCCCATCTTATTATACGATTTGTCATGAGAGTGTTGGGCAATACACTGCGTCAAAAACAGAGATTCAGTGTAGCATTTTGTTGCACTACACCACTACTTTTTGAAAAAAGTAGCTTGTTCATAGAAAAGCTACACTACTGTGAAAACTGAACTATTGTCATGCAACTGAAAAATTTCTTTAAAGACCTCATTACATCTAAATTGGAATTTTGTGGCTTGTAGTCTATGCCTATTAGCTTTGAGGTCATTTATATAATAGGGTACTCTTAACAGTTGACTAAATGAACTTTTATCAGATATAACATTTCTGACAGTTTTTGTCAATAGTATTGATGAGTCATCTTGCACTACACAGATTTTTGCCTAATTGAGTGCTCTCTTCTGCAACTGACCAGCAAGTAGCAATTCATGGTTCATGGCTGTAACGTGCAGTAAGAAAAATAAATTAAAAATAAATCTGAATCTGTTTGAAAACAGTGATTATTTTTGCAGTTCTGTTTGGTGGCGTTAGTGCCACAGAAATTACACCCTTCAGGGTAACACTTTACATTAATGTTCCCTTTGTTAAGGGTTTACTGTGTAAAGGGGTTCATTAATAACTAATAAGTCATTTGAAAATACTGAATCATTATGAATCATTTATATGCAGTTATAGCAACATGCATAAAAAGGGTGACTTTGACACAAAACTTGCCAAATGGCGACCATTTATAACTTACATGTTATAAATGCTTAATGAATATACTTAATTATACTTACAATAATCAAAAACATAAAATGCCCTAATTCGTTATTTATGTCACAATGCAGCAAAAAAATGTATTATTAAAGTCAGTTTTAAAGGAGGGATTATGTCATTTTGCTACAATCCACTTTGTGTTTATATTAAATACTATAATGGCTCACTTGTGTTATCACTTTCCTTGCCACACTGATGTCAAAAGAATGGTGCTACTCCGACTGCTGTCCCAACTTAACTAGTCCTAGTTACCTAAAGTCCTCTGCAAAAACACTTATCAGTTCCTCATGCTCATTCACAGCATATATCATATAATAAAGCCTGATGACCATTAAACTATACTGAACTTTATGTACATAGGTTTCTAATGTTGGTAACTCCTTAATAAATGCTTTATATGTGTTCACTTTACATTAAAGTAAATGTTCATAGGTTCCTAATGCTGAATACTTGTTATTATGCATTTATAGCATGAAAGGTAAAATGGCTCACTATTTGGCAGGTATTGCATGAAAGTCACCCTTTTTATGCATGTTGTTATAACCAGTTATCAATGTTTTATAATGCATTTCTAAATAAATTATTTGTCATTAATGAACCACTTTATAATCTCTTAACAAAAGGTGTTAAATAAAGTGTTACCCACTTCAGCTTTAAGTTAGAAGCGTTGTTGCTTAGTAAGTTACTTATGAACACTGGATCATATATTAGAAACGGTACAGAACCACGTCACAGGATGGATATAAAGGCCATGAGAGGAAACCTCCATCAAGAAATGTGCAGAGAGGGACTTTTCCAGCTGCACTGGATGGTAATTTGAAACCACCCTCTTTTCCTTCAGCAGTGAAGAGGCTCCCATGTGAGGAAAAACATCAGAGGAGCTGTAGAAAGAGAGACAGGCTACATGTTCAACCCAGCCCTCAGGCCTCTCTAAACCACAATCCTCTGAAGCTCAGTCTGGTACTCTAACTACTCTGCCAGCACCCACAGGCTGACCACCAGTTCATCTGAACTTGCACACAGACATGCAGATGTGACTCCTTTGGTGTAACTATTTTTTACAGCCTCAAAATACCATGAGGTTGTGCTCAAATCATCTCTTCTCTCTGTGATGAACACAAATTTGAGTTTACAGCTCTGTGTGACAGGGGAAAATGACACAAAGGCATCCTCTTTAACCTTTTATAAAAAAAAATACATAGTCTGTGTTGTGCAGCCTGGTTATTATTGAGGCATGTAAGTAATAGGTCTGGGTGATATAAAAAAAATATTATCTCCATATTTTTAAGCCTTTTGATGACAAGATGTATCTCGATATTTATGCATTTGCTCTGAAATGACTTACTATTATTTTATTTTTTTTCAATTAGAGGAACCATAATTTCAGCCATACAGCCGTTGTAGCTGAGTAAATTCAAGATGTTTAATAAAAGAAGTAAAATACAGTAAGAATATAGTTTAAAAACATAATGCATGGTTTCAACTCAGTACAGTATATATACAATGTATATATATATATATATATATATATATATATATATATATATATATATATATATATATATATATATATATAAACAAAAAATCACAGAACAAAATCAAAATTACAGTTAAAAAATGATACATTGAAACATTTTTAACTAATTCACAGATATGAATTGATCTTACCAACTCTATGCAGATTTTGAAAAGGTTTAAATAAGAGACAATAGAACTCAAAACATCTTACGTCTTAATGGAATATTCCGGGTTCGATACAAGTTAAACTAATTCGACAGCATTTGTGGGATAATACTGATTTCCACAAAAACAATTTTTGACTTGCCCCTTCTTTTCTTTAAACAAAGCAAAAATCTGGGTTACAGTGAGGCACTTACAATGGAAGTGAATGGGGGCCAATCTGTGAACTTTAAAATACTTACTGTTTCAAAAGTTTAGCCACAAGACATAAACAATATGCATGTAAACATGATTTTAGTGTGATAAAATCACTTATTAACCTTTTTTGTGTAAAGTTATAACCAATTTAACAACTTCAGTGCCATGACGATGTAATGTCAACAAACACTAAAACCTTAAAATGACTGTAAAAATAACCATTTAAACAGCTTTACAGCAAAAGTAATGCATGAGTTTTATCAAAATAATTAATGTAAGTGTTTTTATAAAATTACAAGCTTCACATTTCTGCCTTAAAACCCTCCAAAAATGTGCCCCATTCACTTCCATTATAAGTGCCTCACTGTAACCTCGATTTTTGCTTTTTATTTATTTATTTATTTATTTATTTTTTAAGAAAAGGAGGGACGAGTCTATATAAATTTTTATGGTAATCAACATTATGTTACAAATGCTGTCTATTAAGCTTAACTTGTATTGAACCTGGAATATTCCTTTAAAGTCAATATGGAAACAAAATGTATCTTTTTTTACACATTACTGGTCTTATTGTGACCACATTACTCCAAATGAAAAACTGTTGCCTGCATAATTAAAATGTACTTGTTCCACCCCTCTACATTTTATAACCCATCTCTTCCAACCAACAGTTCCATTCACATTAAAATCATTGTGATATTCAAGATGTTGCATTATTTCATATAACCTGCAAAATCACTTTGTGAATATTCAATATATTAACATAAGTTTTGAAACACTTGACTGAAATGTTTCTCTTGATCTTAAAAATCTTTTGATCTGAAGGCATATGCTTAAATGTTTGAAATTAATTTTGTAGACAAAAGTATAATTGTGCCACCATATTAATTTAATTACAAAACAAAAATTAATAAAAAAAGTTTTTGAAATTGATGACTTGGACCAAATAATAAAGAAAAGCAGCCAATAAGTGCCCAACATAGATGGGAACTTCAATACTGTTTAAAAAGCATCCCAGGGTGATACCTCAAGAAGTTGGTTGAGAAAATGTCAAGAGTACATGTCTGCAAAATCTAGGCAAAGGGTGACTACTATGAAGATGCTAAAATATAACACAGTTTTGATTTATTTTGGATTTTGTTTAGTCACAACATAATTCCCATAGTTCCATTTATGTTATTCCATAGTTTTGATGACTTTACTATTATTCTAAAATGTGAAAAAAAAAAAAAAAAAAAAAAAAAAAAAAATTATAATAAAGAATGAGTAAGTGTTTCAAAACTTTTGACCGGTAGTGTATGTATATTATATTTCATTACACTCAGTGTTGTGCTTACTTTTCTGTTACATGTATATGCGTGTGTATGTACAGTATGAATGGTATTTATGTTGCAGTGCTTGAGAAAAGCATTACATATAAAATGTATTATCATTTGCATTTTCTGAGTGTCCTGAGCTGTGAATGTCCTCTTCCTGAACTTAAGTTGGAAGCTGTTCAGTACTTACAAATCGGTACCTGGTGGTACAAAGCAGACGATATACAGGAATGATATCTCCTCGGGCACAGGAGATGAACAGTTTTAGACGGAAGTGCTGGTGGGATAATTGCAGAGAATTTGTTCTTGAGCTTTCTTCTTGAAAAGATGGGATTGGTTGCTTTGAATGAAATCATGACTCACAGTTACTCATTTATTTGCAAAGAAAGAAATCATTAAACAGTATATGATCAATTATTTGCAGTTTAAAACTGTTAAACAACAATTGTCAGGTTACTATGACGATAAGGACTGTTGTTAATGAAGTGTAGGTTGCTGGCTTAAAAGGAGAGCTGTAGGACTTTCTATCCAACCAAGAGCCACAAACTCTTTTCTAGTTTTCCTTATAGAGGCAATGGCTTTGTTGTCTCCTTTGAGAGCTTTCAGGCAGCTTTCATCCAATTTTATAGTTGAACAAAGCCTGCAGAGCTTTGTTCAAAATCTCAAAGCAGCTACAGAGCTCTGGAGAGCCACATAAAATATGAGTGGAAAAATGAAAAACCACAGTATAACAGAATAGCAGACACAAACATAAAGACTTTTTATATTATGCAAATGCTTTTGAATCCTATATTGAATTTGTCTATTGAAACATGTGAATTTCTTTGGTTGCAAACCCTTTTATAGTTTTAAACATTCATATTTATGATTTCTGCAAATCATGCTTCAAAGAATCAATAGCCTCCCTTGGAGACATGCTCATGCATACGCCAATAACTTTAAAATGAATTAAAATAAATGCATTAATTCCACACATGATTTTAGCAGCATTAAAGGAAGCTCATTGAACACAGATCCAAGGCAGTTGAGTGTCAGTAACAAGGTTCGGAAATTTGATGTAATTTGAATTGCAGGGTGCCATTGACATGAGAGTGACAAACTTATCCCCTTCCTAGATCCTCTTCCTGTTGGTTATTCTCAACATAGTCTCAGCCTAAGGAGTCTTTTGCATGAGCTGGAGTAAGAGAAAATAAAAACCTTAAACCTAACTGATAATCTCATACAAAGCAAATGTGACATGAAAAACGCAATTGCTAAAGCACCCGTTGTCACAGCTCCGGTGAATTTGTTGGTTTGTTTTGTATGTTTTGTCATTTTCTCTCCCTCATGTCTTGCACATGCGGACCGCATGCATGATCGGCATTTCCATGGGAACGCTGATTGTTCCCAGGGGAACGCTGAACATACCATTGATTAGCATGCCTAGCAACACCTGTTCTCCCTTAATTCACTCCCTTCTTAAGCCCGTCATGTTCTCGGTATCTTTGCTAAATTGCTGTTTGATGTTGAGTACTAACCTCACTCTCTCTGCCTAGTTGGTCCTGTCTCGTGTATCTGTTGGTTGCCTGCGTGTCCAGTATTGCTGTGTGTCAGCTGGTCTTCCATGGAGGATACCTCAACTCTGCCCTCGTGTCGGGAGTTAAGTTCGCTCATCTCTGCTGGCCGTTGTTCTGCATCTCACTAAGCTTCAACGGAGGATTCTACGAATCTGTTCCTGACTTCCACAATGCACACACTCATCCTATGAACACACTCTTCACAGATTGACCCTTGATGTGCACGCCATTGGAGATCGCTTCTCACTGCTGCTGCTGCAGCCAATGTCGGGATTTTCTACATTCTTCAACCCAGTGAATGCACATTGTTACTGTTAATAAATCATTTGAACTGTTCCTCTGCTCTAGGGTCTGTTTGTCTCACTAAAATTCGTTACACCCAAGTCATTTTGTGGTACTTCTATGACACTTGCAAGTGCAACACTCTTTCAGTTGAGCTACTGCACAATGTGATTTCTCTCGAACAAGCTTGTAAATGTAGTTGGTTATGTAATGCAAACATTAAAATGTATCGCCTTACAAGTCATGCACTATAGTAAAAGTGTTCAGATGTCATAAGATAGCATTGTGAGAGGAACAAAGTGAAAAGTGTTTATGAACTGATTATCTGCCATTTTACTCGTACCGTAATTTGTGTGAAAGTGAATAAAAGTCGTTTTATCACCATCATTGTTAATTTCACCAGGAAACTGCTGCAACTTGTACAATGAGTCACGTAAAGATCCTTATGCTAAAATGTAGGTATAATAACATGATTCTATGATGCCAGGTTGGTTCAGGCGGTATCTTCCTGTTCAAATGGGTGGTTCGTGGCCAGAATAAGCTGAAACGTAAACCAGACTTTATGCCGCAAATCAAAGGTCTGGCTATGTATCACAAGACTAGGTATCACAAGGAGCTCTGTATGGTCCTTAGTTAGAGAAGAATATGTGTGGCCATTTTCCACTAAACATGGTCCCATAAACGGTTTAGCATCAGAAAGAAGCTGTTTATGTTCTTAATAAAAGACCTGTATACTTCTCCAGCAGAGCTCCAATGACCAACCGCTTTCGTCTGAATTGGTTAAGATCAGCTCATCATCTCCACTCCTGTTTCTTCTTCCTTTTTCTCTTCTCGTACTCCATCTCATGCAAAAAGACTCCAGAGATCCAGGAAGGCTATGAAATGCACTTGCCATGTCTAAAAAAAAAAGAAAACAGGCTAGGCCAGGCATAAAACCCTGGCGATAACTGAGTGTGTGTGAACAATCGTGCGGTCTGTGTGTGTGTTTATTTGTGTTTTGCTGGTGAAATGGGAAAAAGCCCCAGAAGCTCAGTGATCTAGCATTTAATGATGGAATTATTTGGCTTCAGGGATTAGGATTAGGTGCTAAATTAAAATGGATTTGTGCAGTGCATCTAACGCACCAAGAAATATTGCAGTTCTTGTTGAGGTTTTACACCACAAAGAAAAGTGACTTGTAAACTAGAAGACTAAAACAGTTCTTGGTCTGGACATACGCCAAATATCCATAGGGCATTAGCAACCAACTGATGAACCTCATTAAAAAGTAGAGAAACCTATAACCATTAAAAGCCCATTAAGCAGCATGTAATTTTGTGGAACTAAATAGCAGAGAGTAATCAAAAGCACATGAAACCCAGCTGGGAAACTAAGAAAATTGTTTCGATTAGGGGAGAATCCATCATCAACAACACCAGCCTCTTTTCATATCTCCCTCTCTCTCTCTGTTTCTGCACTAATTACGTGGATTGATGCGGAAAACAGGCAACAGTGTGTGACCCATATATTCACAATACATGTTGGTTTACATGAACAGTATGTAAAAAATAAAAAATTATTCAACATATTTTAACAATATTGTAATCAAACAATTTTCAGGACTTTCGGTTCTAACAGTTAACTAACAGTGATTGGATGGCTGCATTCTGATGCAGAGAGAAAAATGTATTAAAATACTCTGACAGTGTTTCCTGCACCACTACTAAATCTTCAGTGCTACGGGATAAGAAATTAGTCTTGAGGTTTCAGTCTGAATTGAATGACAGCAAAGACAATAAATAAACACATTTTCTTATTGCGTTGTCCTAACTGGTTGCATGCAACAACAAACATACAGCCCAACCAATACAACTAGTCCGATTCCCAAACAAATGACTCGTAGGGACCGTTCTTATCAATATTATTATTATTTATTAATTAATTAATTATTTGTACAAAAAGGCTCAAAAATCAGCAGTTCTTGACTAAAATGAACCAAGAACTGTTACTAAGTTATGTGTACTTAAAGGGGTAGTTCACCCAAAAATTTAAGTTTTCTCATCATTTACTCACCCTCATGCCATCCCAGATGTGTATGAATTTCTTTCTGCTGAAAAAAAGTGAATGGTGACCAAAACACTGAAGGTCCAAAGAGCACATTAATGCAGCATAAAAGTAATCCTGATGACTCCAGTGGTAAAATCCATTTCTTGAGAAGCGATATGATAGGTGTGGTTGAGAAAGAGACCAATATGTAAGTCATTTTTTACTATAAATCTCCACTTTCACATTTACTTCCACGTTCTTCTTCTTTTGTTTTTGGCGATTCACATTCTTCACACATATTGCCAACTACTGGGCATGGAGAAGAATTTTGATCTGTTTCTCACCCACACCTATCATCTCACTTGTGAAGATATGGATTGAACCACTGGAGCCTTATGGATTACTTTTAGGCTGCCTTAATGTGCTTTTTGGAACTTCAAAGTTCTGGCCACCATTCACTTGCATTATATTGACCTACAGAGCTGAAATATTTTTCAAAAACTCTTCATTTGTGTTCTGCAGAAGAAAAAAGTCAGACATCTGGGATGGCATGAGGGTGAGTAAATGATCAGAGAATTTTCATTTATGGGTGAACTATCCCTTTAATAATTTTGAGACATAAATGTACTGACTGCTTGTTCATGACTACGCTTAGTTAAACAGATTTGGTTTAGAGTTTTGTTTGTTTAACTAATGTAACTTAAACTAAATAATAAAAACCATGTCAATATGTTACCAAAAACTTTATAGTTTGTGTTCAGTATTTTTGTGTAGTATATACTGTAGTTAGGAGTTTGGAGGAAAGTAGACCCTCTTAAGTATTAAAATAACTGTTAACTGAATCGTTTAGCAGAACTGGAAGCAGAATCTTGAAATTTCAATTGATTTCCTTCAGTAATTAAAACATTACAGGTCATATACTGTATTTGAAAAACAGGCTCGGTAGTGTATCAAAATCAGTCGTATTTTCACAAAACTGTGAACTCTGTGGGGTAATGGGGAAAAGGTCTGTTCAGAAATTGCTTATAAATGTCTGAATTTTGGATTTCATAAAGAGGACTGTCAATCCACAGAGAACAGACATACCTAAGTGTTAAACGGTGACCTGTACCAGGTTTATTATGTGTAAAATGTCATTATAACGTCAAGGGACGTATATTTAGACCAGATTCTGTAGGTCAAGATCAGCACAATTTGATATGTATTTTTGTCTTGTTTTCCAATAAGAAATATCTAAACATCATTAAAAACAGAACACGTTTACTTGAAAAGTAAAACTGTATCAAATACTACGAGAATATATCTAGATTTATTTTATTTTACTTACCCCATAGGCAAGGCACCTTTTCTTGTTTTGAGCTTTACACTTAAAACAAGAATAAACAAGTTGCCAATGCGGTAAGAAAAAATATACTTACTTTAAGATAAGAGATAAGACTTGTTTTCAGAGTATACTGTGTCTCATGAATTAAGTTTATAATTATACAGTACAACACAATTTTGGTTCTCAGTTAAATCTATCTTGTGTTAAAGATATTTTTTACTAGAAAACAAGACAAATTACTGAATTTTGCTTAACCAAAACAATAAAATTGTCATCTGTATCTTAAATATTCAAGTTTAGATTAAGATTGAGAGTTATGTTTTGAAATGCAACCTTCGATACCAAATGACTGAGTGCGTTATGCTAAAGACTGAATAAGGGTAAGAATCACATGAAGAAGCCTCATTTTAAAGATCAAGAGGCTGAAAGTAAATCCACCAACAGCCATAAAGCACATCTGTGTGTGAGGGACTGATCCCGAGGCCAATTTCGATGTTTTCCTCCCAGCAGACTCCTCTTTCACTGTGGATGTCAAATGACAATGAGACTGCTTAGAGGCCCTTAAAAGTACATTGTGAAGCCCTCTATAGATTGTAAACATATAGGAAATTTAGAGGTATTGTAGCCAAACTAAACTAACATTAAGCTCTTTTCATCAAAGCAAAGCTTATTGTGATCGTTAAACTGTTGTAACCAGACTCTCAATTTTTTCAATTTATTCAAACATCATGAACCAACAAACATTAAACATTCTATCTGATGATGATTATGCCTTTGAAACGCAGTATAAACCTGCAGTCATTGTCAGCGATCTACCCAATGTAAACCAGCAGAACTGGCTGAGCTGACCCCACTGTGACCGCTTCATTCTGTGGATTTATTGTGCAAGTACGGGCCCAACACTGGCATGCTCTGAGCTGTGGGGTGCGTGGGCATCTTTCTGTTTCTACCCAGTGTCAGAATTTACGAGAGGACATACCCTCTGATTTGTTGATTATAAAGGTGGCCCTGAAAATAAAAAGAGTTGTATGGACCAGAACTGCCATTCAGAACTGAATTAAACATTTGTTAATTTTAACTGAATTTGAATTGAGGAAGCAAACAGGGTGCAGAATTGTAATTCACATTTGAACTTTAACAGTACAGTAGTAGAATACAAATGGAATGGAATGCAAATAACTGCTATGAGTGTAGTATATAGAATTGCTAGAATTATTTACCAGTTCAGAAAAGCTTTAACAGAATTACAATAATGGACTATGAAATTTATTTTTGCATCTTATGAATATACTTGTGTGGTTATAGCTCTACTATATAATCAATTCATTACAATTTTTATGTCAATATTATTTTTTATTAAGCTATCTGAAAACAATGTGGTGGGCATTTTGCAAAATTAAAATGTGTTTTGATTGTGTGTGTTAAATGCTTAGACAGTAAACTGCAAAAAAAAAAAAAAAAAAAAAAAAAAAAAGTATTGTTGTCTTGTTTTTTAGTAATATACCTAAACATCCTTAAAGGGATAGTTTACCCAAAAATGAAAATTTTCTCATAATTTACCCTCATGCCATCCCAGATGTGTATGACTTTCTTTCTTCAGCAGAACACAAATGAAGATTTTTAGAAGAATATTTCAGCTCTCTTGGTCCTTACAATGCAAGTTAATGGTGATCAGACCTTTGTAGCTTCAAAAAAATCACATAAAGGCAGCATAAAAATAATCCATAAGACTCCAGTAGTTGAATCCATGCCTTCAGAAGTGATTTAATAGATGTTTATGAGAAACAGATCAAAGTTTACAATATTAAAGTCCTTTTTTTTACTCTAAATCTCCCCTTTCACTTTCACATTTACATCTGAATGTCACATGTGGTGCCTGTTTAGTATCACTTTCAAATCTGAAAGTGAAAGATAAAGTGGATATTTAGGGTAAAAAATGATAATTATTGTTTTGTTTCTCACCCACACCTATTATATCGCTTCTGAAGATATGGATTTAAACACTGGAGTCATATAGATTACTTTTATGTTTCCTTTATGTGATTTTTGGAGCTATAAAGGTTTGATCACCATTCACTTGCATTGTATGGACCTACAGAGCTGAGATAATTTTCTAAAAATCTTTGTTTGTGTTCTGCAGAAGAAAGAAAGTCATATACATATGGGATCACATGAAGTTGAGTAAATGATAAGATAATTTTCATTTCTGAGTGAACTATCCCTTCAAAATAACACACATTTACTTGAGAAGTAACATTACATAAGTCTTTTTTCAGAGAAATATTAACGTTAAAAACTAGAAAACACTAATTGCCTGTGGGGTAAGAAAAATAAATCTGATTCAA
Organism: Myxocyprinus asiaticus; assembly: GCF_019703515.2. Lineage (NCBI taxonomy): Eukaryota > Metazoa > Chordata > Actinopteri > Cypriniformes > Catostomidae > Myxocyprinus > Myxocyprinus asiaticus. The sequence goes on from NC_059366.1 coordinate 9,257,346, forward strand.
ACAAAAGGTCATTAGTAAGCTTTTTATAAGTTTATTTTGATCAGTCCCTTAAACAAAGGTATATATGGCATTAGAAGACTAGTAAACTCAGCGAAAAAAGAAACGTCCTCTCACTTTCAACTGCTTTTATTTTCAGCAAACTTAACATGTGTAACATTTGTATGAACATAAAAAGATTCAACAACTAAGACATAAACTGAACAAGTTTCACAGACATGTGCCTAACAGAAATGGAATAATGTGTCCCTGAACAAAGGGGGGGTCAAAATCAAAAGTAACAGTCAGTATCTGGTGTGGCCATCAGCTGCATTAAGTACTGCAGTGCATCTCCTCCTCATGGACTACACCAGATTTGCCAGTTCTTGCTGTGAGATGTTACCCCACTCTTCCACCAAGGCACTTGCAAGTTCCCGGACATTTCTGGGGGAAATGGCCCTAGCCTTCACCCTCCGATCCAACAGGTCCCAGACGTGCTCAATGGGATGGAGATCCGGGCTCTTCGCTGGCCATGGCAGAACACTGACCTTCCTGTCTTGCAGGAAATCACGCACAGAACGAGCAGTATGGCTGGTGGCATTGTCATGTTGGAGGGTCATGACAGGATGAGCCTGTAGGAAGGGTACCACATGAGGGAGGAGGATGTCTTCCCTGTAACGCACAGCGTTGAGAATGCCTGCAATGACAACAAGCTCAGTCCAATGATGCTGTGACACACCACACCAGACCATGACAGAACCTCCATCTCCAAATCCAAATTAATCCCCACAGATGAACAAATAAAAGGCCACTAAAAATGATCAACTTTACCTCCGTGTTTGAATTTAATTGAAACATAGGCTACAGTATTCAATAGAGCATGATATACCACTGTAAAAAAATAAATAAAAAAAATCCATTATTTGTTAACTTTATATTTTTGCCAGATCAACTTAGATTTACTAATTTGCTCAGAGAACATAAGAATTGAGTAAACTAATGGCACAATGGCAATGCACTGATATAATGTAAAAAATATAATAAAAAGTTAATTCTACTAATTGTTAGTTTACTAGACCTGTTTATTCTAATTATTTATTTATTTATTTATTTTATTCTATTATCAAATCTTATTTTAAATGAACTAAAAATTTTAAAGCAACCAGGTTACTTACTTTTTTAAGTTTAACCAAAATAATTTCTTACAGTGCATAGTTCAGCACATTACTACATTCACCATGGTCAAATTACATAAAATCCAATTTGTCCACTTTTTTAATAAATAACATAAGATTTCAATGATCTACAGAACACTGAACTTGAAATGTCCCAGTTTTTCATTTCAGGAATCTGGTCACCTTAGTATATTATGACACCAACACTGTGTATTGTTCAGGGCTGCATTTCCCAAAAGCATCGTAAGTCTAAGTAGATCATAGAATCCATTATCACCAATGGTCTCTACGATCAACTTAAGCTTGCGATGCTTTGGGGAAACGCAGCCCAGGGCAGTATCATCACTACAATAAACGAAACTATTAGTTTAACTACATTTCTCAGTAGCAAGGTGGTAGCATTTTCAAATAGGGTGGCTTTTCAGTAGCAAAGCTATTTTATTTATTAGTAGCGGGGTAGCGTTTACAAAGATGCATTTTACCTCAAGCCGCCTATCCGATGTTTACTCCGGGAAGGGGGAGGGAACTAAAGATATCCGACTCACAAATTAATCACTCTACATATCTCTGAATCACTCAGAACGACCAACTGTAAAGACATTTTCCAACCAGAAGAGTTTCAAAACACTACAGAAAAACAAATCAAGTACAAAAAGTTACCATGTTTTTTTCTGCATGTACCATGGTATGTGAATTGGTAACTGGCCTATGTCCTTCACAAGTCACTATTGATCACAATTGATCTGGCTTTGCCTGACCTGCAGTAACTGCTGTGCTGTGGACAGGTCAGAGCAGTGTTGTGTTGTTTGTATGTCATTGTATTCCATTGTTAAATACTCAGCTCTGATTGGTCAGTGAGCCGACATTGTGATGTGAACTGTGAAGTTGCACCTCCTCTGGATGCTTCATTTACTGTGGTACAGCACTCACCTCTGACACCTGACACTGGAGGTTAGCATCAGGGGCTTCCGGCAGGAATCACTTTCAGCAGATCCACTCATGGGTGACCTACCATAGCGTGCTGCTTATGGGTGGGTGTCAGGGTCACCCGACTGCACATTTATTTTTTCCAGAGGATGTGTAGGTCTGAAAACAACAACTGATATGTTTGTAATATAGCCTTTTGATTGATGTTGAACTTACTGGACCAACATATCTATTTTAATTAACCCTCTGACATGATTTGTTTGCACATTCTGGGGCTGTACCATTGTAACATGAGAAGGGATGTTAGGACACTCATTATATGATATTGCTTTGTGAATTTCTGCACAAGGATGTGATGAGCATGTAACATCAGCATTCTGCAGACTAAAGATCAATGCCTGTGCCAAACAAGCTGCATTTGGCCAAAGAGACTCTGGAGCCTTCATTAAGAGACTGATCTCTACGGAGTAAGAGGTCTTAACACTCTCAGCCCCCATTTGAAGTGAAAGACGTGAAGGGACTGACTGAGTAGAAACAAGACAATCAGCCTATATATGTGTGTGTCTTTCTTTATCTGTCTTGTTTTCCAGAAGAAATAAAAATGTCTAAACATCCTTAAAACAAGATACATTTACTTGGGAAGCAAAATTGTGTAAGATAATAGTTTTATTTTTATTTTATTATTATTTTTTCTTGTTTATAGCATAAAGCACACTGATTTTTGTCAGATAAATGTTTAAAGGAATAGTTAACCCAAAAATGAAAATTCTCTCATCATTTACTCACCCTCATGCCATCTCAGATGTGTGTGACTTTCTGCAGAACACAAATGGAGATGTTTTGAAGAATATCTCAGCTCTGTAGGTCCTCACAATACAAGTGAATGGTGACCAGTGCTTTGAAGCTCCAAAAATAGGCAGCATAAAAGTAATCCATTAGACTCCAGTGGTTTAATCCATGTCTTCTGATGCGATATGATAGATGTAGGTAAAAAGATCAATATTTAAGTCCTTTTTTACCATAAATCTCCACTTTCAAAATGTGAAAGAATGTGAAAGTGTTCATTTACAGTAAAAAGGATTTAAATATTGATCTGTTTCTCACCCACACCTATCATATCGCTTCTGAAAATATGGATTTAACCACCGGAGTTTTATGGATACTTTTAAGCTGCCTTTATGTGATTTTTTTGATCTTCTGAGCTCTGGTCATCATTCATTTGTATTGTATGGACCTACAGAGCTGAGATATTCTTCTAAAAATCTTCATTTGTGTTCCACAGAAGAAAGTGTCACGGACCCAGTGACTTACCCAGTGTGTTCTGTGTGTCAGTGTTTACCTTTCCACATGTCTCCCAGCTGTCGTTCTGCAGCCGCAATCAATGTTTCCACGGTAACGCTGTTCATGCCGCTCGTTAGCTGACAAGCATCAGCTGTTTTATATTCCCTGCTTCCCTATTTAAACTCCCCAGTGTGTCATGTTCTTCGCTAGATTGTTGTGTGTGTATGCTGAGTCTCACCTCATGCTCTCTTGCTTTGGTCAGTGTTTGTTTTTTGTTCTCTCTGCTGTGTTGCAGTACAGTTCCTGTCAGTTGGATTCACCCAGATTATCGGATTACTCACTGCCTGTGGAATCCCCTGCTGCTCTCTCCACCTGCTCTCCTTGCCAGGGGTGTTCCCTTATGCCGCTGCCTCCCAGACTACCTACCTCTCTGCATCTCGTCATCCTCCAGCTCGCTGCAGTCTGTGCCGGGTTCCTCAAGCGTTAATTTGGTCTCCACGGACTCAGTCCGCATTTTAAAGATTAAAGGAGAGGTTTTGCTCTGCGCCCATTATAGTAATTCCTGACCCTTCTCTGCAGTTCATGGTGGAGGTCCTTTTACAGCGTTCTCCCTCGGGCAGAAGGATGCATCCATGCGCCTTTTTTTCTTATCGTTCTACGTCCCCAGAACGGTATTACGACTTTGGTAACCGTGAGCTGTTGGCTGTCAGGCTCACACTGGGTGAATGGTGTCATTGGTTAGAGGGTTTGGGGGTACCTTTCGTGGTGTGGACCGATCATAAGAATCTTGAATACATTCGTGTGGCTAAACGTCTAAATTCCAGACAGGCACGCTGGGCACTATTCTTTGGTCATTTCGATTTCATTCTATCTTATTGTTCCGGGTCCAAGAACATTAAACCGGTTGACCTCTCTCAATGTTTCGAGATCGAGACCTCCATTGACTCCCGGATACCATTCTACCTCCATCACGGATGGTGGGTATGGTCTCCTGGGAGGTTGAGTCCAAAGTCCGCTCTGCTTTGCACGCCGTTACCATCCCCGCAGAGTTGACTGTTGTTTGTTCTGTGATTGGTCCGCATGCACGTCCTACTCTGGGGTCACTCATCCAACATAGCCTGTCACCTGGGGGGTAGATCAGTTCTGGTGGCCGTCCATGGCGCAGGATGTCCAATGCTTTGTTGCCACTTGTTCCATTTGTGCCACTAATAAGACCTGTCGCTCCCCGGTGGGGCTCCTCCAACAGGTTCCTTTGAGGCCCTGGTCTCACACCGCCATGGATTTTGTTACTGGCTTGCCCCTGTCCCATGGCAATACAGTCATTATGACCATAGTGGACCGGTTCTCAAAGGCGGCCCATTTTATTCCCCTCCCCAAATTACCTTCAGCAAGGGAGACAATGGTTGAAATCATAAATCAAGTCTTTCGCATTCATGGCCTCCCGACAGACATGGTTTCCCAAACGGGACCCCAGTTTGTGTCTAAGTTTTGGGCAGAATTCTGCCTACAGCTGGAGGCAAAGGTGAGTCTGTCTTCTGGGTTTCACCCCCAGACCAATGGGCAAGCGGAGCTAGCGAACCAAGATCTTGAACGGGCGCTGCGCTGTGTGGCCTCTCGGAATCCATCTTCCTGGAGTTCTCTTTTGGCCTGGGTCAAGTATACCCACAGCTCCTAACTTCTGTCATCTATGGAGTTATCAACCTTCCAGTTCTGTCTGGGATACCAACCACCGCTGTTCCCAGGCAGGAATCTGATGCCATTGTCCCCTCCACCCATGCCTTCATTCAACAGTGCCGATGTACGTGGTGGCTAGCCAGGGAAGCCCTTCTCAGGACTGGTGCCCATCACAAATGCCTTGCGGACTGACACTGGTCTAAGCCCCCAGTTTACGTCTGTTGGCAGAAGGTATGGTTGTCCACTAAAGACATCCCACTCCAACTCCTATCTTGTAAACTTGGCCCTAAGTTCATTGGTCATTTCTCCATTACTAAGGACCTTATCCCGGTGGCAGTCTGCCTCAAATTGCCCCCATATCTCAAATGCGTCCACCCAGTTTTGCATGTCTCTTAAGTTAAGCCCATTTTCTGCTCCAACCTGCACCCCCCCACTCCCACCCACCTCCTCTCCGCCTCGTCGAGGGGGCACCGGCATACACCGTTAGACATCTTTTGGACATCAGGTGGAGAGGCAGAGGTTTTCAATGTCTGATAGACAGGGAGGGTTATGGACCTGAGGAGAGGTGCTGGGTTCCGGCGTGGGATATTCTGGATGGCGCACTTATTGAGGAATTACATCAGGGTCATGGTAATCCCCTTGGGGGTGCCGGGAGGCACCCTTGAAGTGGGGGGATGGGTACTGTCATGGTCCTGGTGAGTTACCCGGTTGGTGTTTACCTTTCCACGTGTCTCCCAGCTGTCGCTCTGCAGCCGCGATCAGCGTTGCCACTGTAACGCTGTTTGCACTGCTCATTAGCTGACCAGCATCAACTGTTTTCTATTCCCTGCTTCCCTATTTAAACTTCCCAGTGTGTCACGCTCTCTTGCTTCGGTCCGTGTTTGTTTTTTGTTCTCTCTGCTGTGTTGCCATTACGGCTCCTGTCAGTCAGATTCACCCAGTTTATCGTATTACTCACTGCCTGTGTCCTCGCCTGCTGCTCTCTCCACCTGCTCTCCTTGAAAGGGGTGTTCCCTCACGTCGCTGCCTCGCAGACCACCAATCTCTCTGTATCTCGTCATCCTCCACCTCGCTGCAGTCTGTACCAGGTTACTTAGCATATTTCCTAAATGCAGTTATCTCTGCTATTCTCTAAATAAAGAACTGTGAACTGCTCTTCTGCATTTTTGTGTCCTTCCTTGCTCTCCGGTGACAGAAAGTCATACATATCTGGGATAGCATGAGGGTGAGTAAATGATGATGGCGTGGAGCTGAATGTGATGTAGTTGCGACAGGGCACAGTGCAGACAGAGGTGTGCCTGTGACATGGCTTGGATCTGACTCAGATGTGGTTGTGATAAGGCGTGGAGCAGACTCAGGTGTGGAAGACTCGGAACCGGGATTGAGAGAGGAGGATCCCCTGAAGCGAGTGTGTCAAATATTAGCCTCACATATTCCTCCCACATGTAATCACCGGACTCCGGCGTAATTTCCTCTACTGGCATGTTGTGAGTCCAATTTTTTTTATGGACTTCAGGGATGCATCATCAAATCCAGTGTGGGCGGCAACGGTGGTGAAGAAATGAGAGTACTCCCTTATAGATAAACCTACCTGGCTCAGTTGTGTGAAGTATGCAGCTAGATCCATTTTGCGGTCAGTTGTTCTGTAACAATATGGAAGGAAGTCACGAGAGCTGGATCTAGGTGCGGCTAAGGGGTTTAATGAGAAATAAACAAGTACTAAATAATGGGTAAACACAGGAACAAAATAAACATCCACGATGGGAAAACACAGGAACAAAGGAAACATCAACGATGGCAAAACACAGGAACAAAGGAAACATCAATGATGGGCAAAACACAGGAACAAAGGAAACATCAACGATGGGCACTGGTAATACACGGGAGGTCAAAACACATAACAACTGACAAGGACTAAGCAAACAACAGGGCATTATATACACACTGACTAATGAGGGAATGGAACACAGGTGAGAACAATTGGGAACATCTGGAAGTGATCAGAGCAGGGGATTATGGGAAGTGTAGTCTGAGATGAACAGATGACAGGGGAGAAACACAAGGCAAACAACAGTGAATCATGACACAGACAAATGAAAATTCTGATTCATGCACATATTAATATCTGAAATACCAGGAGAAACCACAGTTAATAACATATTCCACAGTTAATGTAGCCTACAAATTCAGCTTCATCTGATAAAACTTTTTTTTTTTTTTAAATATTAGTTTAAAATATAATAATAATAATAATAATTATTATTATTATTATTATTATTATTAGGCTATTATTATGAAAAGGCATATACAAGGCATATTTTATTAATAGAAACTATAAATGTAAGAGTAACATTTAAAAATGGGAATTTTGTTTAGTTTTGACACACTTCCAGTTTAAGCCCCAACCACACCCGGTTCTATCCGTATACAGAGACAGATACAGATAATTTTGTCATATGAACAGATACAGATACAAATACAGATAATGTTCGCTGCACACCCCTAATCTGGAACAACATTCTTACAGTTCAGATGACAGATATACAGATCATCATTTACTCACTTCCATGTCATTCCAAACCTATATAACTTTCTTTCATGGAACACATAAGGAGATGTTTTGAATAAGGAACAGAACCATCCATGCTTGCACATCTTACTCAGCCTGTACTGACTTGCTACATGTGAGTCTGCCACACACATACAATCAGAAACACAGCAGTCATCTGATCCACATGGCGTTTTGTTTTTTTTGTTTTTTTTTTGCTCATTGAGGACCTAGGTCTGTGATCACTTTTGATAACTCTTACAGATGTTGAGAACTGGGAATTCAATCAATCCAGTGAACCAGTGGGCTACCGCAAGGAGTATTTAAGCAGTTTCCAGGGGGCACTTGGAACGTTTGTTTTTTAACCTATAAAATAGAAACTAAAAAAATAAAAATATTAAGACTATCAAAAGCTTAAAATAAGGAAGGAAAGGAAATCCAGTATAATGTGAGCTAAAAGGGACACATTTCAGGTTTCGATGTTTCAGGTAGGCCTACATAAGAAAAAAAAAGTTTGGGAAACACAAAAGTCTTTGTTACTATATTAAGATGAATTCCAAGCTGTCATCACACAATAACATTTCTGTGTAATCACACAAACATTGCATGTCAATATTATTATGTACTGTATGTACTTGAGCTGTGACTCACTAAATAGCTCATGTTTTGTATATGAAATACTATGAGCAGAACATTATTGCTGCATCTCCTTATCAGTGCCGCAGTCAACACCCTTAACATCACCTCATAATGCTTTTATAATGACATACACAGCTACTGAAAGACTGAGAATCATCCTGCTTCACGTCTGCTTTCATCACTTGAGTTTTTCAACAAATGGAGTTGGAGGCCTCAGTTCCTGAAAGGATTACAATAATAGTCCTTATGAAACTGGATTGGATACTTTTGGACGTTTCATACAAGCTGTTGATTTTTCCAGACCATTTTTTCCACCTCCAGTGCCATTTCAGCTCTTTAGTGAGTGCATCTAGCTCAGGAACGCTTCTGCACCTTCTCCAAGCATTTGTTGGCTGGGAACCTAATCTTGGAAGTTTTTTTTCCACTATTATTCATTTTCAGCACCGGCCCCAGCCTGAGGATTAATCTCCAATATCATCCCAGTGGCAGAAGGTGATGTATTCTTTATAAACGTCTAACTTATACATTAGTCTGGCTGCCTCTTATTCCAGAGTGACTCTCGATCCTCCCCTGGAGGGTTTTCACACACATATGGAATTGATTTTGGTGCTACTCAGGTGCAGATCTTAGCAAGTGCTAGACTTATGGAAAAAGCCACATGTACCTCGAATGTACTGTATGCTTAAAAAATTCTGAGATCAGAGCAGCACCAAATGCTCTTTACCACATGATCTCATGGCCTCACTCTCAACCCTTTGGAAATAAAAATCACAAATGAAGTATCTTATATAGCTTTTTCTCTTAGACAGCAATGATAATAAATGTAGAGCTAATGTTGACTTCAAAAAAGGGCTGGGCAATATGACCAGAAATATTATAATTATATATATATTTTTTTCATATCATTTGATATCGATATTCATGATATATCATGATATACTGTACATTTAATACCATTAATGGGGGAGGAAATGGATTCCATATGTTTGTTAGACCTCAAGAATGAATTTGTCGCTTGCAAATTTACGCCGTTATGAGTTCATCACCTTCTTAATTCTGCAAGAGAACGGAGCATCTCAGTACACCAAAGGACTCTTCCACGCACTCACTCCATCACACTCAGAGGAGGAAACCTGATCAGCGCAGGTTTTCCTGATTTCCCTACATCTCCCTTTCACTCCTGCTGTGTGACCAGTTTGCAGGAAAGAAAGTGTGTATTATTCATCGGGTACTTTGAGAAAGATGGGGCTGACAGTACCCAAAAACCAACTCGCCTGGCCTGGTCTCAGAAAAATAATGCTATCACTCCTCCTGGTTCTTTAGCCACTTCTATCTCTCCTTCTCAATGAGCACATGTACATGCACACCAATATGCTGAATACTCTCTAAAATCAGCTTATTTAAAAAATCTGACAAGGCAAGAAATCCACGTTTACATGACATTTGAAATAATCGCATTATTGTCTGCTTTTGACGTCAAACTGTGAAGAGGCATGTGTTCAACATGTGCGCACATTGGATGAGTCGGTAAGAACACCGGTTAAGGTGTTTACATGCCATGTGAAATCACCATAATGGGCAAAAATCTACCCATGTCGATCTGTTTATTCTTACGCCGTTTATGACCTTACATGCTGTTTATTGCATTTACTTGACCACACACGTTGTCGGCTTAAGCATAATTGGTGTAAGAACGTGCATGTAAATGTGCTCAGTGTTGATGTATGGTGTATGACAACAGGGTATAGTAGACAGGATGCAAACTTTGATTTCAGACGTACCTTAAATGCCTTGTTACCTCAGTATACTGCCTTAGAAGGCAGAATTTGTCAGGTTTTGGACAGAGCCACTCTCTCTTATAATCTCTTCATGCATCAACAAGCTCCCAGAAGTGGCAATCTGACACCATAGCTGTGGGATACTTGAGATTCTGAAGTCATTAGGGAGGTCTCATATTTGGTGCGACACCCAATATCCCCATAGAGTGTTCCGAATTGCAGATCAAACAATGAGAAAAGCATCATAAAAAATGATCAAGTAATCCTCTATTTGTGCACTATTTTCCAGGTCTTCCAATGCCGTGTGATCACTTTGTATGAGGAGCAGATCTAAACGTAAGTATTTATTTAATGATCAGCATTCCCATCAACCGTAACAGTCAGATCCCAACCCGCGCTCATTCAAACATTGAAAAATTGCTGCCTCAAGAATCGTAACAACAGCTTTGATGTGAGTAATGTCTTTTTTATTATTTTTTTATTTTTTATTTGGAATGCCCAATTCCCAATATGCTTTTAAGTCCTCGTGGTCGCGTAGTGATTCGCCTCAGTCCGGGTGGCGGAGGATGAATCTCAGTTGCCTCCGCATCTGAGATCGTCAACCCGCGCATCTTATCACGTGGCTTGTTGAGCGCGTTGCCATGGAGACATAGCGCGTGTGGAGGCTTCACGCCATCCACCACGGCAACCACGCTCAACTCACCACGCGCCCCACCGAGAACGAACCACATTATAGCGACCACAAGGAGGTTACCCTCCCTAGCAACCGGGCCAATTTGGTTGCTTAGGAGACATGGCTGGAGTCACTCAGCACGCCCTGGGATTCGAACTTGTGAACTCAAGGGGTGGTAGCCAGTGTCTTTACCACTGAGCTACCCAGGCCCCCTGCTCTTGCATGTCTTTTGACCGATTGCGACATTCTAATGTTTGGATGTATATTTTTGAAAGACATGTGACTGCCTTCACAGAGAGGAAGATTTTTAGCAATTAAAACCTTCAGTTTTCACTCTGTTCTTCATACAAAGCTATCAACTAACTTCAGATCACTTTGAATGCAGCATGGGTCATTCAGAACAGTGATTCCCAACCGGGGACACACATACCCCAGGGGGTACGCAAGGTTCCAATGGGAAACTGAAAAGAATTGGATTTTGCTATGTTGAAACTAACAAAATGTAAGGCTTAAAATAAAAATAATAGGGATTAGGGATGGGTAAAAATATTTTTTCAAATTTTCAAAATAATTGCAATCTTCATTTGAACGATCCTTTAGGGTGCCGATAATCTCTCTCTCATACTCTGCACAAAAATGTAATTTCTCTCTATTAGAATCACCGTCAAGATCTGCACCTCTCACAGAGGTTGGATCAGAGTTTTCTTCTACCCCTGTGGTGCTCCAGCGATCACGGATTACTACCGTTGAACGGCAGTGTGTAGAATTTTCCACCTGTGGAACAGCGGGCGGGTGAGACATCTTCGCCATTTTCACCACTTCTCAGTGAACGGATTATTCTGCGGCCTGTGGGCCTCAACGGAATGTATCCTTTGAATTATTGTATTGTATTGTATTTTCTGTAAGTGTGTAACATAAGCGCTACAGCCTTATTGTGTTTGATTGTGTATTTGTATACTGTGCGCATCGTAAAGAGCCGTTTGCTTAACAACGTCTTTATAAATATGGCATTTTGTAAATGTTTCCACAAGCACATGAAAACCCTCTGTCTGGTGGGCATGAGCACTGTTTTACGTACAGCAGCGCTCTCCTCTCCTCTACATCAGGTGTTTTCACCCATTCATTTTTAAATCTCCTTGCAAAAGACGTGATAAAAATGGTATCAGTGGACGATGCCCACAGCAGATTCCACATCCGCTATTTTCTAGCTGCCAAATATGTGTCATGCCATCGGCTCCACCCTGGCCCTTCGAGTCTTCGGCTACTCTCCGGGCACCAAGTTCCATGGCTCCGCCCCTCGAGCCTCTCACGGCTCCGCCTTCCATGGCTCCACCCCTCGAGCCTCTCATGGCTCCACCCCCCACGGACTTTGCCTTGGTCCCATGCCCCTCGCCCTTTCTCGCCATGCCACGCCCCACACCTCAAGACACCACCCCCCCGCTCCCTACAGAACTTTGAATTATGTCATGTTTTACGTGTTTTGTTTTTGTGTTGGGGTGTCAGGAGCCACCCCTTAGTGGGGGGGATATGTCATGTGTATTCTGTTGATTCATGTCTTTTATTTTGAAATTCTAGTTCCTGTTTCATGTCATGTGTTCCTGTTTCCCTTGTCATGTGATTCCTGTTTTCCCTCCATGTTCATGTGTCATGTTTTCATTGGATTATTGTTTAATTATCTTGTTATCAGTTCTGTTTGTTCATTGGTTTATGTTCCCCCATGTCCATGTATTTAAGCCTCATGTTTTCCATTGTGTAGTTGTCGGGTATTGAATGTGATGAATGTGTTTGATACGCTGCTGTCAAGTCAAGTCAAGTCTAGTCCATGTTTTGTTTTGTTTTGTAGTCAGGGTTATTGGTTTCACGTTTATTAATAAACTGCACTTGGGTTCTTCATCTCATCATCATCTTCATCATTGCCATCATTGTCAGCAGCCAGCATACAATGTCTTTCAACAAGAAAGATACTTACTTTCACATACACTTTGCCCCACATCACAGGCCATTCTTGAGATTTGCCTTGGAGGATACCGCTTACAAGTTTAAAGCCCCGCCTTTCGGCTTATCCCTGGCACGGCGCTCACTCCGCTGAGGCTGAACGGTGTTCGCGTTGTGAATTACCTTGATGACTGGTTGCTCTTAGCACAGTCAGTGGAACAAGCTTGCAAACACAGAGACCTGTTACATGCACATTTGGGGCATTTGGGACTGAAAGTCAACTGGTCAAAAAGCATGTTAATGCCCAGCCATCAGATTTCATTGTTGGGCACGAATCTCAACTAAGTCTCTATAATGGCACACCTTACAGAAGAATGCGTTCATTCCATTCACTGGTGTTTGAAAATTTTCAAGCTGTGAAAAACTTTTCCACTGAAGCTTTTTCAATGAGTCCTGGGCCTCATGGCCTCTGCAACAGCGGTCACTCCGCTGGGACTACTGCGGATGAGACCACTTCAGTGTTGGTTCAGATTGAAGGTACCCCATCATTCATGGCGACACGGACGCTTACGTCTTGTGGTGACACGCCGCTGTCTAGCCCATTAACCATTTGGAAAATGCCCATATTCTATCAAAAGGGTGTGGCCCTCGGTCAAGTGTCCAGATGCAAAGTGGTCACGACCAGCCTTTGGCACCTGGACAGGTGCTCAAGCGACCTGGAATAATCAATTGTTTGGAACTACTAGGTGTATTTCTAGCATTAATTACTTTCCGACCAGCCATCCAGGGGTTTCATGTTCTGATCAGAACCGATAACATGGTGGTCGTGACATATATAAATCACCAAGGCGGAGTTCGATCACGTCCATTGATGAACCTGGAGAGCCAGCTTCTCCTCTGGTGCGAGAAACGTCTGGCACCAACAATCATCCATGCGTTTATCTAATCAGCCAATCGTGTGGCAGCAGTGCAGTGCATAAAATCATGCAGATATGGGTCAGGAGCTTCAGTTAATGTTCACATCAACCATCAGAATGGGGAAAAATGTGATCTCAGTGATTGGAGCATGGCATTATTGTTGGTGCCAGATGGGCTGGTTTGAGTATTTCTGTAACTGCTGATCTCGTGGGATTTTCATGCACAACAGTCTCTAGAATTTACTCAGAATGGTGGCAAAAACAAAAAACATCAAGTGACCAACAGTTTTTGGACGGAAATGCCTTGTCGATGAGAGAGGTCAACAGAGAATGACCAGACTGGTTTGAACTGACAAAGTCTACAGTAACTCAGATAATCACTCTGTACAATTGTGGTGAGAAGGATAGCATCTCAGAATGCTATTCTAAGATGCAGGTTGGCGCTGTTTTGGTGGCATGAGGGGGACTTACACAATATTAGGCAGGTGGTTTTAATATTGTGGCTGATCGGTGTATGATATATATATATATATATATATATATATATATATATATATATATATATATATATATACACACCTATATACATACATATACACACACATATATACACTATATTGCCAAAAGTATTCGCTCATCTGCCTTTAGACGCATATGAACTGTGCCAGAGTGTACAAGTGACATCCCATTCTTAATCCATAGGGTTTAATATGACATCGGCCCAACCTTTGCAGCTATAACAGCTTCAACTCTTCTGGGAAGGCTTTCCACAAGGTTTAGGAGTGTGTTTATGGGAATTTTTGACCATTCTTCCAGAAGCACATTTGTGAGGTCAGACACTGATGTTGGATGAGAAGGCCTGGCTCGCAGTCTTCGCTCTAATTCATCCCAAAGGTGCTCTATCGGGTTGAGGTCAGGACTCTGTGCAGGCCAGTCAAGTTCTTCCACACTAAACTCGCTCATCCATGTCTTTATGGACCTTGCTTTGTGCACTAGTGCGCAGTCATGTTGGAACAGGAAGGGGCCATCCCCAAACTGTTCCCACAAAGTTGGGAGCATGGAATTGTCCAAAATCTCTTGGTATGCTGAAGCATTCAGAGTTCCTTTCACTGGAACTAAGGGGCCAAGCCCAGCTCCTGAAAAACAACCCCACACCATAATTCCCCCTCCACCAAACTTCACAGTTGGCACAATGCAGTCAGACAAGTACCGTTCTCCTGGCAACCGCCAAACCCAGACTCGTCCATCAGATTGCCAGATGGAGAAGTGTGATTCGTCACTCCAGAGAACGCATCTCCACTGCTCTAGAGTCCAGTGGCGGCGTGCTTTACACCACTGCATCCGACGCTTTGCATTGCACTTGGTGATGTATGGCTTGGATGCAGCTGCTCGGCCATGGAAACCCATTCCATGAAGCTCTCTACGCACTGTTCTTGAGCTAATCTGAAGGCCACATGAACTTTGGAGGTCTGTAGCGATTGACTCATTATTGTTTTAGCTGAAATTCAAGGGCAAAGGTTGATTTTAGCTAATATTTACGCACTAATGCTGATGATCTGGGCTTTTTTATAGATCTTGAAGGGATGCTGCAAACCACTGGCACCCCTCACGATATAATATTGGGAGGAATCTTTAATCTTTTGATGGACTCAGTCCTTGATCACAGTGAAGCAAATGTGTGTAAACCCCCTAGAGGATGTGTAAATCATCCAGCTTCACAGGATGTGTAAATATCTTGGTCTTACAGATATTTGGAGACTTTTGAACCCATCTGGTAGGGACTATTCATTTTTTTCATCAGTCCATAAGATTTATTCTAGAATAGATTTTTATTTTTTTTATATCCAAATCCCTCATTTCATCTGTTGTTGATTGCTCAATTGGAAATAGTCTCAGATCATGCCCTGGTGAGTTTAGAGATGTTGCCACATATAGAGAAAAATAAATCATATAGCTGGCGCCTTAATGTGTCCCTTTTGCAAAATCCTGATTTCCAACAAATGTTAAAGACTGAAATCAATGTTTATATGGCGACCAACTGGTCCTCAGTATCATCTGTGAGCATGGCTTGGGAGGCACTTAAGGCAGTTCTTAGGGGTCGGATCATACAGTATGCCTCATTCATCAAAAAATCCAAAGCACAAGAACTCATGGAGTTGGAAGAGAATATTAAAAGTGCAGAGGCAGAGAGCTGAAGTGCCGTATATCAGCTGATGGCCTCAGAGAATTGACCCGTTTGAAATATAGATATAATGCTATTTTGTTGCGGAAAGTGGAGTTTTGGTTATTCAGGGCAAGACAGTCATACTTTGAGTCGGGTGACAAAGCAGAGAAGCTTTTGGCTAGATATATAAAGCAGGGAGAGTCTCTTTCTATCATTCCCTTAGTGAAATCTGCTGGTGGTGTACCTCAGCCATTGATATTAATAATGCCTTTAAAGAGTTCTATCTTGATCTTTATAGTTCCACATCTTCGTCTACTGATGAAGATATTTGAAACTTTGTGGAACCATTAGATCTTCCTAAACTGATGATTGAGCAAAAAAACTCTCTTGATTCTGAGATAACCTTGGAGGAACTTGACGAGGTAATTAAGTCCCTACCTACTGACAAGGCTGGTTTTGCTGCAGAATTTTTTTAGATCCTATGCTACAGAACTGGCTCCACTTTTGTTAGAAGTTTATACTGAATCATTAAAGAATGGAAAGCTTCCTCCAACCATGACACAAGCCCGGATCAGTCTGATTCTTAAAAAGGACAAAGATCCAAGTGAGTGTAAAAGTTACCGTCCAATCTCCCTGATCCAACTAGATGTAAAAATATTGTCAAAAATTTTGGCTAACCGATTAAGTAAAGTTATGATATCTCTTATATATATAGATCAGGTGGGATTTATTCGGTCGCTGCCATCTCACTTGAAGCCGAAAAGGTGTTTGATATGGTAGAATGGGATTATCTTTTTAAGATTTTGGAAATGTATGGGTTCGGGAGTACATTTATTGGTTGGATTAAGTTACTTTATAGACACCCTGGAGCAGCGGTACAAACAAATGGATTAATTTCAGATTATTTTACTCTGGATAGGGGCACTCGGCAGGGCTGCCCTCTTTCCCCTTTATTGTTCTGTCTTGCCCTGGAACCATTAGCAGCCGCAATAATGGGGGAGGATGATTTTCCAGGGGTGGTGGCGGGAGGTGTGGCGCATAAGCTTCTGCTTTACGCAGATGATATTTTATTATTTGTCTCTGAACCTACTATATCTATGCCTTGCCTCCACAGAATTATTAATTCCTTTTCTAAGTTCTCAGGATACAAAGTTAATTGGTCTAAATCCGAAGCTTTGGCTCTGACAGCGTACTGTCCAGTAACGGCTTTCCAGCCGGGCACCTTCCAATTGCCCAAACAAGGCATTAAGTATTTGGGGATTTTATTTCCAGCAAATTTGTCTGATTTAGTTAGTGTTAATTTTGACCCTTTAATAAAAAGATTTTTGAGCGATGTGGGCAGGTGGGCTTCATTACATTTATCGATGATTGGGAAGGTTAATGTTATTAAAATGAATTGTATTCCAAAATTTAACTACCTGCTACAATCTCTCCCTGTAGATGTCCCCCTCTCTTATTTCAGGCAATCTGATAGCATAGCAATCTGATAGTTATCTTTTTAAGATTTTGGAAATGTATGGGTTCGGGAGTACATTTATTGGTTATTGGTCCTTCATTTGGAATGGTAAACGTCCCAGATTGCATTTTAATAAGTTACATAGGCCGATTGACAAAGGAGGGCTAGGCCAACCCAAGATTTTGTTTTATTACTATGCGTTCAGTCTCAGACATTTGGCTCATTGGTCACTTCCACCTGAGAGAGCCCCTCCCTGGTTTGTTATTGAACAGGCAGTTCTTGCCCCTATTTCGCCATTACAAAGCATCTCTATCAAACTAATCGGAAAAGTTAAGTTACACATCGTTATTTCACATTAACACTCCGTATGGACTAAAGTGTCCAGAGTGTTTAAATTGGACACTTATTTAAATTTTGCCTCGAGCATATGGCAGAACCCAAGATTATGTATTGGCAAGTCCCCTTTCTGCTGGCCAGAGTGGATTGTGAGGGGGGTTGCTACACTTGGTGACCTATATAAAAGTGGAGTGTTGAGATCGTTTGAAAACTTGGTACAACATTTTGGGATCCCAGACCTCAGTTTTATAGATATTTACAATTGCGCCACCTGCTTTGTACTATTTTTGGGAGTAGCACACCCCCCTAAGGAGGCAGATGCTTTGGGAGAGGTGATTGCAGCTTTTGGAAAAGGTCATGAGGCATCAGTGTACTACTCCCTGTTAATTCAGAGTTTGGGGGATGGAGCTTTAACTTCTATTAAGAGATTATGGGAGAAAGATTTGAATTTGGTATTGGAGGATGGAGTGTGGACTAAGATTCTGAAAAATTTCATGTCTGTATCTAGAGATGCAAGGGTTCGCCTTATTCAGTTCAAGATTTTACATAGATTCTATTGGACCCCCTCTAGACTGTATAGGCTTGGTCTTAAAGACACACCTACCTGCTGGCGATGCCAATCGGAGGATGGAGATATAACCCATGTTTTTTGGGGGTGCATTAAGATCCAAGGGTTTTGGTTGAGAATTCAGAATTTTGTATGTGATGTCTTGGGCACTCAGGTTTCGTTTTGCCCCAGACTCTGTACTTTGGGAGATGGGGTAGAAATTAATGTGGAGAATAAACATGTGGAGGATTGGGTCCTAACCTGTGTTATGGTCGCCAGACAGGTGATTTTGAGGGGTTGGAAGTCGGTTGGAGCACCCCCGTTTCAGGAGTGGTGCTCGGAGATGGGGAGGGTAGCAGCCTTAGAAGAGGGGTCTTAAAGAAGACTAGGGAATCCGGATTTGTTTGTAAGAAAATGGGGTGGATATTTAGCATTCTTGGAGGGTTCTCGGGTGGAATAGTGGAGAGAGAGGGGTAATTATTGTCAGTGTTTGTGATTTTTATACTTGTATATATATATATATATATATATATATATATATATATATATATATATATATATATATATACACATGTATGTATTTTTATTTTATTATTATTATTATTATTCTCTTTTTTTCCTCTTTTAGTTGTTTGGTTATTGTTTTTGTATTCTTTTATATGTGTTCATCTAAGACCACAGGGATGTTTGTTGAGGTTTGGTGTGGGGTTGGGGTTGGGGTTGGGGTTGGGGAGGAGGAGGGGTGGTAGTGGGTGTTAAAATTTGATTTATTATTTATAATTTTTATAATTATGTTTTGTTTTTCTGTGTTTTAATAAATAAAAATGTTAATCATAAAAAAATAAAAATCACTCTGCTTGTCCAGTCAGGTAAGTAAAATTCTCTTTCACATGCCTTTTCAAATATCCACTTGTCCCGGACAAGCGGAAAAGCATTAATGTCGAGCCCTGATTAAATAATTTATTCAATATTCTCCGATATAAAAATAAAATGTATTCTGCAGTATAGCTCCTAAAGTAAATGTACATTGTTTTAAAGGAGTTCTAGATATTATTTTGGAAAACAAGCCAAAAGAGACTAATTAAAAACATATTCTTTTGCAGTGTATAATGGGCTAAGACTACACTCTCTCACCTTTATATTCACTTTGATCCATCTTTAACTCACAAAACACAAACTTTCTCTTCATAATAGAGCTGCGTATCGCCGATTTTCTTCATGATAAGATACACAGTGAACGTGACACATATATTATGATTCAGTACGTCGTGAGTCATCATGTTATAATCTAGCATGCGTGTGACGAGCGTCCTGTGACAGAGTGTGCTTCAGCCAGGAGAAGATATCTTCCCCGGTCAATGTCTTCCCCGGTCACTTCACGCAGCTCATAGACGCGGCGCTGACCGCACAGTGAAATGCCAGTTTCTGAGTTTATTTTCATAACCCGCTTCCTTATTATTTGAACTTTAATAAAGGATGCTTTAAAGATATAATGCCGGGGTGTTTCATTGTGAATCGGAATGTGGCACAATAATCGTTTTATCTCGATTATCTTGTTTTTATAATCATTGGAAGCCAAAATCGTAATTGAAAATAAAATTTTATTCATCGTCCAGCCCTACACTGAAGTGGAATAAATTTGGAGTTTTATGAAAGGCCTGCAGGTTAATGCAATGTACTCCCACCTGTCTGTTTAAGGCTTGATTTAGTACTTACACATGGACGGAAGCAACTGTTGTTTTGACTGATCCTCCCCGAGCTTTTGGGCCGTATCGGAAAACAACCTCCTGCTGAAATGGGCTGCTCCATAAAGACACAGTAACCCTCCAAACTCCAAACATTTGAGGATGAATTTCAGCTATCCTAGAATCACAAAACAAAAAAACTAAAAACTAAAACAAGGCCTCTGTGGTCTTGACCATGTCTCCCCCTTGTGTTCCCCCTTAAAAAGGACCCCCACTGCTGTTTAGTTCTTTGGGATTTTATTTATATCACTGCATACTCTACTACAAGGAGGCGAAGCTGACAGGGCAAAGATATGCCCAGCATACTGGAAAACAGCTGCGGCATGAACACTGAGCCACATGTGCCCCCATGAAGTGCGGCCGTCATTGCGTGATCGCTGTGATCAAACATGACGTCAAAGAGCAGGTGCTGATGGAAACCAGTTATTGGGGTAAGTAGCAGATCGTGCAGTGGCGAGGTGCTGAAGGCACAGCAAGTATGCGGCCCTGTGAATAAGTTATCAGGAAATTAATCAGGGGAGGCTGGCATCCCCATACAGACGGGTGCAAACGAGTAGCTTGAACTACATTCCAACACATACACTCTCACACATCTCTCGTGCAGGCATCTGTCCAGTAGTATCTGTAAAAAGCCACTCAAGGCTGTGCGTTACAGTACGATACAGAAGTCAACTGATATGCAGTCACAGGTGTTTGTAATGGCTATTTTACAACGTAATTCGTCCAAGCAGATTTTTAGAGCCTAAACTATCTATTTTATAATAATTATTAGTGGTTGGCCGATACAGAATCTTAATGGCCATTGCAGATGAGAGTGGTGTAGTAGATGGCCAATATAATATTGACATATGTAACATGCTATTTAATGATAGCAACTGAGATATATGCATACTGAAAAAAAAAAGTTTTTTATGCAAGATTTACTCAAAAGTCACAAATAAAATTTAAAAATAAATTATGCAATATCCATTGACAGGGCTGTTGGTAGATTTTGTCAATGACAGAAGGGAGAGCTAACACTTCACAGAGGCCTAGTCGATATATCGGTCTATCAATCAGTGTTTCCCAACCTTTTTTGCAGTAAGTTCCCCCAGAGCACCATCAGTATTGGGTTGATCTATTGACATCCCTTTATACCCATTAGGGCTGGGATTTTTCGATTTGATTCAGATTAAATTCTGATGATATTGGCTATATTTCAGTTATAATGTAAATTTTGCTTACATATGAAAGACATGCTCTCTCAGCTAATGCTGTAAATAATTCAGGGGACCTTCTAACTTGCCACATTACAAAATATTTTTTATCATTTTGTTTTATCATTAGTTTTTCATAATTTTGGTCACATTTTAGCTTTTAAAAATGTATTCTATCAATAAATATGTCTTGAAATTGCATATATTATATTACATACATATGTTTTATTACATGTTTATCATTTATATGCATAATTTGTACTATTTACATGTATTTACATTGATTTGTAGAAGAAGAGCTAAAACTGTTCTGTCTCTTTAAGAATGGCGGCAGTTAAGACAGTTTGTTTAGCGCATACGTAATATGTACGACTGACTGTAAAGAACAAAATGGATTTGATATGATAGAAAGGAACGAGTCAAACCAAACTAAACTTGTCAACGCAATGAAAAGATCTTGGTGCCTAACTTCGCATAGTGAAAAAGATCGATATCAGGATTGTTCAAATGAAGATCGCGATTTATTTGAAAATCAATATTTTTACCTATCGCTACTATTTTTATTTTAAGCCATACATTTTGTTAGGTTCAATGTAGGAAAATCCAATTCTTTTCACATACCCCCTGAAACCTGAAATATATATGTATATATATTTGTGTGTGTGTGTGTGTGTGTGTGTGTGTGTGTGTGTCTGGGCTCACCAGTTTCAAATGAGTTCATATACATTCCAGGTGCTAATGTGTCTAAACTGGGTTTATTCCAGGGTTTTTGAAGAAAACATCATTCTGAAATGTCATGTAAACGCAAAAGGCACTTTCCTTACGTCGCTTAACAGATTAAGAGAAAGCAGTTTAACACACCTAGGTTTCTTCCGGAGAATGCAGCCTATGTGGTCATGTACACATCAGCAGCGTTCTTACAGGTTTTTGAAGAGTGCACATGTGCATGGAGCAGACCGGATAATTAACATCAAAGGATGGAGTCCTACATCATATCAACAAGTCAACACAGCGTAAAGAATTCAACATTTCTGTGAGTACAGTGGGAAAAGATAAAGTCACACACACACACTCTATAAACTATACAAATTTATACACTCCAGTTTAAATATCGACTACTGTCCCTCACATCTGTTTATATGTACTCAAGTTCATCAGGGGGTTTGACGTAAGAGGGAAACCCCACTATTGCAGTGCAATTCTGCTGCATGTGGCAATGGAATGTTAAGGAAACAAACACAGCAACAACTCTGGAATATCTGGAAATAATGCCAAGCAGCAGAGAATAAAAATAGCAAAGTCATCCTCAGATGCTATATTTGTTATTACACAAGCATTGCAGGGAAATTATGTTGCTGTGGAGAAAGCTGTTTACTGACCGAATCACATGTATACAGGGGTAAAGAGTACACCGCTAACACAGTGCAAGTAAACGGGAACGCCTTTGAATGAGTTCTTTGATACCCAGGATTTATTTAAATGCCCTGAGTGACAATGATTGGTGGATGAGCAGGAGGAAGGGTGTGTGGAAAGAGCCGTTAACGTAGAAACCACCCAATTGCTTGGGAAGGTTGTGGAATGTGACATGCTCCTGGTCTCTGTGGTTAGTGGTTTCATGTATTTAATTATACAAGGTTAAAGACGTGCCTAACACAGTCATGCACAATGCAGATAACTTTTATTAGCTGATAGGTCGAGCCCAGTTTGTCTCATAGGCCTTGTTTACACCTTGTAATAGCATCCATCTTGCATGATCAAATCACAAGTAGTCAGCCGAGACAGATCACCTTTTACACCTCTTAATATGTCTCTCAAATGTGAGTGAATTTTGTCAATTTTGTACGTACAATATATCACTTTCTACATCACTGTGGAACTGCACATTGATAAAGCACACAAAAAAAGAGAATAAAAGAAGAATCCGAAAGAGAAACATACATGATGCACCACTGCACACAAATATACTCACCACAAGTAGCAGCATTCTCAGTTAAATTAAGTTGTGAGGTCATGTGCATGTATAAATCTCACATGGAATTTTTATGGAATTTCTTTCAGATCGGGCAGTTATTTTCTTTTAAAGCCATACATAGCTAACAAAACCCTTGTTTCAGCGCAGTGGTTGATTGACAGTTAAGTAAGCGTTTCATTGCTCATTGTTGAGCGGTTACACTAAAAAATGTAACCATTACATTTACATCTACAGTGATCATTTACACCTGTATTTAGCACTGTTCATTTGTGATCGGATTACCTAAGACAGATATTAATACCAGGTGTAAACAAGGCCATAGAGTCTGGCTGTTCGGGTTTCAGTTTGTCATGCATTGTTCATGAGGACAACTCAGAATCAATCATATTTTACAGCACGATTCAGTTCGGAACATGCGATCGGTAACCTATTGCTCCCAGAAGATCCTTCTGCTTTGACATGCAGCCCAAACGTACTGTAATCCCGAGTGTCTTTATTAATCTCTCATTGGTGATATGTTTCTCTGATGACATATGCATCCACTTTTAGATTTGGATGTAATGTCAAATGCATTCCTCATTATGCTACTAAATAAAAACCAAATGTCTCTGAGACAGCAATAAAATCTATTTTCATGACTCCAGCAGTGTTGTATTACATGTTTTTTTTTTGTTGTTTTTTTTCTCTGATTACTTTCTTTCTAGTCTCCCCTCTTTCTTTGGATGTAGTAATGGGATCATTTATACAAATATGGTTTGCTATTAAATGGCTGGTGGATCAAAGGTAATTACCTGACAGTACTGGGCCCCAAATGTAGTGGGCCCGGTTCATTCGGCCCCACATTCCCACACATTCCTTGCAGAAAAGTTGGGTTTAATTTGTGAAATGTGGTGAGTGCCTCTGTCAAATGTATTATTTAATCAGTGGGCTGTTTGATGCTGTGATAATTGATTCTGTGTTTTCTTACTTGGTTTAGGCACAAGGCATTCGGACAATAAACAGACATTTAAAAAAGCTAATATTTTGTGAATTGGATATTTATTTGAAAAGGCAACCTCTGCCAAGTGCTTGATTATTTGTATGATCAAAAAGCTATTTTGCCACATTGTTTCATTCACAAGCCTTTCATGATAGGCCACATTTAAATAAATATAAAAAAAAAGGAGCCTGAACGTAAAAATCACAAACAGATGGACCGGTCCTATGAAAATCACACTCTTTAAAAAGTCCATGCGCTGGCCAGCACAAAACGAATGTGATTTTTAATTGCTGGTGACTAGGACTCGTGGTTTCCTTTCTAGGTGATCTCAATTAAGGCAGTTCAGGAAACAGTGAAGGATTGTGGAAGGAAAGGAGTTTGACTGCTTGGTAGGCGTTGTATGCACGCTTAGTGCTGGAGCAAGAAAATGTCATTTTGTATATCTGATTACAGATATCGATGTTTCTTGATCCCTACTGCTACAAACAATCAGCCCAGAGATCGAAATCAAATCCAGTGCTTTGGAAAAGTTCAGATAATGGTCTGCAAGTCCAGCATAATCAGAGCATTGCAGGAACAAAGTATTTGGTTTCACAGGGCGTTTGCCATTTTTGCAAATGCTGCCCATGGTCAGAGTGAATCAGAAGACCTTCAAGGATGGCAGCGATACAGCCCTTGTGTAGTGTTATTTCACCTTTATGTTAAAAGTAGCAATGATTTTCAAGCAAATGAGCATTATGATTAAAGCGACTGGGCCAGGGGCGTACAGTAGTACCAAATGTTGGGCCCTGTGCACAGAACTGTTTTCAGGGCCCCCAAAACATTCTGGGTGTGTGGTGGGTGATAATCTATACAGTAAATGTTTTAAGATGGGCATATAACAGTGGTATATATATTTTAAATAATTCACAACTTTTTATTTTCAATCACAAATATACTTTGAATCAAGAAATAAATTAATAATAATAAAAAAGACATTTATAAATGTATGAGTTTTCTTGTTGGCAAAGTCACCACAAGAGCTCATGCTCTCGGTAGTTTTTGTGTTTGGAACGATATGAGGGTGAGTAAATAATGACAGAAATTTTAATGAAAGTAATGCAAATAGGGATGTTAATGATTAATCCATAATCGATTAATTATCGTTAATAATGTGATTGATTAAGCTTATCGATCATCGATTAATTAATTTCAGGACAAATGCGTTCAGTAATCATGCAATCAGACGTTGATAAGGCTGTCAGTCATTCGCGGCTTGAGGGTGCTTGCACGCTGCATGTCACTTCTTATCAAAATCACAGAAGAAGAGACGCACAGCCACAGATCAGGAGCGAATTCCAAACGCCGTTTTTGCGCCCTTGAAGGGCACTGCGGGAAGGGTATACCACACAAAGGGGTGTTCCAAATGAAAGTGAGTAACTCAAGCCCTCCATGAAAGGCCCTTCCTCAAGGCTGATAGCAAAGCGTACATGTGATGGTCACTTCGAGGAAGTAATTTTACCGTTTATGATCACGTGACCCTGGGTGGCGTGTCCTCTGGATATTTTTTAAAGCAAGGTTGTCAAACAGAACATATTACATGTTCAAATGCTCATGCAAGCACTATAGCCCTTTTATAACAGATACTTCTCCTCCTCCACAGTTTACATTCGTCCTCATACATAAGATAGTAGACAAACATGAGCAGAAAGATACTCCAAAAACAGGGTCCATTTTTTACTTTAGGCTAGTCTAAACCATGTGGTTTATTATTATTTATTTATTATAAAGAACTCTCGTGCACCAAATAACTTTTGGCGGGAAACGTTTATTCATGTATTTTATGTACATTTATGTACAGATATATTACTATTATTATTATTATTATTATTATTATTATTATTATTATTATTATTATTAGGGCCCATGCACTGAAAGTGCGAAGACCCTATTGTTCTTCTAAGTTTTTTTTTTTGTTTTTTATTATTATTTAAAAATATATATATATATATATTTGAGTGTGCATCAGCCGGGTGCAGTTTCAATCTCTGCCGCTTAGATCAGCACAGAGAAATGCCAGTTTCGGAGTTTGTAGTTATTTACATGATCTGCTTCCGTATTATTTGAACTTTAATAAAGCTATAACGCTTTAAATATAACTGCTTTTAAGATGTAATGCAGGGGTGTTTCCTTTAAAGACGCTCGACACGCAAGTTTTGCTTCAGCGGAGCAGCAGCTCCAGCTCCACTTATTCCACAACGAGAGTGCTTCTGTATTTACTTATTTTGTATTTTTGCATTATAATTCCGTCATTCTTTGCGATCTACATCACCTGATGCTGTTTGGAAAGTTAAGAGTGCATCTGGACTGTGAGCTGTGTAATTCTTCCTCTCCTCAGTCAGGCGTGAACTGCAGTGCTGCTCTCATGCGTCATCATTAGAGTTTAATGTGATCTCATGTTACGTTAAATGAGATCAAACGACTATTCGACAATGACATTTTTTGTCAAAAATATTTTATTGTCTATAATGTCGACTAATCGTTTCAGCCTTAATCCACAACATGAAGTTTAAATGAACAGATATGTATACAAAATAAAAAAGTTATTTTTAGCAATAGCCTAATACATTAACAGTGATTAAGCTAACAAATTTGTTCTAAACATTGCCTAAATTAATGAAAATACACTGAACTAAGAATATTTTAAGAGGAAAATGCCAATACTTGCATTGTTTAAGTGTAATAATTTAAATTATCTTTAAACTGTATGCTACGTGCACATATTATTTTGAGTCCTTCACTTGCGTTTTGCGATGTAACTTTAACAATTAATCAATAAATTGATTGTTAATTTACACTACGATCGTTTATGAAAATGTTTGAAAACTGACATCCCTAA
Organism: Myxocyprinus asiaticus; assembly: GCF_019703515.2. NCBI lineage: Eukaryota > Metazoa > Chordata > Actinopteri > Cypriniformes > Catostomidae > Myxocyprinus > Myxocyprinus asiaticus. The sequence continues at coordinate 9,284,142 of NC_059366.1, forward strand.
ATGCAAAATACAGTTTCATGGCCTGTAAATATTCTCAATTTACCTGTCATTAGCAGATGTAGCAAGAAGTTCATTTTGGACCCTGTTGGGAACAGCTTATTCAATCCTCCCCTAAGCACAACTCAATCAAGCCCTGTACTGTCAGGACCCATGAGTGATAATGGTTGCATACTAACATGCTTTCCAACAACACTCACCTCCACGCAGTTATTTCCACAGACCTCGTAAAACACAGTACATCCATGCTAACGGCGCATGCTCGTCCCATGTTCCCGACGGCACCACATTAATTCATTTTTGTGATTATTTACAATTCAGGGATGACGTGTAAATGAGCGAGAGTGTGTCTTTCGTCGTGAGGCTGAACTCCAGGCCTGGCTGCATGGTAAATAATGAGCTCCCATGGGTCATAGCTGTGCTGCCCTGGAGTCCATGTCCCCAAACCGCGGGCTTCTCATTACCTCACCAACAACCAATTCAATGACCTGCCTGCTCTGATTGTTAAGGTAAGCTGAGGCTTAGCAGCTCTGAGGGTAAAGGCTCATAACCCAGCATGAAAAGCGGGCGGTAGACACGATGACCATTTTAAAATTTCATTGAGTTACCATTGCGGTGAAGTAGCATATATGGTCTAGCACCATAATTGCCTAATTTTCCCCATAGCCTATTACTAAATGGACTGACAAATTTGCTTGGATGAAAACAGAAAATTTGACAACTGCAACATAGTATGTTATATTGCAATATATGGCTGTGAATTAAAATAAGATTAGTAGTGCAATGACGTAAACATTTCATTTATAGAATTCCCCACACAAAGTGCATTGGTATTTTTTACAACTTTAGGCAATTTCACGTCCTAGGGGTTAATTTTTATTTAATATATATATATATATAGCTTTTTTCCTTTTTGTAATATGAAGATCTCATATTATAAGGCCTTCATCATTTATTTTGGCTGCTTTTCAAATGTCTTTTATGCATACATTTTATTGTTTTAGCCTTATCCTAGACCAAAACTTTCAATGATAAACAGTCAAAATTCATTATAAAAATACAAATTATTGCACGTTTAAAACTATGATAATCTATGCAAAGAGTGAAGTAAACAAACCATTTCAGTATTTATTGTGTTGAAGGCCTATGTGCCGAAATGCATTGGTTTGTGTTATTCATTTTAAATAAAGTTTATCATTGCAAGTGTTGCTGGTTTCTCTGCGCCATTCGTGTTGTTTCTATCCATGCACCTTGTGAGTGGGTAAAGTAGTGCCAGATCTACTTCTGCAATCATATTTATTGTGTTAAAATCATTTCTATTAATTTTTAAAAATTACAATATAGTTGTGGCGTCTTCATTTCCACCACACCAAACAATTGTGCCAATGTTGTACTTGTTAACCCTGGGAATTTCACCAAAAACTCTTACATATTCAGGTCTTTCAGAAAATAATGGAATAAAATATTGTATATACTTGATATATTTTGATGTTTTATTTTTCATACTGTATATCAAAGAGATAATAAAACAAATCTAGATTCATTACTTTCACACTGAAATGTCATGAGACACAACTGTCTGTCAAATACATACTGAGCTACACGTGACATAAGTATTTTTTCTGGCATTTTGAGTCTATGCAGAGAACTATAAGTAAGCCATTCACAGATTAATTTTCTCGGAAACTGTAAGCACTGTCTTTCTGTGGCACTTTGAAATTTGCTCTGTTTATTTTGTGCGACCCGCTTAGACCTGCCCCATTTTGTCCTACATTGGGTGAAAAAAATCCTAAATCTGATCACTTAGAAAAGTAATAGCTCACTTCTCCTCAACAAGCCACACAATTTGCGGTATGGTTAATGTCTGTAGTACAAGTGGTGCACAATGAAATTCAATACTTGTGGTTAGGGGTTTAGAAAAATCCCTTACCCCTGGTATGTTTAAGCAAAATAATTGTGGTGCTTGAATTAGCAAGAACAAATTAATTTATAAAAAAAAATAATTTATTTGGTACACCAGCAAAAAGCAAAGGTGTGTGTGTGTGTGTGTGTGTGTGTGTGTGTGTGCACGACAGGCATTAATTTTTCTGCCAAAGCATTCTTGGAATTTGTGAGAAGAGAAAACTCTGGGTCTGCAACACCTGAATGCAATCTCTCAGAATGCAGATGATACAAGCAGAGCATTTTCATGCCAGTGGAAATGTGAGCGCTCACCAGCTGACTGGGCCAGACCTGAGCCTCCAAATTCCATCCATCTGTTAGATGACTCCCATGCTGCACTTCAAGGGCTCCTTCTGGGGGGAGAAAGACACTATATATATATATAGAGAGAGAGAGAGAGAGAGAGAGAGAGAGAGAGAGAGAGAGAGAGAGAGAGAGACCAACCTGCGGTTTTGATGTGGATTAAAGATAAAGAGAGAGTGAGCCTAACTTTAGCAATGCTCGGCTACATCTCTTTATGTAAAGGACTTTGTTGTGCTCAAGTTATGTCGGTATGATCATATTTAGAAGATAAGCACACTTGAATGCCACCATAGTGTCAGTGGGAAACGCTGGATTTTCTTCTAGCCCTGACTTTGTGAGTTGGGGCAGAGTCAAAAGGGGTCTGTAATACCTGGAGATAGCTATCTATCAGCATTCCCATTCAAGTCAATGGCAGGTGCTAGGCCAGAAATACAGACATGGCTCAGTTCTGGACCCAATGTTTTTGACCCAATCAGCTGAACATACCTTGTTTTTAAATAAAATGTAAATAAATTTCATAGGTCTTGCAGGGACTTCTGGGAACACTTCTTTCTCTTAAATAATTGTAACATTATTAACATACACGAAATAACATAATCTTAGAAAAAAAAAAAAGTCCAGTAACAATTGATATTGTCTTGTTAAATATAATCTAAATGTTCTCTGTAAATTCCAAGGTAATTCATACCGTTTACTTCTAAACATTAAAAACAATATTTTACAGTAAAATTACATGTATTGTCTTAAAATATGGTATTTTTTTACTATTAAATATAATATACATTTTCTCTGTAAATTCTAAGGAAAATCATACTTCTTATACAGTATGTGTGATGTGATATATCTTACATTAAAATTACATGTATTGTCTTATAAACTATAATATGTCTACTGTATATGCTAAGGTACGTATGCACAACCAGTTAACAGGTTTTTATGTCACGTTTTTATATTCTTCTTCTATTAAACCCTGTGACTGTGTTCTCCACAGAGGAAGACATTTGTTCTGCGGCAGCTGCAGATGAATGGAAGAGTGTACAGATGTGTGAACACAGAATGAAGTGAGCAAACACTGATTTCACCTTCTTTGATAGGCTATTTGTGACATTTGAGTGTGT